>NC_141675.1:49700171-50300171 GCF_028749965.1 Puma concolor
TCCTTTTCTTCTTCTCTCCCATTGAATTGGAGAAGCTAGCTTGCCTCCTCTTCTATCTGAAGCTCACTTCTCATTCCCTCAAGTACATTGTTCTATTAATTATTCCCATTCTTCTGTATTTTCTTCATCCTTCCTAATTGGATCCTTCCTTCTTAATACTTTGTCTTCTAGTTTTCTTCTTATCTATTGGGCTACTTCTTTCCAGTTTTTTTTTTTTCCAGCCACCTAATCTTCTATTTTTAAAATAGTAGTGATCCTCATGGTTCTACCAGTGTCTTTTCTTCTTACTCTCTATACCTTCCTTTCACAACCTTTCCTGCATACACGCTTCCAATTATCATCTAAGACTCTCAGCTTTATATCACCTGTACAGTTCTCTCTCTAAAGGTCTGATCACATAAACTGGAGCATACATTTTCGCTTGGCTATTATATATGAAACTCAATATGCTCAAAATGGAACTAAAGACTTTCCCTTGGAATCTGCCCCTCTTCATATTTTTGAGAATGATGCTGTCGTTCATATTGCTGTACCCACATTGTACCACATTGTACCTTTCCTCCTTTCCCTTACTGCCCACATTCAATCAGTCATGAAGTCCTAAGTTCCACGGATTTTGCCTTCCAATATGTCCTTTATCTGCTCACCATTCCTCTTACTCTTCCCTAGTTTAAGCCTTTGTTACATGGTTGCGGCAAGAGCCTTTCTTTATTCATCCTTGTCCTTTCTAATCTATTCTATAAATAGCAGTTCTGTGTATAACTCTTAATGTCTCCCTGCTTCTCTTTGGGTAAAGTCTATAAGAAACAAAAACAACCTAAGTGCCCATCAATGGATGAATGAATAAAGATGTGGTACACATATACAATTGGATATTATTTAGTCACAAGGACGATGGAAATCCTGAAGCTTCTGGCAATGTGGATAGGTCTTGAGGGTATTATGCTACATGAAATACGTCAGGCAGAAAAAGAAAATACTCCATGGTTTCCCTTATATATTGAATATAAATTAAAAGTCAAATTCATAGAAACGGAGTATAGAAAAGTGGTTGCCAGGAGCTATGGGTGGGGAGAAAAGGGAAGAGATTGATTTAAAAAATCAATCAATCAATCAAAAAGGTACACACTTTCAGCTATAAGATGAATAAGGTCTGAGAATTAAAAAAAAAGTACACAATTCTTATCAGAGTTCATAAGCTGCTACTTGACCTACCCCTCTGAATAATTTCCTTTTTAGCTGTCTTTATATGAACTTCTTAAATATGTCCATAGCACCATATCTTCCATCACAGAATCTACTACCCTATTTTTTTATCACTTTATTCCTCTGCTAAATTGATGTCCAAAGGGGGATTAGTCACCTTTCCCAATTATATCTAATATCCAGGGTAGTGCCATTGGTCCATAAATGTTTGTTGAATAAATAGTTGGGTGATTAAATGCTGAGTTCTTTAGTGTCCTTAGATAGCTTTATTCTCTGATAAAGTCCTCTGACCTTAAAAGGAAATCTAGAACATATCTATTCCCTGAAAGATTCCCCTCTTTCATCCTAAAATAAGTCTTCCATATTGGTATCTCAACTCCAAGAGGTCTCTGTAGAAGGATCTGGTTGATTTTCCTAACACCAATGTTTAAGTCAAGGCATGATCTAGCCTGTCTGTTCTCATGTTTGTCTCTGTCATCCCTCAGTAGTATATCTCATCTTTTTTTGTTCTTATACTGTTTGTATATTTTAATTTTTACTTTAATAAAATTAAAAATGTAAATGGTTTAAGGAGTGAAATAGTTTTACAAAACTTTTAAAAAAAAATTTTTTTAACATTTATTTATTTTTGAGACAGAGAGAGAGCATGAACAGGGGAGGGTCAGAGAAAGAGGGAGACACAGAATCTGAAACAGGCTCCAGGCTCTGAGCTGTCAGCACAGAGCCCGACGCAGGGCTTGAACCCACAGACTGCGAGATCATGACCTGAGCCGAAGTCGGACTCTTAACTGACTGAGCCACCCAGGCGCCCCAGTTTTACAAAACTTTTGATGAGAAAAAACAATCCCCTAGCCTTCCAACCTACTTCGCACTCTCCGGAAGCAAAACTTTCAAGATTTTGGCTTTCTAAATACCACACTTGTATGGCTGCTCATTGATATTTTATTTTTAACCATTAAATCTTGATTTCTTACCATAGAAAAGGTAAACACAACTCTTGTGCATGCACACACACACACACCCCATTGCACACCTGTAGACTTCCTCTGCCCTTCCTTCCCAATATTCAGAGTTCATGTAGGTTCTTTCCATGACCAAGCCATGTAGTAGGCTCTGATAAGTTTTCCTTACCTGAATTTTTGTGTGTGTGTTGGCGGGATTAATAATTTTCTAGTTTTTATATTTGTTTCGTTTCCTATGTACTTAGCGTTGGCTCAACACAAAACTCTCCATCAGTTGTCCAAGTCTCTTCTCTATACTTTTCAGTATGTCTTATTTCAATTTTGTCTATTTGAAGAAATTTCTTTTGAGGTTTTCCTACTTGCTCCATCATAAATGACTTGCACTCTATTCTCATTGTAGACCTTTTGTTTCAGAATTCCTTCTGTATCACCATGGGGATTCCCTTCCTGTCTCTTGTTTCTTCTATGTCTACCTTGAATATACATAAAAATCATCTGGGGGAACTTTAAGAAATCCTGATGCCTGGGCCTCATCCAAGGCCAATTAACACAGAACTTTTGGAGGTGGGACCCAAACAGCAGTATTTCTTAAAGCATTCCAGTTGATTTCAATGAGTAGCCAAGAAGGAGAACAACTACTCTGTCTGTAGTTTTCTTTGCTTTCCAATTTTGGTGGCACACATCCTCCAGAAGCTCTGAGAAAGAGTATTTAAAAGAAGAATTTTGAGACTACTTTTCTGAACATACTTATATTCTGCCATCCATTCAATTTATAACTTGCCGAATATAGAATTCATACTGGAAAATACTGTTTTTCTCCAAATTGTTGAAGGCACTGATCCACTATCTTCTAGCTCTCAATATTGGCTTTTGAGAAGTCTGAAAGTGTTCTGATTCCTAGTCTTTCATATATGACCTGTGTTTTTCCCACTACATTTTTATAGGGACTTCCCTTTGCCTTTGGTATTTGAAAATTTTTTTATAATTGTCTTGATGCGGGCCTATTTTCATCCATTTTCTTGCTATAAAGCACTTTAAAAAATTTTTTTAATGTTTATTTTTGAGAGAGAGAGAGACAGAGTGTGAGCAGAGGAAGGGCAGAAAGAGAGGAAGACACAGAATCAAGAGCAGGCTTCAGGCTCTGGGCTGCCAGCACAGACCCCACACGGGGCTCGAACCCATGAACCATGAGATCATGACCTGATCCAAAGTCAGACACTTAACCAACTGAGCCATCCAGGCTCCCCTATAAAGTGCTTTTTCATCTTGCAACTTGGGTCTTAAAATTCTGGAAATTTTTGTTAAATTTCTTCATTAATGACTTATTCTCCTCTTTGTTTTTTTATCTGTTCTCTTACTCTGGAGCTCATATTTTTCAGATATTGGATCTTCTCTCCTAGTTTTCTACCATTCTTTACTTTTTCTCCCAGTTTTCCATTTCTAATCCTTTTTGGTCTATGTTATATGCTGGATCATGTTTCCCAAACATTAAAATGTTGAAGTTCTATCTGCCAGTACCTCAGAATGTGACTGTATTTAGGTACAGAGTCTTTAAAGAGATAATTAAGTTAGAATGAGGTCATTAGAGTGGGCTTTAATCCAATGTGACTGGTACTTTTAAGAAAAGGAAATTTGGATACAGGCACACCCAGGGAGAGAATGCCATGTGAACATGAAAGTGGTTATCTACAAGGAGAAGAAGGAGGCCTCAGAAGAAACCAATCCTAGTGACATCTTGATCTTCAACCTCCAGACTCCAGAAGTGTGAGAAAATAAATTTCCTTTGTTTAAGCCACCCAGACTCTGATATTTTGTTATAGCAGTCCTAGGAAATGAATACAGTCTGCTTTATAGGATCTTTTCTCTACTTTATAACATTACTCTTATTTTTTTTCTTATGTCTGGCTATAGTATTTTGTAATTTCTAAGAGTTGGGTTTTTTAATTATAATAGCATCTTGCTCATGGTTCAGAGATGCAATATCTTTTCCTACCTCTCTAAGGGGAGTAATGGTAATTCTCCTTTCGATGTTCTCATGTTTATGCAGAGTTTTGGGTTTCCTCAAATTGTCCATTTTGTGTGTGTTTTTTAGCCTTTGTCTTTTATGCTAAGTTTTCTCGGGTACCTGATTATCTGTTCACCTTTTAAGAAAAAGACAATAAAAAAGCTGAGTTGAAGCTCTGAGTGGTGGATAGGGTTTGTTGACTGTGAGCCCTTTGATCTTTTAACCCAAAGGTTGAAAACTAGCAATCCACAGACTGAATCTGAAATAAATGTGTCTGTTTTCTGTTTTGTCTTTCAATTAGATCTGCATCCTTTAACTGAAGATGCAACCTTTAACTACCTGCAAATCCCACTCCTCCTTGTTGATTGAAGCTACTTTTAAGCTTGAAATTGCTGCCTCCTACTTGTCTCTAGTCAAAATCTTGCTTATTCTTTCACACAAACTCAAATGACTCTTCCTCTGCGACATCTTCTCTAATATCCTCAGGTCAACTTAAACTGCCTACTCTGGGTTCTACCAAGTGTCATTTCCCCATTGGAGCTTTTGCCACAGTCCTCTCTCATATAATAGATACTTGATGTGTATGTGGGATACTCCATGCGACTATGTGTCTGTGGAGGCAGGAACTCCATTTCAGGCATGTATGTATCTCATATAGTAGCTTTGGTAAAGGTTCAAGGATCTTCCTGAAAGATCAAATTTGGTACTCACCTTGGAGTATTTGATTAGTAAGACCATGAACTACAATTCCCTCCCATACCCCAAAGGAAGTAACATGCCATGCAAAGCCACAATGTGGCTTTAATATTCTTTCAGATGATTTCACAGAGCATAATCTGTTTCACATGACAGAACATTTCTCAAGCTGCAACAACAAAGAGAAGAAAAAACAAAACTCCAACCTATCTAAATGAAAGAAGGAACCTTTCTGCATTTGAAGAGGTGATTTATCCTCATCCATGATCATGTACCCTCTCAGAATTCAAATCAGATAAAGTATAAATCCTGGCACATCTGCAAAGGTGCCCATGTATAATATATCTTAGTCTGTGGTAGATATTTTGAAAACAGTTTTCAGATACCTGAGCCTTTAGCATTTCTGCTGCTTTTATTTCACCATGGCCTCAGTTGTAAAGTATCCTTTGCAACTTTTACAATCCTTTGATATTCCTACATGGCATGGATTTTTGACGTGCAACCCATCCATTTCCACTTAAAGCTTCAAGAATACAACTACATTCTCATCCATGTAGCATCCCATCCATAATTGAGCCAGTCTTTCTCTTTTTTATTCAGCCTCTCATGCTTGCCCAATTAAACAGCATCAGCTAACTCTTTGTTCCTATTAATCTCTTCCTCCCAGAACAGTTTGAACATTGTGGTTTTTAAATTATTGAGAGCGCCCTGGGAGTTACCAAATATAGACTCATTCATGTAAACAGTAAACAAAGCATGTTTGGATTCATACAAATTTATGACTCTGTAAAGATCTTGAAGAACCAGATGGGTTTTAAGAACTGTATCTCCAAGTACTCTTAGACTGGACATGTGGTTCAGGGACAGAACGAAGTGCACACAGCCTGAGTTCCCATCAAACCACAGCTTTGTATAAACTAGGTGGCCTCGGGAACTGTTTAGCCTCTCTATAAACCCCAGTCCCCATCTGTGAAATGGGCAAAATAATCGCATCTACTTTAGAAGATGTTTGTGAACATCAAATGAAATAATGTTCTTGGCACACACTCTGTAAATATTAGTTGCTGTATTTCTTATTAAAGAGAACACCAAGGCTGAAACATGGTGTCACAAAGAAATTGCAAGAACAGTTCGTCCATATTAAAAACTGGTTAGACCTCTATACCTGCCAAGTTCAAAGCTGGAATAAACTGGTTAAATAAAACCAAGACCATTTAGAAGTTAATGTTTGAACGGATAATTTTTACACTGCATTTGGAACAAGAATTATAAAGGAATTGTGGGGCGCCTGGGTGGCGCAGTCGGTTAAGCGTCCGACTTCAGCCAGGTCACGATCTCGCAGTCCGTGAGTTCGAGCCCCGCATCGGGCTCTGGGCTGATGGCTCAGAGCCTGGAGCCTGTTTCCGATTCTGTGTCTCCCTTTCTCTCTGCCCCTCCCCCGTTCATGCTCTGTCTCTCTCTGTCCCAAAAATAAATAAAAAACGTTGAAAAAAAATTTAAAAAAAAAGAATTATAAAGGAATTGAAAGCATATGGCTTCCATTTTGTTTAGTTATTATAAAGAAAACGTTAGGAAGAAAGCAATAAATTGGCAGCTCAAACTAGTTTTGTTGTTTGTTTGTTGTTTGTTTGTTTTTAAAGAATCTTTTGCTTGAATTAGAAACCTAAATTTAATGGGACCCTAAATTCAAATCCTCCCTTCTTCCCAACATTGTACATAATGCCCCATATGCAGAAACCAGCTCAGTCCAGTAAGGAGAGCCTAGCTGGTAATGACAAAGCCTACTGGTACCCAAACTGAACAAAAAAATAAATCTTTGCCTTTGTCTAAGAGAGAATTCACTGCTTTTATTTGAATTTCTGGGTCACAACACACACACACACACACACACACACACACACACACACACATTTTTAAAGGCAGGAGAATTTAATAAAGTGTACTTTGCTTTCCATGTGCTTAGTTTTGTTTTCAGGGGTTTTTTTTGTTTTTTGGGGGGGTTTTTGGTGTAAGTTTGTAGTAAGTTGATGTATATGATATGTAATAGTGTTTTTCCTAAGTATTTGGAAAATTGGTTGATTTAAATTAATATATTTTTTTAACGTTTATTTATTTTTGAGAGAGAGAGAGAGGGCACAAGTCGGGGGTGGGTAGAGAGAGAAGGAGACACAGAATCTGAATCAGGCTCCAGGCTCTGAGCTGTCAGCACAGAACCCGATACTAGGCTCGAACTCACGAACCACAAGATCATGACCTGGGCTGAAGTCGGACGCTTAACCGACTGAGCCACCCAGGCGCCCCCTAAAATTAATCCAAATTAGCATTTCCCTAACCATCATCCACAGAGCATTGTTCCTAGGATGTTGATGAACATGCTAGGAGAAAAGTGTCCTAATACAAATAAGTATGAGATAGAGGCATTCATTATCCATATTTATCATCATGCCAAGTGCTAATTAACATATTAAAAACTCTAAGATGCCCTGTGATGGAGAAATCCATTTCTTCTTTAATGCACATTTTTCCAAAATTATTTGATCCTGGATCCATTTTTCCCAGCTTTTCTTTTAGATTCTAAAGAACACAGTTTGCAGAATTCCTGCTTGGGGCTACATTGATTACATTTTGGCAAGGCTCATCTTGTAATTCATCTAAAGGCTATCACACTGAAAATTAATGGTGATTATAATAGATGCCACTTATTGAGAACTTACTAATTCTTAGGGAAATTGCTTCTTCCCTATTCCTTTCCTTTTTTTCCTTGAGGAGGATTTCCCCTCAATATCCCAGGCTTCTTGTTTTACCCTTGACTCTTCTTGGAGGGGAGCATTACCATTAGTTGACAGCCATTGGTTACTGTTTCTCAGACAGAGCTAATACCAAAAGTGGGAGTGAACAAAGACACTAAGCCCCTTTTTCCTTTGCATCTGGACCAAGGGCAGTTAGTACTCTGGGTTAAGTGTCCGTTCCTCTGAAAGCAAAATTTCTCTCAGACAGATTGTGTCAAGGCCAGGAATGGGACATAGATAGTTAGCAAGCCCATTTCGTTAGTCCAATTAATGTGACTTGCAACCTAGCCTTTACCATTGATAGTGATGATATTTAGTTCTCCATGGAATAGCTTTATTATATTTCAACTGGTTTAAATCTCAGAGAGTGAAGAGGGGTGCTGTTTTAGATCCCGCTCATAACGTCATATGTCATTAATTCATCAAGTTATTTTATATGCATTATCTCATTTAGTCCTCACAATTTTTTGAGGTAAATACTAATATATCCCTATTTTACAAATGAGGAAATTGAAACAGAGGTTAAGTCACTTACCAAAGGTGATATAGTGAGGGACTGAACTCATCATTAACGAATGTAATATCATGCACATTATTTAATGTCACTATTATTATAACTAGTGCATCTTATATTGTGGTGTTTGCATTTGAATCTCCATATTATTTATCGCTCAACTCGACTTCTGTTGCAATCTCAGTTATACGGAATGAATATAAAAAGACAATAACCCTGGTCAATGAAGAAGATACTCAGGTAAGGCCTAAAATCAGAGTTGTAAATCAGAAATTTCAAACTGACAGCCAGCCCACAAACATGTTTTGTTTGGTTCCAAAAGTGTTAAAGATTTGAATTAGTTACTATCATAAAAATATACATTTCTAGCTTCTCTTTTTTTTGCATAAACTCAGTGATTTATTTATTTTATTTTATTTTATTTTTTAAAATTTACATCAAAATTAGTTAGCACATAGTGCAACAATGATTACAGGAGTAGATTCCTTAGTGCTCCTTACCCATTTAGCCCATCCCCCCTCCCACAACCCCTCCCATAACCCTCAGTTTGTTCTCCATATTTATGAGTCTCTTCTGTTTTGTCCCCCTCCCTGTTTTTATATTATTTTTGTTTCCCTTCCCTTATATTCATCTGTTTTGTCTCTTACAGTTCTCATATGAGTGAAGTCATATGATTTTTCTCTTTCTATGACTAACTTCACTTAGCATAATACCCTCCAGTTCCATCCACATAGTTGCAAATGGCAAGATTTCATTCTTTTTTTGCTTACCGAGTAATACTCCACATATATATATGTATGTATGTATGTATATATATGTATATATATATATACATATATATACATACATACATACATATATATATACATATATATAACACATCTTCTTTATCCATTCATCCATCGATGGACATTTGGGCTCTTTCCATACTTTGGTTATTGTTGATAGTGCTGCTATAAACATGGGGGTGCATGTGTCCCTTCAAAACAGCACACTTGTATCCCTTGAATAAATACCTAGTAGTGCCATTGTTGGGTCATAGGGTAGTTCTATTTTTAGTTTTTTGAGGAACCTCCTGACTGTTTTCCAGAGTGGCTGCACCAGCTTGCATTGCCACCAACAATGGAAAAGAGATCCTCTTTCTCTGCATCCTTGTCAACATCTGTTATTGCCTGAGTTGTTAATGTTAGCCATTCTGACTGGTGTGAGGTGGTATCTCATTGTGGTTTTGATTTGTATTCCCCTGATGATGAGTGATGTTGAGCATTTTTTCATGTGTTGATTGGCCATCTAACTGTCGTCTTTGGAGAAGTATCTATTCATGTCTTTTGCTCATTTCTTCACTGGATTATTTGTTTTTTGGGTGTTGAGTTTGATAAGCTCTTTATAGATTTTGGATACTAACACTTTATCTGATATGTCGTTTGCAAATATCTTCTCCCATTCTGTCGGTTGCCTTTTGGTTTTGCTGATTGTTTCCTTCACTGTGCAGAAGCTTTTTATTTTGATGAGGTCCCAGTAGTTCATTTGTTTGTTTGTTTGTTTGTTTCCCTTGCCTCTGGAGATGTGTTGAGTAAGAAGTTGCTGTGGGCAAGATCAAAGAGGTTTTTGCCTGCTTTCTCCTCGAGGATTTTGATGGCTTCCTGTCTTACATTGAGGTCTTTCCATCCATTTTGAGTTTATTTTTGTGTATGGTGTAAGAAGGTGGTCCATGTTCATTCTTCTGCATGTCACTGTCCAGTTTTCCCAGCACCACTTGCTGAAGAGACTGTCTTTATTCCATTGGATATTCTTCCCTGCTTTATCAAAGGTTAGTTGCCCATACGTTTGTAGGTCCATTTCTGGGTTCTCTATTCTGTTCCATTGATATGAGTGTCTGTTCTCGTGCCAGTACCATACTGTCTTAACGATTACAGCTTTGTAGTATAGTTTGAAGTCTGGGATTGTGATGCCTCCTGCTTTGGTTTTCTTTTTCAAGATTGCTTTGGCTATTCAGGGTCTTTTCTGGTTCCATACAAATTTTAGCATTATTTGTTCTAGCTCTGTGAAGAATGCTGGTGTTATTTTGATAGGGACTGCATTGAATATGTAAATTGCTTGGGTAGAATCGACATTTTAACAATATTTGTTCTGCCTATCCAGGAGCATAGAATCTTTTTCCATTTTTTTGTGTCTTCTTCAATTTCTTTCATAAGCTTTCTGTAGTTTTCAGCATATAGATTTTTCACCTCTTTGCTAAGATTTATTCCTAGGTATTTTATGGTTTTTTGTGCAGCTGTAAATGGGATTGATTCCTTGATTTCTCTTTCTGTTGCTTCATTGTTGGTGTATAAGAACGCAACCAATTTCTGTACATTGATTTTATATCCTGTAATTTGCTGATTCATGGATCAATTCTAGCAGTTTTTTGGTGGTATCTTTTGGGTTTTCCATATACAGTATCATGTCATCTGCGAAGAGTGAAAGTTGACCTCCTCCTGGCCAATCTGGATGGTTTTTATTTCTTTGTGTTGTCTGATTGCAGAGGCTAAGACTTCCAATCCTATGTTTACTAACAGTGGCGAGAGTGGACATCCCTGTCTTGTTCCTGACCTTAGGGGGAAAGCTCTCAGTTTTTCCCCACTGGGGATGATATTAGCATTGGGTCTTTCATATACAGCTTTTATGATCTCGAGGTATGCTCCTTCTATCCCTACTTTCTTGAGGGTTTTTATCAAGAAAGGATGCTGTATTTTGTCAAATGCTTTCTCTGCATCTATTGAGAGGATCGTATGGTTCTTGTCCTTTCTTTTATTGATGTGATGACTCACATTAATTGTTTTGCAGATATTGAACCAGCCCTGCATCCCAGGTATAAATCCTACCTGGTCATGGTGAATAATTTTTTTAATGTATTGTTGGATCCGGTTGGCTAATATCTTGTTGAGGATTTTGGCATCCATGTTCATCAGGGAAATTGGTCTATAGTTCTCCTTTTTAGTGAGGTCTCTGGTTTGGGGATCAAGGTAATGCTGGCTTCATAGAAAGAGTTTGGAAGTTTTCCTTCCATTTCTATTTTTTGGAACAGTTTCAAGAGAATAGGTGTTAACTCTTCCTTAAATGTTGAGTAGAATTCCCCTGGAAAGCCATATGGCCTCGGGCTCTTGTTTTTGGGCAGAGTTTTGATTACTAATTCGATTTCCTTACTGGTGACGGGTGTGATCAAATATTCTATTTCTTCCTGTTTCAGTTTTGGTAGTGTATATATTTCTAGGAATTTGTCCATTTCTTCTAGATTGCCCATTTTATTGGCATATAATTGCCCATAATATTCTCTTATTATTGTTTTTATTTCTGCTGTGTTGGTTGTGATCTCTCCTCTTTCATTCTTGATTTTGTTTATTTGGGTCCTTTCCTTTTTCTTTTTGATCAGACTGGCTAGTGGTTTATCAATTTTGTTCATTCTTTCAAAGAACCAGCTTCTGGGTTCATTGATCTGTTCTACTGGTTTTTTTGGTTTCGATAGCATTAATTTCTGCTCTAATCTTTATTATTTCCTGTCTTCTGCTGTTTTGGGGTTTTATTTGCTGTTCTTTTTCCAGCTCCTTAAGGCATAAGGTTAGGTTGTGTATCTGAGATCTTTCTTCCTTCTTTAGGAAGACCTGGATTGCTATATACTCTCCTCTTATGACCGCCTTTGCTGCCTCCCAGAGGTTTTGGGTTGTGGTGTTATCATTTTCATTGGCTTCCATACACTTTTTAATTTCCTCTTTAACTTCTTGGTTATCCCATTCATTCTTTAATAGGGTGTTCTTCAGTCTCCAAGTATTTGTTACCTTTCCAAATTTTTTATTAAAGTTGATTTCAAGTTTCATAGTGTTGTGGTCTCAAAATATGCATGGTATGATCTTGATCTTTTTGTACTTATTTGGGGCTGATTTGTGTCCCAGTATATGGTCTATTCTGGAGAACGTTCCATGTGTACAGGAGAAGAATGTATATTCTGCTGCTTTAGGATGAAATGTTCTGAATATATCTGTTAAGTCCATCTGGTCTAGTGTGTCATTCAAAGCCATTGTTTCCTTGTTGATTTTTTGATTAGATGATCTGTCCATTGCTGTGAGTGGGGTGTTGAAGTCTCCTACTATTATGGTATTACTATCTATGAGTTTCTTTATGTTTGTGATTAATTGATTTAAATATATGGGTGCTTCCACATTTGGCACATCAGTGTTTACAATTGTTAGGTCTTCTTGGTGGATAGATCTCTTGAATATGATATAATGCCCTTCTGCATCTCTTGATACAGTCTTTATTTTCAAGTCTAGATTGTCTGATATAAGTATGGCTACTCCGGCTTTCTTTTGTTGACCATTAGCATGATAGATGGTTCTCCATCCCCTTGTTTTCAATTTGTAGGTGTCTTTAGGTCTAAAGTGGGTCTCTTGTAAACAGCATATAGATGGGTCTTGTTTCCTTATCCATTCTGTTACCCTATGTCTTTTGATTGGAGCATTGGTCCATTGACGTTTAGAGTGAGTACTGAAAGATATGAATTTATTGCCATTATGATGCTTGTAGTGTTGGAGTTTCTGGTGGTGTTCTCTGTTCCTTTCTAATCTTTGTTGCTTTTGGTATATATCTTATATATGATTTCTCTAATTCTTAAATCGTGCTCTTTTGCCTTAATCCCCTCTTTTTTTTCTGTTTCATTATTCTCCATAAGTTTGTCCTCTATATTACTGACTCTCTGTTCTGCCTCATCCAACCTTGCCGCTGCAGCCATCCCTGATTGCAGCTCAGTTATAGCATTTTTAATTTCATTCTGGCTATTTTTTACTTCCTTTATCTCTGCAGAAAGGGGTTCTAATCTATTATCTACTCCAGCTAGTATTCTTATTATCGTGATTCTAAAGTCTGGTTTAGACAGCTAGCTTATATCTGTGTTGGTTAAATCCCTGGCTGTTGTTTCTTCATGCTCTTTCTTTTGGGGTGAATTCCTTTGTTTTGTCATTTTAAATTTTTTTTTTCAACGTTTATTTATTTTGGGGACAGAGAGAGACAGAGCATGAACGGGGGAGGGGCAGAGAGAGAGGGAGACACAGAATCGGAAACAGGCTCCAGGCTCTGAGCCATCAGCCCAGAGCCTGACGCGGGGCTCGAACTCACGGACCGTGAGATCGTGACCTGGCTGAAGTCGGACGCTTAACCGACTGCGCCACCCAGGCGCCCCTGTTTTGTCATTTTAAAGGGAGAAAAGGAATTAATAAGGTAGAAAAATTAAAATTAAAAAATATTAAAATTAAAAAATATTATAATTAAAAACTTAAACACACACACACACACAAAATTGAATAAATGATGCTAGATCCTAGGTGTGTTTGGATCTGGGTGTTGAAAGTGGTTTGACAGAGAAAAAAAGGGGGGTGGGAGGAAATCGTTTGAGAATTTGAAAAAATGAATACACTTTACACAAAAGTAAAAATATAGTAATAAAAAATAAAGAAAAAATTTTAATAAAAATTGAAAATAAAAATGAATTTTTTCTCTTTCTGTATTCAAGAAAAAGAAGTGTAAAAGAGAAAAAAAGGAAAAGAAAGAAAATTGAATTGCACTTTATAGTCCATAAACTAAGCCAGCAGTGAGACTTGTGTTCTCGAAGAGCGAGGTTGGCCCAGTTGGGTGAGGCTCAGTGTAATGGCTCCGCTTTCCACTAGATGGCGCTGCTATCCTACTGAGGTGGATTGTTGTGGGTTTCGAAGGTGCGTTTGCGCATGCGCGGGAGCGGTAAAAATGGCGATACTCAGTTACCCAGTCTGTTTTTCGGGATCAGCAATCGCGCAGGCATCCTCTGTCTTCAGCTCTCGGCCACTCCCTGCCTTTTTCACTCTCCCTGACGAGGCCCCAGGCAGTATCTCTCCCGAATTTTGTCTCAGATGTGGCTGCCTTCCCCGGCCCCTTACTTCTGAAGGACTGCCGCTTTGACCCGTTCTGCCCCTCTGCGGGAGGGTCTCACCAAGCAGTGGCCGAATGAGCAATGGCCGAATGTCGGCCGCACCCAGGAACGCTAGCTGGACCCTGCTGCTGCCGGTGCCCCGAGGCTGCGGCCAGGTGCCAGCACATCCCAGAAAATGTTCACGAGACAGTGTAGCAGCAGCGTTTCAGGGATTATAGAAAATCACAACACACCCGGCACCAGGCTTCACCCTTAACCTTGTTCCAGCACCAGCGAATGTGGCCAGTTTGTGGGGTCTGCTGGGACCAGATGGCTTCAACAGTCTCTACCAAATGTCCTTTCAGCAGTAGAACCGCTCTTCCCCGTGTGGCGTGAGAACCTCCCGGACCGCACTCTGTTCCTGGGGATTCGCCCTTTCCACCAGAGCACCACCAGGTATCGGGCTGTGGAGTTGCAGACTCTGCACTCCCCTTGTTTATAGTCTTACTGGAATTTAAACCCTCTCCTTTCTCCTTTCTCCCTTTTTAGTTTAGTCCCTGCGGCGGTTTCCAATTTTCCACTTTCTCTCCAGCTGCTTTGGGGGAGGGGTGCTTTCCCCGTATTCTCCCCCCAGTCTCCGTCCTCTACTCCTCTCACAAAAGCACCTCCCTTCCTGCGCCTTCTCGCTCCCCAAGTTCACTTCTCTGTGCTGCGTACCTGCTGAATTCTGTGGTTCAGGTTGTTCATATTGCTGTGTTAATCCTCCAGTCAGTTTTCTAGGTGTGTAGGATGGTTTAGTGTTGGTCTGGCTATATTTCATGGACGCGAGACATCCAAAACATTTCCATGCTGTTGAGCCATCTTGGCTCCTCCCCCTGGCTTCTCTTTTTTAATGTATGTTTGTTTATTTATTTATTTAGAGAGCATGAGTGGGGGAGGGGCAGAGAGAGAAAGAGGGAGAGAGAGAATCCCAAGCAGGATCCATGCTCTCAGCTCAGAGCCTGACTTAGGGGCTTGATCTTATGACCATGAGATCATGACCTAAGCTGAAATCAAGAGTTGGACGCTGAACCAACTGAGCTACCCAGGCGCCCTGGATTTCTGGCTTTTCTTGAAAAATGAGAACATCTGGGCAGAAGGGAACTGGAGTTGAAGAGCTATCTCCTTTCGATGGAGCATGTGCAGCACAGTTCCCCTCTTCCCCACTGTGTCAGTTCACATAAGTACTTTGCTGGCATATGCTCTTGTAAACATTTCAATTTGCAACCCTGGTGCCAGACAGGAGGTCTCTCACCTCTGCCCCATTCACCTCTCTGGGACATCACAAGTATTGCAAAAATCCTGGAGGTTGGATGTCAACAACCTTGACCAGGCCACTAAGTGAATGTAAGGGGTCTTGATGTCAAACAGCTGAGCTATATGAGTGGCGACTCTTCAGAAGGGATGCCATTCAGTGAGGGGGCTCATTTCATCCCTTCAGCAAAAATGTTCACGTTGCAACCTGGAGAGACTTCAGAGAGAGAGGAGAGCAGCTGGGCTGCTGGGTGTGAGGCTACCTCACACACTCAGTTCCATCTGTGTCTGCTTCAGGTTTGAGACATCTTTGTAAATGTTATTAAATTATGGATTTCTCTGGCTCTAAAAACATTGTAAAACATTGCCTCTCTGCCCTCCATATTCTCATCCCCAATATGAGGAGAATAGATACGAAAAGAAGGTTCTTTTTGTATCAGTGTCTTTTATAAAGCAGTTGCTCAATAAACATTGCCAGATGAGTAATTGAGTAGACAGACTTTGTGAATTCTAGGATGGATGATTGTCCTTCCCATAAGAAATGCATATTTTAGTGAGTGAAGAATATCCACCTCCAGCAAGACTACTTTCCACCTTTCTGTTAATCTCTTTTACTAATCTAATTTCTACTCCAACACCAGGAGGAGCAAGACTTATTTCCCATCAATATTAGGTATTACCCCCTCCACGGCAATCTACATTCAAAGGATTCCCTATTGATGACTTAAAAAAAAAATCTGTCTCCTCTTGAGGGGATATTGAGAATTAGGTGGAATAAATATTTTGGGTGGGCCACTTTCTCACCCTAAGATCAAACTTACATACCTGGATTTGAGATCAAAAGAAATAGCAAGTTCAGACTTTCAGTCAACTGTAGCTTATTTTTTTAAATATGAATGCTGTGAGACGCCTGGTTGGCTTCCTCAGTGGAGAGTGGGACTCTTGACCTCAGGGTTGTGAGTGCAAGCCCCACACTGATTGTAGAGATTACTTAAAAATAAAATCTTTAAAAAAAATTGAAATTAAATAAATAAGATCACCCATGGAATCACAGGACATTTGATGGAGCTAGAAGGAACTTTAGCAAGGAATCACCAAACATGACAATCCATCACAGCAATTAGTGACATTGAAATGCCACCTGCACCAAATTATTATAAATACCAATTTGCTGAATGGCTTTGCAATGTTAAGTACAATGTATTTCTTGAAGAAGGTAATCATCTAAAAATTATCAACATTGGGTTTTAATGAGAGAATTATCTAAATTGTTCTTTAGCACAGTATAAACCTGTTGGAGAGAAGGCATGCTTTGGGGGTAATGGCAGACAAACACCTTATTAAAATTGTATTTCCTGGTTAAGAGTATTTGCTTTCACTTTACAAGACTTGGCTTACACTAATTATTTGATTGGGCAGAAAGGTCATACACAAATCTTTAATATTCAAGGGATGAGGAATGCCTTCCAAGCTCCCAAAGGTACTGAAATAATCAAAGGAACTCAAGCCAGACGGACTTACCATCAGGCAATTTCTTAAAGAAAGTGTCACTCTGTTAGAATATCCAGTGAACAGATTTTCTCAAAGGTTATTGAAGTGCTCGCTAATAGCCATTTTTAAAGTTAAACATATAATAATAATATAATAATAGAACAGGGGTAGGATAGTGTTATATTTTTTAAGTTTTATTTTATTTTTGAGAGACAGAGAGAGAGAGAGACAGACAGAGTGAGCAGGGAAGGGTCAGAGAGAGAGGGAGACACAGAATCGGAAGCAGGCTCCAGGCTCCAAGCTGTCAGCACAGAGCCCAACGCAGTCCGAACCCACCAGCCATGAGATCATGACCTGAGCTGAAGTCGGTCACTTAACCGACTGAGACACCCAGGTGCCCTGAATAGTGTTGTATTAAAGGGCACTACACTTTTACAGCTGCAGAAAACAGGTGGGCAGTTCCTAAAGGGTAGAGGCCCAGGAAATGTAAAGAAATCTCTTGTTGCGTCCTCCTTTAATACGGGAGAAATCAGCCTCAAATAAGCCTCCAGCTGGGGATCTAATAACCGCCCCCCCCACGGACCATATGCAGCAGAGGCACTTGAAGATGTGCCCATCACCAATTACAGTACGGCATACATTGTGGGCTGCCTTCCTAACACTTTCCACTTCCTGTTCCTGCTGCAGAAACTGGCAAAACTATATTCTCATTCTCCCATCCCTGCCCCTTGCACTTAGGAATGGCCATGTGACACAGTTGGGCCAATGAGAGGTGGGAGAAAAGTATGCTAGGGAGTTTAGGCAAAGTTACTGTGTATTCTTTTTTGTTTCTTATAAAAGCAGTTCCTCCTTTTCATCCTCCTTGAACATGCATGCTTATGTCTGGGGCTTTAGAAGCAATTTTGTGACTTTATTAAGTCTCTGAACCCACACGAGAGGCCCGCTTCCTTCTGATTATGGCACTAGGAAAAGGTTCTTTTGTTATTTGCAGCCAAAACACACAGTTGAGGACTAATAACACCTTTTCTTCATGGTTTTTAGTGTATTTAAAATAACATTTCACTAGATGGATTTCTCACTTTCATGGAAAAAAAAATCTTTAAACACACATGGTTCATGGCTAGTCCACTCTCATTCTGGAAAAATTATGTGGAGGCCCCTGCAATCTGTTTTTTACACCACCTTCGTAGGGAGTTTTCCTCTTGTGTTTGGCGTGGGATGGTCTATAATTTCCTTCACATTCCTCTGGTCAAAATATTATTTTTATTTAAAACACTAATTATCCACATGGGATCTGCTCATTCTTGGTTTTCCACAGAGGCCTTTAAATTTTACATCTTAGGTGATACAGTCTTCTGGTGTGTAAAACAAAACTGTAGGAAAAGGAATACAGTCTCCTGCTTCACTGGTAAAACCTATGTTAAAAACTATCGTCAGGGGTGCCTGGCTGGCTCAGTTGGTGGAGCCTGCGACTCTATACGCACATTGGGTATAGAGATCACTAAAAGAAAAACAAACTTAAAAAAAAAAACAAAATATTATCAGATATTTTCTTTCAGATAAAGTTATTAACCACATGGTGATGGCAAAACAAAAGTGTCCACTCGTCCTTGAATCCAACCCGCTTCCCTCCTCTTCAACTATCTTATTAATTTACTTACAACAAAGATTTTTGACTCAAATAAAAATTAATATGGGTATGCACTCTCCTCCTGCCCTTGCTACACAGAAGTTAGCCTAACAGGTTGCCCTACGCCTTTCTTCCCGTGTGAAACCACACATCTTGGAGGCGTTCCATATCTGTGAATGGCATCCACATGTTTACAGTGGTAAAGTATTCCATTGTTTGAATGTACATGAAATATTTAGCTAATCCTCCTTTGTTGGACATTTGGACCATTTCAACAGACAAAGCTGAAATAAAAAACCCTCAAACACACATCATCGTGCACAAAGGAAGAGATACTGTAGGAGAAATACCCAGAAGTGGACTTGCCCAGTCAAAGGGTAGATGCAGTTGTAACTTTGATTGTTAGTGTCAAATTGCTCTCCACAGGAGTTATACCGATTTACATTCCCACTAGCAACAGATGAATGTGCCTGAAGGCAAAGTTAGATTCTACCAATCCCTAGGTGAGAAATGGTATCTTAATATAGTGTTAACTTTTTTATCATGAGGAACTTTGAACATCATAAGTTTTAGAGACCATTTACATTTCTTTTTTCTGTATCTTTTCTGTATCCTTTCTGTATCTGCCAATTTTTAAAAAGTATACATACCTTTTCATTTAAAGGAACTCTATATTAAGGATATTAATTTTCATTTGTAATATGAGCTGGAGATCTTTTTCCCAGTTTATTGTTTGTCTTTTAACATATTTCTGGTGGCACTTTTATTGCCATGCAGAATTTTGGGCTTTTACCTAATCTTTTATGACATCTGAAATTTGAGCCCTGGAAAGACCTTCCTTACTCAGATCAGATAAAGAAATCTATCCATGTATTCTTTTTTTTTTTTTTAATGGAATGGCATTTTTCTTTTTTTTTTTTTTATTATGCAATTTAATGTCAAATTGGTTTCCATACAACACCCAGTGCTCATCCCAACAGGTGCCCTCCTCAATATCCATCACCCACCCACACCTCCCTCCCACCCCCCATAAACCTTCAGTTTGTTCTCAGTTTTTAGGAGTCTCTTATGTTTTGGCTCCCTCCCTCTCTAACCATTTTTTTTCTTCCCCTGCCTCTTCTGTTAAGTTTCTCAGGATCCACATAGGAGTGAAAACATATAGAATCTGTTCTTCCCTGTATGACTTATTTCACTTATCATAACACTCTCCAGTTCCATCCATGTTGCTACAAAGGGCCATATTTCATTTTTTCTCATTGCCACATAGTATTCCATTGTGTATATAAACCACAATTTCTTTATCCATTCATCAGTTGATGGACATTTAGCATCTTTCCATAATTTAGCTATTGTTGAAAGTGCTGCTATAAACATTGGGGTACAAGTGCCCCTTTGCATCAGTACTCCTGTATCCCTTGGGTAAATTCCTAGCAGTGCTACTGCTGGGTCATAGGGTAGGTCTATTTTTAATTTTTTGAGGAACCTCCACACTGTTTTCCAGAGCAGCTGCACCAGTTTGCATTCCCACCAATAGTGCAAGAGGGTTCCCGTTTCTCCACATCCTTTCCAGCATCTATAATCTCCTGTTTTGTTCATTTTAGCCACTCTGACTGGCGTGAGGTGATATCTGAGTGTGGTTTTGATTTGTATTTCCCTGATGAGGAGTGACATTGAGCATCTTTTCATGTGCCTGTTGGCCATCTGGATGTCTTCTTTAGAGAAGCATCTATTCATGTTTTCTGCCCATTTCTTCACTGGATTATTTGTTTTTCGGGTGTGGAGTTTGGTCAGTTCTTTATAGATTTTGGATACTAGCCCTTTGTCTGATAGGTCATTTGCAAACATCTTTTCCCATTCCGTTGGTTGCCTTTTAGTTTTGTTGATTGTTTCTTCTGCAGTGCAGAAGCTTTTTATCTTCATGAGGTCCCAATACTTCATTTTTGCTTTTATTTCCCTTGCCTTTGGGGATGTGTCAGGTAAGAAATTGCTGCGGCTGAGGTCAGAGAGGTTTTTTCCTGCTTTCTCCTCTAGGGTTTTGATGGTTTCCTGTATCAAATTCAGGTCCTTTATCCATTTTGAGTTTGTTTTTGTGAATGGTGTAAGAAAGTGGTCTAGTTTCATCCTTCTGCATGTTGCTGTCCAGTTCTCCCAGCACCATTTGTTAAAGAGACTGTCTTTTTTCCATTGGATATTCTTTCCTGCTTTGTCAAAGATTAGTTGGCCATACATTTGTGGGTCTAGTTCTGGGGTTTCTGTTCTATTCCATTGGTCTATGTGTCTGTTTTTGTGCCAATACCATGCTGTCCCGATGATTACAGCTTTGTAGTAGAGGCTAAAGTCTGGGATTGTGATGCCTCCTGCTTTGGTCTTCTTCTTCAAAATTACTTTGGCTCTTTGGGGCCTTTTGTGGTTCCATACAAATTTTAGGATTGCTTGTTCTAGCTTCGAGAAGAATGCTGGTGCAGTTTTGATTGGGATTGCATTGAATGTGTAGGTAGCTTTGGGTAGTATTGACATTTTAACAATATTTATTCTTCCATTCCATGAGCATGGAATGTTTTTCCATTTCTTTATATCTTGTTCAATTTCCTTCATAAGCTTTCTATAGTTTTCAGCATACAGATCTTTTACATCTTTGGTTAGATTTATTCCTAGGTATTTTATGCTTCTTGGTGCAATTGTGAATGGGATCAGTTTCTTTATTTGTAATTCTGTTGCTTCATTGTTAGTATATAAGAATGCAACTGATTTCTGTACGTTGATTTTGTATCCTGCGACTTTGCTGGATTCACGTATCAGTTCTAGCAGACTTTTGGTGGTGTCTGTCGGGTTTTCCATGTATAATATCATGTCATCTGCAAAAAGTGAAAGCTTGACTTTTTCTTTGCCAATTTTGATGCCTTTGATTTCCTTTTGTTGTCTGATTGCTGATGCTAGCACTTGCAACACTATGTTAAACAACAGCGGTGAGAGTGGACATCCCTTCGTGTTCCTGATCTCAGGGGGAACGCTCTCAGTTTTTCCCCATTGAGGATGATATTAGCTGTGGGCTTTTCATAAATGGCTTTTATGATGTTAAGTATGTTCCTTCTACCCTGACTTTCTCGAGGGTTTTTATTAAGAAAGGATGCTGAATTTTGTCAAATGCTTTTTATGCATCAATTGACAGTGTCATATGGTTCTTATCTTTTCTTTTATTAATGTGATGTATCACATTGATTGATTTGCGACTGTTGAACCAGCCCTGCAGCCCAGGAATGAATCCCACTTGATCATGGTGAATAATTCTTTTTATATGCAGTTGAATTCGATTTGCTGGTATCTTATTGAGAATTTTTGCATCCATATTCATCAGGGATATTGGCCTGTAGTTCTCTTTTTTTACTGGGTCTCTGTCTGGTTTAGGAATCAAAGTAATGCTGGCTTCATAGAATGAGTCTGGAAGTTTTCCTTCCCTTTCTATTTTTTGGAGTAGCTTGAGAAGGATAGGAATTATCTCTGCTTTAAATGTCTGGTAGAAGTCCCCAGGGAAGCCATCTGGTCCTGGACTCTTATTCGTTGCGAGATTTTTGATAACTGATTCAATTTCTTCGCTGGTTATGGGTCTGTTCAAGCTTTCTATTTCCTCCTGTTTGAGTTTTGGAAGTGTGTGGGTGTTTAGAAATTTGTCCATTTCTTCCAGGTTGTCCAGTTTGTTGGCATATAATTTTTCATAGTACTCCCTGATAATTGCTTGTATTTCTGAGGGATTGGTTGTAATAATTCCGTTTTCATTCATGATTTTATCTATTTGGGTCATCTCCCTTTTCTTATTGAGAAGCCTGGCTAGAGGTTTATCCATTTTGTTTATTTTTTTAAAAAACCAACTCTTGGTTTCGTTGATCTGCTCTACAGTGTTTTTAGATTTTACATTGTTTATTTCTGCTCTGATCTTTATTATTTCTCTTCTTCTGCTGGGTTTAGGCTGCCTTTGTTGTTTTGCTTCTATTTCCTTTAGGTGTACTATTAGATTTTGTATTTGGGATTTTTCTTGTTTCTTGAGATAGGCCTGGATTGCAATGTATTTTCCTCTCAGGACTGCCTTTGCTGCATCCCAAAGCGTTTGGATAGTTGTATTTTCATTTTCATTTGTTTCCATATATTTTTAAATTTCTTCTCTAATTGTCTGCTTGACCCATTCATTCTTTAGTAGGGTGTTCTTTAACCTCCATGCTTTTAGAGGTTTTCCAGACTTTTTCTTGTGGTTGATTTCAAGCTTCATCACATTGTGGTCTGAAAGTGTGCATGGTATGATCTCAATTCTTGTATACTTATGAAGGGCTGTTTTGTGACCCAGTATGTGATCTATCTTGGAGAAGGTTCCATGTGCACTTGAGAAGAAAGTATATTCTGTTGCTTTGGGATACAGAGTTCTAAATATATCTATCAAGTCTATCTGATCCAGTGTATCATTCAGGGCCCTTGTTTCTTTATTGATCCTGTGTCTAGATGATCTATCCATTGTTGTAAGTGGAGTATTAAAGTCCCCTGCAATTGCCACATTATTATCAATAAGGTTGTTTATGTTTGTGATTAATTGTTTTAGATATTTGTGGGCTCCTGTATTTGGCACATAGACATTTAAAATTGTTAGCTCTTCCTGATGGATAGACCCTGTAATTATTATATAATGCCCTTCTTCATCTCTTGTTACAGCCTTTAATTTAAAGTCTAGTTTGTCTGATATAAGTATGGCTACTCCAGCTTTCTTTTGACTTGCAGTAGCATGATAGGTAGCTCTCCAACCCCTCACTTTCAATCTGAAGGTGTCCTCAGGTCTAAAATGAGTCTCTTGTAGACAGCAAATAGATGGGTCTTGGTTTTTTATCCATTTTGATACCCTATGTCTTGGTTGGAGCATTTAGCCCATTGACATTGTGTTATTATTGAAAGATACGGGTTTAGAGTCATTGTGATGTCTGTAGGTTTCATGCTTGCATTGATGTCTCTGGTACTTTGTCTCACAGGATCCCCTTTAGGATCTCTTGTAGGGTTGGTTTAGTGGTGATGAATTCCTTCAGTTTTTGTTTGGGAAGACCTTTATCTCTCCTTGTATTCTACATGACAGACTTGCTGGATAAAGGATTCTCAGCAGCATATTTTTTCTGTTCATCACATTGAAGATTTCCTGCCATTCCTTTCTGGCCTGCCAAGTTTCAGTAGACAGATCCATCACAAGTCTTATTGGTCTCCCTTTATATGTTAGAGCATGTTTATCCCTAGCTGCTTTCAGAATTCTCTCTTTATCCTTGTATTTTGCCAGTTTCACTATGATATGTCATGCAGAAGATCGATTCAAGTTACATCTGAAGGGAGTTCTCTGTGCCTCTTGGATTTCAATGCTTTTTTCCTTCCCCAGATCAGGGAAGTTCTCAGCTATGATTTCTTCCAGTACATCTTCAGCACCTTTTCCTCTCTCTTCCTCCTCTGGAATCCCAATTATGTGTACATTATTTCGTTTAATTATGTCACTTAGTTCTCTAAGTCTCCCCTCATACTCCTGGACTTTTTTATCTCTCTTTTTCTCAGCTTCTTCTTATTCCATAATTTATCTTCTAATTCACCTATTCTCTCCTCTGCCTCTTCAATCTGAGCTGTGGTCGCCTCCATTTTATTTTGCAGCTCATTTATAGCATTTTTATCTCCTCCTGACTGTTTCTTAGTCCCTTGATCTCTGTAGTAATAGATTCCCTGCTGTCCTCTATACTTTTTTCAAGCCCAGGGATTAATTTTATGACTATTATTTTAAATTCATTTTCTGTTACATCGCTTAAATCGTTTTTGATCAGTTTGTTAGCTGTCGCTACTTCCTGGAGTTTCTTTTGAGGAGAATTCTTCTGTTTCGTCATTTTGGATAGTCCCTGGAGTGGCGGGGAACTGCAGAGCTCTTCCTCTGTTCTGTCTGGAGTAACTTGCGTTGGTGGGCAGGGCCACAGTCAGACCTGATGTCTGCCCCCAGCCCACCGCTGGGGCCACAGTCAGACTGGTGTGTACCTTATCTTCCCCTCTCCCAGGGGCAGGACTCACTGTGAAGTGGTGTGGCCTCTGTCTGGGCTACTTGCACACTGCCAGTCTTGTGGTACTGCTTCTATGGGATCTGGCATATTAGCCGGGGTGGATCCGGAAGGTGCACAGGGGCGGGAGGGGCAGGCTCAGCTGGCTTTGTCTTCAGTGGTCTGCTTTGGGAGGGGCCCTGCAGCACCAGGAGGGAGGCAGACCCGATGGAGGGATGGATCCACAGAAGCACAGCGTTGGGTGTTTGCACGGTGCAAGCAAGTTACGTGAGGGGAACTGGCTCCCTTTGGGATTTTGGCTGGGGGATGGGTGAGGGAGACAGTGCTTTCCATGCCTTTGTTCCCGCCAAGCTGAGCTCTGTCCTCCGAGGCTCAACAACTCTCCCTCCTGCTCTCCAAGCAGAGCTGTTGACTTATAACATTCCAGATGTTAAGTCCCACTGGCTGTCAGAACACACTCCGTGAGGCCCCTCCGCTTTTATGGCCAGACTCAGGGGCTCTGCCTTGCTGGGTGGGCTGGCTGCCCCTCCACTGCCCCGGGTCCCTCCCGCCAGTCCCTGTAGTGCACACCGCCTCTCCGCCCTTCCTACCCTCTTCTGTGGGCCTCTCATCTACGCTTGGCTCCAGTGAGTCCATTCTGCTAGTCTTCTGGTGGTTATCGGGGTAAATTAGGCAGATGTGGGTGGAATCTAAGCAATCAGCAGGACACGGTGAGCCCAGCATCCTCCTACGCGGCCAGTTTCTCCTACCTTCCCATGTATTCTTTTAGTAATTGTATGGTTTTATTTTCTTACATTTAAATAGTTGATCTATTTGGAATTTACACCACTATACATTGTGAGATACAGATCTAATTTTTTTTTTCAGTTATTTACCAAGTTGTACCAATAGCAGTTACTGGTAAGTTTGTTTTTTTAGGATCTTTAAATATGAATTTTAGGGGCACCTGGGTGGTTTAGTTGATTAAGTGTTGGACTCTTGATTTCAGCTCAGGTCATGATCTTACAGTTTGTGAGATCGAGTCCCATGTCGGTCTCGACAGTGTGGAACATACTTGGGATTCTCTCTCTCCCTCTGCTTCCCTGCTCTCTCTCTCACGCATGCTGTCTCTCTCTTTCTCAAGTAAATAAACTTTAAATAAATAAATAAATAAATAAATAAATAAATAAATAACAATTTTAGATATCTAGCTAAATGTAATGGTTTCATTATTTTCTAAGCTAAAATTTATAAAAGAAAGGGGTTAGGAAAGTACCCCCTGGTTTGTGCACAATCCACTTGAAGATGGAAGTGAAAATTTAAATTTGTTGTTGAGATTCTTTAATTCACTAGTAACTAGATTGAAATGGATATAGAAAGTTATGTAAGGAAAATGTTAGGTCGTGTTAGGGAAATACTGCTATAGATTTTTATTTTCCTTTTACAAATTGAGGGCAAATGATAAGCAAAATTACACAGGAGACTCAAAGGAGAAGAGCCATTTTTTATTATAAGTAAATGAACAACCTAAAATGGAATTTGATACAATTCTGTCTCAGTATCAAATATCACTCAGTATCACTCAGTCCCGACTCCTGAATGGCCGAATCAAAATGTCTAGAGCTGGGGGGAAGAATCTTGAGCTGGGACCAAGGGATCTATATTTATAACAAGTTCTCAGATGATTGTAATGTAGGCGCTCCCGCACAAGTTAGTGAACTCACATCTAGGAAACTTTGACTTCTAGCCTGAAAAAGAAAGGGCAGAAACCAAGTTCAGAACCACAGAACTAGAAAAAAATGCGAAGGAATGACTGTACCCAACCCATTGTCTTCATTCTTATTAAAGGACACACATGGGCTTCCTCTCCCCAAATATCTCAGTAATCCACAAACACCATCAGAAGCTCAATTTCAAAGTCATCACCCCAACAATCAAGAATTCTTGTCTTTCCACAAATGATGTCTTGCTTTAGTTTGGATCACTTTCTTTTTGTTAAATCCTACTCCAAGAAAAGAGAAAGGAATGAATATTCCTTGAGCTTTGAAAGTGTGCCAGACATTTCATAAACCTTAATGTTTTCACTTGGTTTCCCACAAACGTTGTGAAGTGGATATTATGGCTTTAATGTTTACAGTTAAGAAAACTGAGGCTTGGAGAGATTGTATGACTAGTTTAAGGATACTGAGTAAGTATATTTAGGAACTGTTTTGTGAAATCTTTCTATAAAGAAGAAAATGATCAGCATCTCTTTCTATGACCCTCAGACAAAACCCATGATGGTTTGAAGATACAATAACCAAGCAAATTTTAATCTTTACATATTTAATTTATATTCTTTAGGTACAATTTTGGACCTCAGAAGCCTATTTTAAAAATCATCTCTCCTACAATTATCCCTCTCTCTCTTCACTTGCTTGTTCTTTCATCAACGTATCCCTCAGTACCTGACAGTATGTGCTTTAGTTTACATATGTATTGCCTGTCCTGTACCACTATAATGAAAGCTCCCAAGCACAGGAGCTTGGTCTGTCTTGTTCTCCACTATATCCTCAACACTTGGAACACTGGAAGTCATCAATATTTGCTGAAGAAATAACTGAAAGTGAATTCTTCATTCATACTGGCTTCTTTTCTTTACAACTGCCCAGATTTGAGGTTTTGTTCTGTTTTCAAATCCTGAGCATAGAGCTGGGTGTTTGGGTTAATAGCTGGTTTAATAACCTGCTAACTATAGTATCTCCCTGCTATAGATAATATCTCTGCTCCTTGGGAAAATGAAGGTCTGCAGAAAACAGAGCTTTGAAAATCATTATCATCACATCTGAGCCTTCTTTCCTCTGTGCCATCTACTGTCTCTCTACTTTTACTTTTTTCTTTTCTCTATAATTTCCCTTTTTCTCTACTGGGCACAATCTGTAACATTGTCATTTATTGAGGACTCTCTATGTGTCAAGGAGTGTAAGTTGTATTTCTTGAGGTACTTCATTATATCATCCCAGACACTCAGGTGTCTTACGTCCATTTTTCACATAAGGGATATGAAGTTCCGGGAGAGTAACTCACCTGCCTGAGGAGAAAGAGCTAGGACTCACACCCAAGTTTACATCCACTTAAATCTCGAGCTTTTTTCACAATGTCTTCAGTGTATAAGGGAAACCTGGTTGGCTATAATGTCTCCATGGGCTCTAATGCTACTATTTTCTAAAGACCTGTTACTAAAAGATCTGCTTTGTGAAGCAAAGGTAGGGGAAACATTATATTTCTTTACTTTTATAAATCATGTTAGATATGGTTCATTTCATAATTTACTAAGGTCTGGGGGAAACATAACTTTAGTCATTTTGTGTAGTATATCAGTGAGAAAATGCCTTCAGTCAATGTAAATGAGACCTAATGGGGCTTAAGGAAATAACGGTTATTCCATCAAGTGAAAGAAATCTGGAAATCAGGACTCCAGGTACAGCAGCTCCACAAAGTCATCTAATTCTTAGGATCCTTCCAACATTCTGTTCTGCCATTTTTAGTGCATAATTTTCATGCGCAAAATTGTCTCATGGTTTATGACGACTGCTAGAGCTCTTCTCATGACATCTTCCAGACAGCCAGGAAGGAGGAAAGGTGAAGAAACATGTTCTGTTAGAAAACTTTGCCAAAGGCCCAACCTGTCCCAATCCTCCACCTTCTGTGCCAAATGTGGCCATGGAAGCCTTCCTTCTCCATGGCTCCTGCTGGCTGGCACTTGATGCTCACTTTCCTGATAACCACGCAGCATTCTCCACTTACAGGATGCATTGAAGAAAAGTGTATCGTGCAAGTCTCAGCCACCATGGTACCCACTGCCAATCCCTTATTTCCAATCTTAGGCAGCCGTACCTGTTTCCATGATCTTTTGCAGCATAACAAATAACCCCAAGAGCTTAAATTAAGAGCTTAAAATACAACCAAATATCTCCCATGGTTCTTCATTTTGGGCGCACCTCAATGGGGAAAGTCTCATCTTTGTTGCAACAATATTTGCAACTGAAAACCATTCGTGCAACTGCTTTCATCTCTCTGTACCACTGGAGCTAGCAAGTCCCAATGTCTCTTCCTCCACAGTCTCTCTGTGTGGCCTCTTATCACTTAGTGATCTAGTCAATGCTTATTCCATGGTGTCTGGATCCTAAGAGGCAGTGGTTCAAGGAAAAGTAAGAGAAGCTGTCCTCTAAGGAGCTGGAGGTGACACTAGCAAGGCACCACTTCCTCCATATTCTGCTTGTCAGAAAAAACCATAAGGCCAACCCAGACTGAAGGGGAAGGAAAGAATCTTCACATCCTGAAAGAATGTGGCCACTGTAATCCACCATTCTATACCCTCCCTTTGAGTTGGACCACTCGTTCTTCAACTACATCTTTAACTATTTCTGTAACTACATCCTCTCAGGACAAGCCAATGATAATCTCTTAATGGATCTAACCTTACTGAACAAACATTTTCAGGCCTGAATGACAAAAAGTTACTAACACAATGCACCTGCCTTTCTCTAGACAAGAGAGCCTATAAGAATTGGTTTCCCATAAAAGAGAAATGTTCTTTTGTTTTCCTTTTGGAAATGAGAAAACAGTGGCAAAAAGTCAAGGAATGTATTATTTCAGTAACATTCCAGTTACAGTCACATTCATATTTTTTAATATAGTTAGCTTCTAATTCCCTGTTGTAGTTTGGTAGAGCACAGACATAAGAAAACAAAACTTAATCATGTTTATAAAGACTTATTTTGACAGCTTCAACTTCATTTATATTCAAACAGTTATCATATCCCTGAAAAAGAACAGACAAATAATTGAGTTGGCTCCCACATCCCTTTCCTTCTCATGGTTTAAGAAAAATACGGAGTCATTAGTATATAAATTCAGCTCAAAGCAAAAAGAGATCTTATTGGTTTGTAAGCCTGGGAAATCACAAGAAGGTCTGGTTTCAAGTGTAGCTGGATACAGGTGCTCAAATATTATCACCACTGCCTTTTGCTTCCATGTTCTTGGCTACAGCTCTCAATCATTTGGCTTTATTCCCTCCTGCTACAGATGAGCTTTGCCCAGTAACTGGAAACAGAGTTGCCGGCAGCACCACCATAATTTTCTTCAAGATTAGCCACTCCTAGGAAAAATAACTTCTCCTCCCATCCTAATAATAATCCCAGGGAAAGATTTAATTTTCCTGTTTAGGTCACATGTCCACCTTTGGATGAACTACTTTCCCAGGAGAATGGTATACAAAAAATGCCCCCCCCCCCAAGATGTTCACATTCTAATCTCTGTAGCCTGTGAATATGTTACTTTATGAGGCAAAAGGGACATTGCAAATGTGATTAAATTAAGAAACCTTGCAATGGGGGGATTATCCTGGATTATCCAGGTGAGCCCAATACTATCACAAGGATCTTCAGAAGAAAGGGGCAGAAAGAATCAGAGTCTGAGAGAAGGAACTGAGAACTGTGATTATGGAAGCAGAGATTGGATTGCTGTGCTGTGAAGATGGAAGGAGCCACGAGACAAGGAATACAGGTTTAGAAGGTGGAAAAGGCAAGAAGCAGATTCTCTCTTAGCACCTCCAGATGGAACCAGCTGTGCCAATACCAATTTTGGACTCTGGCCTCTAGAACTGTGAAAGAATAAAGTTTTGTTGTTTTAAGCCACTAGGTTTGTGCTAATTTGTTACAGTAGTGAAAGAAATTAACATGTGTGGTTTCCTGATTTGGCTCTGTTTAGTTTATATGTTTTGATCTGTGGTCAAGGAAGGGGATGGGAGTTGATAGGGAGAGGGGCAGAGTGGGAGCATGTGCTTGACGGTACATCCAAGAGCACATAAAATCAGGAAGAACCCCCCCGAAAGGAAAATTCCTTTGCTGTATGAGGAAGTAGATAGAAAAGAAGGCATGATAAATATAGCCAACAAGCAAACAACACCATAAACAGTAGATACCACAGTCTAGGACTACCATCTAGTACTACCCATAAGTAAAAATGCTGAGTCCAGCAGGAGGAAGGAATTAACAGAGGCCAGGATGTGTAGGACCTACCGTTGGGCCTGGATAATCACGACTCCACAGCAGAAGCAGCTAAGGTTTTCCTGCTCCAATGTCCTGAAAGACACAGAATTTTGAAGAATAAAGCACCTCTTAGAATCAGTAAGACCTAAGCTCAAATCCTCCACTAAGAACAAACACTCTTATCTTGATTTTCAACGGTAACATGGGAGAGCTCGTGATGCCTCAACTCTTCCAGAAAGAATGCCAAATGTTGTAGAAGAGGAAACTGAACGTGCACACTGAGAATTTCACAAGGGTCCCCACACAAGTGCACCTTTCCCTGAGTATTGGTTTTATTATTTAAAATTCAGGTTATTGACTTTAATATAAAACTGATATCTTAAAAGTCCTGTGAATTAATTTATTTTTTCTTCTCAAGTGTTTGAGTTAATTGATGCTCCAGGAAGTTTTGCCATTTTTATTCTGGCTTCAAATAGTCTATGTGTCAATGATTTACATAACACATGTTACCCACTTGTGGGATTAGGTAAGCCCAGGACTCTTCCAGACCTCTAGCTTCTAAGACAATCACTCATAGATTCTGCTGTCCTCAGAGCCTCTGCTGTGAAACAGTTTGGTTTTTCATGGCGCTCCTTAATCTTAGCACGTGGGAAAGGACTTTCCATAGAACTGCACCAATATGTTTGTTTGGGGAAGACAGTCAGAAGGCCAGGAGAAATGAAAAGTCCTTTAGAAGGAGTCATTACAGAGAGGAAAAAACAGAGAGAGAAAGGGAGAACTCTAGATGCACTCATTGTCTGGTTGCAACAGGCAAGAGATCTTAAGCAACTCTGTCCAGTCAGCTCACAAAACCAAGAGAGGTAATGATAACAAGTTAGGGTTTATTGTTTTACACTGCTAAGTTTATGTACCAATAGATAATCAAAACAAGGGTATTGTCTGGAGGAATCTTTGGAAAGGGAAAAAGATAAAATATGTAACTCAGAGGCATAAGCTTCATATGTCTAGGACCCCAGATTCTACCCCTGCACCTCTGATTCACTTTCCATGTTGGATTATAAGGTGTCTCTTTACTTTTTTCATCTCCCCGACTGGAAGACAGTACATGCTTCATAAATGTATGGGGAGGGGTGACTATGCGGTTCAGTAGGTTAAGTGTCCAACTTTGGCTCAGGTCATGATCTGGTGGCTCTTGAGTTCAAGCCCTGCATCAGGCTCTGTGCTGACAGCTCAGAGCCTGGAGCCTGCTTTGGATTCTGTTTCCCTCTCTCCCTGCCTCTCCCCCTCTCATGCTCTGAATCTCTCTCTCTCTCTTAAAAATAAATAAACATTAAAAAATTTTAAATAAATATATGGGGAAACTGGAGTAAGGAGACAGGGAGGCTGGGAACTGAGCCCAAGTGATGGGAGCTACAGCCAGACTCCTACTGGAATCTTTTGTGAGTTGAATTTGGTGGATAGCTCCAAGTAGTACAGTGTAGCCTAAAGATGCTGTGCCACCAGCTCCATTACCTACCAACTGAATAACCATGTTACTCCATATCCTAGGACACATTTCTCACACTGGAATGCAGGAAACAGAACCAACAGGCAGTATCTACAAGAAGTACCAATTGTATTCTAATCATTCGTTTTACAAATATTTATTCAAGATCTGTTATGTTCTAGGCAGAAAGGTAAGCAATTAAAAACAAAATTTTATATTAAAGTAAGTGCAGTTTTAGAAAATTCCATGTAAGCGATTATCAATCAAAATTTTGATATTGTAATGTCTTCCTGTACAAAAAATGGGTCAAAAAATGGGTGGCTCAATCATTTAAGTGTCCAACTCTTGATTTTTGCTCAGGTCATGATCTTGCAGTTTGTGGGATCAAACCTTGTATCAAGTCTTTGCTGACAGCCTTGGAGCCTGCTTGGGATTCTCCTCTCTCTCTGCCCTTCCCCCCTCTCATGCTTGCTCTCTCTCAAAATAAATAAATAAACTTAAAAATATTTGGTAACTCATAGCTTATCTGCACTGGTCTTATTTGAACCACAAAGCAATTTGATTTTTTTTTGTCTTTTTTACAACTTGAATTAGTGCCCAATATTTAAACCTCAGGGGTGTCATTTACTACATTGGATCTCTGGCTTCTCCTGAAAGAAACCAGACGAGCTGGCACCCATAAGCTCATCTCTTCATGTGGCAACAGTCAGCTAGTGCCGAGCTTCAAATTCCCCCTTTTCTTTAGACAAGACCTGGTCCCAGTAGCTTGCCACAGTCCTTGCCACTTCCTATCCACCCAACCAGCCAGGCTGTGTGTGGCCTGCTTCTCTTGGCTGTGGTAACTGCCTGGGCCTGGGAAGTTCACGCTGACGTGGAATCGTTTGTGTCATTTTCCACCATTTGTCACTGACTTCCAAATTTTTAAAATTTTCAGGATACTAGTCTTAGATCCAGAAGTTAGGTCTTTATTTGCCCAAGTCCCAAATCAGAGAATCATAGAGTTGCAATGGACCCACTTTTCTGATGATGGCCATAGCATCCTGAAGACTGCCACCCGACCACAGGGATCACAAAGACCCCCAAGATTGCCTGACTTACTCTAAAGGAAAGATTCAGACTCAAAACTTGTATCTTCCCCAAACATAGAGTCCCAGGAGAACTCGGCAAAGAGGAACTAAAAGGAAGTTAAACAGTCCTTTTTTTCCTTTAAGTTTATTTATTTATTTTGAGAGAGACTGAGACAGCATAAGTAGGGGAGGGGCAGAGAGAGAGGGAGACAGAGAATTCCAAGCAGGCTCCACGCTGTCCGCGCAGAGTCCAATGCAGGGCTCAAACTCCCAACAGTGAGATCACGACCTGAGCTGAAATCAAGAGTCAGATGCTTAATCTTAACTGAGCCACCCATTCGCCACAAACAGATCCTTTTAGAGCCTGCACTTTCCTTTGGAAACACACACTCCTTTTCACAGTGTTGGGAAGTAGGGAGCGGTTCCACAAAGGTCTTTGGATTCTGTCAGGAACGGGTGAGGGTTGCGTCCTTACAAAGACATGGACAGCCAGGTAACAGAGTCCAAGTTCCTGCAGCACTCTGTGTGTGTGTGTGTATATGTGTGTGTGTGAGTGTGTGACTGTATCCACCTCAGGGGCCATGAATGTTCACTATGAGTCATGGTTTTGTTTTCTGGGCTCAGTAGCCTGTGGTCTGGCAGGAATCAAGGTCTGAGATTTTGCAACAGCTGTTCATGTCATGTCACCTGGGGTGGCAACTAAGCACGCACTGGGACCATTTTTATCAGCTCATGAGCACTGGCTTTGCCTGCCAAAAGGCCATGTTTCTCAACTAGAAAAATAATATTCCTATCTGGAATGAGTGTGGAGTCTTAAATTCTAGGGTCTAAATTCTTACCTTATGCTACATAGTCTTAAATTGTTCACATAGTCTCTACTTTTAATTTAAGGTGACTAACTCCTAAAGAGAACAGCTATAACATCTATCCAAACGGTACCGTAACTCACAGAGGGTCATCAGCAAATAGCCTGGAGATGGAGGCTAAGTCTGTCTCTAACCTGTCTTAAAGTGACTCTTATGTTTTCAAGGCACAGCTGCCCTGTTCTCCACTCAGGAATTTCATACACAAACATCTCACCACCAGGCAACTGTTACAGACTCCTTCCTATCACCTGGTAGCCCTGGTCTTTCTAGACCTCATTTTTAGCCCACCTTCTAAGGAAATCTCCCTAATCCCAGATCTTGAATTTGCCTGTTCCTGGACCCTTTCCAGCCTCTCTGCGGAGAAAGGCACCGTGTCCTTTGGACCGTGGCCGTGGGAGAAACACTGATCATAGGAGGAACATAGGCACCACCTGTTCTCTGCAAACAGCACACAGCAATGACAGAGGGATGCCACAGAGGGCTGCTTCCCCATGTTGTTGTGGGAACCTGAATTAACGTATTTGGATAACGAAACAGCCAGTTTGGTCAGATGTAACATAAAATCTTACCAAACATACTTAATCAACAAGGTAAAGATCAAAGCCATAAGTCAGTCTTGGAAGACAGTTAAGGGTGTGAATAGTCACAATGGTTTATCACTAATTGGGAACTCTTCAAAACACTCATCTTAATACCCTTAAAATAAGATGCTTCTTTTGAAGGCAGTGTGATATTACCAAAGGGAGTTTTCAAGTTAAAAAGTATTTGCATATATGTAATATTGGAGAACAGGAAAATGGAAATTTTTATTTAGGTGGAAAGTGGAAATTTTATTTTACCTAATAAAATTATCTACCTGCTATTTCCAGATCAGAAAGCAGTATTGACAGTATTAACAGAAAGCAGTATTCTAGATAAAATTTATTGCAGCAAATTCAGGTGATTGTTTCTTCAATATGTGAGGATTTATTTTTTTAATGTTTATTTACTTATTTTAAGAGAAAGAGAGCGTGTGCGCAGCTCGTGGGAGTATGAGCAGGGGAAGGGGAGAGAGAGAATTCCAAGCAGGCTCCATGCTCAGGATCCCGACGTGGACTCAATCCCAAGAGTCGAACACTTAATGGACTGAGCCACCCAGGCACCCTAGCAATGATTTACTTTTAATGGTGATCCATTGTGTCATCAAATCTGGGTCTCTTATCACAAATACTGATACCAACACTAGTAATTTTATTATACCCCTTTTTATCTACTTCTGCAGAGTCCTTAAAGGCTCTGATTTTAAGTTCTGTAGAAGATGCAAATAATAGAGCATACCTTTCATTACTATCAGTGGATATTACAGAGAAAAACCTAAAACCTTAAGAAGGATTGATTGTCCATAGAGGATAAAAAGAGGACTCAGGAGAGGCCATGGAGCAGCAAAAAGAGAGAGCAAGGATTGGAGTGTGTGTGTGAATGTGCATGCGCACGTGTGTGTGTTTGTGTGTGTGTGTGTGTGTGTCTTAAAATTTGGAGGAAGTGGCAGGAGGAAATTCTAGAAAGGAATTTCAAAAACCCCTCCTCTCCCTCTTCTTCCTCCTTTCAACTACTTAACAGTTTTACCACAAATGAGCTCTGCCTCCAGGCTCTCTTGCAGCTTATTCCCATACCTACCTTAGTCCTTTCTATTCAATTACTCCTTCCTATTCGATTTATAAGCTAAGAAGAAGGCCCAAACGAGCTGTTTCATATACAAATCAAGAGAGATATATTGAGAAGAGTAAACAACTGCAAATGGCTGAACATTACAAAGGGACAAAGAATAATGGATTGGTTCCAAGGAGCCATGCCACTCAGATCAGAAAACTTTTGGGGGTCCGGTACTCCCAGGAAGGGAATCATTGTATTCAATCCTATGAGAATCCAAGCATGCCTTGCTGATGAAACAACAAGCCCACATGCCAGCAGATTAGGGTATTGTTCTGGGACAAAGGGGAACATACGCAAGCTATTCTGAGAAGTTAGAAAGTCATGATTACCCCACAAATTGGCCCAGACAATTTAATCAGTGTGTGGGCAATGCAGGACGAAAGCGTTTTATTAATATAATTTTCCTTTTTCAAAATACAACTGGCAATTCTCTTCTAATTATCATGAGTTGACCCAACAAAGAACAGAAGAAGAAATATTTCCTTTTGATTATATGTACTGTTGTTTCCTTAGGGGATGAGTGGGAGTGAATATTAAAAAAAAAAAAAAAAAAATGGAACCAGAAGTTATAAACTAGACCATATTCTTGGCTCCCATTTAGAAAGAGGCAGAATGTTTGGATCAATATCACAGTCATCTGCTAAACATCCATGCTCCTTGGTCTACAACAAACTGGTACTCTTCAAATCATAAATATATACATGTTTTTCCAAAAGAGGTGAATCAATACCATTGTTTTATTCATGCCATTTTTCTTACAAATGTTATGTTTCATCAGACATACAGTATTATGGAGAATCATTTTCAACTCTTGCCTATTCTTTAAAAAGTTGAGGTTTTTGTTATGAGATTCTTCTGAGCTTCATTTTTGAGGCAATTTCTGTAAATAATCTAAAACATTATGCTTTATGGATAATTTTCCTCTCAACTAAAACAGCCCATCCATCCATTTTGGTTGATATTGGCAAGAAAATACCCATTTGTTTCATCTAGATTAGTTATTTCCGTGCCTCAAAAATAACTTCTGTCCTAGGAAATGGTTAAGCAAAAGGGGAAAATATACAAAAAGAATGCCATCTTGTGGCTGCACCAGTAGAATAACAATAAAACATTTATCACCCCAAAAGGTAATGTTATGGTGTCCAAACAGGGATCTTTACATTGTAATATGAGCCACTGAGGTAGTGGTCCACACTGCCCAAGCCTAGATAAATCCAGATGCCATCCTATCCTCAGACCCCAAAGGGAATGATACTGTTTGGTCTGTGCCCTAGAACCAGATATTCCTAGGAAGGCAAATTATTTGGAGAGACCTGCCAAAGGTATCAGTCCACTTAGGAAAATGCCTCTGGGTATGATATTGAATGGCCTAGGGGTCCAAAGAGAACTGATTTCAAGATGACTAAGGGTAGGTCCCCGGGACCTCAGGTGTTTGAATTTATAAGATAGCTGCTTTGTGGTGGCAGCCGAAAACAAAATGGACTTCTTGACACAGGCTTACCCCAAACACTGGAAATAAGAACTAAGAAACACCAGTTAATGTGTACCAGTTGTTTGGAGCCAAGTAGTAGAAGAAGTAAGCTCAGTAAGCATTTGTTCTTGTAAACTGCTGATTCACAGCTAAAAGAAGGGTTTAGATAAATACATGTTTTATAGATCCATGATGTATCATCAAGAAAAGCTGATGATATTTAGTACACATTTTGTGGTTGCTGTCTACAAGGTTAATGATATCTTTCCATAAAATGGAGACTTAGTTCTTAGAACTTCAAAAGACCTGAAAGGTCATTTAGTTCACTCCCTTAATTTAGCAGAGGAAGGAAACAAGGTCCAGAGAGGCTAAGTGACTCAAATAAAATCACACAGCCAGCTAATGCTTCAACTTGGTGCCAGATGTGGGGTACACAACTTTCTTCAGGTGCTATTCATTATAAAAAGTGTATGTATGTGTGTATGTGTATATATATATATATATATACATATATATGTATGTATATGTATGTATTTGTATTGTGTTGTATATATTTGTATGTATATATATTTATCCATATAAAATGTATATTTGAAAAAACATATACACACATATCTGTATCTGTTATCTATGTATGTAAAGATATGTATACATATATATCCCTTTCTTAGAGATTCAAAATGTACATTATCATATAAAAAATTCTGAGCAGTCTTTCAGTAAAGAAATCTGTTCAGCTTTATTAAGCTCAGCTTTTCCCAAACTTATTTGGCCATGAAGCCCTTTTTGCCATTCAACAATTGCTAACATCCATGAAACTAAATCATGGAAATTCTTCATAAGAACTTCCCTTGGTTCTATAATTATTCTATTTTGTCCACTCGTTCATTTTTTTCATTCTAGTTAATTCAAGCTAGAATCATAATAAAAATAGGTGCTAGAATAAAACCCCACAGAGTTTCACTCACTCACCCAGCTCATTCAAGTAATAGTGAAATCCCAAGGTTACCTCTATGCAGATCTACCACATGGCACAGAACCACCCGGGGCCTCTGTATTTTCATACATTCGCAAACTAATACAGCATTTGCCTACTTTTCTCAAAGGTGGATAGCTATCACATTGCACAGATACCGACTTATTTGAAGAGAATTGTTTTCAGCATTTACTTATAGACATTTTTTTGGTGTAAAACAAAAAGTGAGAATCCCACACAACAAAGCACTGTCTGTAGACCTTTAATGTTTCATAGTTTGGGCCATGAATCTTTATCTTTAAACAAAAGGAAATAACAGCTTAACACCTGATAGAGAACTGTAAAAAGCTTCATTCTGTTTTAAAACCTATTTTTCTGTCCTATGGCATTGTCATCTCACTGCTGTGAACTGGAAGTATTAGGCTGTCAGATGGTATGAAAATTCTTATATTCTTAAGTGTTTGTATAATCTTCTGGCTTAAGAAAAAACAAACAAACAAACAAACAAACAAACAAACAAAAAGACCTGGAGTGGCAGAGGCAGCATTCACTTTTGCCAAATGTGGCAGCTCTGTTAGGTGCACTGACCCTGCTCATTTCATCCCCCATGACAGAATAACTTCTAGTAGAATCATGCATTCACCAGCCAATATTAAGGAATCATCTGAGTTTCCTTAGAATGAGCACATTTCACACACACACACACACACACACACACACACACCCCAAACTCACCAGTGCCTGGAAGGCATGTGACATTGCTTTGGGCTTAAAATATACCCGGCAACCAGTATCTGAATGAGTAATTTTAGGAACCCTAAATGCCAGTCAAGGCAAGATTCTGCCCAGGCTTCATCTGTTAGCAATCTGTATTCATGTTGATTCCTCATAGTCCACGCCTCTTGAGATAGCTGCTAAATTAAATAGAAAAGTACCTAGATAAACTCATGCAATCGTCATAATCTAATACTGCTAAATTGCAACCCACGGGTAATTTAAGAGGAAATTACATTTACATCTCCAATCAATGGACCGATGTTATGACTCATTTTGTAATCAGCAATTCTTTTGACTTTGCTGATCTCCACCCTGGAATGGATATTTTTAGACTGAAGTGGAAAGGATTATTCATTGTAATCTTGCCCTTAATACTGTTTTGTGTATGTTTCCACACACATAATTGGCACTATGAGAATTGGAGGATAATAAGATTGTTAATAAGGACTAATATCTCTACAGTTCCGTAAAAAATGTGTTGTTTCAAAGAATTTTTAGAACTTGAAGCAATTGTCTTTGAAGAGTGCTTTCTCCCTAACTATCTGCCTCATACAATAGCCGAAATCAACTTTCATTGCTTCATAGGTCTAGTAAATTGAGGAACTGGCTGCTTTGTATTTTAGTTCTTCTAAGACTGCTTGCAACCCAAGTAGTCGAACAAAACAGCAAGACAGTATGTGATACTACAACCAGGCCAAAATCCACTACTTCTGCAAGAATCCATGCTTTTGGTGCTAATGGGTTATAATAAATCTCAGTAGAACCAGGAGTCTGGCTATTTGGATAAATAATGAATACAAGGTTGGGGATATTTTCCCTCAATTTTCTTCTATAAGAGGCAAGTATAGAAATACTGGTTTCTATTGAGATTGAGAAAAATATTTTATTTCATGTAATAATTTTAAGATGATATCCTTATATTTTTTAATACCAACTATTCTTCCTACTGATATTCAGTATCCATTTTAAAATTACATATCCATCATAAATCAGTCTTTCCAAGTCAGAGCTGTTCTGGTTTATCCTATTACCAAGGCAGCTAAAATCCACCCATTTAAATTTACCCTCTCCTTCATTTTATTCTTCTTTACAATCTCTTAATCCTGGAAAATGGCAGGGCTCAGTCCTTGGATCTTTTCTCTATCTACACTCACTTCCTTGAAGATATCATCCATGCATGAAATGCAATCTATATGCCAATAGCTCTAAAATTTGTATATCTAGCTCACACTTTCCTCCAAAATTCTAAACTCTTATATCCAAACTTCTAGTCAACAACTCCACTTGCATTTTAAATAAAATCTATAACTCACCATTCCCAAAACTAAACTCTTGATCTTTCCTGCAAAAGCTGCTCTGCCCATAGCCTTGTTTTTCTCTGTTGATAGCAACTTTGTTCTCCCCACTGCTCTGGTCAAAAGCTTAAGTCATCCTGGACTCCTCTATTCCTTTCATACCTCTCATCCAATCTAAATATAAATCGAATTGGTTCTATTATCAAAATAGATCCAGAGATCAGTATGAACCCATGTTTATTTTAATATATGTAAAGACAGGTAGATACATACATAAATTTAGTACCTGTTCGTATGCAAAGTGGTAGGTAGCAGAATGACCCCTTTGTAAAGATGTCCACATCCTAATCCTTAGAACCTGTGAATATGTTACCTTCCATGGCAAAAGGGACACTGCAGATGTGATCACATTTAGAACCCTGAGATGGGGGAATTCACTTGGATTAGCTGGGTGGGTCCAATGTAATCACAACCATCCTTAAAAAGAGTCAGAGGAGGAGATGGGACAACAAAAGCAGAGTATCACATTGATGCAATATGGATCTGAAATGCTATGATGCCAAGTTTGAAGATGGAAGAAAAGGCCATGAGCCAAGGAATGCAGGAAGCCTGTAGGAGACAGAAAAGGTGAGGGAACAAAATCTCTCCTATAGCCTCCAGAAGTAACACTAACCTGCCAACATCTTGATTTTAGCCTACTGAAATCTATTTTAGACTTTTGACCTCCAGAAGTGTAAGATGAATTGGTGTTGTTCAAGTCACTAAGTCCTCAGTAATTTGTTACAGCAGCATAGGAATCTTAGGTTAGTGATACACACTTGGGTTAGTGATATACATCTGTTTCCTGGCTCTGTCTGCAAGGAGGGTCAAGAAGCAGTGGCATCCCAGCAATAATGGGGTATAGTGCCCAGATCCTGCCTTCTAAATATCATTCTCGGGGCGCCTGGGTGGCTCAGTCGGTTAAGCGGTCGACTTCGGCTCAGGTCACGATCTCACACTCCGTGAGTTCGAGCCCCGCGTCGGGCTCTGTGCTGACCGCTCAGAGCCTGGAGCCTGTTTCAGATTCTGTGTCTCCCTCTCTCTGACCCTCCCCCGTTCATGCTCTGTCTCTCTCTGTCTCAAAAATAAATAAACATTAAAAAAAAAAATTAAAAAAAAAAAAAAGTAAATATCATTCTCCAATATGAGGTACCAGGGCTCCTTGGAGAAATGGCTGATTCTAGGGCTGGGGATGAGAAAATGCAAGATAAGTTTGGAGCATTTTATAGCACCAGAAAGTAAGGAAGCACTGTAAAAAATGAGGACACTTCAAAAAGGCACAGGAACAAGACCAAAAGACTTTCCAATGGCCACAGTTGGAGCAATCTGAGTAACAAAATAATCGTAGTATTGGACTATTATTCAAGGAGGAAAAATCCATGAATCCATAGTAATATAAATTAAAAATTAAATATATAAATACATTGGTGAGAAGAGACAAATCCTCCTCACAAAAAATTCCAATTAATAAGTGTGGAAGAAATGAGGGAAACAGAATATCACCATTAGAACTCCACAGCAATAATTTCTGAGGCAAGATCCACTGATTAACACAAAACTTTAAAAAGAATCAGAATATTTGCATAGCTTCAAAGTACCTCCCCTCAAATATTTATCAATTACTATAGTGGTTTTATCATGTGTCCACAAATTGTTTGATAATCCTCCCTCTAGGAGGGGAAGCTTAATTCCCAACTCTTGAGTGTAGGCTGGACCTAGTGACTCACTTCTGAGGAATAGAAGAAACCTGGAAAATACTCCCCTCAACCAAGTGATCACAGCTGAATCACTGGTGATAAGTCATGTTGAGACCCCTGGTAGGATGCCAAGAGAAAACCCCATCATCTCTGTGGTGATCATCTCCCAAATCTAAAATCTTAGCCCAATTACAGGAACACAGACAAACTCAATTTTAAATTGAGACAGAGCCTAAAAAATACCTGACCACTCTTCCACAAAAGTGACAAGGTCCTGAAAGACATGGCAAAACTGTCACAGATTGGAGAAGACTAAGGAGATATGACTGCTGATTTCAACATGGTATCCTGGATTGGATGCTAGAGCAGAAAAAAGATAGTAGTAGAAAAATTCTTAAAATTCCTATTTCTCTGTTTCTCCCTATCACAATGTAAGTTGCGTTCCATGACAGTAGGAACCTTAAAATAAAAGAAGACATTTTATCTGTTGATATAACCCTGTTGATATATATCTGTTGATATATCTGTTGATGCACCTAGAACAGTATCTGGCACATAGTGCATGCACAATAAAGTGTTGTTAAGTTGAATTTAACCTGACACATTCAGATCCCTAGAGTATGGATCAGTCTTCAAAGGATATCAGAATCCCTAGAAGCTTTCACATAAATTCTTTCTGTTCAAGTCAATGTATATATATTAAATAAAACTTTATTATTTAGACTTAATAATTATTTTCAAAATTCATGATATGTTACCATATTAAATTGCCATTTTTATAGATCAAAATAGGTGAACATTCCAACTTCATGTAATTCAAGTTAATAAATCTATGATTTTTATCAGTTCCTTGCTACTAATAACTATAACTCAGTTCCAATGATTTTTTAAACCACTTTATTGAGGTATGGTTGACATACAAAAAGCTGTATATGTTTAAATATACAATTTGTTGAGTTTAGTGATAAGTATACACTCAAAAAACCTTTACCACAATCTATGCCATAAAGATATTCATCACTTATCTTTCCTTCTTTATTATTATTATTTAATGTGTGATAAAAACATTTAACATAAGATCTACCTCCTTAACAAACTTTTAAGTATACTATACAGTTTTGTTAACTACAGGACCTACGTGGTACAATATATCTCTAGGACTTACTCATCTTGCATAACTGAAACTTTGTACCCTTTCACTAATTAATACCTCCCTGTTTCCCCCTTCCCTGGCAACCATCATCCTACTCTCTGCTTCTATGACTTTATTTATTTTAGATTCCTCATCTAAGTGTTAGGTAGTGTTTGTCCTGTGTCTGACTTATTTCTCTCAGCATAATGTCCTTCAGTTCATCCATGCTGTCATGAGTGGCAGGATTTCCTTCTTTTAAAGACTGGATAATATGACATTGTATGTGTATACCACATTTTCTTTATCCATTCATCTGTCCTTGGATACTTAGGTTGCTTCTATGTCTCAGCTATTGTGATGATAGCCTTGAGAGTGAAAATATCTCTTGGAGGTAGTGATGTCATTTTCTTTGGATATATACCCTGAAGTGGGATTGCTGGATATGATAGTTCTATTTCTAATTTTTTGAGGGAGCACCGTACTCTTTACTATAGTGAATTGCCAGTTTGTATTTCCATTAATAGCATACAAGGGTTCCAATTTCTCCACATCCTTGCCAACACTTTTTTTTTCCTTTTTTTTTTTTTTTAAAGACATCCTAACAGATGTAAGGTGATATCTTTTTTTTTTCCCCACCCCAGATGTAAGGTGATATCTTATTGTGGTTTTGATTTGCATGTCCCTGATGATTATTGATGCTGGGTACTTTCTCACCTTCCCCTTGGGCATTTGCATATCTTCTTTGGAGAAATGTCTCTTCAGTTCCTTTGCCCATTTTTTAATTGGGCTCTTTGGGTTTTTTGCTAGTTATGGGAGTTCCCCATATATTCTGAATATTAACACTTTATCAGTTAACAGTTTATCAGTTATTAACAGTTTGCCAATTTTCTCCCATTCCATAGATACCCAAACTGGGATAGTTGGTCACCTTGACCAATGCCTATATGAAAGTGTACTGAAGATTTCAAGGTGTAAGGGTTCAGGCTCTGCCAGGGCTACCACACCAGCCAGGTCTTCTGTGCAAGAGCCATCTTCCAGTAGGCATCTACTCAGGTAACCCCAGGAAAAAAAAGATGTCTCAGGGAACCCTGTGTTATGGACCAGAAAGGCCCCATCCTGCACCCATCATCCCTGTAGCCACCAGAAAAAGGGGTGATTAAGGGCTTGCTCTGATGACACAACCATAGAGCACTGTGCTGATCCAAATACTAAAAAAATTTTTTAATTAAAAAATAGACAGCATTTTATTTTTTTATTATTTAAAAAAAAATTTTTTTAACGTTTATGTATTTTTGAGAAGAAAGAGACAGAGCATGAGTGGGGGGGAGGAGAGTGAAAGAGGGAGACACAGAATCTGAAACAGGATCCAGGCTCTGAGCGGTCAGCACAGATCCTGACACGGGGCTCAAACTCATGAACCATGAGATCATGACCTGAGCCGAAGTGGGACGCTCAACCAACTGAGCCACCTAGGCATCCCTCTTAGGTAAACTTTTAAAACTTACCTACTTCATGTTTGAAATACCATGATTTAAAGAATTTCACTATCATTAGAACCTAACAATGAGTTTTAAAACACGGACATGATCTTGTTTAGAGAAAGACAATAAAAGAGATCCTATATCTAAATTTTATTTCCTCTTATAGTATAGTTTCCAGAAACCCAACAAAGCAAATATGTTCATTAAGCTAAAAGGAAATAAATCTTTTTCAAGGTTTGAGGTGAAGCATATGCAAACTAGAAAGATAATGTCTTCTCTTGGAAGAGGGGAAAATGTCATTTCCTTTTCTAAACCTTCATTAGATGAAGGGAAATCAGTAACACTTGCTTTACTTACATTAACTTTTTATCCAAAAGCCCGAGAGTCCTGTACAGCAGTGATCTTAGATCAAAAAAGTGTATTTTATGTTAGTTCCTCTGCCTCCCCATGCTTTGATTTCTTTTCAAGAGGCAGATGTCTCGAATTTGCTCTTGCATATATTTCTTAACCTAATGCTAAGTGAAATCAGACAAGGAAATAAAATCAAGTCATTGTAAAAAGATCTCAAATCCTGCACAAGTCTTTAAACCTAGCTGTAGAACTGGCTTTGGTTTCCTAAAGTCTAACACAAAGCAAAGAATCTTACTGTACTATACATTTTTATTTTATTTCCTCTGGGGTTCATATATATTTAAATGTAATTTCAACAGCAACTGGAATTAAAGGCACTTTTTATAAATCTTTTCTTGACAATATATTTAAAATAGATTTTTAAGTCTCATTGATTACAATGTTGTCTGTTTTATCAGATAATATTCTTTTAAATATGAATTTCAATGGATGCAAGCAGGAAGGAGTGAATTCTCCATTTGTTCACATAGTTTTCACTGTTCTCTACTTTTGGTTTTGTGTCTCTCACCTCCACTACCTTGCTGTCCCCCAAGCATGTGAATTTGTGACCTCTGAATTATCAAGAATGGAGTAATGTTCATCAAAAGTAAATTAGAGCCAGATTCAGAAAGAGAGCAAAAAACTGTACTTTAAAAGATATTCATCATGGGCACCTGGGTGACAGTCAGTTGAGCGTCCAACTTTGGCTCAGGTCATGATCTCACAGTTCGTGAGTACCAGCCCCGCGTTGGGCTCTCTGCTGACAGCTCAGAGCCTGGAGCCTGCTTCAGATTCTGTGTCTCCCTCTCTCCGTCCGTTCCCTGCTGTCACTCTGTCTCTCTCTCTCAAAAATAAATAAACATTTAAAAAATTTTTTTAAAGAAACTCATGGATTTCAAGAAAAAGACTGTGTCAGGTTGTTACCGATACATGCCCAAGCTGAGATGATATTTTAGAAGTTAGACAGCTTGGAGACAGAGCTTCCCAACATGAACACGTGTGTATCACAATCACCTAAAAAGACTTGTTAAAAGACCATGGCTGGGCCCCACCCCCAAAGTTTCTGATTGAAAAGCACTGGAGTCCCAGTGTATGCATCTCTAACAGGTTTCCAGATGATGCTGATGCTACTTGTCCAGGGACCAAATATTGAGAACTATTGGAATAAGAAATACCCAGAGACTTGAAATAGTTTTAAGAGGAAGGAAACTTTTTTATCAAATTTATTTTTCATGTTACACACACACACACTTATACCCACATGGACTTTATTTTCTTTACTACATGGTTAAAATTCCTTCAGATAAAACTTAGTGGGATATAGTAGTGAATTATTGGAAAGGAATAAATAAGATTTGGAAGGATGTAGGAAGACGTGTTGGAAAACTAAGGGGGGGTGGGCTTTAAAAATACAGAGTACATTGACTTGAGTACATTGACCTCTATGACAACGAAGGACAGTGTGGTTCTGGACACTTATGTGCACAGATGATTCATACCACACAGGTCTTTGTTCTGGTTGTTTAAAAAAAACTTTATCAATTTACTAGAAAATTAACCAGATCTCTATTACAATCTTTTATCAAACAATAGATGGGCCAGACATGGGGAAAAAAAAAAAAAAACCACAACACATCAAGTACTTTTGCTGGAAATCAGTCTAATTAACTGCAACATGACTGATGATAACTGAGCCTTTAAATTTTCACTGTTCTTCAAGTCCTTCTGTAAATAGTCACCAACTCATAAGCCACCTATCTCAAGGGAAGTGGGATTCCAACCATTTTTCCAAGGCTGAGTATTGAGTTGGACTTTCTCTTTACCATTTTTTTAGACTGAGATGATTAATCGGAAGGGCACATCCTTTCACTACCTGGAATACGGCCTTCTCCTAAATTCCAGTTGATAACTGTTAGGCAAAATTACTTCAGGCAATGAATTTCAAATGCTTCTCAGTAGCTAAATTTCTTAATGTGACATCAAAGAAAAGTCAAATGTGGTTTGAAAATATAACACTGAGTTCCTCCCCACACTTGATCCTGGCCTGCTTTACTCGAGATAATGGGTCACAACACCCTGCTTTCTACTTGGACTCTATTGTGCTTCTATTACCTGATGTATTCATACACCACGCCACTTTTCTTTAAATTTTTTTTTTTTTAACGTTTATTTATTTTTGAGACAGAGAGAGACAGAGTATGAACAGGGGAGGGGCAGAGAGAGAGGGAGACACAGAATCTGAAACAGGCTCCAGGCTCTGAGCTGTCAGCACAGAGCCCGACGCGGGGCTCAAACTCACGGACCGTGAGATCATGACCTGAGCCGAAGTCGGACGCTCAACCGACCAAGCCACCCAGGCGCCCCTCACGCCACTTTTCTTCTCAACAGGTTTCCTTGTCACTATCTGTAGATACGCTACTAAGAGTAATGAGCTGTTGCTGCTGCTGTTGCTGTTTTTAAACCTCTTTGGATTCCTGGATGGGAGTCATCACTAAAATGCCACTGATTTATTTTTTCTCTTTTCTCTAAATTGAATTTATGTAGACATGGATTTTTTAAAAAGTCTTCCAAAGAATTACTTTTTTAAAAGTGTTTTATTTTAATTCCAGTATAGTTAACATACAGTGTTATATTAGTTTCAGATGTATAATAAAGTCATTCAACAGTTCCATACATCACCCAGTGCTCATCACAAGTATACTTCTTAATCCCCATGATCTATTTCACCCATCCCCCCCATCTACCTCCCCTCTGGTAACTATCAGTTTGTTCTCTATAGTGAAGAGTCTGTTTCTTGGTTTGTCTTTCTCTCTTTTTTTCCTTTGCTTATTTGTTTTGTTTCTTAAACTTGCCATATGAGTGAAATCATACGGTATTTGTCTTTCTCTGACATATTTTGCTTAACATTATACCATCTAGCTCTATCCATGTTGTTACAAGTGGCAAGATTTCATTCTTTCTTGTTTCTTTTTTTTAATGTTTATTCATTTTTGAGAAGAGAGAGAGAATGAACAGGGGAGGGGCAGAGAGAGAGGGAGACACAGAGTCCAAAGCAGGCTCTAGGCTCCGAGCTGTCAGCACATAGCCCGACACGGGGCTCAAACTCACAGACCGTGAGATCATGACCTGAGCCGAAGTTGGATGCTTAACAGACTGAGCCACCCAGGCACCCCCATTCTTTCTCATGGCTGAAAAACATTTCATTGTATATATATACTACCTCTTCTTCATCCCTTCCTCTATTAATGAACACTTGGACTGTTTCCATATCTTGGTTATGGTTAATGCTGCAATAACCATTCTTTCTTCAATGTCTTAGAGTTTTCAGAGCACAGTTTTTCACTCCTTTGTTAAATTTATTGCTAGGTAATTTTATTATTTTTTTGGTGCATAAAGGATTACTTTTCTGGGTATTCTGTATCATAGCTAAGTCCCAGGACTATGAAGCGACGTCTCTTAACTTGAAAACTTTTACTTTTTTTAAGTATTTTTTAAATTTATTTATTTATTTTGAGAGGAGGTGAGGAGCAGAAAGACAGGAAGAGAGAGAATCCCAAGAAGGCTCTGCACTGTCAGCACAGAGCCTGACAACAGGGCTTGGACTCCTAAACCTCCAGATCATGACTTGAGCTGATATTGAGTCAGACGCTTAACCAACTGAGCCACCCAGGTGCCCCGTCTAAACTTGAAAAATTTTAACTCATCACATTGTAGAGACATGCACCAGGAAACCAGACAGTTGGACTTTCAGAGATCCCATATCAACTTCACTGTATACCTCTATCAAGATTGGTAGAAAAATGAATACATCAGCCTTGGGCTTAGCGAAGAAGAAAGGGGTAAGGGAGGGACTTTTGAGCATCTCAGAGCAAGTGCAGCTCTTCAGTGCTTTAACTACATGAAGATATAGGCTAATGGAATATAAAAATGTAAGCAATATAGATACATGCCACACCATAAATAAGACTAAGTCATTTACTGTACAAGTTCAATGCTCTCTCCATTTCCATCAATCTTAAATACACACACTGCAAGTTGGCATCTGTTATAGCAACAAAGACTATATACAACAGCCCTGGGTTAAGTTCTGCTGAGCTGGTGACCAGCTGTGGGACTTTGCCCAAATAAAGACTTCCTAAGTCTTATTTCACACATCTGGATACACCTACCTTTCATGAGAATCAAGTGAGATAATGAATAAGAACACTTTTACAACCATATAATGTAAACTATCTGGTAAACACATTGCAATGATTTTGGATGGATACCCACTTAATTGCTAATAGCAGATACTTCTGAGGAAGTGAGCAGCACTGAAGATAGATGAAGCAAATCTGAACTTTTTACTACTGAATTGTTTGAGGTTGTCAGGAGAAGAGGGCCTTTATTACAGATGTCTCTTTTAATGATAGTCTTCACATGTCTTTGTTATTAGAACTATGCAAGGATCTAAAAACCCTTACTATCTAGGGATTACATGTTTACTTGCAAGCACTTGTGTGAATATTGCTACAGCACTTACAACATGAAAACCCTCAGCTCACTCTATCTGTAGATACAGAGAAAGCTTTAAAGTTCCATGTCCCTTTGCTTCTTGGAGGAGGCTCACATTTGAGCCAAAATTTAAAGTCTAGAAGGAGGCAGTTATATAAATTTAGGTGTTTGGAAAAGGGGTGGAATATGCTAGGGCCAAGAGTAGTTATTTTCCAGAACAGAACATGCAAAGTTGGCTTAGAGCTAGAAATGAAAGTAGGCAGCCCAGATATACCTGGTTAAGAGCCTTAAGTTCTATGGTACAAAGATCCTTTAATGTCAAAAGACTGACAACAGAAACCTAAGAACTTGACAATATTACACAGAAAGGGACTGAATGGAAAACCAAAAGGAGGTTAGAGAAAGAATGGAGGTTGTGCCAACGGACACAAATGTGGAGACCAAGAAGCATGAAAATAAAATGTCACCTAGAAGAAACAAATGTAGTTGTTAATTCTTTGAATATAGGGTAGAGATTTCCTCCTCTGAAATTTGGTGCATCTTCTAGTATAGTTCAAAAAGAATCTTAGGGGCACCTGGGTGGCTTAGTTGGCTGAGCGTCTGACTCTTGATTTCAGTTCAGGTCATGACCCCCAGGGCTGTGGGATTGAGCCCTGCGTCGGGCTCCTGGCTGAGCATGGAACCTGCTTGAGATTCTCCCTCTCTCTACCTCTGCTCCTCTATCCCACTTGCACTCTCTCTCTCTCAGAAAAAAAAGTCTTATAATTTGATCATACAGTATAGTAGAAAACAATTTGTAATTTGAAATCAGAAGACATGGGGTCAAGTATTGTTTGTACCAGTCACTAACTATATAATCATGAACAAGTCTCAACATTTCTGTACTCCAGCCTGCTTATTTTCAGCACGGAGTTAATGATAATTTCTACTTCACAGAGTTGTTCACTGGAATAAGTAAGAATGTATGTAAGATGTAATAAGGAAAATTGTGATATTAATAATGATTAAAATAATCTTACATTAGTTGGGCACATAGTAAGTGTTAGACACTGTGCTAAGAGCTTCACGCTCTTAATATATCTCATGAGGCTGTTTGGTTAAAGGTAATGTTCAGGCATTCATTCACTTATTCACTTCATATATATCCATGAGACATCTTCCTGTCATGTCTAGTGAATCCTACATTGTCACACATCCTACATTGAAAGAGTTTATTACGCTCATCATGGTGAACATTTTGTAATCAATATAAATGTTGAATCACTGTGTTGTATACCTGAACCTAATATTATATGTCAACTATACATCAGTTTGAAAAAGAGGATCTGCCATTTATTTAGTGGGGAATGTGTGTGTGTGTGTGTGTGTGTGTGTGTGTGTGTGTGCGCGTGTGTGTGTGTTTGGAGGTAAGGGTGCTCAGATAAACTCTTACCAAGATGATAATGTCTAATAACACTGAATTCTAAAATAATGTTCTTCCAATGGTTAATCAGTCGACTCGTTTTTAAATCTGTTTGGTGGGGGGTGCCTGGGTGGCTCAGTCACTTGAGCAAATGACTTCAGCTCAGGTCATGGTCTTGTAGTTTGTCGGGCTCTGTGCTGACAGCTCAGAGCCTGGAGCCTGCTTCAGATTCTGCATCTCCCTCTCTGACTCTCTCTCTCTCTCTCTCTCTCTCTCCCTGTCAAAAATAAATAAACATTAAAAGACATTTTAAATCTGTTTGGCAGGTTGAGACCAGTATTTTGTCTTAAATTATCACCGACCCTACTTATTTGTATCATAAGACTCTGAGAATCCAGATGCATTACTCGAGTGGCAGTGAGATCCCAACAGCTCTCAGCATGTCTGGTATCTTGATCTGGCAAATAAACTAAAGCCTGCTTGCATAACTTTGAGGAGACTCCTGGGAGAACTCCTCGAAGAAGCCAGGCTTGAGGAACTTGACCCAGTGATAGTGAATTCAGTGTGGCAGGTGCCACTTGAGTCTGTCTGGCTCTGCCCTGGATGTATGTCCTAGGGAGCCAGAGGGGAGGCTGAAAATGAAAACTAAAAGAACTATTTAATTAAGCCCTGAGGAGTATGTAACATTAGGCAGCACTGCTTTAGAACTCGACAAACAACTACTTGCTCACAGACCAACATATAGGCCCAGTGAGGGCTGCCATGGGAGAGATGAGGGAAATGGGAAACCACCCACAGTGTCTCTGAGACACGGCTGGGTCCTGGAGAGGAGAAGTGGTGACTAGAGCAGGGGACATATTCATAAGCCCATGTGAGCCACATGAGACCCTCCTGGCTTCCTCAGCAGGAGGGTGCAAGAGCCAAGGAAGTTAGAATTACTGATATTAAGGTGATATCATTACTCCCCATGGGCTACTGAGACCAGAAAAGAAGTGTCAATTCCGTACAACAGGGAAATAGGAGGAGAGTGAGAGAGAATATTAAATAAAGATAAGAGCAGAAAATGAAGGGAAAAACAAAATTGGACAGATCTGGCTATATGCTTGAAGAGGTCCAAAGCAATCTCTCCATCTAATGTCAATGGGCTCCAAAGCAAGTTTCTACCTTTAGCGAGATAAATGAGGAATATGCCCAATGTCTATAACATCCTGATGAGATCACCGTGTCGATTAAACTAGGGAATTGCATTTTCTAAATGCAAATACATCCTATCCTGAGTATATCTTCACATGGTAGAGATGAGAGAAAACAAATAGGATGCCAGGTTAGAGGCTTTAAGCACATCAGTATGCAAACCACTTTTTAAGCCTGTTTCCATTTACTCTCCACTTCTGGACCGATTTTACAGAGCAGGTAACCTGTAACTCAAAACAATCTCTCCATGACCCTATTTCATTCAGCATCAAGATTCTAATCAATATCCTATTTCCTTTAATAGTCATAGGCATAAGCTCTAAAAATAACTTCATCAGCTCTATATTTGTGTCATTTGGAATTTTGAATTTATAAGGGCGTGTATGCCCAGCCCAGGGAAATTACTGAAAATGGTCTTAAATCTCCGATAATGGCCTAAATTTGAAGCCCTGGGATATTTCTGTCCTTCCAAAAAAAAAAAAAAAAAAACCCACTTTGTGCCCACTCAGGATTCGTTCAGATGATTTATAAGAAATTGCATACCCATCTCACTTTGCAAAACAGGAAATCACTTTCAAAGGAGAGCAGAATAAAACACCTTATCCATCTCATTCTCAGGGAAATTACCAACTCAAAATATTCTTCTGCTTTTGATGTTCTTTCTTTCCTCTAAAGGAATCTCAGGCTAATGTATATTTATGTTTTAAGTGGAACTACTGTGCTTGTCTAAGAAAGAAGAGGAGAAAGGGGATGTCTGAGAAACTGCAATAAGCAAAAATAAAGGACAGTAAATAAAACAAATAATAAATAAAACTAGGAAATTTCCTCAGAAAAAAAGAGAAATTCAGGTTTATTTTATTATAAGATCGATAGATGCATATTACTTGAAAACCTTGTATCTGTTGTGCACAGGGATCTCTCTTCCAGGACTTATCCTTGGGAATTTTCTCAGCTCTGTTGAGCTTGGTAGATCATGAGGAGTTTCCTTAAACATTTCAAGACTCAGTGGAATTTGTCACTTTTCCCAGACACAGAGAGTGATAAACAGCTTTCTTTAAAGTTCTTTATATTTTATGTCCTAATAGGTATTAGAAAAGTAGTATTTCTCAGCTCTAATATCAATACAGGTCTTGGGGTAGGGGAGAGGCATAGGGTGGGTATTATGATGATGTAAGGCTAGGCATTAATTCTGTCAAAAATGTCAAGAAACAGTTAACCCATCATACTCTTCTCAAATAGGTATAACTGCACTTTGACAGAATGTACACTGAAGATTTTGGAAATTTAAAAACATATAAGCTTCTATGCCTTATAAGATCTGTATGCAATCATCTACTCAGATGTATTATTCACAGATCACTAGTCACTTCTTTGAGAATTCCAATCCAGCTTAAATTACTTCAACATCTTTAAAGTTCAAACTTAGAGCATCAACATTGTGTATTCAAGGATATTGTAGGGGGAAAATAATTACCCTTTTGGTGCATATTTAGTAGTTGTCTAATTTGAATTATAGTCTATATGTTGAAAAGGTAAGAAATGGATTCACCAATAAAGGGCTTAAATTTAATAAAGAAAATAAAATTCACATATGTGAAAATATTAGTGGACAAATAGTACTATGTATCATTATACCTAATGTAATTAAAATATAATATAATATAATAATAATATAATATAATATAATATAATATAATATAATATAATATATAATATTATATATTATATATATATATATATATATATATATATAATATAGTGCAATTTTTTTTGCTGCAGCAATAAACAGAAAAGTGGCTGGGACTTACCAATGTAAGCTGTCGTGGATCAATGTCTATATGTATCTGGAGGAATGCCTACATATACACATACACTGTAAGTGTGTTTTCCAAACTTCTATGATAATAAAAATCACCTGGAGAATTGATTTTTTTAACAGGCTTTCTCCAGACCTACCAAAATAAACTCTTAGAGAAGGAGCTCAAGAATCTGTATTTTTCACAAATGACTCAGTCAATTCAGATCAGGCAGGTTTAGAAAACATTGTGGTCCTCAAAACAATCCCATGAGAATATTATTATCCTTCTTTTATAGTTGAGAAAACTGAGGTTAGAGAGATTAATTAACTATTCAAAGGACTCCCAAGTTAGGATAAAGCAATCTGACTTCCAAAATTTTTGTTCTTTTTTACTGCGCTAAGCTTTCTTTGTTCTCTGAGAAAATGATCAGGTTGGATGTGGAAACATAGAAAAATAGAAAAATTCATTTCTATTCCTCCTTTAAAACGTTACCTTCTGTTTTAAAGTGCTGGAGAAAAGAATATTGAGCCCTTGAATAAGAATGTGCATATTGATACAGCCCCCTCCATTTTATAGAAACGTAGAATACATAATTCTGTACCTGGCTTTTTTCACTCAACACTTTGACTTGGGGATGACATCACATCAGTATATAGAGACTCCCTTCATTCGTTTTCACAGACGTCCAAGTAACACATTATGTAGCTAGAACTCAGTTTATTTAGTCAGCCCCCTGTTAATGGACCCTTGGCTTGTTTCCAGGTTTTTGCTATAACAAATTATGCCTTAATAAGTAGGCCTGTGCAGATGCCATTTTGCACTTTTACCAGTGTGCATCTGTGGGAAATGCAATATTCTTAGAAAAGGAATGGCTGAGTCAGAAGTTAAATACATATTTAATTCTGATAGATATTGACTGTCAAACACCTCTAAAAATTCTGTACCATTTTTAATTTCTAAAGGCAGTATATGAGCGTGTTTTATTCCCCACATATATAAAGTCAAACATCTTTGTTTTGTCCCAGCTACGAGGTGAGCGATGGTTCTCCAGTGCGGTTTTAATTACACTTCTTTTATCATGAGCAAGAGGGGAAGGGGAAGTTTATATTTACAGCTTATTTTCTGTGAACAACGATCTCTATTCATCTCTAGCTCATTTTTTCTATAGGGTTTTTTTTTGGTGGGCACCCCCCCAAAATTTTTAATGTAATTTATCAAACTTTTCCCTATTGGTTATGCATTTTTAGTCAAAGTTTGGAACATTTTTCCTATTCCCAGGTTATAGAGAAATTCATCCATAATTTCTTACAGTTCTTATTTGTAGTTGGAATTTTTAAAAGGTCCTAAAAAGATTCATATGTACACCAAAGTAACAGGTTACAAATCCAAGGTTAGAAAGTGATGTCAACCATTGCAGTTTATTTACATGAGAAATGTTTAATAATCTGTCATGTTCATGTTTTTCTTAATTCTTCTAAATGAAGTCAATCTGAAGTCTTCTTGCCTGTATGATAAAATGTTCCATTAGTAAAACAGAAAAGATTATTCCTGGAGTAACGTATGGTCTTTATGAATAAACACATTCAATTATTGAAAACTTTACCTTTCTAAGAGAAGACAACATAAACCATTATGATGCAGCCCACAATCCAGCCAATCAAGAGAAGAATAGGGACCAGAAGGTGTGATAGTGTAGATTCTGGTTAAAAATAAAGAAAAGAAAACAGAGTAGGTAGGTCATTTTGGCATCATATCTTCTGAAGATAGAGAATTTATTTGAGAGAATAAATGGAATCTGATAATATCAAGAGGAAAAAAAAATACACTCTTCAGTCACTCTCAGACATGATTATTATCTTCTGTTTTACAAAGGGTACATGAGACTCGGCTGGGTATTTAAAAGGAAAGACCTGTGTTCAAATGATAGGCTTTCCTTATACAGTTATGCGACCTTGGGCAACTCTGAGCTTGAACTTCCCTATTTGTAGAGATAATGAAACTTGTGATATCTACCTCCCTGAGTTGTTGAGAGGATCAAATGATACTGTGCATGTGCAAGAGCTTTGCAAACTCTAACCTTCCTGTGTGTGTGCCTAGGGTACACAGAACACATCCCTGCATTTGTTCAAGAACACAGCAGCTGTTTACATAGAAACCATCAAAAATGACTTTTGAGGCAATTCCTCCTAAACTAAATAATCATAATATAGGGAAAGTTATTGAAAATTGTTGTTAGCCTTCATAGCTGACTTTAATCCTAAGTATCATAGGAAAAGAAAAGCATTATACCTTATATAATCATTCTCAACTAAAGAGATTCTATTTTCTTAACATATTCAATAGAGCAACCAACACTGATCCAACACACATAAAAGACATTTAGAACAATGATTACTCCTGTGTCTATTTTGAACTCTAATCTGAAGAAAGCAATTTATAAAATTATCATTTTTTAAATATTCATTGTACATGCACACCACACAAAAAGATTCAAAAAGAGCACAAAAAGACATCATATAGAATTAATGTCCACACATTAAGGACTCATATATTCTTAACTGAAAAGCACAATTGGGTTTTGTACCACCAGCTAACAAAGAGAACGCATATTCTTAGCAATTGTGTGCCTGTTACCATTTCTATCATTTTAAAATGTGAAGTTTTTTTTTTTAATTACTATTAAAATCATCAGGAAAAGAAACACTTCTAAAATTAGGAGCTCCTCTAATAAAAGCAAACTTTGTGCAGTTAAAGTGAACTTTAATAGTTTAAATCTATCTTTCCAGGAATGTTGGCATGTCTTTTAACTCTCACAAATTCAACGGGTTTTCCTTGCTTCTCCATCTCGCTTTGACCTTGAACAAAGCATTAACCACTCATGGAAAAACCTTTCTCTTTACCTGCCTGTGGTATTGCTTTAAGTATAAAGCGAACATTGTGATGTGCCCTTTACTCTCATTTGGATGAAAGCCTTTTTATGAATTAAGGTGCCATTACAGTGGGAGTACATAGCAGTAACTTTTTTGAACTGTTCATATATGCGATTTCACTTTTTTCCCAGTTTCAAAGAACTTAAAAATTAATACAAATATTCTAATTGAGCATTTATAAATATCTTATACAAGCATATTTTTGTACGATTCTAAAATTTACATATAATAAAGCCCTAAAAGTATATATCTCATTATTTACTACTGATTGTAAAACAGTACAGTTGACTGCATTTCAACACTCAGAGTATGGTTGCATTTGTGTTCTTTTAACATGAATATTTTAAGTTTTACCATAATCTGTAGCATTATTTTGAAATAGGAATATATAGGAACAAATATACTTTGCATAGGTCACTTATATTATGGCACAAACAAGCACAAAACTTCTTTTTAAATATGAAGAGTGATTTCAAAACGCTTCTCTCTGTCCAATTCTGAGCATGCCCAAGAGGTTATACCTGGAAGTATCCTTAAGGGCACTGTGCTCTGAAACAAGACTGTCTGCATTCAGAATCTGCTGTCACCACTTTCTATGATCACAGGCAAGTGGCTATACTCAGCTATGCCTCAGTTTCCTTATCTGTAAAATGGAAATGAAGACAATACTGCCTATCTCATGAGATCATTGTCCAGATTAAGAGCAAACAGTGTAGTGTAAAAAAGCATTTCTTGGGGCGCCTGGGTGGCGCAGTCGGTTGGGCGTCCGACTTCAGCCAGGTCACGATCTCGCGGTCCGCGAGTTCGAGCCCCGCGTCGGGCTCTGGGCTGATGGCTCAGAGCCTGGAGCCTGTTTCCGATTCTGTGTCTCCCTCTCTCTCTGCCCCTCCCCCGTTCATGCTCTGTCTCTCTCTGTCCCAAAAATAAATAAACGTTGAAAAAAAAAAAAAAAAGCATTTCTTGGATACAATATATATTCAGCCCCTTCTGTCATAGTAGAGTCAATCATTTTTCTTAAATATAACTCACATTTTAAAACCAGAAAATAAGAAATTCAGATCTGAAGCATATCAGAAATGACTAAGTCCATTTTATTTATTTTCACTTTAGAGGCAGGCCCAGAGAGCTAGCGGAGCTTCCCCAAACTCACATGGCTGATCTGTGGACAGCCATGAATTGAGGACAGAATCAAATGTCCTCAATTCTGGTCCAGCACACCACAATACCTCGAATCTTGTATAACACTCGAGAATAGCTGACTCCCACCTCTTTCAAAACAAGCATGAACAAATTAAGCTCTTCTGTTTGATCCTTTGAAACTACATGTAACATACAGACATAATCCATAAATTGTACATTGAATGGCTTTTTTCGTAGCCATGCTAACATATATGATGAATGCCCATTTAGCAGAGATACCACATTCTTAAGAATAACTGAGAAATACTAAATACTGGGGAACATAAAACAAACCAGGGAGCTTGGGCCTGTCTTACCAAGAGGGTCTGATGCCTTAAATCTTACCTTTTTCAGCCATTCTTCCTGTTGCTGGGTGGGTTGGTCAGGGCCACACTCACCTCTTCGTTGTTGTCACGCACCGTCTCTTTGAACTTTAAATAGATATCTGAAGAGTGTGGCAGCTGCCTCTCTCCTGACTGCCAATTGTCTGCACAGTGATGTAAGGTGTTGGAGAACAGATCTCCCCTGGCTCTTCTTTATCCTGTTATCATGGAGGAAGCAAAGGGCTACATAAGCTAAACAATTAAAGAAGTTGAGCTATCCTAACCCAGAGATGGGCAGATTTTTAATTCACCCAATGCCTTCAGGCAACATGGAGAAAATGTTTAGGAAAGGGGGTGTACAGAGGAAAAACGGCACTGCAATTAGACAAGTTCTATCAAGGAGAGAGGGTAATCTACTGGGGGAGAAACACTTTGGAGTCGGAAAGACCTGGCTTCAAATTCCAACTCTGCTATTTCTGTAATGAAGGCCAAGTTGCTTAACCTGAGTATCAGCCTCTTGAATTTTAAAATGAGAATAGTGATACCTCTCCACAGTGGAGGGGTCATAAAGAGGAGATGAAAAAGCTATGTGGAAATACAGACATTTATTACATTACAGGATGCAAAAGATAAAGTAAATTAAGTGGTGCCCCTCACTGTGAACCATTCTAAAAACAGAACATTTTAATATAAATGTACTAGAAACTAAAACAACGAAAGGCTGGGGTATTGCCTAGAATTTTCAGAGAGCAGTCATAAGCTTGTTTTTATTAGCAATGTATAAAAATAGGACATCCCATTTTTCAAAGTCCAACCTGGTTTATGTAATATGACCTAGACTGTGCTCTAGATTCTCACTGGAATAACTTTAATTTTCAGGTCTGGATGGAAAAGTTTTGCAAAATGACCCTGTGACCAACTTCTCAGAAAGTCCACCACAAGATTAAGGGTGTCCTTCTTGAAAAGACAAGAGTTGCCTGACCAAGTCTACCTCCACAGAGCTCCGAGAGGGAGGTGTCCCTGCAAATGACCACATCTCATCACTCACCAGAATCCACCCATGGTTCTCCATCTCCCAGAAAATAAAAATCTGAACTCCTCACTGAGTACCTGAAAAGCCTCATCTTCCTACTTTCCCACTTGCAGTGACGCCTCAGCCACAGTGAATCCTTTGTGATATATGAATTCGGGATGAATTGATTTTTTACCTCAAGTCATATGCCTATAATTAGACTGTGCAGCCAACAATGTGGTAAGTTTATTACATGATTATACAATATGTTTATGTTGTATCATTCAAGCACAGTTGTCATCTCTCTCTTTCTCTATATACAACGTAAATATACTTTTAAAAATGCCTGGGTATACCAGACAGAAGAGAGACTTGTAATATCTATGTAACAAAATCCCTGGTAAAGTCCATTTTTTTTAATACTAAATAATTATATATTGATAAAAGGTTAATTGAGGCAAGATAAACAGAGATAGAATGAAAAAGTGATTAATCTCACTTAAATACTGATTTTTTAAACTAAATAGATTCAAATGAATACCCTATCTTAAGACCAAAAAAAAAAAAAAAGATATTAAAAAGAAACAGTGACATACCATCCAAAAAACAAATATACATATATACTAGTATAAAACAATTTGCCTAAAGTGGTTAAAAACAGAATGTATGAAAACATTTCTACATTAAAATTACCTTAAGCTTTCTTTTTTGATATAAAACTGACAATTATTAACATTGCTACCAATTTGAATTTTGAGGAGGAATTACTTTATAACTCATCATTTATTTTTGTTTTCTACAGAAAATGAGGGGGGGGGGGGGGAACTAATTCAATGAACATGAATTGCCCAGATCTCAGAAAGGAGTTCAGTCTAGAATCTCATTTCTTTGGTATCCCATCAGTAACTTTTAAAAAATAATTATAATGTTTATTCAGGAAAAATGTTTTATTCACTAATAGACTGAATTCACTCTGAACTCAAATGCAAGGGCCTCTTTTGACAATTTTCTAATCTTCCTCTTAGGGCATACCATTTAGGAATGTTTTACATTTCTACTTTGCATAAAAATTTCTTCATGAGTTCTCAAATCCCTTATTATCAAAGTGACATTAGATTCTTCCAGGGCACTTAAGGTAAAAAAGTCAAATATTTGGCTTTTTATTCAAGATAAATCGTAATTCTTCATTTTTCTAATTTTTTCTAACCATTAGTGTCTGGAATTATAGTAGATAAATCTTCACATGATAGATTAAATGGACAAATTCCTCTTAAGACCTTAGCTTACCCAAACTGATTCAAAAAGAAAGAAAATTTGAATAGACTTATAACAAGTAAAGCAATTGAAGTTATAATAAAAAAAATGTTTCACAAAGAAAAGCCCTGAGGGGTGCCACGGTGGCTCAGTTGGTTAAGCATGGTTAAGCATCAGACTTCAGCTCAGGTCAGGATCTCGCAGTTTGTGAGTTCCAGCCCCAAGTCAGGCTCTGTGTTGACAGCTCACAGCCTGGAACCTGCTTCAGATTTTGTCTCCCTGTCTCTCTGCCCCTCCTCCACTCACACTCTGTCTCTCTGTCTCTCTCCCTCTCAAAAATAAACATTTAAAAAATAATTAAAAAAAAAAAAAAAAGCCCTGGAACAGGTATCTTCGCTGGTGAATTCTTCCAAACATTTAGAGTTAACACCAATACCTCAAAAACTATAGAAGAGGAGAGAAGACTTCCCAACTCATTCTACAAGGCCAGTATTACTCCAATACCCAAACCAAAGATATTATAAGAAAAAAACTACAGACCAATCTCTCTAATGAATATAGGTGAAAAATTCTCAACAATAAACTGACAAACCAAATCCAGCAACATAAAACATCCTGAATTACATCCCAGGACCAAGTGGGATTTAACCCAGGAATGCAAAGTCAGCACAAAATTCAAATACCAATTCATGTAATACACCATATTAATAACACCATATTAATAAAATTTTTTTAAAAGCCCAAAAAACAAAACAAAAAAAAAAAAACACATGATCATCTCACTAAATGCAGAAAAGCATTTGACAGACTCCAACCAACCAATTGGTAATAAAAGCGAACTTCCCCAACCTCATAAAGGGAATCTACAAAAACTCACAGCTAGCATCATATTTAATGGCAAAAGACTGGATGCCCCCCCCCCACCACCAATCTCATGAATAAAACAAGAACGTGTACGCTTATACTTTGATTCAATACTGTACTGGAGGTTGTAGCCAGGAGAATTAGGCAAGAAGATGAGATAAAAAGTCATCCAAATTAGAAAAGAAGAATTAAGCTATCTTCATTTGCATATAACATGATCTCATATACCAATAAATCCTTAAGAGCCCCTTCTGCACACAAAAAAACTCTCTTATTTTTTAAAATTTTTTAATATTTATGTATTTTTGAGAGAGAGAGAGCATGAGCAGGGGAGGGGCAGAGAGAGACACACACACAGAACCAGAAGCAGGCTCCAGGCTCTGAGCTGTCAGCACAGAGCCCTATGTGGGGCTTGAAGTTGTGAACCGTGAGATCATGACCTGAGCTGAAGTCAGATGCTTAACCAACTGAGCCACCCCAGCTCAAAAAACCCACCCCCCAAAAAACTCTATTAGAAGTAATAATCAAATTCAGCAAGATTGTAAAATATAAGATCAACATGCAAAAGTCAATTGTATTTCTACACAATAGCAATGAACAGTTTGAAAATTAAAAAATAACATTACAATAGCATCAAAAAGAATAAAATACTTAAGAATAAAGAATAAATTTAATCAAAGATGTATAAGCCTTGTAACTAAAGACTAACAAACCCTTGCTGAAGGAAATTAAAGAAAATCTAAATAAATAGGCATTCTGTGTTCACGAATTGAAACAATATTGTTAAAGATGGCAGTACCACTCAAAACAATCTACAGGGTGACTGTATTCCTATCAAAATACCAATGGTCTTTTTTACAGAAATGGAAAATCTAATCTTAGAATTCATATGGAATTGCAAAGGACCCTGAATAATCAAAACAATCTTAAAGAGGAAATACAAGGGACTCACACTTACTGATTTGAAAATGTACTATAAAGCTACAGTAATCAATAATGTGTGGTACAGGCATAAGGAGAGACATACAGGTGAATAGAATAGAATTGAACATCCAGAAATAAATCCACTCACTAGTGGTTAATTGATTTTCAACTGAGGTGCCAAGACAGTATATTAGGGAAAGAATAGTCTTTTCAACAAATGGTGCTGGGACAACTAGTCTTCTACATACAAAAGAATGAAAGTGAACTCCTACCTCATACCATATACAAAAATTAAGCCAAAATGAACCAAAGACCTAAATGTAAGAGCTAAAACTATAAAATTAGAAGAAATCATAGGGGTAAAACAGGCAACAGTTTCTTAGATAAAGAAACATACATAAAGTACAAGCAATCAAAAAAAAAACAGATAAATTGGCCTCATCAAAATTTAAAACTTTCGTATATCAAAGAATACCACTGAGAAAGAAAAAAGATAATCTATGGAATTGGAAAAAATATTTGCAAATCATATATCTGACAATGGTTTAATATCCAGAATATATTAAAAAAAAAAGTCTTACAACTCAACAAGAGACAACCCAGTTTAAAAAGGGCAAAGCATTCAAATAGATTTTTATCCAAAGGAAATGTATAAGTAGTCAATAAGCATATGAAAATACACTCAAATCATTAGTCATTAGAGAACTGTAAATCAAAACCACAATAAGATACCACTTCACCCCCACCAAAATGGCTAAAATAAAAAGTTGTACAATAACAAGGGTTGACAAAGATGTAGAGAAATTGGACCCCTCATACAATGCTGGTAGGAATGTAAAATGGTTCAGCCACTCTAAAAAAGTTTTGTAATTCCTCAAAATGTTAGATATAGAACTACCTTATGACCTAGCAATTCCATTCTTAGGTGTATACCCAAAAGAATTGAAAACAAGTATACAAAAACTATATACAGAAGTTCAGGGCAGCATTATTCATAAGGCTCAAAAAGTAGAAACAAACCAAATATCTATAAACTGATGAAGAGATAAGCTAAATGTGGTATAGCCACACAGGGTAATAGTCAACCATTAAAATATGTTTTGGTACATCCTACAGCATGGTTGAACATTGAAAATATCATGGTATGTAAAAATGTCATACTGTATTGTATGATTCTGTCTATATGAAATGTCCACAATAGGAGAAACCATAGAGACAGAAAGTAAATTGATGGTTGCTCTGGACTGGGGGAGATGGGAATGGGGAGTGATGGCTAAAGGCTATTGAGTTTTCTTGGGGAGTGATGAAAATGTTCTGGAATTAGATAACAGTACTGGTTGCACAACTTTGTGAATATACTCAAACCACAGAATTGTACACTTTATTTTTCTTAGTGTTTATTTTTGACAGTGAGAGAGACAGAGCACAAGCATGGGAGGGGCAGAGAAAGGGGGAGACACAGAATCCAAAGCAGGCTCCAGGCTCTGAGCCGTCAGCACAGAGCTTGATGCAGAGCTCAAACCCATGGACTGCAAGATCATGACCTGAGCCAAAGTTGGGAGCCACACAGGTGCCCTTGAATTGTATACTTTAAAAGAGTGAATTTTATGTTATGTGAATTATACCTCAATTTTTTAACAAGTTAAAATTAGTTCTTGAAACAAAAAAGTTTTAGAAAAGAACCCCAGACCTCGAAGGCAAAAAATCAGGGAGAGGTAAAACAGCATTGGGAGAAAGGACAACAAGGAGTTAGTGTGACTCCAGCAGGGTGAGCAAGGGGGATGGCAGTAAGGGAAGAGTCCAGGTAGTAAGGAGGCTTTATCAGCTGTTGTTAGAATTTTGTTTTTTCCCTCTGAGTGAAACAGGGAGCCAACAGAAAGTTTTGAAGAGAGAGATTACATGATCAGACCTATAGTTCTGAAGTCTCATTTGTGGCTGTTTGATTGAGACCAAAGGTAGAAGCAGACTTGTTAGTGACTATTGTAATGATACAGATAAGAAATGGTGGAGACTTGGACCAGGGTGGTGGTCAGTTCTCATCAATAAAGGTGACTATTAATGAGGGCAGAAAGTAGTGTGGCACATTTACAAAGGTGTGACTAATAAGGTTTTGATAGGTTGGGTGGGACTTTCCCATATTATGAATTTTTGTTGACCAAGTTGCTGTGTCAAGAAATTTGTGTGTTCAAAGTCCAAGCAAAAGGTTCAGCAAATTGCAATAGAATATATTGAACAATATTTATCCAATCTGAGGTGTCCAAAATATGAAATGTATTGAGATTAATGAGTAAGAGGCAACAAAGGATTACAAACTACCTGATCCTCTTCCCTGGGACTCCTTACATGTCATAGAAAAGAAAGAGTGGCTCAAAGCAGCAGGGACTATGATAGTGAAGGAGGAGGGACTCAGGATCAAGTTTGAACACCATCTCTGGCGATCGCTGTGTGAACTTAAACAAGTCATGTGTACTCTTGAGTCTATTTCTTCATTTGGAAAATGAGAGAAATAGCATACAAGGTTGTTGCAGAATTAGAGATAAATGGGTATTATGTGCTCAGCGCTAGCCTAACACGTAGTAGATTCCCAATACATGATATTATAATTAAATTATCATAAGCAGAGATAAAGATGAATGAGAAGCAACATGTACAAAGAACTAGATGTTCCCTGATACGTGTAGCCACAGTCATTCCTGAGGGTTGTCTTAGATTATCTCTTCATCCTCAGGCCGCATAAGGCGGGTTGTAGGAGTCCATTTTTCAACTCCCACTCACTTCCCAATGCACTTCTGATTTAGCTTCTGCCTGCATTTTTCTATTAAAACAGCTTGTTCCTAAGATCATGAAGATCTATTATCACGTAAATTCCATGTGGCCAAAGTCCATGGAAATTTTTCAGTCCTGATCTTACTTACTGATGATCTCTTAGTGTCACTTGGTTACTTTATTCTTCTTGAAATTCTTTCTTGGCTTCTGTGGCATCAGATTCTTCTGACTTTTCCCATTTTTAACTGTTCATTCTTAGTCTTGTATGTTTATCATCATCCACCCAAACATTAAAGATTTGTTCCTTGGTAAATATATCAGAACAGAGGTTTCGGGATACAAGAAGATGATTTGGAGAGAGCCAGTAAGTGAAATCACAAAGTCGTGCATTTACAAGGCCCTGAGAGTTCCTTTCAGGGCCAGCTTCTTGGTATGCAACCTGTACCGTCATTTAGGACTCTGTGCTAAAAAGGCCCTCATGCTTGGCTTAATGCTCTGATGTCAGTGTCTTGAAATTCTTAATAATTTATCTTTGCTCTTGGGTTTCATCAGAGTTGATGGAGAAATGGAGCATGTGCACAAGCAGAAGGATATTCAGGAGACTGTGTATGCGTGATGTATCGATCCAGCCACAGCTCGAGTATGCGCGGGCCCAAGCTCTAAGTCCTGTAACAGCATCCACATAGCAGTGGACACTGTGGGCAGGCCAGAGCCTCGGACAGTGCAGAGCTGCGGGGAGCAGAGTTGTGGGGCCAGGCTGGGACCTGGGCAGAATGGAGCCCATGACAGCAGCAGGCATGCATGGAAAAGTGAAGTGACTTTTCCAATTTCACAGTCAGCCTCCTTACTTCCAACCTCTCACCTTCCTGCTGCTTTCCTGGTATCCATGACCTCTTTGGTGACATGACATGTTCACTGATTTTACATGATTCATGACATGATGTGTTCAGTGATTATATATGAGAATCCTTTATTAGCCTACTGTAAAGTATAAAGGAATTTAAGGAAGAAGGCTGATAGATACCCCAAGGTGAGCATCTATGTATCCATTTCTTATTCTAAGACATTTTTCCCTAAACTTCAAGCCGTTGCCACCAGTACCCCCATCTTGCAAAACAGTATATGAAATATGATTTCAGTCTGAATCTATTTCTTGAATGTTTTCATATAGATAAAGACAGAGGTAAATATAAAGTGTTTTTTTCAGTGTCATTCTTAATATAGTACTCCTGTTCTTGGAGTCCGTAGCCTGAGCAATCTCTACGAACACAGACACAAAAGGTGCTATTACTTCAGATTGATGTTTATTGGCTGGGTTGGATGGTTTCATCACCTAGAGAATCTTTGTGTTTCAAAGATGCATTGGCTATCAAAGGGAATTATCTGCACAGATCTGATAGATTCCAATAGTCTTTAAAAAAAAAAAAACTCATTACTGAGTCATGACAACAGGTTGAATACATGGACGGTAGAGTCACAGTGTCGGGAGTTTGAATCTCTGCTCTACTACTATGCTATTTGTGAGACCTGGAACAGGTTACTGCCAGAAAAATTCTTCATACTTGGAAATAAGGCAGACAGATGGAGGCAGATTCTTTCAGTATCACATAGGGACAAAGGTCATTCAAGGATTGTCAAGACCCATACTGTGTTCACCTCATTTTTACTATTGATTAAAGTTCCCATACTTAGGGAATTTACTTGATAACTTGTACATTTCTGTCCAGTAGAGATTCAAGTAATTTATGCCCAATGGAGTAGATAACCCCAAATCTCAATGGCCTGCTGGACATTAACCAGTTCTATATCTAGTTCATCAATCTCGTCCTAGCATTTCTTTGTTATGTTGATGGTAAATACACTCTTAATGCTCTTTGAACTGATCATAACATCTTTTTCCCTCCTTAATTATGAATTCAATAAAATATTTGATACAGGTCCTTTTTATATTTGAGAGTTCTGATTTTATCTTTTTGAAAATTATGCTTTAACTTGACTTTACTCTCTTGGCCTCAGTTTTCTTGATCTGTAAAACAGAGATAAGACCAATTTATAGGATTATCATGAAAGTTAAGTGGCAAAGGTATATAAGGCACTTTGCACAGTCTGGAGCTTTGAAGGTGAGTTTGTGAAGAGAGTACAAAGCAGCTGGAATTGGGGATGTGGTCCAGTTCATCACTGAACACTTTAACACCCACATTTTACATTCTTGCCTGAAATGATTTTCTGCTTCTATAATCACATTCTTAAAAACCTTATTTGCTGACCCTTTGCTAATTATACACTTTATACCTCATGGAAATAATGTCCAGTGGGAACTATGTGTGGGAGCTGGGTGACCTTCATCACTGAAAGCTTTCCAGTGCTTGTTTCCAATAGTGCTCAGGCAGGTGTAGGGTTTTAAAGGCCCACGATATTGTCAATCAAATAAATTTAAACCAAAAGACAAACAAGTTTTTTCTCAGAGACCATGCATTAGCATTTCTGTATTTTCAAGTGGTAATTTTTCAGAACAAAAAAAGGGGACATGAAAGCTGATATTTTCAATGAAGGATATGCTGAGGAAACCTATTCAGTTGTAAACATATTCTGTAAACTGTTTAACACTTTCCCCTCCCTAAGAACTCTCCCTAAGAACTCTCAAAACTATGGAATCAAGTTTCTGATATTTCCCATTTATTTATTTTTATTAAAAAAATTTTTTTGGGGCGCCTGGGTGGCGCAATCGGTTAAGCGTCCGACTTCAGCCAGGTCACGATCTCGCGGTCCGTGAGTTCGAGCCCCGCGTCGGGCTCTGGGCTAATGGCTCAGAGCCTGGAGCCTGTTTCCAATTCTGTGTCTCCCTCTCTCTCTGCCCCTCGCCCGTTCATGCTCTGTCTCTCTCTGTCCCAAAAAAAATAAATAAACGTTGAAAAAAAAAATTAAAAAAAAAAAATTTTTAACATTTATTCATTTTCGAGAGAGAGAGAGACAGAGTGTGAGTGATGGAGGGGCAGAAAGAGAGAGGGTGACACAGAGTCCAAAGCAGGCTCCAGGCTGCCAGCACAGAACCCAATGTAGGGCTCGAACCCATGGACCCTGAGATCATGACCTGAGCCAAAGTCATGTTCAACCGACTGAGCCACCCAGGTGCCCCCTGATATTTCCCTTTTACTACCCAAAGGTATACACCTATCCCACCCTCAGACCCTAAACAAAAGGAACCCCAAATTTACCCATCAGAGCCAAAGGGCATTTTTACGGTTGAAGTGTGGCTAGTTCTCTCCGCATGGTGGCAAAATTACTCCTGCTGGGGGCTGGGCTGTGTACAAAACAGAAAAATGCTCTTCTCCCAACACCCATTCCACACAATCTTTGAGAACTATAAATATAGGGTTGAGCAGCACAAAACCACAGAAGACAAATAGTTAAATAACTGTACTTTATGAACTACTCAGAACTCCTGGACAAACTGTTCTCAATCCTAAAGCTTTAAGCTATAAGAGAGCAGCTTAACACAAAACTCAAAGGAGTGAATAATAACCATGCTTGAAGGACAGAGCCATCCTTGGCCTGCACATGTGCTCTGGTCCAGTGACTACATTTTTCTCCCGGCTCTTTGAACATGTGCTGTCCCAGAGGACCTGTGCTCCCCTTGCTGGCCAACATGCCTCCCAATGGGAAAGCCCTCATGGAGGCTTCACACAGCCTCACAAGTCAGAACCCCCAGGAACACTACAGAATCTATGAGAGTCACCCCAGGAGTAATTCTGTTCCCTAGACCTAGCCCTTCCCAGTAGCATTCTGGTTCCTAAAACTATTATAATAGGAGACAAAATCTTTCATTCTATAAAGTTAAAACCACTTTCATCTTTACTGTATTCTAAATCTCTATACATTTAAACTTATTTTCCAACACTTTATCGTGACATTTTCAAGCACATGGCAATGTTGAGATAGTTTTACATAATTACAAAATTTCCCATCTATGTGTACAAAATTTCATCAATCCATCTCATTTTTTGATTTTCTGATTTTTTTCAAAATAAAATGCAGATAGCAGCACTCTTCCCTTTGAATAGTTTAGTATGCATGTCATTGGACAAGAGTCCAATACATTTTAATATTTTTTTCAAAATAAACTATATACAGTGAAATGTATAAATCTTAACTGTACATTAATTGAATTTGACAAATGCATGTACCTCTGTAACCTAAACTCTTTTTTTTTCATTTAAATCCAAATTAGTTTACATATAGTATAATAATGATTTCAGGAATAGAATTTAGTGATTCGTCACTTACCTATAACTCCCTTGCCCTCCCTAATGCCCATCACCCTTTTAGCCCATCCCCCTTACCCAACACCCCACCAGCAACCATCAGTTTGTTCTCTGTACTTAAGAGTCTTTTATTGTAATCTAAACTCTTATTAGGATAGAGACCTGGGGGCGCCTGGGTGGCGCAGTCGGTTAAGCGTCCGACTTCAGCCAGGTCACGATCTCGCGGTCCGTGAGTTCGAGCCCCGCGTCGGGCTCTGGGCTGATGGCTCGGAGCCTGGAGCCTGTTTTGGATTCTGTGTCTCCCTCTCTCTCTGCCCCTCCCCCGTTCATGCTCTGTCTCTCTCTGTCCCAAAAATAAATAAAAAACGTTGAAAAAAAAAATTTTTAAAAAAAAGGATAGAGACCTGAATCTATTTCTTGACCTACTAGCTTTTATTAGGGACCTGTGTATTCACATACAAGTAACAATCTGTTTTAAATATCTTAGCTTTAAAATATATTTTAAAATCTGCATGTCTCATCCCCCTTTGTTGCTCTTATTTTCAGAACTATTTTTGCTATTCTGACAGATTTAATTTTTCTCTTGAATTTTCAAACCACTTAGTTCCCACAAAAAAAGAAAAAATAATAAAAATTAAAAACTCCTTATCTTTAATTAACTTGCATTAAGTTTAGGATTAACTTGGGGATGTGTGAAACTTCGTAACATTCCATGTACCCTTCCAAGAACACGAAATGCTTTTCTATTTAGTGAAGACTTCTTTTATGTGTTAGAATTCTTTTCATAAAATTCTTGCACATTTCTTCTTGAGTTTATTTATGGGTTGTTTTTCTAAATGTGTTTTTTCCATTATACTTTTTTATATGAATTTTGTATACAACTTTCCAAATTTGCTTATGATCGACACTAATTTTCAGTTGATTTTCTTAGGTTTTGATATATAAATCATTATCTACAAACAATAATTTACCTTCTCTTTTCCAATTTCTATATCTCTTTCCCCCCCTCCCCTCCCCCACATTTATAGTTGCATCAATTAGAGCCAAGCTGTCATTAGACAGGCATTAGCGTTTTGAACAACTTTTATGTATCTCTTTCACAGTAAATGGTCTCTGAATATGGAAAATGGCCTTCCTCTTTCCATAGGAAAGGGGAAGGGGATGGTTTTAGCAATTTACCTTTCCCTAAAAACTATTCCACTTCACCCCAATATTGAGTTGATCAAGAGTCAATTACTTCCATTTCCTCAGTATCCATGGTCATTTCCCCATCTCCTTTATTATTTTGTATAATTATGCTTTTCTCTTTTTCACTAGTTTTTCAAAGAGTCAACTCTTGAATTTATTTTTCAGGCTTATCATTTTCCTGTTTTATATTCATTAATTTTTGCTTTTAAATTTCTGAGTTACTTCCTTCAACTTTTCTTGGGTTTATCTCCTTGTCTTTTATCTAATTTTTAAAATGTGATGCTTACTAAATTAATTTTTGTTCATCTATAAAAACATTTAAGGTTGTATATTTTTCCTCTGAGCACAGTTTTAGCTGTATCATGGGTTTTGATATGTCATGTTTTAATTAATAATGTTTTCCAGATATTCTGACATATTACTTTTGATTTTCTCTTTGACAAAGGAATTGTTTGAGAGAATTTTTAAATTTCTAAGTGGTATTTTGCTTTTAAAATGAATCATGGAGGGGCCCCTGGGTGGCTCAGTTGGTTGAGCGTCCAGACTCTTGATTTTGGCTCAGGTCATGATTCCAGAGTCATGGGATCCAGCCCTGCCTTGGGCTCTACGCTGAGCATGGAGCCTGCTTAAGATTCTCTCCCTCTCTCTTTGTCTCTGTCCCCTCCCCTACGTGCTCACTCTCTCTCTGTTTCTGTCTAAAGTAAAAAAGTAAATAGGGATGCCTGGGTGGCTCAGTCGGTTCAACATCCAACTTCAGCTCAGGTCATGATCTCACGGATTGCGTCCCACGTCTAGCTCTGTGCTGACAGCTCAGAGCCTGGAGTCTGCTTCAGATTCTGTGTCTCCCTCTCTCTGTCCTTCCCCCACTCCTACTCTGTCTCTCTCGATCTCTCAAAAATGAATAAACGTTTAATTTCGTTTTTTATATATAAATAAATGTATTTATAAACATATATATAAACATTTTTATTTTTATTTTATTTTATTTTATTTATTTTATTTATAAACGTATTTATAAACGTATATATATAAATAAACGTATTTATTCCTTAATTATCCTCTTTTATTATAGGAAATCAAGTCTCAGAGAGATTAAGCAATTTGTCAAACACCACATAGATCTTGGAATCAAAATAATAGAGCAGGATGCCTGCCACGGCCAACACAATCCTACCTCCCCAGACTGCATCACTAGAACCATATGAGGAAACAAAACACAAATTACTTACCATCTAGAGGAAATACATGCCCAACACACCACCATAAACATGCAGTCACTGAGGATGTCATGGATGCCCATTGAGAAATGCAGATAAGTAATTGCACATTTCCTACAAGTACAAGGCTTTTAGAGATTTCACATGTTGGGAGTGCTCCAGGACAGTGATTCTGCTTTTGGAGTTCTTTCCGATTTTAAGGTATTCCTCGAAGAGGTTCATTTCCTTGTTTCACTCTCACCACCAGGAATCCTTTTTCATACCCAACCTAATTACTTCATGCTGAGGGTTAGCTCTCTCTTCGGGATTCTTCAGAGATGGAGAACAGCTGGTCCCTATTCTCTGCATAATAACTCCTTGTAAACTTGAGGGAAGCCTTCCATAGTCATTGTCTCCGGGATAAATAATCCTAATCTCTAAATCCTACATTTTTGCAAAAATATTTTCTAAAAATGTGGTTATTTTCATGCCAGGGAAGGACAATGTTTATGCAGCCCACATAAGGTCGTTGTGTTGACCATTCATGAGCTACTGCATGGTGAGGTGGTGAAGGTCATTGCAACACGGTTGTTTTCTGGTGTCTCCAAGTCTGTTCAGGCCTCCTGTGGCCTTTTAACCTAGGTCATAAGCTTCAAAGCATTTGGCATCCATCTCCCACACTTAAGGTGCTGAGGAAAATCAAAACCGTCTGGGTGGCTCAGTCGGTTGAGCGTCTGCCTTTGGCTCGGGTCATGATCTCACAGTCTGTGAGTTCCATCCCCATGTCGGGCTCTGTGCTGACAGCTCAGAGCCTGCAGCCTGCTTCAGATTCTGTGTCTTTCTCTCTCTCCCCTCTCTTTGCCCCTCCCCTGTTTGTGTGCTCACTCGCTCTGTCTCTCTCTCAAAATAAACATTTTTAAAAATTAAAAGTGCTGGGGCGCCTGGGTGGCGCAGTCGGTTAAGCGTCCAACTTCAGCCAGGTCACGATCTCGCGGTCCCTGAGTTCGAGCCCCGTGTCAGGCTCTGGGCTGATGGCTCAGAGCCTGGAGCCTGTTTCCGATTCTGTGTCTCCCTCTCTCTCTGCCCCTCCCCCGTTCATGCTTTGTCTCTCTCTGTCCCAAAAATAAATAAACGTTGAAAAAAAAAATTAAAAATTAAAAGTGCTGAGGAAAACCAAAATTGCACATGATGATGAAAGAAGATATGAGAAAAGCATGTAGACAGCAGAAAAATATGAGGTTTGTGGTGATTTGTGTGAAGCGCATTTATTCTTAGTTTTAAAAAGCAGGAAAACTTATCTGATAGCATAGAAAGGAAATAAAATGAACACCCAGGATCTATGATAACAGAGTAAATTTTTTTTTAAGGCAAGAAAAGAAAGAAAATCCATCCAAGTCTCTTCCCATTCAGAACACTAGAGTGATTTCAGGCATCTCTAGAAATCATATGATAATGACAGAAATCTAGCTGCATGTTAATTATAGAACAAAAAGTGGAGGCAACTGGGTTACTGTATGAAAGAAAGTATCATAATTACAGGTGATTTTTGTATATAAAATCAATGCCCACATTACTTGAAAAAATAATTTCTATAAGGTTTCACCAATAAGTATTAGTAAAAATAATTATCAAGAGCTTTATTCATCCAGTGGCCCCACTAACACCTAGAACTTCAAAATCTTTCACTAGATCTTTATGGGAAGCAAAGAAATAAAAGCCTTTACATAAATGCATGGGAAATCTTCTGGTTTCTCCCTAAAGTTGTGTATCAATCTATCCACATTCCACCAGACAGAATTTAGTCACAAGTCTAATGCGAAGGAAGGTTAGTAAATATCATCTACCTGTGTGTCCAAGTACCTACCTAGTCTCTGCTACCATATTTATCTTTATGACTAAAAAAATGCTTTGTGCATGGGTACTTAATAATAACAAATTAATATTAATTAACACAATGAAATTTGTATTAATACAAAGCCATATTTCCTTTGAAAAGTAAAATCTACTGCAAATGACATATCCAATAAAGGGTTAGTATCCAAAATATATAAGGAATTGATAAAACCCAACACCCTAAAAACAATCCAATTAAAATATGGGCAGAAGACATGAATAGACCTTTCTCCAAAGAAGACATACAGATGGTCAACAGATACATGAAAAGATACTCGACATCACTGATCATTAGGGAAATGCAAATCAAAACCACAATGAGATATCACTTCACACCTGTCAGAATGGCTAAAATCAAAAACACAAGAAACAACAGGTGTTGGCAAGGATGTGGAGAAAAAGGAACACTCCTGCACTGTTGGTGAGAATGCAAACTGATGCAGCCACTCTGGAAAACGGTATGGTGGTTCCTCAAATAGTTAAAAATAGAACTACCCTATGATCCAACAATCACACTACTGGGTATTTACCCAAAGAACACAAAAGCACTCATTCAAAAGGATATAGGCACCCCTGTGTTTATAGCAGCACTATTTACAATAGCCAAATTATGGAAGCAGCCCAAGTGTCCATCAGCTGATGAATGGATAAAGAGGGAATGGTATATATATACAATGAAATACTATTCAGCCATAAAAAAGAATGGAATCTTGCCATTTGTAATGGCATGGATGGAGCTAGAATATTATGCTGAGCAAAATAAGTCAGAGAAAAATCATATGATTTCACTCAGATGTGGAATTTAAGAAGCAAAACAAGCAAGCAAAGGAAAAAAAAATAATAAGAGAGTGACAAATCAAGAAACAGACTTTTCATTATGCAGAATAAACTGATGGTTACCAGAGGGGAGGTAGGTATAGGGATGAGTTAAGTAGGTGATAGGGATTAAGGAGTGCACCTGTGATGAGCACTGGTGATGGACTGAAGTGTTGAATCGCTATATTGTATACCTGAAACTAATACAACACTGTATGTTAACTAATTGGAATTAAAATAAAAAATGTAAAATAATAAAAATAAAGGGACACCTGGGTGGCTCAGTCAGTTAAGCATCAGACTCAATTTTGGCTCAGTTCATGATCTCACAGTTTGTGAGTACGAGCCCAGCATCGGGCTCTGTGCTGACAGTGTGGAGCACTTGAAATTCTCTCTCTCCCTCTCTCTCTCTGCTCCTACCCTGCTTGCCCTCTCTCTCTCTCTCTCTCTCTCTCTCTCTCAAAGTAAAATAAATAAACTAAAAAAAGTATTTTTAATTAAAAATTTAAAAATAAAAAATAAAAACTAGAATAATCTAGAACTAGCATTTCATATAAGGTCATCTACAAATTTCAGTTTAAACAGTGTATGTCTCATACCTTATGAAAGTATAATGAAATTTGAGAGTTGGCTAACCAAATTTTTAACCAGGGTTTCTAAAAGAAAATAATTTAAAATAACAAAAGTATATATGTTACTTGATGTTTTTTCATACTTAGATTTTATTATTATCTATATTAGCTAATATAATATAGATTCCCTTTCTAGTTCATTTTTTAAGTTTTCTTCTTTGTGAACTTTTGAGTTGCTTGAATTTTAAAATAAAAATCATGCAACACTTACATAAATAATAAAATCATTATTCTTAAAAAATTAATGTAAAATCACATATTGGCTTTCTCTATATAGCATTCTAACAAGGAAGAAAGACAAAACAGCAATGCTGATCAACGGCAAAATGCTTTAATGTTTAATTTGACCTCTGACAGCTTTAAGAGATGCTTTTAAAGCAGTTATTATCACATGCTTCTTTCTTAGGAAAAAAAGGGGGAAAACAAAGCTAACCTGTCTGTGATGAGTCTTACATCATGTCTCAAATGCTGGCCATTTGGAATTTACCAAGATCAACTGAATGTTTCTTTCTATAAGAAAGAAAAATAAATGGTTAATACCTTCAGCAGATCAATTAAATTACCAGGCAGCTATCTTCCCAACTGCCTATGCTGACACTGTTCTGAAATTAACTATTAAACTTAGTTTAGCTATTGATAGTATATTGCTCAAAAATAACTAGTTTCAACAACTTCTGTTTTTCCCCTTCATTCCTTTCTGAATGCCAAAGTTCCTTTCACTAATGGATTGCTTATGATATGCTAAGGAGTCCATCACCAGAATAAAGGTAGAGATGGAATGTGGTCATGATGAAATTGCTATATTCCATTGCAGAGGTGATAAAAATGCAAGGTGCCTCATAAATATTTCTGACCCATTTGCTTACAGGGATGGGGGTATAGATGGTTTGGAAATCTCTGGCTGTAAAAAAGCATTTCAGTTTATTCTATGCCATCAAGTAGCCTTTTGTTGAAGTAGAGTTTCATGGGTGAGTTATTACTGGGAAATCTGCCTTTAGAACATTAGTAATGCAATAAATTCCATCCAGCCCATCTAGGTTATTTTGAGCAGAACTATGTCTAAATGAGCCAACTGCATTTCACCAAAGATATTATATTCTATTCAGAGGCTCATATGTGATCTTCTTGGTCCTTGTCTTTTTGAGATTCAGAATGGCAGAAATAGTCATGATGGGAGCTTCTTTTTAGGGAATTTCAATCAAAAGATGACATAAAAAATTAACTGAACAAAAATTTGTAGTTAAACCAAGTAACTGAACTGATCATTATAAGCTATTGAATCACATTGCAGCTCACGAAACTTGCATATGAGATCCATGAAGATATTTTTGTCTTGAATATGAAGGTTATAGCATGTTCTTTCAGATTTGTATGGACACTATGGAATCATAGTTCTATAGCTGTATCATGTATATCTGTTTTGTTTTCAAATCAGACTCAAAACGCATTGATATAAGGGATGGCATATAAGAGGCATTTCAACTTTGGAGTCAGATGTCTTGTGTTTCAGTAATGGCTCTGCCACTCAGCTGTGTGGCCTTGGACAAATTACATAGCAATCCTGTGCCTCACTGTTCTCCTCTGTAAGAGGAAGACAATAAAAGTATCTATTTTTTTGAGAATTAAATGTTTTCTCCTACTATTATTATTCTCCTTCTGTTATGTTCTGACACACAGCATCCTGCAGAATAATGGGACCACAGGAGGCACTCAGTATATGTTCATTGAATAAATTGTCCCCAGTAGATTTCTTATGGCTAGAGAGACATGTAGTAGTAGCCTAGTGTGGGGTAAGGGTAGGCAGGGATCGCAAGTTAGGGAGAACTGAAAACTCAGTTTATCTGAAATATAAACTTTACTAAGCAATTGTTTTAGTTTTGTCATTAGTAAAATGGTGCCAAGAATATGATCTTAAAAGATCATTGGAATTAGAAACAATATATGGTGAGCGCTGGCAAAATATCGACCACTCAATAGATAGATGATAGTTATCACTAGCTAACACTATGATCTATTTCTATTCCCAGAACACCTTTGACACTAAATGTCAAGGGTGGTGGTTGGTTTCCCATATCAACAACAAATTCTCCAACCCTTACAATTGAATTGTAATTCAGTTCTGACACTACCTGGAATTAGCACACACCCACAAGAGTTTAGTCCCACAAGACTGCCACCACTTCACACACCAGTTTCAAAGTCCAGGCTTCCTGTACTTCTGACCTACCGGCTGTAAATGGAGGGTTCCCATGACCCTCTCGTCAGGTTTGATAATTTTCTAGGATGGCTCACAGAATTCAGGAAAATAGTTTACGTACTATGACTGGTTTAGTCTAAAGCCTATAATTCAGGAACAGCCAAATGTAAGAACTATGCAGGGTAGGGTAAGGGGGGGCAGCACAGAGCTTCCACGCCTCTCTGGGTGCACCATTCTCTCAGCATATCGATGAATTCTCCAACCCGGAAGCTCTCTGAACTCCACTGTTTAGAATTTTTATGTTTTAGAATTTTTTAGGCTTTCTTATTTCATTATGCAGGAATGATTGATTAAAGCATTGGTCATTGGTGATTAACTCAATTTTCAGCCCCTCTCCCCTCCCTGAGATCAGAGGGTGGGGCTGAAAGTTACAAACCTCTAATCACAGGGTTGGTTCCTCTGGCAACCAGTCCCCTACCTCTAAGGGTCACCTCTTTAGCATGACTCTGGTATAGTTGAAAGAGGCTTGTTATGAATTACAAAAGATGTTCCCCCCATCCCTTTCATTCAGGAAATTCCAAGGATTTTAGGAGCTCTGCCAGGAACCAGAGAAAACCAAATATACATTTCTCATTATATTACAGTATCACACGAACATGTGCAGAATGATGCTATGAAGAATGACAACGCTGACCTGCAGACATGATCTCACCACATTTTATAAATGTCTACCTTGTGCAACACTGTGCTGGTGATATGGGCTTGAGAAAGATGGAAAACACATGACTTCTGTTGCTCATCGTCTGTTGAGAAGTAGGATTTTAAAAAGATGGTAAAATACATAATTTTTGCAAAGGCAAAGTCAAATGACAAAACTAAAGTTAGTAACAAGTTTATTGTCCTTTGTTGAAGGCAAAACAATCCATGCATTGAGGGAGTTCAATGTCTCACAAGCAGTGGAACACTCTTCCTGAGGGATTTGGATCAAGAGCAAACTTTATAGAGCATTAGAAGTAGTAACAGGTTGGGGGGCCCGGGGGGCTCGGTCGGTTGAGCATCTGACTTCGGCTTAGGTCATGATCTCATGGTTCATGAGTTCGAGCCCTGTGTCGGGCTCTGTGCTGACAGCTCGGAGCCTGGAGCCTGCTTCAGATTCTGTGTCTCCCCCTCTCTTTGCCCCATCCCCACTCATGCTGTCTTAAAAATAAATTAAAAAAACATTAAAAAAAAAAAGAAGTAGTAACAGGGAGGGGTGTCTGGATGGTTCAGTGGTTAAACATTTGGCTCTTGGTTTCAGCTCAGGTCATGATCTCATGGCTGGTGAGTTTGAGCCCCGGTTAGGCTCTGTGCTGTCAGTGCAGAGCCTGCTTGGATTCTCTCTGCCCCTTCCCCACTCACTCTCAAAATAAATACATAAACTTTTTTTTTTAATTTTTTTTTTTTAACGTTTATTTGTTTTTGAGACAGAGAGAGACAGAGCATGAACGGGGGAGGGTCAGAGAGAGGGAGACATAGAATCTGAAACAGGCTCCAAGCTCTGAGCTGTCAGCACAGAGCCCGATGTGGGGCCGAACTCACGGACTGCGAGATCATGACCCAAGCCGAAGTCGGCCGCCCAACCGACTGAGCCACCCAGGCACCCCCATAAACATTTTTAAAAAAGAAGTGGCAACAGAAAATGGGGCATGATTGGTTGGTGCTGCATATCTGACCTCATTTAGAGAAATCAAGGAATAAGGAAATCAGTATTCGGATATTGGGTGACTGGATATACGTGTTTCTGGTCAAGGGGGACGTTATAGAAACACAAAAATTGGTTTGCTGACATAGCACCTTGGTCAGGAGTGGCTTCATCTTGGACCTAAAATTTATTTCCACTGTGTGAATTTTCAAAACTTACTCAAGAGCAAGTAGAAAAACATAAATATAGATCAATAACCATATTGTAGTAAAACATGACCAGGCCTGTTTTGTTAACACCTTGAGTAGATACAATAGCACAGTAAAATATTTAAAACTAGGTTATATATAAGATGCTTTGTAAATATCAGGTACCTCAGTGGTGCAAAGTGGTACTCAAAAAAAATCTTAATCTGGAAACTGAGTAACATGGTTTAAGTGAAATAGAAATGTGTTTTTTCAGTACAGGTCCCTGAGATTTGATATACACCCACCTATACCCTGCCCCCCCCCCCCCCCACCATTCCTATCCCCTGTAAGAAGTGATATCAGGCAGTCAGCTGCCAGGCATGGATTCTCCAACCTCATAGACCCTTGTCTTCATGCGGACTGCTAAAGTCACTAAAGTTCAGCATTCCTTTATGAAAAGCAAGGGTGGTTCTAGAAAGTCCAATTTATTCACATCATCATTAATCTTTGATCTCCTTGTATCCTTTGAATTGCCTATTTGCTGGTTAGGAAGTCCAACATAGAAAAGGTTATGTTGCATAAGAAAGTTGTGTTTATTTTTTTAATGTTTATTTATATTTGATTTTGAGAGAGAGAGACAGAGACAGAGAGAGGGAGAAAATTCCAAGCAGGCTCCATGCTGACAGCACAGGGTTCCATCTCATGAATCATTAGATCATGACCTGAGCTGAAATCAAGAGTCAATTGCTTAACCGACTTGAGCCACCCAGGGGTCCTAAGAAAGTTGTGTTTAAAAAACAACAAAGGTGGGGCTCCTGGGTGGCTTCTTCATTTGAGCATCTGACTTGTGGGATCAGTCCCCCTATAGGGCTCTGTGCTGACAGCACTAAGCCTGCTTGGAATTCTCTCTTTCTGCCCCTTCCCCCATCCTCAAAATAAATACATAAACTTTTAAAGAAAAAGGATAAAAATAAAATTTTATTGCTCAAAAAATAATTCTCATGGAACCTCAAACGTGGAATGACTTTTGTCGTCTGGCCCATCTTACACAAGAAGAATTAAGAGTTACAAATCCTTGTAATTTTTTGTAGTGACTTTCAAAGCATGGGCGGGGGGGGAGAAATTCTAAAACTTCCAATTCATTTTACAAAGCTAGAAAAACTTTCTAAAATATTATAATCAAAAACAGAACTAGGTCAGCATTTCCAAAACTGACCCAGAAATCCCTCTTTCAAATGCACACTAATGAATCATGCACAAAAACGATTTTGTGATCAAATTATCTAGATAAGTGACACTCACTATGATATCCCTTTCTTGAAGACTCATAATACAGGATCTGAGAAGTTCTACAGTGAAGAAATCAATTTAACCAAAAATTTCCCCAATTGATTTGGCTGTAAGCAATCACTACCTTTTTGTGGCCCAAAACCTTTCCCAAAGCAAAGAAGGTACCAGATGCCAAAACAACGATGATCAACACCATTTGGAAAGATATCAGATTTCATCAGGACAGGAAACATAAGGTGATATCCCTTGCCCCAGCTATTAATAATGAATTTGTTATACCTCGTAAGTTTGACAAATAGTTACATGATTCTCCATTTATACGCTTATATGTTTAATTCCTATTCAGATCTTTCAAAGGGCATTGTATTCCCTTAAATATCAGCATCTGTGCACTTTTTTATTTTTTCCCCCATCAGCTTTGAGAGACACAAGTGAAATTTGGAAGACCCCAAATTTGGAAATTTGGAAATAGCCCCAGAGAGAAAGGTTGAACAACCCAGTTAGAGTAAGAAACAGAACTTATTTTCTGAAACTTCTAACCAGAGGTCTCTTTAACTTTGACACCCAAGTAGAGACATGGATGGAATAGAACAGGCTTCCAAGACAGGTTATGGAAACCCAGTGTAATTCTTTTACCAGATTACTCTCTCAACTCTATAAATAGCATATGTGTCTCAGATGCCATTTGAACATTAGGCTTTGCTTCACCCTGCCCATAGCCATGTCGTCTCTCTGCCAACTCCAAGATGGCAGCATCAGGCTTTTACTGGAAATGTTTTCTATAGCCTGCATAGTGGATACTAATGATACAGTGCTTCCCTGCCCCTGCCTGAACAACCCCATGATTTTCATAATATCAATCCATACAGACAGTGGTCATTTGATAAGGAAAAGCATCCATTCTGTAAACTGTATTGAGCTATGAACACCTTGAGCTTGAAAAAAAACCAAACTGAAAAATGTCAAATATTGCATCCCATGCACGAAAAATTGGGGAGCTTCAGCCTAAAATAAATTTTTAAATACACCTTGATTTTATTACTGAAGAGACAGATTTTGCTTCATAAAAGATATTACAAAGTTGCAAATTCCTCTATTTCCTAGAGAAATAGAATTTATGTCACTTATTTATATATTTGATACATCTATCAATTGAAATTTCTAGGTGCCATTTTGATATAAAATCTACTTTGTTTCATTTGTTAATTTCTAAATCTGGCAAGAGATCATCATGATAAAAGCACACTACTTTCTTTAAGAGGCATATGTCAACAATCTCAGTTGAATATCTCTTGTGGCTTAGTTAAAAGGTGGACAAAAGTTACTAAGTTCAATTATGACTCCCCCCAAAAAATCCTAAAAATGGATTTATAAAAATGGAATTTTCATGGAAGGTACAGGGCACGTGCATATAAACTGGTACAAAGTAGTACCAGTTTAGGCTATTTCTTTGAAATTTTCATTGTTACTTATGTGTGTGGTTTGAGTCACAACAGTGAAGAAATAAATCATAAGGAAAAAAATCCAGTTCTATGTGTGTTCAGCTGCACTAATTATTTCTTATGAACAATATCAAGCATTTTAATTTTTCATTCTAATGAAGATGAAAAAAGCTAGTGGATAAATCATATAAAGACACTATTAAAAGAGGCCATGATTATCATACTGAACAATACTTTGTAATTTTTTAAAGACCATTCCAATATATCCAAAGAAGGAATGAGGTTTTAGGAATATTTGCAATAAGTAAAAGAGTCATTTATTTTTTTTATTTTAGAATTTTCTACTAGACACTAAAGTGAAAAATACAAATACTAAATTTTATGTGTTAATATTCCAGACAGTCAATATTAACTTTTCCAGAAGAGTTTATCTTACTAGGATTGAGCATGGACACTGAGGAAGCTCACACCATTAAATGGGAAAACAGTTCCCATTCAGTCTGTTTGCAGGGAAACAGACTGTGAGTCCGAGGTTAGCACCCAGGAGGCTTCCCTGGGGGCTCTGAGGAATGACATGGTGAGGTAAAAAAGAGATGTGGAACTGGGCAGAAGGCGAGGTTAAACTGTGATGCAGCTGTGATCAAGATCTCAGTCAGCCTCAGTGAATCCCGTAGGAGGCCAGGAGCTGAGATGGCCCTCAGGGCCATGCAAGCTTGAGACAAGGAGGCCAGGCCTTTGTACCTCCACATTGACCGGATTTTGGACGTAGGCCACCCTAGGAAGGAGATGGAAACTGGGGCAAGGTCACCCCCTAAGGCTAAGAGCAATGCCTGGGGAAGGACTCAGCTGTGAACTGGCAGGCCATGATCCTTGGGGAAGTCGGTGGATTGAAGGAGTCCCGGGCATTGCGTAAAGCCACTACCTGTCCCTGGTGTGGTGGACCATTACCAATCAGCGATATTGAGCTGCAAGAATTCCTGACATTAGTAAAATGCAAAGAGAACTTCATTTCATGCTTGTCTACTCAGGTAAAATCCAAAGAGGAAAAAATCACCAGGACAAAAAAAAAAAAAAAAAAAAAAGCTGGAGTATAAGTTTGGTAAGAGCAGAAATAGATGTAATGCCATTCTGAGATCACTGACCTCTGCTGAAGTCTGATACTTATGTATTTAGATTCTATCCCCCACCACATGCACATGCCATACACAGCATGATCCTTGAGTCAAGAAAATTTCATCTAGCAATAGCTCCTGGCCAGACAAGTGTGACATCACCCTGATGAGCAGACGTCAAGTGAAGAACTCTGCATGCCATTAGATACTCAGGCCAAAATTCAAAACATGTGCTCATAGGTAGGTAATATGAATGCACAGGGACATTGACTTAGCCAGGAACATTTTATTTCCCTCATTACAGTGTTTCGGCTGCCGAGGAAGTTCTGTTTCTAAACACCTAATCCCAATAAAATGTAAAATGTAAACTCTCTATTTCTTCTTCCTCAGTCTTCATTGCTTCTCAAAACTAGAATGGTTCGCACCAGCCACCCCAACAAATTCCCTGAAATTTTTTTGCCAATTAACAAAATATAATACAAACAAGTACATGTTGCCGTCAGTTACATTCACTAAAACCAACCTGAAAAGCAGAAAATCATTAATTATTTTTAAGTCAAATGTACAGAATATTAGAAATTGCATTGATTTTTTTAGTGGCACAGTTTGGGGTATAATACATGAAATCTGTCATGCATTTTTCCTCAACCAGAAGCCTACCTTTTTTTTCAAGGTTAATACACACAAATAGTTTCAGAATCATTTCTACACCTAAGATATATTGACTAAGCTATGATCTGTGAAGCATACAGTGGCAGAGCAAGAAAGGATCTTAGGTTGCCTAGTTTGACCTGTTTTACAGATAGGAAAGTGAGACCAGAAATGGGAGGACACTAACCAAAGGACATGCAGCTAATTAGTAGCCACTGACACAAGGAAACCCAAATCTCAGAGCAGGGTTCCTTCTGCAATAATAGCTTCATTAACATTTCAGAAGTTTCAGTGCGTTCTTGTTTTCTACCATCACTGCAACCAGTTCACACTGAATCTAGCAGGGGATTGTAGTTCCTAAAGTGGTAGGCAACACTAATGTTTAAATGTTTAAGCTACTTCAGTGTTTTGTGTGCAATCCGAGAAACTGTAGCCAGATTTTGTATCTCGGGTAAACCTGTTTATGTCTTTTGCCTGGCCCTCAAAGCTGGGAAATGTGGTCACTGAGTCCCAAAATTCAAATGCATCTAATATAAGTTCTTTACCTCGGCCCTAGGCCCATGCAGGATAGCTAAGCCCACGGGTGTCCTGTGTTGACAGAGCTGGCGTCTCTAATAGCTTCCAGCAATGTTCTGCCTGGCAAGAGGTTTCCAACTTGAGAGGACGCATGGCCTACAGCCAGCACCGATCATATAGCATGAAAAAATTAAAACCAGAATATAGTTTCAAAATCTGTAAGGCATTTTGAATGCCTGGCTTAACCGTGCACTGCAATTTTCATTCTAGCCTTCATACTTTATTCAGAACAGGATTTTGTGTGAGAATGTTTCAAGAGACTACAGAGGGAAAAAAACTCCATCACCACACATCTTCCCATACCTTTAAGCTTCTCTTAGCCATTTTTTCCCTTTTATTCTAGGTCTTTCAAGACAACAGAGAAAAAGAAAAAAACAATATACTTCTGTTGAGCATATTTTATATATCACTGGTGGCGGATTAGCTCATTCCGTGCTCGTGAAGCTAAGGTTAAAAGTTCACCTGCAACAAGAGCTAATGACCTGCACTCTGACTTATGGCCCTAGACAGTGTTCCAGAACCTCATTACTTCTCTAATAAAAGATAGTAGGAAAACCTGATACATGAGTGAATGGCCTCCTCACAGGACTGGAAAATATCTTCAATGACACATCCTCCCCTGGAGGGCAGTATCACCATTCTTACATAAAAAGAGCAGAGGTGCTGACGTTTTTAAGAAACGAATTGCATTCCAGGCCTCACCCTGAACGCTGGGGATGCAGTAATGAAGAAGTTAGGCGCAGTCCCTGCCTTCTCAAAACTGTATTCTGAATTCTGCTTCTTCCAGGAGGCCAATTGGAAAAGTTCACCTAACTCTGATTCCTTCTCGGAGCTTCTTCCGCAGGCAGGGTCTACAACTCAATGTTACAGGAATATTGGACTGGCACTGGCATTCTGCTTACTTCACCATCATTCATTCCTGCAATGCTGTTAGTGTCATTTCCCTGGCTAGATTACACAATCTTTGATATCAAGAACCATTGCTTTTTATTCTCTATCTTGCTTGATACAAGCAAGATACAATTGATACAACTGATATTAATTAGCTGTCGCCTTTTTTGTCTCTGTTAAGCAGCTGAAAAAAATTACAGTTACGGAAAACAGTGATTTCAGGCAAAGTTTGGACTGATAATCCATTTCCTTGAAAATTACCTTTCAAAACTTAGAGAATAATCTAGTATTGATCCACATAATATGCAAAGCCTAGACATAAACTTATAAGTAATATATTCATACATGAACGTTAATACATAGTCTCTGTATAATATCAAGTAAAAAATAAATTATTAACACTTTATAAGCATAGGAAAGAAAATACAGATAGACACCAAAATACTAAGTGAAACCATATGAAATCGTGGCTTGTGTTGCTTAAGAATGTTCAGCTTCCAGCAAGTCTGTGGTTAAACCTGTTATTAATCATGTTTAGTTCTCAATGTGGACTTTATAAGTGAATTAAAATACTCTTCATATGTTAGGGTATCTCTATTACTTTTCTGTTTTCCTCCAGTGAACATTTACAGTAAAATTAGAAAAACAATTTAAAAATTATTCTGATTTATTGACCATACTAGTAAAGGATCCTTTTTTAAAAATCTATGAAAAGACGGCCCTGTCACAGGAAGTCTGGCATCTGTTTTCCTGAGTCTTGGTCAGTCCAGCTCAGCGCTCCTTGAGAAGGCAGCTCTTTAGTGTCTAACACCCTCTAGTGAGCAGATCGCAAACCCTCGGTTCATTCTTGTAATTACGCTTGAAAACGGAGGGTCCCTATCCATCATGGTTACTAACAGTTTTTAATTGCAGAGAATTGCAAGCATGCCTTACTAAATGAGCTCAGTTTTTGTTTTTTCAGACCATGTGAGTTCAATATTTCTACTCTTAATGGGTCCAGCTCTTATTTGACTTTCAGACTCAGAGCACAGTACCACAACATTTAGGACATCAGGGTGAGCTACATAATCCATGACATTTCTAACTTCAGTGCAACCTATCTCTATTACCTACTGCACTTGCTGCAGGGATAGTGCCCACATGACTGACAGGAAGAACCACATCTGTAGCCAATACAGGAGGGCTGGTGGGGATTATTAAATACCACATAATGGAGCTGCGCTCCTGAGCCAAACATGGCTTTGCATAGTTGGTTTTTATTCAGAAACTGGATAAATGTCATCTATACACTTTCAGTTTGCCTTCTGTTGCACTCATACTGTGGGTTTACGTTAATTGTGAAAACTTTCATTCTATGCATCAAATAAATGAACATCTAAATATATGTACTCATTTATAATTTGTACTTCACTCACTTCCTAAATTTATTAACCATTGCATTCTGAGGTTGAACTTCTTGGAAAAAAAAAAAAAAAAACTTAACTTTATTTGAGAGACAGAGAGAGAGAGAGGGAGAGAGAGAATCCCCAAGGCTCCGTGCTGTCAGCGAAAGGCCCGACACGGGGCTGGAACGTGTGAACTGTGAGATCATGATCTAAGCTGAAACCAAGAGTCCCACACTTAACCAACTGAGCCACCCAGGCACCCCAATGAGGTTGAATTAATTCTGATGGAGACTTTTTGGCACATCTACAGGATAACTTCTTTCTTCCCCAGGAATGTCCCAACCAGTAGGTCCACACACTCTCACTTCCCTTTACACTGGGCGGTTTTGTTCTTTGTGAGCTACAAGCCTCAGGCTGAAACCCAGCTCCCATCTCCTGCTTTTATTAGTTCAACAAGTATTTAATATTAAAAGTAAGTCACATGGTGTTTTTTGCGATGTGCAGGATAGAAAGATGATTTTTTTTGTTTTGAAAGTTGAAAATTGCCCCAGAACAGATGATAAGCCAGAGGAGTTCTTATCTGTATGTAGCACCTCTAAGTAAGGCAGAATGTGACAAGTGGCCCCCATGAAAGGTACAGATAATGGTGGGTCACGAGGGGGGAGTAGGGTCATCATCACAGATAGCTTCAGGGAGGACGTGGCCCTAGCGCTGAAATGATGACCCAACTCAAACTCTTTCTTGGGCCTGCTCCCGCCCCACCCTCCTCTGCCCCAGTCTCTCCTCTTCCAAGTGTTGGCTACTTTTCTTGCCTGTCACCTGTTAGAACTAAGTCATGGCTGAGGATTGGTCATATGCCAAGGGGGAGGTGGGCCTGGGAAAAGGGAAAAAGAACAAAAAAGTCAGGACCCAGGAGAAGAGAAAGGCAGAATGTGTCCCGCGGAGACCGATAAAGGTCTCACGCTTCAGGACTCAGGGCAACAAAAACCTACTACACGTCCCCCATTTAACATGCAGCTTGATGCAGGCCCAGGGGCAAGGGCATCATGTAAGTAAAGCACACCTATGCCAGCACACGTAAGTGCTTAGAGCTCCAGGTAAGTACGTCCCCTCCATCTGCCCAGCCACAGCCATAGCACGGGAAGGAAGAGTTTCTTCCACTCCCGTGATAGCGAAGGGCCATCCAGCCCAGAGATAACACTGTCCTCGAGTTATCCCAGCAAATTTGAGGCTTTGAGTTCAGGTTCGCTTGGTTTGGGTCATCCTGTTTCATATATGTTGAAAAAGCAAGAAAAGACCCATCCTTCTTATAATAGGGAATAGGATGCACTTTTTCTTCAATGTCCTTAATAATCTCCTGCTATAAGTAATGGACAGGGTGGAATAGACCCGGGGAAGAGTCCTTCAGGGACACAGACCCACCTTACATCCTCACAGAAGGATGAGAAAGGATGAATATTACTGATTTACACTGTGTTAAGGATAAGTAAACAGATGCTTCCAGACAGTTTGTCCTAACAGTAGGAGGCATGTGTTAGTCTGTGAGTAGCTCGGGTCTCCACCTCACAGAGGACACCACGGGCTCACGTGTGCCCAGCGCACACACAGCTTCAGTCCCGGGACGCTGAGCCTGCTTCCCTTTCAGCTTCGCTCTCCCACCAAACAACTGGGAAAGGAGCGTTCTCTCTGAGCTCAAGGATCAGAACCATTCACTATAGAAGCTTCCACTTTGCCCCCAGAAGTGAAGGCAGCTGAGCATGAATATGTGTCTGGAGCGACGAAATTTGGAGATACCTGGCTGGAATCCACGCCTCCTCATTCCCACAACTCTGCATCCACATGTCTCCGGGTGGCACCTGGCTTTTAGCCTGGGGCCTGGGGGGGATAGGAGTTCCAGCATTATTAGCCATATAAACTGTTTTACGGGGGAAGCTTTGGTATACTACAGCAGTTTGGATTTAGTGCAACACTGACTCCAGCAGATGGCAATGAAGAACTTCAAATTCCTCCGTATGGGTAAGGAATCCACTTCATGCTTTTAAATAATTACAACAGTTTTTGTTCTGATACAGCCAATGTTTAGGTACAAAAAGAAAATAAGAATGACATTTATTTTTTCCCTTTTTGTCTGAAAGAAAGTCTAAAACCTAAGTTTATTAATTCATCTGACTCAAACTATGTTATGTTGTGGCTCTGAACAAGGCACAGCAGAAGCTCTGTGGGAGGATATGGAGATGAACGGGACATGATGCCCCATCAGATAAAAACCCGATGGCTCTGGTCTGTCCGTGCAAGGACATTCACAAATAGTTCAACAACCAGATGTTGGAGATAAGTTTAACAAGACCTACTTACTTCTGACTCTAAATATGAAGACTTACTGAAATCATGAAGGCAGCTGGACCAGATCAGCAATCCCCAGATCTGGCTGATGTTTTTCAAGTTCTTCTTCCAGGTATTCTGATTTACTGGGACTGCATAAGGACGGCGATGGATGTATTTTTAAGCTCCCCAGGAGAATCTGATAAATGCGATGTCAGATGTGGGATCTTCTTGCCACCAGATGACCTTTGATGTCCCTTCCAAATACTAAAGGCCCTCATTACTGTGAAAGACAGTCAAGGCAAAGGAACCGGCTCCTGCTGGGCCACTTGCCTGCTCAGCTGAGCCAGAGCTGAGAGTTCTGAGAGTTTTAATAGCAATCCATTTGGAAAGAGAGATGGGCCTTTTATTCTGCATATGGATCTCACAATGTGTATTGTAACCAAACGTGGTTATCAATATGCCATTAATGCCATTTCCAAAAAAAGAGCCACTATTTCAGTCTTTCAGAAAGCAGCAGATGTAGTGAATACATTTTTGAAGAAACATGTCAACATTTGTGATTACTGAGCAGAAACCGACATGATGCATGATACTGCTAATCTGCTTTACTTGAAAGCAACTGGAGCATGAGCGTTAGCATATATTCCTTTTTCAGGGAGCCAATTTAACTAAAAGCCAAACAGACAGTACAAAGCTTTGTAACTTAGACAGAAATAGTTATTAAAACTGTCAAGGGCAACACACTTAAGGATGAAAGTAAACTGCAGCTGACATGTTCTTGTTACTTGCTCATATCCATATTTCCCTTGGATCCGTGCCTGTCAATTCAAAATTAGTAAGCTCCAATGAGTAATTTATTTTATTTTGATGGAAGTGTCTGATATTCTTTGGGGAGGGGGTGGAGATATCTATTTCTGAAATAAAAATAATGCACCCCTGCTGATTATTAGCAGATATACATATACATTTAAATTTACATTACATAAATTTCATCTTACATATAAATCTCCCAAGCATCCACTCCAGGAATATGCTATATTTATAAGGATCTTAGAATAAGGGTCTTTGGCTCCAATGTTTTTCTTCCAGTTCCTGTAACCATCACCATCAGTGCCATTCTTTTGATATTTACCATCTATTCCCGATTTGTGACAATGCATCATTCTGGTCCTCCTCTTTGCAGGAGGGGGTTATGATGTGATAGATGGAGTCCACTGGGTCTGTGGACCCACCAAATAAGATTTACCTTGTTCCTGAATTCATAATTGGGACTGGCATGCTTAATCAATGCTTTTGTCAGTAGTTATAACACAAGTTGGGGCCTCAACTTGTGAGATAAGGGGTATCATGGTGGGGAAAGTCAAACTGAAGCCTCTGAAAATGCCCACCACCAACTTTTAAAAAATATCAGGTCCAAGGGGTGGGGAGATGGCAGGAATCAATGCTACCCTTAAGGACCTAAAGGATGAAGGATGGTCGTTAAAATTTTTTTTTTTAAAAAAAGGGGGTGTCTAGGTGGCTTAGTTGGTTAAGTGTCCTACTTCGGTTCAGGTCACGATCTCACAGTTTGTGAGTTTGAGCCCCACATCAGGCTCTGTACTGACAGCTCGGAGCCTGGAGCCTGCTTCAGATTCTGTGTCTCCCTGTCTCTCTCTACCCCTACCCTGCTTCTGTTCTCTCTCTCTGTGTGTGTGTGTGTGTGTGTGTGTGTGTGTGTGTGTGTGTGTCTCAAAAATAAATAAATGTTAAAAAAATTTTTTTTTAAAAAGGGATGCAGGATGATGGTACCCATCAGATCTTCGTTTCATTCTCCTGTCTGGCCTATGGAGAAACAAACAGGCTCTAGAGTGGAATATTGAAAACTCAACTAAAGAATAGCCCAATTGCAGCCACTATGCCAGATGTGGTATTTTTCTGGCCATTGATTTGACATATCTTCTTTTCTAATCAGAGAAGTTCAGGGGCACCTTGGTGGCTCAGTCAGTTGAGTGTCTGGCTCAGGTAATGATCTCATAATTCGTGAATTGAAGCCTCTCGTCAGGCTTGTTGCTGTGGGTGCAGAACCAGCTTGGGATCCTCTGTCGCCCTCTCCCTCATCCCCCTCCCCAACTCATGCTTTCTCTCAAAATTGAATAAACATTTGTTAAAGAAAGGGAGATCAGAAACAGTTTCCATTCACATGGAATAGGCAGGACTGTACAAACCCCGAGCCATGTCAACTCTCCTTCCACTGGTAACAATATACTAAGATGTGTGGACTATGTGGATATCCCACAAAGAATCACACTGATGCATCACGTATATAACATTATGCTAATTGGCCAGGATGAGTTGAGAAGTCTAGCGTGCCAGAGGCTTTGGAAAGACTCATGTGCTCCAGAAGGTAAAAGATAAGCCTTACAAAGATTCAAGGCACTTCATCAATAAAAATCCTGGAGTCGAGTGGCAAGAGGCATGCCAGTAAATCCTCTCCAAAGGAAAAGACAAATTATTATATCTTACACCTTCAACCTTGAAAATGTTAGCTCAGCGCATTGAGGTTCTACAGGCGGCATGTGCCACACCTGGGAATATGCTTCAGTCTCCATAGTGGGTGACACAAAGTCCACCAGCCTTAAGTGGGACCCAGAGAAGAGAAGAGCTCTACAGCAGGTCTCGGTTCTGGTGCACAAGGAGTCCTGTCACCTGGGCCTGTGAACCGGCAGACCCTATAGCGTGAGAGATAGTAGCTGTGGGAAGGGATGCCGTGTGGAGTGTGTAGTAATCCCCAGTGGAGGATGACCACACAGGCCCTGGGCGTCTTGCACACGGCCATGTCCCATGCAGGAAATAATTCAAGGCCTCTTGAAAAACACCTTCTCGGGGCTCCTGGGTGGCTCAGTCGGTTAAGCGTCTGACTTCGGCACAGGTCATGATCTCACAGTTCATGGGTTCGAGCCCTGCGTCTGGGCAGCTCAGAGCCTGGAGCCTGCTTTGGATTCTGTGTTTCCCTCTCTCTCTGCCCCTCCCCCATTCATGCTCAGTCTCTCAAAAATAAATAAAAGTTAAAAAAAAAAATTAAAGAAAAACACCTTCTCATTTGCTCCTGGGCTACGTGTGAGGTCGAGTGGTTGGCCATGGGACACCACCAGAGCAATCATGCATCCAGAACTGCTCAGCATGAGCGTGGGCCTATTATCAGACCCACCAAGTCATAGTGTCCAGTGAGCCCAGCAGCAATTCATCACAAGATGGAAATAGTATGTCTGGGATCTCAAATGAGCAAGATCAAAGGGCACAAGCAAGTTGTGTGAGCCGGTAGCTCAGAGCCCCTTGTCAACCACGTTGTCGTTTTCTCAACCCAAAGCCACAGCCATATGGGGGATCCCTTACGAGCAGCTGACCGTGGTTTGGGGATGGGTTGGCTCAGTAGGTGGTACAAGCTGAAAATGGATGGCGGCTGTTTTAGCCTCATTCATATGTGGCCAAAAAAGAATGGTTTCAAGTCCTCTGAATGCTTACATCAGGACCAGAAAATGATCTGGCCCGTGGAAATTAAAGACCAACAACATCTGACCCACCCTGAAAGGATTTATTTTCCAACTGATTGATACCCAGGATACTATTACTGTCATAGGTATTCAATATCCAGCAGATACTTTTTCATGGTAACTGACAACCTGAAAGCCAGCCAGCTGAGCTACCTACCCTCAAACTAATTGCAAATGATGCTTTTCAGAGTCCCAGATCCCTTCAGTGTCCAATATCATCATCTTCACCTGCTGAGGGTATAAGGCTTTGATATCGGGTCACCTTATATCAGAATACAAAACAGGTTTTGCCAGAAGCCCACGGGCAGGATGCAGACACGTCCCTGTGAATTTCACAGGAACAAATTCAAAGCTTTTTCCATACTAATTATATTAAGACCAAGGAGACCTAGCTGCCACATACAATAGACCTAAAATAAAAAGTCCAGTTCTTTAAAAAGTGGCAAACTGGGATGCCTGGGTGGCTCAGTCAGTTGAGCATCCAACTTCAGCTCGGGTCATGATCTCACGGTCTGTGAGTTCGAGCCCTGTTTCGGGCTCTGTGCTGACAGCTCAGAGCCTGGAGCCTGCTTCGGTTTCTGTGTGTGTCTCTCTCTCTGCCCCTCCCCCGCTCATGCTCGGTCTCTCTCTCTCTCTCTCTCTCTGTCAAAAATAAATATTAAAAAAAATTTTTTTTAAGTGGCAAGCAATTAGACTTTATTCCTTCTTGTAAAACTTATTCAGAAAAGGCAGTACATTTTATATATGGGAAAACATGCATAGTCATTTTAATTATACCATATTCAGGAATCCTGCCCGGTGCCTCCTTTTGCACCATCCCAGGAACCTAATTAGCTTTCTGGTTATGACTTCATCTTGCTGCCACACTTGGAATGACCACCATTCAAACACAATCATACTGGCATGTAACATGCTGCACTGTGACATGGTCAGTGCCATGTGGCAGCGCTTTCGGCCAAGTCTGACATGTGCTGCCTCCTCTGGCTGACTGGTATCTGAACCTGACAGAGGCTGTACAAAACCTTTCTGCTACCTGTTCAAGAGGCTGTGCATGCCAGGGGGCCAAATCATTCTGCTTTCTTAATCCTGTATTCCCTTAGCATATGGAAAGAAACAGGAGAGTCTTCCCGACCTGGACCTGGGCAAAACTGTCAACCATTCAAGAGAAACTTACAGCCAAAAAGAAGCATGGCATGGGATTCCTCTGGACTAACCTTCACATTTTGCAAACTGAAGACCCATGTTGTAAGTAGTGGATGAGGCTTTGACAAGGCCACTCAGCTAGAGAGCAGGAAACGCTGGTGGGGGCGCAACTAGGACAGCACACTCTGCCAAAGCTGCATCATCAACCAACTGGGTGGGTTGCCCTAGAAATCCTCCTTCTAGTTCCTGCCCCCCACACAGCTCCAGCTCGTTCTCTGGTTACTGCCCCTCTGCTCCATCTCTGGCATCTCTCTGGTCTGGTCGGTGCCAACTGTTTCTCTTGGTATATGCTATCAGCTGGGATCTGGTCAAGAGAATAGTTATGCTAGGTATTTAAAACAGAGGGGATTTAACTCAGGACTTGGTTGTATGGTTGTTGGAGCACTGAAAGGGCAAAAATTCTCAGGCTAAAATAATCTGGATATTACTAACTACAGGAAGCAGCTACCACCACCACAGGTGGGGGAACAACAGGAAAGAAGTGGCATCACCAGAGGGCAGGCATTCACAGGGGGGCTCCCCAGGGTGCAGGTGCCCCAATGGCCAGGGCTATAGCCCTCAGCTGGTGCCTTGAGGCTGGTGCCTGGCTCTATAAAGAAATTGTCATATGGTTGTTGCTGGTCAAATCATTCCAATAGGAGTTATACTATCGCTAAAGAAAACAAACTGCTTATGTAAAGAAACTGTTTTATAGCAACTGAAAGCCTGTTATGCTAATGAAAGATCATTTTATGTAATCATTAAAGCCCAGTCCCTTAAGAATATATACTAGGCAAAACTTTGCTGCCTGGTTCAAATTACTGCAGGTAGTTGACAATAATCAAAAACCATTTCTTCAAATTCTGTAATTAAGACTGCTCATTCAAATTTGACTTTCGCCTTATCCCAGCTTGTCTGAATTGGTACAGTTCTTACCAAAAGCAATAAATCAAAACCATCATAATTAAACTATTGTGGTCAGCCTCATCCATCATAGGTCTATCATAATTGGACCTATAATTGCTTTTGTCATTGCCTCAGCTTTTATTAACAAAAATACTTGCTAGTCTTTAATAAGAGTCAATTATATAACAGGTAATTTATAAAACTTTCACTTGATCATCACAACTTATCTGTGAGGTTTAAGTATTATTATTTCCATTTAAAAGTAAGGAAGGAACTATGAAAATTTCCATGACTCGCATTCGCAAAGTTTTTTAAGGGGTTACTTATGACTTACAATATTAATCTCTGTCTTCTATGCTATTACAGAGATTAGATGAAATTATATAAAAAATAACCCAAAAGAACACATAATAAAAAAAAACTATCCAAAATGGAGCATACGGAGAATTTTTGTAATTTTTTTTCATGTTTGTTTATTTTTGAGAGAGAGAGAAATAGAGTGTGAGCAGGGAAGGGTTAGAGAGAGAGGGAGATACAGAATCTGAAGCAGACTCCAGGCTTTGAGCTGTCAGCCCAGAGCCCCACACAGCGCACGAACATGCAAACCTTGAGATCATGACGTGAGCCCAAGTCAGACGCTTAACCGACTGAGCCACCCACGCACCCTGCATATGGAGAATTTTTATCATAGTTGTTGCAACATCTATGTCAACTAATTCTCTTGTGAGAGAATCCATTTCTGTTATCCTAAGCCACCCAGTTTGTGTGCCTTTGCTATGACAGCTCCAAGAAACTAATATACCTGGTCATTTGGATTGGATGCTGGCTGGATATTGTAAATTTTACATTTTGCGGGGTACTGGATTTTGTTGTAGCACTTTAAGGAGTATTGGACTCTATTTTAGCACGCAGTTACTTAGACCCAAGTTACTTAGGAACAGTTTCATCCTTTTGAAACTTGCTTTAAAGTTCACCAGGATGGGTCAGGAGAAACTGGCAGTCTCGTGCTAACCCCCTTCTTCTCATCCTACTCAATGTCCACATCTTACAAGGCCTCCCCACTCTAGCTTGTGGGGATATGATATACTCCCAACCCAGTGTGAGCTCTGGGACATGTTTGATCTAGTGCTGGCTGAGTGTCTTCTCACACACGAGCAGATCAGAGCTCGGCCAAAGACCAGAGAGGACCCATCTGCGTGTCTCAGAAACTCTCTGTAGCTCTCTTCCCTGATATTCTGTCCCACAAACTCCAGGCATCTAGCCCCCAGAATTCCAATTTCAAGCTTTTCAACTCAGCCAGACTTCCAGACTCTGCAGCCTGGAAACTGCCTTTGGGCAACAGTTTGGGTCAGTTCCAGAGCTCATCTTACTGATTTGGTTGTCCTTTCCTCAAGGATCACAGTCCTGCATTGCTTCATAGCCAATGTGTGGAAACCTTTGTTTCCTACATTTTGTCTGGTTTTCCTTTTTTATGTTAGAGATTGAATCCAGTCTCTGTTACGTGTTACCATGGCTAGAAAGTACGTTAGTAATTTTTTAAGTAAACAAGAATATGGTGTTTTGAATGTTTCATTTTTTTCCTCCTTCTTAGGATCTGGATGGCACATCTCACCTCACTACTCCACGCTAATGCTTAACATATCATGTATATTTTTGGCACCATGAGGTTTTTCTGTGAAGTCTCCAAGAAAGAGAAATCTAAAAGTTGAACCAGATCCTGACAGGCCAGACCCTAGGAACCCCAAATTCAATAAACATCTCACATTACTAATGACTGTTGGAGGCAAACTGGTGACAGAAACTATGTTCTGCTCTTTAAGTGATTTCATAAGCTAAGCAGATGGCAAACTTCCTCACTAGCTAACAGGTGCAAATGGTCTGGTTCCCGCCAATTCCCGCCAATAATCTTTACCTCAGCACTGTGCTGGACTGGAGGCAGGGCAGGAGGTTGTCAGGGAGACAAGAAGCAATCAGAGCAAATGAAAGCAGATTTCTTGTGCGGGGTGTGATGCGATCATCAGAAACCAGGAGATTTACACAAGAGTACGTTAGGCAAAAAGCAACAGTTTACTAAAACATGCTAAATTACATAGACTTGATAAACACGCCAAATTCTACAGGCTGACATTTTTATAGCAGTTATGGATTACAAGATATCCCCATATTTATTTATTTTCTTCAACCCTACTTCATCCCAGGCTTCAATTTTTCAGCTAATGGAAATTCCATTTTCCAGATGCTGAGGCCAAAAGGGGGTCATTGTTGGCTCTTCCTGCTCCTATATCTTCGATGAAATCCATCAGCAAACCTAGTAAGCTCTAACTATAAAACAGATCTAGCTGCAACCACTCCTGGATACCCTTGATGCCTGAGAGACCGTCATCTCTCTCCTGGATTCCCAAAAAAGCATCCTCACTGGTGAACCTGCTTCCAGCCCAGCTCTCCAAGACTATTCTCAATCCAACTATCAGAATGATCCTACATCAGATTATGTCAGTCCTCTGCTCAAAACCCTGCAATGTCCCCCTATTTGTCTCAGAGAAAAAGGCAAAGTACTTAAAATAGCTAAGACCCCAGAGGACCCAACTACTCTGCCCCCACAACTGCTTCTTCTTACCTTGCTCTATTTTTCTTTTTTTTTAATAAGACTTTCATCATCTAGCATGCTATGTAATTTAGTTATGCCAAAGGGCAATACAGTCTAGCCAATTATCAATGTTGATTGATAAGATGTTGACATGTATTCCCTCAACTAAGGCATTTTACAAAGGCAAGTTTATATACTGTTACTAACTAACCTCAGCTACCAGAAGCTGACCTTAGCAGGAGCCTATAGAGCAGTTTGATGTAGATAAGGGTGAGCTGTGGCCCCACTCTTGCTATTCAGGCTATAACAAAAGCAAAGGTAACATGTATACAGGTACGTGTTGACCACACACTCATTAGCAAGCAGCACAAAACTCCACGTAAGCTAACAGAAGTCCCATCTTCCTGGATCCCTTTTAGGTTTCCTGACAAGTTCCCTTGAGGCAGATACAACAGCACATAGAGGCAACATTCTGTTAGACTTTTAGGCATCAGCAAGCAATCATCTTACACCAATGGGACACGGGACCATTAGGGACTGAGCGTGTGGTATTTCCCCTAAGGATGTAGACTGTAGGCCTCCTCCAGTTTTTACATCTTATTCATGCAAGAGGAACAGCCAATCCTTATATGTTGACTATCTCACATTGCTTACAAAGGAGAGCCTATTTCTAACATGTATTATGTATGCAACAGTTTCCGCGTTTTGACAATAACAGCTCTGACATCTAACTCTAATTGAATGTCTAATTATCATAGCCTTGATTTGATCAAGATACAAATAACAAAGCTTATGGTAGCCATGTTGTGTATGAGGCTTCTGTTTTCTAGTAGCCTGGGTGGCTCAGTCAGTTCAGCGTCTGACTCTTGATTTCAGCTCAGGTCATGATCTCCCGGTCGTGGCATTGAGCCCCGCATCAGGCTCTGTACTGAGCATGGAGCCTGCTCAAGATTCTCTCTCTCTGTCCCTCTGCCCCTCTCCGGCACTCTTGCTTTCAATATCTCTATATATGTATATAAAAAAGTAATAAAAATAAAGAGAGAAAGATTTTGTAGCACATGGCAATTTAACAGGCACCTCTAGTGACAAATAGTTCAGTGCCTACTATTTTCGCTATAACAAGCACCAACACAGAGTGTTCGTTATATTTTATTATGTTTTATGTATTACATATTTATTATTTATTAAATATAACAAGTAAATATATTATGTATTTATTATAGTTATTGTTTCCTTTTTTTTTTTTTTCCTTTTCGCAGCCACAACTAATGATTAATTCCTGGCATCATGTAACAAGCTATGGAAGAAACTGAAAATCCAGTCATAAAAAAAGGCCTCCAAAGGGCAGCAATGTCACATCAAAATTTCCTAAGCATAAGTAACTGCCCTCTCCCCAACCAAAAACTTCTTAGGTCTGTGGGAAGAAGAGATGAAAGAAAGATGGCCTTTTTACAAGATCAGAAAATTTCCAAGCTAGAACATACAGTGTCAGGGCAATCAGAGTCTGAAGAGTCAATCATTTTTATTTTTTTAAGCACTTTCTTGGATGTTTTATGATTTGAATGATTCTGTTGTGAGTGTAAAATAATTGGCTTTTCCATTTAAAAAAGCAATAATGTGTTTCTAGTAAAAATGCTAGATTAAAAATACTCTCTTGTTATATGCCAATATTTTTTTCATTTTTATGTTTGCTAAAGTCTCGAGGCAGATAGAAACATCAGATAAACTAGGAGTGAATTTCAATATAAAAATTATTCGTTGTACATGAGTCAACAATATTCCCCACAGAAAGCTCTGCCGAGTGCTATCAATCTAAAAAACATTGCTCTATCAAGCCATGCATCATCCAGGGAGAGTTATAAAATAAAATCTTTCTTGATTTCTTTATTGGGTTTTGCCAAGCAGTATTTCCACTGTTTACATCTTTCAGATTACAAGGTGTCTAAAATGAACGATTTAAAAAGAGATCTTGAAGTGTTCCATGGAAAGCCACCCAGTCTTTCCAAATTTTCAGTTATGGATGAAGAAAAACAGAACACATGTTGATGCTGGCAGGGCCAAAGTGGGTTTAAAAAATGTTCCTGCCTTTGCAGAAGGCATGATTTGGTGTGGGCCTTAGAGAATTGTTGGAACTTGGCTCGTGGAGAGAGACAGCACCATTTCAGGTGAGAGCCGAGCACAAGTCTGTCATGGACACCAGAACGAACATTAGTCAGCATGAGAGGGAGGGCTGAGGAAGGAGAGCAACGAGGGAGACAGGTTATAAATGAGGCACTGAAGCAAATCAGTTTGACAACTAAGGTGCGTGATCTAAGAAGCAAATTGAGTACTTGTTGAGGGCATGAGCAAGCAGAGGTCCCTGAAAAGGAGAAATCTTAAACTTGGCCAAGTTTATCAAGAATTTTGCAAACCAAAATTCTAAGAAGGGGCTATTTACCTTCCAAAGTAGATGTAACCTGTGTCTTTTATGGGTCAGGGGATGCTTTACTTTGAATCATGTAAGATAAATGTTGAGGGGTGGTGACACCATCATTCCTTAGTCTGGGGCCCTAGAGCAGGAAGCTTGGAAAGGTAAGAGAAAAAAATCCACTGACTTAGCAGGGGAAGAAAGTAGAGCCTTGCAAGGATTAACTGAGCAGTGCTCTACGAGGTGGAGGGGAACACAGTGAGAATTCCTCCATTCCTGGTGTGAGATGATTGGGGCACTGCCAGGAGGACTAACCCATGGGTAATTTTGAAAACAACATCATTCACCATTACAAAAAGGCAGTGGGGTTGAAAGTAGCATAATCCATTTTCATTCTATTTTTGTATGGCAGAATTACCCTATGTATGTAGGTTAAATGCAGCTAAATCTGTTAATGCTGTTTGTATAATAATCTCCCAATAATAACATCAAATCTTATAAAATATGCATATATGGAGATAGGTAGGTAGATCTGTAGATGCAGAGATAAAGTTGGTTAAGTTACTAAAGTTACTTTAATTCACAATAAAACTAAAAGATATTCCCACAAGGTTCATGTATTTTTGACACAAACTTCCTCATAATACGCTGAATTGTAAAAATAATGCCAAAAAAAAATTTTTTTTTTTGCTGTAAGTCCGACTTAAAATTAATGTCTTAATTTTACCTCTTTTAAAACCTAGATATAATTTTAGAAAATCATCTGAATTATCTTGTGTCACTCAGACAGATATTTAGGAAAGATTCTACTACAGGATTTTCTTTCTGATATTCTTCAGGGAGCAAGCAAATGAGACTACTCAAATCATAGCCATTTCTAAAAATAACAAGCATTTCTCACTTCATGCCACTAGATGGCACACCTATACATAAATAAACCAGGAAATTTTGTATAAAGGAGGAAATGAATCTAGGTTAAAATAAGCCTTGTCAAATCAACACTGGAAGAAGATGGAAAGTACCTGGAAAATGATTATCATTTTGACTATTCAGAAATGATTTGAAAAATTAATTCAGCCATAGTCCAGTGTGTCAGTTTCCTGGGGTATTGTAACAACTGAGTGACTTAAAACAACAAAAATTTATCAGTGCACAGTTGTGGAGGCTAGATATCTGAAACCAACATGCCAGCAGGGTTGGTTCCTTCTTGAGGCTCTGAGGGAGAATCTGTCCCAAGATCCTTTTCTGGCATAGGTGGTCGCCAGCAATCCGTGGTGCTCTTGGCTTGAGGACCCATCCCTCCAATCTGCATCTTCACCTGGCTTTCTCACCCCTATGTCTCTGTGTCTTCACGTGACCTTCCGATAAGGACACCAGTCACTGGATTTAGGGCCCACCCTAATCCAGCATTGACCTCATCTTAGCTAATCATATCCACAAAGAGCTATTTCCAAATAAGGTCACATTCTGAGGCTCCAAGTGGACTTGAATTTGGGGGAGACACTATTAGGCCCAGTATACACACAGCGACATGCGTCCTGGGTAGGTAGGTTTGAGCCTAGTCTCACCACTGCCATGCTGTGGGACCCATGGACAAGTGACGTAACCTGTTTAAGCTCCATGTCTTTTTCTTGTAAAAAAAAAAAAAAAAAAAGGAATAATAACAGTATATAACAGTAAGTATAGCCTTGCTATGAGGATTAAATGGCATAAAACATGCATTATATTATTATTATAATATTTATTATTATAATTCAGAAACAGGGCTTCTACCTCGTGTTTTCACCAGAACCTGAAATAAGAGGTTCTCTGACCTGAGTTTGAGAAAATGAGGAAGGGGATGAAAGGCATTTCCTGAAAGACCGAGCCTTGTTTCTACACTGTCTCCCCTCCAGGAAAGGACCCTGGACATCCTATGTTTTGATTTTTTTTCATCATGCATTTATTTATATTACTGGGTCTACTTTCCAAAAAGGCTCTGTGATAGCAATGTCCTAATGTTGTCTCTCTGTTTCCTTAAGTTCTAAGTGTACCCAGGAACAGTCTGTACCTAGAAGAGCTTAGGACTCTACAGTGTTTTAGTAAAGGGGTAATTAGGGAGCCACAAGATGCAGCTGGCTATCCAACCCGGAAGCACAAACAGCTGGGGACAGACAACCCAAGTCATGCCTGAGCACATGGAAAGGGGTGGGGGGAGGGGGGTTCAGGCTGCGTCCAGGCAGGACAGCAGTTGTGACAAAATAATCACGCTTAGGGGCTAAAGTCAGCCATGGACCTGGTGGATAAAGTGGTACTCCTGGGGAGGATCCCTCCAAGGAACTCCGGGAAAGGAGTTTGAAGATGGCCTGAGAATGAGCCAGGCAGAAGGAGAAAGGCTTTCAGACAGAAGCAGGTACCAAAGAAGGAGAGAGTGAGAAGAAAAGGTCTCTTTACAGAGCACCCAGGCTCAAGGGAAACACAGACTCTCAGAATCCCCACCTAGATGCCCCCCTGGCATCTGCCACTTCCATGCTCCCCAAGCAAAACCATCACCCCTGCCAGAAGCCTGCTCTGACTTCTGCATTCCCTTTCTAGAAGACAGCCCCCCAGGCTCACCAGCCAGAAGCCAGGGGTTATTATGCAGTGAGCCCTTGCCCTCATGGTCCATATCCTGTGGGTTCCACAACTTCAGAGTCACATGAATCTATCCCCTGTGCCTCTACCTTTCCTATTACCTGCAGAACAAAGTCTTCAGCTAGGAACACAAGGCCTTCATAATCTGAATCCTGTCTAAATTTCCAGTCTCACCTACTCTGGCCTCTGCTGGCAACTTACACTCCCTCTATAATGAACACGTGTGATTGCTGGATGAATAAATGCATCGCCACAAACAGGAGCAGGTTTATGGTTTCCAGAGGGGTGATATATGTTTGCAAATACTTTGCTGTCAAAGTCTATCTTTTAATAAATCACTCAGGGTTTTCTTGTTAAATTGACAGTTCATCATGGATTGAAAGGGATCCCATCCACTGTGGGAATAGAGACTACATCTCCCTCAGTCCTAGCAGAGCACCTCACACAGTAGTATCTACTGAAGGGCAAGAGCTAATTTCCAGGCCCTGGGGACTTCAATATGGAGTTTTCTCCCAAGATGAATCTTTGACATAGATCCTGATCTGTCTTGTACATGGTAGAAGCAAAAATGACATGGATTAATGCACCCTCTTCTGCAGCAAGATGCCCATGGCAGGTGACTCTGACACAGGGGCAGGAAGTAGGAAGGGGGAGCTGAAGCAATGTGTGTAGGATGGAGACAGGTAAGGGGCAAAAGTTCATTTGTGGATAGAGACTATTGGAAAAGTCCAGGAGGTGAATCCCAGAATGGATTAAGTCAGGTGACATGTGAAGACATCAATGCTGGAACCCACAAGGGCCAGACATCAGTTCATACGGGTGTGCCACATGGGTCTTCTTATGGACTGAAGTGTGTATCCCTAAAATCCATATAGTGAAGTCCTAACCCCCAGTGTGAGCATATGTGGAGATAGGACTTTTAGGGAGGTAATTAAGGTTAAATGGGGCCATCAGGTTGGAGCCCTGATCCAATAAAACTAATGTCCTTATAGAAAGAGGAGACACCAGAGCTAATTTTGTGCTCTCTGTCCTCTCTCTCTGTCATTGATTGTATGCACAGAAGATGGGCCATGTGAGTAGTACAGAGCAAGAAGGCATCTATCTGCAAACCAGAGAGAGAGCTCTCACCTGGAACCAAATTTGCTGGCACCTTGATCTTGAACTTTAGTCAGTTTGGTATATTACAACAAACTACCATGGGCTGGGTGGCTTTTAAACAACAGAAATGTATCTCTGGAAGCTGCAAGTCTGAGATGAGGGTACCAACAAGGTCAGGTGAGGGCCCTCCTCTGGGTTGGTTGCAGACTGCTGATTTCTCATTATATCCTCATCTGGTGGAGAGAAAGCTAGCTAGCTCTCTGGTGTCTTCTTATATGGGCACAAATCGTATACCTGAGGGCTCCACCCTAATGACCTAATTACCTCCAAAGGCCTCGCATCAAATACCATTACACTGGGATTAGGCTTTCAACATATGAATGGGGGGGAGGGAGGCACAAACATTCAGTCCGGGGCAGACTTCTAACCTCCAGAACCGTGAGAAAATAAATGTCTGTTGTTTAAGCCACCCAGCCCGTGGTATTTTGTTATGGCAGCTGAGAAGACTAATACAGGTCCCCTGAAGGACCAGGTCCTGCCCTGTGTAAGTAACACTCTGTGCCACTTCCCATAGAAGACACCCAATGTGGTGGCTGCAGAAGACAGCCCCCGACAACACACATATACTAGGTAAAAGAATGAATCTGTGACTATGCTTTTATCAACCAAGCAAAGCAAAAGAAGATATCCTGAAAGCAAGCCTACACAGTTCACCCATAAGGCCAGATCTCTCTCTGAGGAAGAACTATTTAGGGACCTCACAAAGCAGGGCATTAAAGCAGGGATTCAAGCAGTTTTGCAACTCAGAAATACCAAGATGGTCAGTCATGCTGTCCCTAAATGATCGGCTTCAAAGTGTCTGTCTGGCTTCTTTCTTGTTCTTCACCCATTTGCTGGCTGACCTGGCTGGTCTGCTCCTATTTCAAAGTCAACTGTCTTACCCCCAGGACCGTGAGGCTCCCTGGTTCCATGTATGTTTCACTTGGCATATTTGGGAAATTCTAGCCACTGTGAAAGAGACATCTCTGGATCTCTGGCAGGTCCGATAAATGCATAAACTCCTTCCAGCTTTTTCTTTTTGCGGAAAAAAGTTCTTTAATAAAATTATTGCTTCTACTCCATTATGATGCAGTTAGGAAAATTGTTTCTCCAATCAATCTTTTTGACTATTTTCCCCCTGTAACCCAAAAAGAATTTATTTATATGTCTGCTAAAAGATAATAAAGCCAGTTATTAAAACATTTTTAAAAACTGGCCATCAAATATACATGCTGGTGTTTGCACCAATAAGTTCCCCAACAATAGACACATATGAATTGATGCTGCAGTTAAACCCCCTGTGTGTAGGAGACTGGAAATGCTCTCCTCAACGTCTATGAGTAGGGATAGTGCTCCACTTTTTAACCATACTAAAAGCAAGTATATTTTCTATTGAAACCCATTGGATACCTCATTTCTGTATTCACTGCAAAAGAAATATTTTGCATCATTGCAGAAGGAATATTTTGACACCTGGTTTAGGTGGCCCAGATAGTCGCTGCACTGAAATAATTAAACTACTATTACATAAACTTTAAAAAATTCCACCTCGTGACTTACACTTACATGGAGGTCTGTTACTCTCAAACACAGTGTGAGGTACAGTTATCATGCAGTTAAACCATCAAATTAGGTGTTGGGGGTCAAGATGATTTCTGGAAGATTTAGGGTATATAATAGAGAACCCGTGAGCCCCATTATGGTGGAGCCTTAGTATCTGGCCCTCCCTGGCCACTGACTAATCCCACTGGATGACATTGGGCAGGTCTGTTTCTCTGCTACAGAGTTTTTTAATAATTAATTAAAATAACCAAACAAATGTTGAGTTATCAGTTTACTATGTACAACTATTTACAAACTAGTTAAACTTATGTGAAAATCTCATTTTCTGGAAATTTCTCTTCAGGATTAAAAATACAAAAGCAACATATTAAAGAAAAATTTAGCTCTTTACATATTAGTCAAAAGTTTAGAGAAAATTGGACATATTTTCCCATTAAAACTGAAATGTATACCTCTGAACTATGTGCTAGCAATCAGTGGGATTCCGGATTGCACATCTTGCCTTGAAACACCAGGGGTTTGATTTGAGCTCTTTGACAGAGAACAGAGTATGTTGGCTGTGATACAGAATGTCAAGAGGGATTTCTCCTGGTGTCTCGGAATTGTGGCAAAGGTCCAAGGCCAAGAACAAAGGCCCTAAAAGCCCTTTCCTAGTTCAGAGAGCTGACATCTGCCTGCAGCTAGAGTGGGTAGTAGGGGCCTGCAGGCTCACTGAAATCTTTGGAACCAACCAGCCCTCCAAGAACATCCCACCCCCGACTCAGATTAAACCCAAAGAAGGAGGAGTCTGCCATCTAGGGGAGTGCAGTGATGGAGAGAAGCTAGGCCTTCCTTGTGGAGAGACGGAGTGCTTACTCTCTCCAAAGTCAAGAGTGGAGCACCCCAAGAGAACCTCTCATTAAGTTGGGGTGTCTGGAAGAAAGAGAGGAGGGCAGTTCTTTCCCTGACCCATGTCTGCTTAGTCTCTGGCTTGCCCATCTGCTCCCAGCAAAGGACAAGAGGAGTGAGATCAGGGATGCGGAGCGGACAGCAGAGCAGTGGCCCACACTCCTGGAATGGCCGTGGCAAGGATGTCAGGTGTCCCCACAGGTGGGGTGGCCATCTCAGACAGAGCTGAACTCATACTTGCCAATTCCTCACCCTAGTGTCCTCCAGCTGGGGTTGGGAACCCAGCAAATGGGACTGTGGGACAGACAGTCTTTGGAGGGCTTAACAGGTGTGGTGGAGGAGGTCCAGCAGAGCTGGCTCTCCCAGGCCAGGGCAGGGAGCTCCAGCAGGAGGAAACCTGCCACAGCGGTGCCTCCTGGAGAGGCACACTGGACCTGGGCCACTGCAGGGGGAGCATGATGCCAGGCAGCCTGTATGAGCCAGAGAAACAACAATGAAGGAACTATAGACTGCTCAGTGGGAGAGTGACATCTTTGCCCTGTGCCTCTCCTCTGTATCCCAAAGCACCAGAAGGGCTTGGCTTAGAAGTAGGGACAGAACTAAATAGGCCAATAAAGAAATTAATTAATTAATAACAGACCACACCCCTGCCCCTCAACACACACACACACACACACACACACACACACACACACACACACACTCTGGGAAAACATAGACAGGTGTGGCCTCCAGGGGGAGGAAAAGAGCTTTAAAAGTTTGAAAGTGAAGTTTAAAAATGAATGAAACTAAGTCAAATACTAAAATAAGATTGTGATAAGCTAATGTAAATATAAATTTACTGGTTACCATAGTGTTTGAATACACTTCTAGTATTTTAGAAGAGTGTCTGCTCCCTTTCCCCTGACCTGGGATTACAGTGAACCAGATCAACCAGCACAGTTGGGTCAACAGAACATAGGCATTCATGCACACGCACAAACACATGCATGGACCCACACACAAGCACACACACACACACACACACACACACACACGCATGCACAAGCATATGCACAGAGAGATCAATAGTTCATGGAACTAGTACAACAAACCTTCAGTATTATAAGAAAACTCATAATCCTTTATGATAACAAGATTTCGATATAAAGTCAACTTTATATGTAAAAGATCCACCCTAATATAAGCCTTATAGACAGTCAAAGGCATGTGGAGAAAAGTAAAGAGGGTGCTGATTCTCATGGGGGTAGGTCACATGGGATGTATCATTACCAGCTCTCTTCCTAACCCACAAAATGTGGAATTTGGATTTAGGTGGTCCAAGGTCCCTTACCACTCTCTGATTTATAATCTGACATCTATAGCTTCAGCAAAGCACGTCCTCTATTCCTCATGTCCTTTTTAAACCATTTAAACTGCACTACACTGAAATTTTCAGCTCCCAAAGAAAGGCAAAGCAGACTCCTATATGGGGAAACTGCCAGTGTCCTCCTGCTCCAGGTAGGTGGGTGCCCCCCGCCTCCACCTCCAACCTACCAAAAGCCCAATCTCCTGAGGCTGTTTGCCAATGAGCTGCATGGAACGTGGAGCCCAGAATAGTGCAGTAACTTCCCAGCATCACATGGGTAGTTAATGAACTTGGACAACAGAACAGTTCTCCTAAGTACCTGCCCAGACCCGAAACTAGTCATATTCACTTGCATAATAACAGAGTAGTGAGGACATTGCCTCCAGAAAAGGTCTCTTTGCCATAATCTCATCCAGGGCACTAGGAGATCAGGCCATTTCCACAACAACCACCCCCGCCTGGACCATCTCTTTAGATACGTTTGTCTCCACTTGGGTCCTGGTCTCCCTCTGCCTCCTCTCCCTTCCAACTCACCTCACCTACTCCCAAACTTAACCATAATATCCTCTGTGGCACTTCACAGTGGACAAAATGCTTTTTCCTGAGAGCACACTATCTAAATGCCATCATAGGTCTATCTTGTATTAGGGACTAACCCCATTTTACAAACAAGGGTACTTAGAGGGAAAAAAGGAGACACTCCCAAGGTGGCAATGCTGGTTAAAAATAAGAAAACAGGCCCAAAATTGAGCCACTTATGCTAAGCCCCACATCACCAAACCAAGGCTTAGTTACAATTTTGGCTTTCCTAGAAATGGAAGCTTCAACCAGTCTCTCAGAAATCTTCTGATCAGTACTAGTTAGGTGATATGCCTGATAGACCCCTGCCATCCCCCAAAGGAACATAACCTTGCAATGATCAATTCCCTCTTGCCTACTATCACATTCCTGTCCCTGCTCCCTTCTGCCTATAAAAGTCTTTTATTTTGTACAGCTCCTCAGAGCTCTTTTCTGTTAGATTGGATACTGCCTGACTTAAATTGATTTTGCTCACATAAACTCAAAAATGTTAATATGTGGGGTGGCTGGGTGGCTCAGTCAGTTAAACAACCAACTCCTGATCCTGGCTCAGGTCATGCTCTCATGATTTGTGAGACCAAGCCCCACATTGGGCTCTGCACTGACAGCATGGAGACTGCTTGGGATTCTCTCTCTCCTCTCTCTCTGCCCCTCGTGCACTCACACACACACACTCTCAAAATAAATAAATAAACTTAAAAAAATTTAAATATGCCTAGATTTCTTTTAACACTAGTAAATGGTAGTTGTGAGGATGCAGTCTCAGCCTCTGCATCTATGAGTAGGGATAGTGCTTCACTTTTTAACCATAATAAAACCAAGTATATTTTCTATTGAAACCCAATGAATGCCTCATTTCTTGAAGATTGTGATTTTTTCTTTTTTTCTTTTTTCTTTTTAAATTTACATTCAAGTTAGTTAACATACAGTGTAGTCTTGGCTTCAGGAGTAGAACCCAGTGATTCATCACTTACATATAACACCCAGTGCTCATCCCAATAAGTGCCTCCTTAATGCCCCTCACCCATTTAAGCCATCCTCTCATCCATGACCCCTCCAGCAACCCTCAGTTTGCTCTCTGTATTTAAGAATCGACTGTGATTTTTTTTTCTAAATAAGAAACTATGCTTTGAGAAAACAGTGTTTGTGCACTTAAAATGCAAATCATCTTCAACAGGTGTTTGATCTTACTGTCCACCTGCTGATAATTTGCCCTCTGAATACAACCTTGCTGCTCTAATCTAATTCATTTACATCCACTGGAAAAGTAGGTGTTTTTGTCTTTTTTTGTTGTCGTTGTTCTCTTTCCACTGACTCAAACAGTGCCTAATGCTTAGAAGAGGGTCAAGAAATATTAATTGAATGAGTGACTAAGCCAACCAGTACAAAAAGCCAGTCTAGACTCTTTTAGAGTTAGAAACATAGCCAAAGGCACTCCTCCTTGTGAAAAGTTATTTTTTAAGTAAAATAGAATAATTCTAAAAGATTGACTATAAACCTGATGAGAATTGTCATCTTTCTTAGGAGGGTGTTCTTTTTTCCTTTTCCTTCCTTCCCCAAGCCATTGGCCTCGTTACGCAAAAGGATGCTCTCCCAGTACTCGTTTGGAGGTAAAATGAGAGTGTAGCAATTTGTGAATGCTTGAGTGTGTGTGAGCACAAGTTATAAAGGGGAGGCAGAAGAGTAGGTGAGGAGAAAGAATGGGAAGGGAAAACCCTAGGAACCAGCCTCCCACCTCTATGCCACTTAAAGAAGTTGACATTAAAGCAAATGCATGTGGGAGAACTCCGCCCCCACCAGCAGCAGGACAAATTCCACAACAACAAGGAAGAGCCTGTGAAGGTAGCACTAGCAGCCATTGGTCAGCCGGCTGGATGCTTGCATTTTACAAAGAGCCCTCATCTGGAACCACTGCCTCAAGTGTCTTTCTCTGCATATCACACAAGCAATTATTCTAACATTGTCACATAAATTGATTTGGAGGGCAAAACTTCTCAGAGCTTTGCACTGCTAATTCTTCGTGAAGCCTAAACAAAAGCCTCTTGGCCTGAGAGATGTTTACAAAAATCATTTCCATAGTATGGGGCTCACTGAACTGAAAATGAATGAATCAGACTGAATTTTAAAAACATTTGATAAAAATACATGGATGTGAACACAACCATGGCGTTACACCCATTTCATTCATTTCTTCAGTAAGAGTCTGTTTGGTACTGGTCATTGACTTCCCATCCTTCTCCTTGACCCATCCTACCTTTTGAGTCAAAGGATAGTGATATGCAAGTGAATAGATTTTGATTCAGTATATTTTTAACCCCTGCCACCCAATGATGAAGGGTATGCTGGTCCTGTCACTTGGAGCACAGGGGACAACTGCTCTAGGAATTAAATATCACCACCTAATACCTATAGAGTCTGTCTTCCAGCAAAGTCCACCTGGTAGAAATGCTGAGCTTCAGGACAATAGGATCAGATCGCCATATTTCATTTTATTCATTTATTTATTTTTTGAGAGAGAGCTCAGGGGAGGGGCAGAGAGAGAGAGAGAAGAGGGAGAGGGAGAGAACCTTCAGCAGGCTCCATGCCGAGCGTGGAGTCCAACATGGGGCTTGATCTCATGACCGTGACATCATGATCTGAGTTAAAATCAAGAGTCCGATGCTTCACTGACTGAGCCACCCAGGTGCCCCAGATTGACATATTTTTTAAATGTTTTATTTATTTTTGAGAGAAAGAGAGCATGAGCAAGGGAGGTGCAGAGAGAGAAGGGGAAGGAGGATCTGAAGCAGGCTTTGTGCTGACAGCTGAGAGCCCAGTATGGGGCTTGAACTCAAGAACCATGAGATCATGACCTGAGACGAAGGTGGATGCTTAGCCGACTGAGCCACCCAGTCGCCCCGGACATATTTTAGATTACTGAAATACACAGTTATCACTTTAGAGCATTGTTTAGAAAATGTTGAACAGCATTCATCATTCCCATCATCATAACGTTTAATATTTATATAGCACTTTCTCAGAGGTGGTAAACTGTTGTTCTAAATACCACATTTGGCCAGGTGTTAGTTAGGCTTTTGTTGAGCCCAGTATGTTTTTTGATTTAGTTGCCATTATTTAAAATTTGGGGGACTTTACATTTAAAAAAAAAAAAGTATTTCCAACTCCTCTTAAGAAATAATAGGATCTAGAGTCACCTGGGTGGCTCATTCAGGTAAGCATCCAACTCTTGATTTTGCCTCAGATGAGGAGCTCCTAGTTGTGGGACCGAGCCTCACATTAGGCTCTGCATTAACAGTGCAGAGTCTGTTTGGGATTCTCTCTCTCCCTCTCTCTCTGCTCTCTCTCTCTTTCTCTCTCTCTCTCTCTCAAAAAAAATAAACTGTTTTAAAAAAGACACAATAGGACCTAGTTTTAAGGCCATGTTTCTTCATGAAACAAAATCTCTGGAACTGAGTTTCAGCTGACCTTTTTAAACAGCTCTGTGGTGTAGTTTACCACAATCCACACTACTCTCTATCGTCTTATGCACAACCCATTACACCTCATTCATATTATCTGCCAGAACAATTCTGTTTTTCTCTCAACAAAAGTACTTCTGAAAGTGTTCTTTTTATTGCTAATTAGAAATCCATGTGTACTTGCCATTCTTTTATGAAACACTGTGCACCTATAATTTGTCACTTAAAAATATTTTCACAATTAGTGTCTTTAATGTGGACCTTTAGTCTTGAGACCTATAATAGGACATTGGATGGCATTTTTGTTCTTATCACAAAACTGTTTATTTAAGTCCCAATGCTGAGGGCAATTAGTAATAATGTCCTCAAATCTTAAAGAAGAGCTTCTGGACATGTTCTGTGAGAATTACTGAAAGATACACAAGTCATCCCCCAGGACTTCACTTATCTCTGTGTCCTATGTAAGGAAAATAGTAGAAATCCAGAAGGAAGTCCTCAAGGCAAAGAGGTCTGGAGAGGGCACTTTCATCCCCCTGTTTTGAATACTCTGGAACAAAAGGAGGAGGTCAAAAACATCTCTTGGAGCACCTAGAAGTGCCTAGAGGGAGGGGGATCCCCCTCTAGGGAGGGACTGACTCTAGGCATCAGTCTCCTTTTCCGGGAGTGGCAGAATCTCACAGGCTCACCCCCTCTAAGGAGGAGCAGAGGGAGGGAGCACGTAGGAGTAACTGCTGTACATTTTCTTGAGTGGGGGCATGCATGAACAGAGACTGGGGCCCACTTCACACCTGGAGACACCTTCAGGCAGGAGACAATGGAGGCTGGTGGAGAGTGCAGTGGCGGGGTCACCGGCACTCTCCCCAAGAATGCTCAGGTCTCACAGTGAGCCCTCAAGCAGGTGAGCTTCAGGACTATTGTAATAGAGTCACTACGGGCTCACATTCTTTCTCTTTACTTCACTTTCTAAAGGATCACAGCTTCCCCAGGTTGGCTCCCATCCCGATTTCAAGATGCCAACATTTCCTAGGGTTGGGTCTGCCTCAGCTTATCCTGAAAGAGGGCATGTCTCGGTCCCAGCATTTCAAGAAAAGATCCTGAGATGCACCCTGGCCTCCCAGCTGAGCGCACACTCCAGCCTTGAGCAGGTGACTGTGGGCAGGAAAGCTGCTGAGAAGGTGAAGTCGCTGAGGCTTCAGCCAGCCAGCATCCATCTCTAGTGCTATGGCGTTGGAGCTCTGAGGTCAGGGATGTCCAACTAAATGACATCCATCGGAAGCAGGGAGTGAATTGGGTAGGCAACCAATATTTGTTGTTTTCTACAGAAATAATTAAAGGAATTCAGGTAGAGAGTAACAAATTTAATCATGAATTTGAAATCATTTTGGCTGCAGTATGAAATTTGAAAGGGAGGAAGGCAAGACTAGAACACATATCTTTCCTATAAATAAAGCCTTTGCTTAACCGACTGCACCACCCAGGCGCTCCATAAAGCCTTTGCTATATCTGAAAGTAAAATCTTGGCCTTTAATACGTGCCTTGGTACTCGCATCAAAACTTGGAGCAGTTAAGAAATGAAGGCAAATATTTTCCTGACATTGTCAAACATCTCTAAATACCGCTGATGTGCCTTCAACCTATTAAAACCACTACTCTGAAAACTGTGCTGTCAACATGAATACAATTTCCCATCTTAAGAGTGCTGCAAACAGGTGTATGTCATAACTGGAGCTGCAGAAGTTGGACTGGTTATCAAAAGAAATTAGTGTCTCAACTCCTATTTTTACCAAAGTGCACACACATGCACAACACTCTGACACAGGCACACCCACATTCTGGTGCTTACATGTGCTTACATGTCCTCACACACTCATAATCACATGCACACCCACACAGGCACACTTTCATGCACACACACTCACACACTTGCACACAGATGCTCACACACACTTGCTCCTATACACACATACACTTTAATGTTTTAAATTTGTTTAATGTTTATTTGTGAGAGAGAGAGGGAAAAAGAGAGTGTGAGTCGGGGGTGGGGGAGGGGCAGAGAGAGGGGGAGGCACAGAATCTGAAGCAGGCTCCAGGCTCTGAGCTGTCAATACGGAGCCCAATGCGGGGCTCAATCCCACAAACCATGAGATCATGACCTGAGCCGAAGTCGGATGCTCAACTAACTGAGCTACCCAGGCCCTCTGCACACGTACACTTTAAAATCCAAGAGCCAATGCAAAGAGCACCACCTGTTATATTCTGTAGGATCCAGAATGGAAGAAGGAAAATGATGAATATTTACTTGGGTTCAATTTTTTTACATCTTGCTAGTTTACTTATATATTTCAAGGACAGAGGGGAGATCTGTCCAGGTTTAGGGATTCAGATCTTGGAAATTTCCATCTGCATTATGTATTCTAACTGTCTGGGGAAAAGCTCTTCTCACATTTCCACTTTGGCCTGCTCAGTCAGGTTGCAACAGCTCGACTGTAAAACAAAGGGCACCACCAGCTTTCCTCGAATCAAAACTGAGAAAAAATTTCAAGCCTATGTGTGTACCATTGTGTTAAAAGAGGAGAAGGTGAGGATAATCTCATGTTGCCAATGGAAATCATGGAACAACAGTGAAATGAGATGTGCTGACTTCTGGAGTACAGTCGGGGGCTTGGGGAGCTGAGCTCTTAGCCCCAGCTTGCTCACTGACTAGCTAAGACTCTTTCATTAAGTCCCGGGAACTTTTTGAGCCAGGTTTTTTTTTCATTCACTGATAATACTTCTTTTCAGATTCAACTTTCACAAATTTGGTTGGGTCATAGTGATGTGGGTAATTTGTCTTTGCAAGAGCCTGGCCTTAACCAGCTCCCGGCCGTTGTATGCTCTGGGTAGCTACATACTAGTTCTAGAGAAATTCATTGCTTGAGCCCCTGACATGCTCCATCAACCATCGGCACAAATTCAGACCTGTCTCTCTGTTCTGCCATGAGACTGTTCTCTCAGGGAAGCTTGCACCCACAAGCTGAGGACAGAGGGCAGGAGTGAGGAGATGTGGTCGGTGTCTCTACGCCTGCTTCTTTCCAAGGTGCGGTAGCAGTCTCCATCCTTTGAGACAGACTGTGTCAAGCCTGGCCTCAGATATCAAAGGCCTTGTGTAAACAAAGAAGGTGCACTCTTATTTATCTATGTCAGAATTTGTCATCCTAGATGGCTGGCTGGCTAGATTTTTTTTTTTTTTTTTTTTTTGCACTGGCTTGAATAAAATCTCACAAGTTAGACGTATTGATGTCAAATAACAATATGGCCTAGCTGCAATTTTCATTCCAACCCTAGAAAAACCTGAGAAGTAAGTAAATTTGAGCTTAAGGTTCCCCTACCTTTACTCCTTGGACTTCCAACCCTAACACTGAAGGTTTCCCCACCGACCCCCAGATTCCCAGGGTGTTCCACGAAAACACTCCATGATGGCAAAACACATCTTAAGCCTTTGCCCTTCTGTCCCCTTCCAAACCTGGAAGTCCTATGTCCCTATTCCTGAGGACACAGCTCTGCCAGAAAAGCCAGTACACCATGGGTGTATGCGTATTTAACTTGTGCAAATTTAATTATACACAGGTAGAAAACCACAATGGAAAAATATATTTATGTAAATGCAAGCCAAGTAGCTCTCCAAGTGTTCAATAGTAGTAGCAGTAATCTATTCCAGCTCTAGAGGGAAAAACTGCTGTATAGGGCTTATCAAGAGGCAACAGAATGCATAGAAAATTGGGTCCATGGTATTTGTGGACCCAGCAGCATGACCACCACTGTAACTCAAGGCAAAAATTTACAAGTGATGGAAGCTCAGTGTTCTGCCCCTCATGACTCATTTTTCTGTTTTAACAGGGCTTCAGTGTTCAATACAAACTGGAGTTCCATAATTCCCTATCAGCTCCAGGATAAGTAAGTGACCGCAGCAGGGTGGCCTGCTGCCTCATCTCCCTCCCCCAGGCCTCAGCTCCAGCTACTCTAGTCTTTACTCTGCAACCTGACATACACTCTTTTTAATTTTCTGACTCGTTTTTCTATTAAAACAATATAAACTCATGAAAGCTGAATTCAAATACTGCAAACTAGCAAAAAGCAATGATATGTACATTTTTCTTCCAGACTTTTATGTCCATAAAAGATGAGCTTAATCCATTATAGACCATTATATTTGCTTATTTTTTTCTTAATATTATAGCATAAGCACTTCCCCACATTAAAACGTCTTTGTAAACATCATTTAAAAAGGTTACATAATAGTCCACTGTATGAATATTTAGCAATGTACTTATGCATTCCCCTGTGGTGTCGAGCATTTAAATTGCTTCCATTTTGCACTATGACAACGTGTACCGATCATATGCACTTTATCCTCTCTGCTGTCATTATGTTGTCACCAGCCTGTCACATCTTTCCATCTGTTCTCTACCTGGTAAACTCTCACTTACCCTTCAAGTCCCTAGCCTCAAGCTTCACCTGTTCTGCAGAGTAACCTATTCTGTAACTAACTCCTCACAGTCAGTTACTTTCTAGTCGGAGTTTCTACATCACTTTGTGTGTATTTCTAGTACAGTGCTGTTGGTTGACATTGTATGATATTAAGAGGTTTGAGCATCTCTTCCACCAAAATGTGAGCTTCCTGAGTGTAGAATCATGCATTTTTCATCTTTCTAACTGTATCACCAAGGACAATGCCTAGCACATAGCAGGTGCTCAACAGACATTTGCCCAGGAGTGTTTTTTTTCCAGAATTCTTCAACTGTAGCATTCAGAAATTTTGTCCTTTCATCTTTTCTCCTACCTGTGCTAGAGGTCTGCTTGGTAGGAATAATGTGATAGATATTGGAGAGGAAAATTATTGTATTTCAGGGAATGTAATCTACTTTGTGACAAAAGTACCAAACAAGTGACTAAAATTAATACTGATAACTGCTTCTTGGGTAGAGGCAAATCAGGTTTGGTCAGCAAAACTTGAAGATCTGCAAAACTTTTCTTAGATCTTGGAAGCTACTAGAAACACAGAAACGGCATTTTAATATCAGTCCAAGAAGAGTCTGCTTACACCTTAACCCCCATTATCTGCTGCCCTCTTGCTCACTGAAAGCTCTGGATTATGTTCCTGTTCATATTTTGCACCCTGTCATCCAAAGCCTAGTGCAATTTTATAGCCAACATTAGTAGCCAACATTCAGAAAATAATTATTTCTGACTTAAATGTGAATGTTCTAACTGATTCCTAAATTTACTCGTTAGGCATTCAGTCTGAGTGTTCTCACACAAGAAAAAATAACTACTCTTACTTAAGGCAGACACACTACTTCTCTCCAAAAGGATTAGGTATGCAGATAATTTTCACTTCCACCAAGATATATATGTATATATTTTAAGATTTTACTAAATAATTTCTACACCCAGTGTAGGGCCCAAACCTACAACTTTGAGATCAACAGTCACACACCCCACTGACTGAGCCAGCCAGGCACCCTGAGATTAATGTATATAATCCTAGGTATAAGAGCTTTTGCTAGTGAGTACTGTGCTATTTTTTATAGAAAGAAAAAGAAATAAGGACAATATAACTAACAAGAGGAAGGGGAGGAAGGGAAAGGACACTCAAACTTTCCTCCTACTCTAGTAGAGAAACAGGAACCACCAGATCCTAGACTTTTTGTGCTAATTAAGCCATCAAAAGATGAAGTACACATGTGTGGAATTGGTAAAGCTTGAGAAAAAAGGGGATGAGGGATAGACAGCATATTATGTGTTCTTTTTTTTTTTTAGTTTATTTATTTTGAGAGAGAATGTATGCATGGGAGGGGCAGAGAGAGAGAGAGAGAGAGAGAGAGAGAGAGAGACAGACAGACAGACAGACAGAGACTGAATTCCAAGCAGTCTCCACCCTGTCAGCACAGAGCCCAACGCAGGGTTCAATATCCTAAAGCGTGTGAGATCATGACCTGAGCCAAAATCAAGAGTAGGACACTTAATGGGCGGAGCTACCCAGGCACCATTGCCCACCCCCCCCCCCCACTGTGTTCTTGCTAAAAATCTACCTCTTCCAAAAATCCCACCTTGAAAATTCCAGCTCCCATGACTCTCTTCTTTTACAGTTAATATTCATTTTAGCAGACTGTTATAAACTATCCTTTTAACTTTCCCATTTTTAAAGTTATTTCTGTCTTCACACTCATTTCAATCTTACTTTGAAAAGGACTCCAATTCCTTCCCTCGAGGCTCACATTGGACCTCGTGGAGTTTTGGGCACATATTTGGTAGGAATTTAAAATGTTTTAAATATAATTTTTAATCACAGAAAATCTGCACAGTTTTAGAATGTACTCCAAAACTCTCATGAAGAAAGTGTGCTAAAGTGTCTCCACAAAATCCATGCTAATCCCAGCACCTCAGAATGTAACTATATCTGGGGATAGGGTCTTTAAAGAGGCAATTAAGGTTAAATAAGGTCATTAAGACAAGCTCTAATCCAACTCAACTGGGGTCCTTATAAGAAGAGATTAGGACCCAGACAGACAGACAGACAAACAGACAGACACACACACACACACACACACACACAGAGGAAACACCATGTGAAGACACAGGGAGAAAACAGCCATCTACAAGCCAAGGAGAGAGGCCTCAAAAGAAACCAACCCCAATGACAGCTTGATCTTTAACTTCTGGTCTCCAGAACTGTGAGAAAATACATTTCTGTTATGTAAGCTGCCCAGTGTCTGGGACTTGGTTTTGGCAGCCCTCACAAACTAATACAGGAGGGTTTCTCTCTCATTAATTTGATAGAAAAATAGTGAGGGATTTTGCAATTTGTGATTAACAACATAAACTAACAAAGTAGGAAGTCTCATTTGTTTACTTTTTTTTCCACTGTGTAAAGAAAATTCTTTACCCCTGAACCTTGCACATTTGCCTGTAATGTTTATTTGAATATAAAAATACAATATTTTAACTAGATCTACCATGGTTTTAGCTTTTGGGTTTTTATTTGTTTTAATGTTTAGTTATTTTTGAGAGAGAGCATGAGTGGGGAGGGGCCAAGGAGGGTGGGGGCAGAAGATCCAAAGCAGACTCCACTCTGAAAGCAACAAGCCTCATGCGGGGCTCGAACTCACAAACTGTGAGATCATGACCTCAGCCGAAATTGGATGTTCAACCCAATGAGCCATCCAAGCACCCCACAGCTTTCATTCTTATTTCTAAAAGTCAGGGGATTAAGGAAGTGGGGGGAAAGAGGCAGAAGGTAAATCCTTAGCCAGTAGAGTGCCTCCAGAATGACGCTGCCTTTTGCTCAGGGCTTCCTGCTGACTGGCTTCTCTCCAAGTAAAACACAAGTCTATTCAACTCTGTGGCAATTTTGTCACCGCAGATGTGACTCTATTCCAGAGGTGTCTAGTTTCCTGGGCAATGACTTCGCAGCTTTGCCAACACTACTCCTTCTCTTGGGTTTTCCTGGAGGCCTAGGCTCTACACCACTGTTCTTGACAAAGGAGCCCCTCTTGCTGGTGCTGTGACCTTCCACAGCCCCACAGGACCCACTTGGCACCACTTAAGGTGAGCTCACGCTGACCCTCAGGAAATCAACAAGGAGACTTCTCTACCTAGGCTATGTGCAGTTAATTTAACATTACATTCAAGCAAATTACTTCACTCAGTACTATATCTGGAGAGAAATTTCTTTAAAACAATAGCAGGAAAGTAGATCAGGCAATCCATTGAGACTATAATAAATATTACAAATAAAGACTCAAATGTGCTAAAATAAATCACAGGGATTAGCATTTTTTAAGTCATACAGTATTCTCCATGCTCAGCTCTGTTTTCACAGAACTTCATTGAAAAGGCCCACAAAGCAGGCCCACGTCAAGGGTCATCACCTCTTTGCCCTGACTACATACCCATGAACATGGGAAATAGCACTACCTACCTGACAAAATAGAAATATTTCAAGAGATCTACCTTGATGGTTTGTCCCAGTCCAGTAAGCTATGGACATGACCAAGTAACCATAATATCTTTGTAAAAGCCAATATAACTTAAATTCTTGATTCATGATCCCTTCATGGGAGTTAACCTTAAAAATTAAGGTTGATTCATTAAGAAAAATCATCCCAAAGAAAGGATGGTAGGCTCAGTTGGTTAAGTGTCTGACTCTTGATTTTGGCTCAGGTCATGATGTCATGGTTCATAAGGCCAAGACCCACAATGGGCTCTGTGCCGACAGTGCAGAGCCTGCTTGAGATTCTCTCTCTCCAGCTCTCTTTCTCTCTCTCTGCACACTCTCTCTTTCTCTCTCTCTCTCAAAACAAATAAACTTTTTTGTTTTTTTAAAGAAAGGAGATAGATTACAAATGTTTATCTCAGCATTATTTGGCATGGTGATACAATTATCAAAAAATAGGAAAATGACAAAAGCAAGGTATTTGCGCTTTAGGATGTTATAGACTGACTTCTGGAACCATACAGATCAAATATAATAGATATTGCATGACATAAATCAAAGTCTAGGAAGAATTGATAGACTTTCCTATGCACATGCTGTGGAGAAGGAGCTACTACACTGTACCCCACAGTTAGCCAGACAACTCACTAACTTTTGTATGTGAATGAACTGCTTTGTCAGATAAAAGCAGGACCCAGAAACGAATGGAGATGGGAGGCTGCCAGGATCCCACAAAATAAGGGAAGTGGGTACCATATGGCAGCCACAAACATTTTGGCCTCTGGGAAGAACACTGGGAATGAAAGGCATTCTAATAAACAGTGAAGGAAGGCATGCGGTGACAGTTGCAGTGCCAGCTGGGCCACATATGACCCAAATGACCATTTGGACCAATCAGGAGCTGTCTCTGGACACGTGTATAAGGAAAAGAGCTGGGAAAGAACACAGTAAATAAAAACACTCAGTTTGTTAGCGTAATTCAACAGACTTTAAAGAGTGGCACACATTGGTTGAAGAAACACCATGCATCATATTAATGGTATGGATCAGAAAGGGACTTCCAGAAGCAGCAATGGTCCAAATGTTCAGTGGCCAGGAAAGAGTCCTGTTTTCATTTATTCATAGTTTTAATATCTCCTGCCTCCTTCCCTTTCTAAGGCACTGAGTTAGGGAAGATAATTCTCCCACAGACGTCTCATCCTCTTCCATCACTACCTTATGTCTCCTTGCCATTCATCCTGCCACACTCATCTCAGATCTTAATGTGGCCTGTGGTCAAATCCAAACAGCTGCTCCCACTCCAGTATTCAGGCCAAAGTGTGTGGTGGCAAGTTCCCTCTGTATAGTCGCTGTAGGGACATTCCTTTGGTGAAGTCCAAGGCATACCTAATGGTAATAAGGGTCACCTTACTAACTTGAACCTTCTCCCCTCCTTTAAAAGCATCTTGACAGGGGTGCCTGGGCAGCTCAGTCAGTCAAGCATCCAACTTCATCTCAGGTCATGATCTCACAGTTGGTGGGTTCAAGCCCCACATCAAGCTCTGTGCTGACAGCTCGGAGCCTGGAGCTGGCTTTGGATTCTGTGTCTCCCTCTCTCTCTGCCCCTCCCCCACTTGTGCGCTCGCTCTAGCTCTCGCTCTCTCTCTCTGTCTCAAAAATAAATAAAAATTTTAAAAAATTAAAAATAAATAAATAAAAGCATCTTGACACAGAAATGAGGAAGAATAATTCAATTAAGTTTGTCTTGGGCTTTATGCTAGTAGTCTGAACTCTGGGAGAGTGGTCTTAGTGCCAGGACCATCACTGTCTTAGAGCAATTGTTAATATTAATATGATATAATAAAATACAAGCATATTATTCATTCAGTTAATACTCATTGAGCCTGCCATGAATCCTGAGTACAAACAGGCTGAGATTGAAAATTCTGGTGCTCTTGCTCAACACATCCCGTCCTCACCCCAAGGTGAGGACTCTGGGGAAGGCATTCTTCCAAGAACAGAACAGCAACATCTGCACCCTTACATGTAAACTTAGAGTCAATGTAGGTGCACAAAATTCCCTGTTTTCTCCAAAAAAGCAGCCTCCCAACCCTCCCTGGGTCTGTACTTCCCACAACCATCACCTGGAAACACTCTCCATATATGCACCTAGATTTCTATTTGCTTTTAGCTACAACTATAAAGCTCTCCTTTTGAGGAAATGCTTTCAGCAATTGTGTTACCTACTTTGAACTTGTTTCTCCTAAGTCATCGGCATTTCTCTCCCCCACTGTGAAATTGACTAAAAACAGCATGAAGCTGACAGGTTTCTGTATAGAGATCAGACATAGCATTAAAAAATGTCTGCAGTTTTTTTCCCTCCTTTAACAAAAGGCATCTTCCAGTACATCTTTTATTATTATTATCATTATCATTATTCACCCCAAGTTTTTGTTATCCAAAAAGACAATTCAGAACTAGAGACTTCATTCCACTGATTGTTCTCAAGTGGAGCTCTCCTGGGGAATGACTTATACACTAAATACAACATTAAACTGCTTTGTTGGAGAACAGAGTAAGCAAAGATGGATTCTTCTGGTTTTCTTTGTTCATTTGAGTTTATTCAACGCATAACACATTTTTTGGTAAGAAGTGGCAGCATATTTACCCTGTTTCACTCAGAAAGAAAGAAAAATAAAGGAGGGGGACATAAAGCTTTACAAATAACATCAATGGCAGAAGTAGATACACACCTAGGGAGCTGCGTTCATTCGACCTCATATCCACCAAGCCACACACAGTCCCTGGCACACAGCAGATGCTCAGTACTTGTTTGTCAAATAAAGGAGTGAGCAGATACTGTGCCCCAACCAGCTCCCTGTTGGAGAATGACTGGGTAGAGGGGCTCGGTGGAGGGCCTTACCACGTTCGTGGCCCTGGCTGGCTGAACACAAAGAGGGTGTCTTATTTAAAAGGCACTTCACCCTACTACTCGCACCCACTGCAGAGTCAGCCTCAAGAGGACTCTGTCTGGACATGAGACATCCTCTAAAAGCTACGTCCAAAGAAAGCTCCAGGTCCGCTCTAGAGTTTTAGAGGCCTGGAGTTTCCCAGACTACCTCCAGGGTCTGGGCTGGATCCTGGGCCCGCCCTGAAGCTCTCACAGCTACTTGCGGAGGTTGCTACACAGATGCCCAGGCACCTTCCTATCTAACCATATGCTTTGGTTTCCAAAATGATGTCTCCAGTCAGACAGCTTTCTTGGGATTTAAATGCATTTCACATTTTTTCTTGAACATCACCGCAGATCATCTTAGAGAAACCCGAACTCAAGCCAACTTTCCCCTGAAACATGCACTACTTTTTGTTTGCACCAGTACCAGACTCACTGCTTGTGTACCCCAGGGGTACCCATCCTTCCACAACACTGAACTCCCCATAATTCCTTGAACACTTCCATGCTCTTGTGACTGCCATTTCTGGTGGCTAGAATCTTCTTGCTCCAATAGCTTGCTTGGAAAACTGCTCACCCTTCAAGAACCTGCTCCATGTCACCTCCTCTCTTACCTTTCCCCACTCCTCCAGAATGGAGTGAAATTTCAGAGAACTTTGTTCAGGGGTTCACCTGGCACTTGCAATTGATTTTCTAGCATGTGTCCCACCTTCTGACTATAACTGCTTACCCCCTAGGTCGTTCTCAAACTCAAGTGCACATCAAAATCACCTGGGGAGCTTTGAAAATGAGATTTCCAGGCCTCCTCACACCCAGAGATACAGACTCAATAGGTCTGGGGTGAAACCAGGGATGCTGAGTTTCTCTAAAAGCTCCTGGGGAGTTCTGAGAGCAGCCACATGCGGGAGTCTCATAGTAGATAATAGCTTCCGTGATTTGTTCAGCTTTGTCATCCAGCCTACAGCACAGCATCAGCAGAAGACCCATCTTTGTTGGATGGGAGTGTGGGTGAGTGGATGGACAGATGTTCAGTGGACTGAGACATTCTGAACAACTGTAAGACTGAGAGGAGCCTGAAAAAGATTTCAGTTTAGGTCATATCCTCTGGGAATGGGCAGCAGAACCAAGCCCCATCCCCATCTCCAAAGAGCCTTGGCTACTCTGAGGAGCAGACTGTCTGCATTTAATTTCTGGCAGATTCTCTCTTCTCCCTCTGTGCATTTCCTCCCTACCTTCCCCCACAAGCTTTTACAGACCGGGAGCTTCTCCAGTCTTCCCCAGGTGCCAGATCAAGTGTCTCCAAGGCCTGGGGGATGTTACAGGATACAAGTCACAGACCTGAATTACCTGGCTAGACACCAGCAGCCTTGCATGTGGCTCACAAATGAGGGCCAGCTACCCAAAAGGCCTAATGAGTCAACCCTGGGCAAGGAATCCCACCGAACACAAACACCAATGTAGGAAGGGGAGGAAAACCTTGAACTGGAGATGTGTGTGGCTGGTTTCTCACAGTTTACAAGAGAAAGGAGCCTCCTGTGGTCTTATCTCTGTCAGAGACAGCCGGTGCTGGCTCCCCTGCCTGGCTCCCCTGCCATCTGGCAGCATTCAGAGCCCCTCGGGTGCTCTCTTTAAGAGCCATTTGAATCCATAATTCAAACTCAAGAGCATTTTCAATGTAAAAAATAGTAATGCTTGATTTAATTTTATTGCCTTGGGCTTTACCAGGAAAAGGGAAGTGAGGAGGGGAGGAGAGGCTGCACTTCTTCCCCCCAACCAGTGACATCTGCTGCTGGTGGGGAAACGCCCAGGGCATCGCCTTTCTGTGCAATTACTCCTGGGCATGAAAATAAAAACAACCCACTTTTTCTCCCCAATCTGCCAGCGTCTTTGCATGTCTGGAAATAAGCTCTCTGCTATTGGGCAACTTGCCAGGCTGCCCTGGAACAAACATCAGCTGTCACAGGCATAGTATAAGGAGAAGGGAAGACTCCAGGGCCAAGCAGAAGCCTTCAGGACAGCTCAAATATGGCCACCAAACGGACCCTGCAGATGAGCCTGAGAGAGCATCAGGGCAGATTAGAGTCCAGCAGATGGCTCTCTGGGGTCTGCCTGTGTTTCTGTCGGCTTTCACAGGCGCTATTTCTATACATGAATATCACTTCCTTGGAAAAACAATGATAAGGTTAGAGCAAAAACACACATATCTAAACTGGTATCACTGAAATCCTTAATAGAGTGGTAGAAATACCAGCACCCTCCAAAGGTTGCTAGCTGGTATATTTCCCATACTCAAGTTGAGCCAAGTGCAGGATACAGGTCTCTTGTACGTGGAGAGCCAGATGGCTTCCCCCTCTCCATTGCCACCTGCACACCCTAGAGTGGTCTGGCCAGTGCCATGTGTCTCACTGGAGCCCTGGTTTGTGAAGACCAGGGTCCCCTAGGACGGTTGGCAACATGAGTTAGTTTGTACTTCACTGAGGACACCACATTTCAAGGTGAAAGAATTAATCATGGTGTAGAATGTGGCAGTGAGCAAGTCCTCCAGCGGTCTGTATACATATATGTATATACAAATGGCCATGTGATCTGCCTGACAGACTCCTCACCCACTCAAGGATTTCAGCTACACCCACCCAGGGGGCTATTTGGTACCACGTAACCCTGAAATCCTGGTTACAGCTGGTTGTACCAAGAAGGCATGCCTGATTAAAGAGCAGCCTGGCTCACGGATCCTGCCAAACAGGCACAATTGTGACCTAATTGAGCTGATCAGATCTCATTGCTTAGACCGTTTGAGAACCTGGCATAAAAAAAAAAAAGAATTAGCAGTTCGTAAGGGGAAATAAAAACATTCTGATTTCTGAATAGGCAAAGTTCATATCACCAGAGTGCCAAAGAAAGTATTATGGAAATAATTGATATTTGTTTTATTTTGAAAGCATTAAAATGATAATTACAGGGGAAAAAAATCAGAACTTTTTCTGGACTTATATATATTTATCATAAAACTTCACATGGCATTTACTTTGAAATTCAGGATAGTTAAGAGTGGGGAGAGAAGCCTACACATTTTCCAGTCTAAATACCTTAATGTGAATCTGAAAAACATACATAGAGAAGGAGCAGGAAGAAGCACAGAAACAATAGAAGCCAGAATAGGAGAAAAGAGAATATGAAATAGCCAGAAGTCAGGAACAACAGGTACAAAGTGGGAGACTGGCTGAATCCCAGGAGTGACCGGGCAGCAGAGAGGGAACACAGGAACCCATTTCTGAGGGGACATCTACTGAAATTCCTGTCATGCCCCAGAGCTATTGCTGTGGCCTCAGTGTGGCCCTAAGTATCCCTTATTTCCTCATGTGGCTTTGCTGCAAATCTCTGTCTCCTGAGCTTATCTTTGCTTCCTGAAACCTACAAGAGCCTCACTTTGGCATCATATTAGCAAATAAAAGAAAAAATATTCAGGGGCACCTGGATAGCTCAGTCAGTTAAGTGTCCAACTCTTGATTTCCGCTCAGGTCATATCTCACTGTTTGTGAGTTCCTGGCCCTCATCAGGCTCTGTGCTGACAGGGCGGAGCCTGTTTGGGATTCTCTGTCTCTCCTCTCTCACTCTGCCCCTACCCTGCTTGCCCTCTCTCAAAATAAACAAACAAACTTAAAAAAAAAAAAAAAAGAAAAAATATTCAGATAGTATTACCAAAGCCAAAGGTAGAGAACTTTAAAAGGACTAGACAGGAGGATATCATGATTCATGTATTTCAATTACAAGGTTTAATTCAAGAAGAGCTTCAAGTTGAAAGACAAACTTTGCAGAACATGGAATGCATTCAGATAACAGAGGCCAGGATGAATACATGTGAAACCATGTCGTACATGGTTTAAACAAATCCTTAAACAATCATGAGGCTGGGGATGTACAACGTGGGGACAAGAAAATTCAGAAGGCTTGTGATAGACCGTGTCCTGTGTCAGAAGGACAGTCAGCTGGAGGAAGGACTGGAATTGTTTCATGCACCAAAGGGAACAAATAAGAAAGTGGAGAAGAAAAGGCCTTAGTTCAATATTTAGGAAAAGCTTTTCAAAAATATGAACTTGGTCAGAAGATGCGGTGTTCTACTTTATAAGGTTGTGAGTTGTTTATCACTGAAAGTATTCCAGGAGAAACATGAAGTACTTGGGCAGTGATGTTTTAAGGAAGATATTTAAGAACCATCTCGATTCTGAGAATGTTTGAGAGACAGACCCCTTCCATCCACCACCTTTCCTAGGTGGAGAGCACAGATTCTGGAGCCTGATTACCTGGGTTTATATCCTGGGTGGCCCCTAAGCAAGTTACTTAGCCTTTCTATGCAAATTTCCCACTCTAGAAATTGAGAAAACAGGAGTACCTATAGCCAAAGATGTTGTAAAAATTAAATGAGACCATCCAAATAAAGAATTTAGAACAATGCCTGGCACCTAAGAAGCAGTAGATACATATATTGGTGGTTGTTGTTAAAATTTGTTCTCCAGGATTCACTTCCAAGTTATCATGGTCAAACTAATTCTAACAGTGAATGGAATATATGCATATCATTGAAGGAAACCAATATTAGAACTGTTCAGTTTATGTGTCATTAAATTAGTAAATGAATGTGAACAATGGCTCTAGGTTTTGGGACAGTTCTTTCTCCTCCTTTAGAAAGTCATGGATGACTAAAAAGAACAAAGGAAAGCAGCCCAAGATTAATTGTAATTGTATTCCACCATTGGGTCAGTAAATATTTGAGGGGTGCCTACCATGTGCTCAGCACTGTACTAGGCACAACAAACAAAACCAAATAAATAACATGCTCAAGAAGCTTACTTCCATTAAGGAAATTAATAAATAACCAAGATCATAACAGATGGGTGCAGAGAATATGCAGAATGGTGTGATAGACATTAGGGGACAAAGTGAGGGTGGAATGTCTTGGTCTGACCTGAATCCTCAGGAATAGACAGGGACCTTATTCTACTGGGGGAAGATGCAGACAGCTGAAGCAAATCCCTGTTACCACAAAAAGGAGAAGTGAAGATAGGCAAGGATCTCTGTTCAATGTCCCAGCTTTTCTGCTAAAAATAAAAACAGACTGACCATTTTTATAGGCAAGACAAGCCTTCGCAGTGATTTAGTCATGTAGCCTCAATTTAATTATCTATTCCATTCCTCTGAAGCCTCCTCAAAAATTAAATTTCTCACTTTTCTGATGGTCGATTTTGCTTCCAAGTAATAAGATCACATTGATAACTAAAACTAATACAGAAGCCAAAAATTTCATTTTAGTCAAAAATATCCAATCTCTGCAACAATTCTATAGTAGCCAGTGTATCTTCTGATGGACTGTAATAAGAGGAAACCAGATTCGAAAGGAGACTGAAAGAGGTCCAAATCAGGGGCACCTGGGTGGCTCTGTTTATTAAGCATCTGATTTCGGCTCAGGTCATGACCTCGCGGTTTGTGGGTTCAAGCTCCGTGTCAGGCTCTGTGCTGACAGCTCAGAGCCTGGAGCCTGCTTTGGATTCTCTGTCTCCCTCTCTCTCTGCCCCTCCCCTACATTCATTCTCTCTCTCAAAATAAATAAATAAACTTAAAAAATTCTTTAAGAAAAAAGTGCTGCCTTTTGACACTAAGATAACCTAAGATTGTCTATCTCTCTGTAGAAGTGTTTTTTGTTTTCTTTTTCCTAGGGCTGAGTGAATAGAACTTAAGCATATCAACTCACTGTTGTGTATGTGTATGTAACTGTTTTACTGAAAAGTCTATGTGGAAAAGGTACATCATGACTTTTTTCTAGTGGTGTTACATCTGGTTGTTCTTGGAAAAGCCTTCAGTTCTTAAAGTACATATAGAAGAATAGCATTCAGGAAATAGAACATAGTAGCAATTCTGATTCAGGAAAGATAGGTGACTGAGAAATATGAAATCACCCTAATAGCACTGGGAGTGGCAACTTTACTGCTCCTTTATTCTTTTTTTTTTTTTTTAATGTTCATTTATGTATTTTTGAGAGAGAGAAAGAGAGAGAGCACACGCACATGTGAGCAGTGGAGGGGCAGAGACAGATGGAGAGAGAGAGAGAGAAATAATCCCAAGCATGGTTCTAATCATAAACTGTAAGATCATGACCTGAACTGAAATCAAAAGTTGGATGCTTAACCGACTGAGCCACCCAGGCACCCCCCCCCTTCTTTTTTTAATGGCAATTACTGACCTCCAGGTTTCTTTTCCACAACTTTATGCCCCAACTACTTCTCCCATCATCTGGAGAACCTGAGTCCACAAGGGAGACTTACTCACCAGGGAGGCTCCCATCTCCAAGACTTTCTAAACTTCAGTTACATCATTAGGCTCCACCCATTTCAGTCACCCAATGTGTGTGGCTTGAATTCTGTGAATATGGAGAATAATTCAATTGCTCAAGTATGATTTTCTGTTCTTATAGTACACTCATTCCACCACTCCCTATGCCCACATTTTTGTGGCATCTAGTGCCTTAATGCCTGCTTTTGGAAGCTGTCAGCTTCTTGTCTCTATAGATGTTCAGGAAGAAAAAGGATCATCGTTTGTCAGGGATACAAGAAACAGCTACCCTGGCCTTTTGAGAAAGTTATGTTGCCCTAATACTTGGAGGGATATGAGGTTCAAAAACATATTGCAGCTGTTAGTAAATGCTTGATTCTAGCAGTTACAGGGGACTAAACTTCCAATAAGTGTTTTATGTTTAAATGACCAAGGTTCCAATTTAGGCACTAAATAATCACCAAGTAATTAAAGTGGTAAATACTGAAAAACTGTGTGTCAATTTAAATAAACTGTGTAATGTTACAGCCAGTGCTTTGCAAATGCAAGACATACGGTGACATATAAGAGATTATAATTAATGTAAAACCCAATTTACAGAAGGAAATGGTGTTGCTCAAAAATCACATACAGTGTTTAAGTTAAGACTTATTAAGGCCATGACATTAGCTTCAAATCTAATATGCTGAGGTAAATTGGCACTTGCCTCAGTTTTCAGACTCCATTTAAATTGGACTCAATCAGAAGAATCCTATTTGTTGTAATAAGAATAGAAAACACAATAAAACCAATTCTAAAGTTGAAAATTAAGTGAAAGCAACAAGCCAAATATATTGAATAAACGTGAGCAATCTGAAATCTGTAATGGTAATCTCCAGACAGCTGGGATGAAAGTAGTCTTGCATAGAAATTCTGCATTAATTTGACTTGGGAGTTTGTTATCAAGGCAGGCAATCATAACTATCCATCTTTATTTAACTTTAACAGATCAAATAAGGGAATATTTTATGCACCAAAGATTGTCACAGACATTGGTTACCAATTGATACAATCAAGGTGAAGAATGTTAGAAGAGATTCTCAAAAACCTTAGGACAATCTAACATACCTACGTAATTATTTTTCTCTTCCTCAGGGAACAAAGGAGGTTAATAGACTATAACCACTGTTTGTAAGCAAGTTACAGGAAGATCTGTGTGACTGTTCTCCAGAAGATAAATACACTGAGGGAGGAGAAATGTAATATCTGCCGAATACCTTGCTCAGAACTCTTTGTTGGAAGACTGTGCTGACTTGCGATCTATAATTCTTCTAGAAGAAAGAAAGAATCTCATCTCCCATTGTCCTGAATGAATTAAGACAATTAGTATTGACAGACATAGTGGACCCAAATTTTTCTTCTGAAGAAGGTTTGAAAAGGATCAGACTACCTGTCTGTTACTACTGTTACTCCTGGAACAACCAATGCATTTCTGCCAAAGGCTTGAGAATGGAGAGCAAAACCTTTCTGCTATATCCTATCCCCTATCTGCCACCTTGGGTTCCACAGCTATTTATATCTTTAAATCTCACTTTTGCCAGAAAACTAGAAGCTAGATAGGATAGACAACATTTTTTAGCACTGTATTTGATAGTGGAGAAAGAGATGACAAAATCCTTTGACTTAGAACCCTAAAATATCCACCTCCTTGCAAAGAAACAATATCAATAACTTCTAATCCTGCCTTCAGAGACAACCTCTAATTTTGGAAGTTCTAAGACACTATTCAGTGGTCACCTAGACAAGCAACTGGTAGTTTCCTTGCAACTCTAGAGGATTACACATGTACATATATTGCTAGCTTTATATCTAGCCACTGAAATAATATTTCATTCAAATTTTCAAAGGACAGGAAGAGAAGTGCAGTGAGAACAGCTTTAGCATTTCCACAAAGGGGAAGTTGATCTTTATCATTTGATGTGCAATCAGACACTGGACTGATTTATTTCACTTGTTAATTTTTCAGCAAGAATTCTAATTTGATATTTAAGGACCACCACTGTTATTGGTTTTTAATCCCCCTTTAAAAATAGTTATAAAACTTTTTTAGGTAATCAAATCTGAAAACAATTGGGAAAATATTTCAGCTGTTTGTATATTATGGAATATTAAGCTGATATAAAGGTGTTCAACTGGATTAAGTGGGGGGAAATATACTTAACTCACAGCTTTATTCAGCCTACTCCATCATGACCAAAATTCATCAGGAAAATAATTCAAGGCAAAAAAGTTAGTTTGAAACTAATGTCACAGGGAAAAATGGTCCTAAACCCTAAATAAGTTGAGTGTTAAAAAGAAAAATAATGAAACCACTAGCTTAAAAGCAAAACAAATTTTAAAAGATAGAAATGCAGTGGAGACTACCCTGCATTTAAAATGACTAAACTTCATTTAATGCACGCCAGGTATGTTTATGTAAACCATTAGAAGTTGCTAGAATATATGAAATCCTAAGGAATCTAGTAACACATGCTGTGTGATGAATCACATAATACTTTTGAATTAAAAATAGCAGAGAATATAAATTTGAGATTTGAAATTAAAATAAAAATGAGATCTGACATTCTTGATAGAAGTGCTTGTATTAATAATGGCACTTTAAAGTCTAATTTAAAAAAAAATAAGCAAATTCATGTTCTTGTGGAATGCATATAGCCATCTAAGAGAACCTAATAAGCTCACTGCATCAAATGGTACATAAATGGAGTCTGTCCCAGGGCTGGGCTGGGAAGAATCCAGTGTTTATGACTTTCTGTCTCCCAGCCACATGGAGTTGCTGTGGTGACTTTCTCTCTCATGTTGGTTTGTTCTCCAAAAGTACAAAAAGCCAGATGCCTGTGGGTTCGGGTGTGCCTAATTGAGCCACACTGAGCACCAAATGACCTGGAAATGTTTAATCCAGCTTTTGTCAGAACAAATTACTGGGATGTTCTCATGCCCCCTTAGGGACTAATTTATGATTGGATACCAAGCCCTGTGCAAAGCTGTGAGCCAAGACTGAAGCCCACTTTACCCCTGCATGCAGAGTCTGGATATGCCACTCTGATGTGAAGAGGAACCACTCTCAAGTGGTGGGATGAATAAGAGGATGGCCAAATAAAATACTACAAGGGTCATAGAGGAAGATGTGCATTTGTTACTTCTCCTCAAAGAGCTCTTTTGTGGAAAGAGAGGCTTAATGTGCTCCCTGCAAATTGCCTTGCAATACACTGCCAATGAATCCTTATAGCATGTGAATGGACTGAATGCCACTGTCCCCCACCTCCCAAATTGATACATTGAAACCCTACCCCACAATGCGATAGTAATTCATTGGTGGGGCCTTTGGGAGATGATTAGGATTAAATGAGGTCATGAGAGTGGAGCCCCCATGATGGAGAGTAGTGCCCTCATGAGTCAGGAGAGACCTTGCTCCCTCTCTCTATTCTCTGCCATGTGAGGATAGAAAGAGAAGACAGGAGTGTGCAACCAACCCAGAAGAGAGTCTCACCAGGACCTGACCATGCTGGAACCCTAATCTTAGACTTCCAGACTCCAGAACTGTGAGAAATAAATTTCTGTTGTTACAAAGTACCCAGTCTGTGGTACTTTGTTATATAGCACCCCAGCACTCATCTAGCAATTCTAATATTTTTAGTATCAAATTATTCCCATTTCATGAACAATTCACTAGGGTGCCCACGGCTTGCAGGAAGAACCTTGAAAACCAACCTTGAGTTTGGTATATACTGATGTCAGGTGAAACAGGCTCAGCCCTCTGAAATTCTCTCTACATGGCACTTTTACCACACTTGGATTCCTCACTCAGCCCCACAGACTTGTGCTTCACACTCCTTACTTTGTTTTGTTATTGTCCTCCTTTTGGACTTTGGACAGAGAGTGTTGCGTACAATATTCTTCAGTTTCAGGCTATCATCATCAATCCATGCAAAGCTCTTCTCTTGTTTTATTTCTGTGTTTTTCCCCATCATAACCCACACAATTATTTCCCTTCCCCCCCTTGCCCCATAGGCATGAATTCTAACGTGCTTAATGTATATCATTGCATCTACAGGTGTCTTGGAAAGATATGTGAATGTGATTTCAAAGTATACAAATAGCACTGAATTATTCCATTGCTTTTTTTTTAATATGTATAATATTAACAAAAATAAACTCAAAATGGATGGAAGACCTGAATGTAAGATAGGAAGCCATCAAAATCCTCGAGGAGAAAGCAGGCAAAAACCTCTTTGACCTTGCCCACAGCAACTTCTTACTCAACACGTCTCCAGAGGCAAGAGAAACAAAAGCAAAAATGAACTACTAGGACCTCATCAAAATAAAAAGCTTCTGCACAGCAAAGGAAACAATCAGCAAAACTAAAAGGCAACCGACGGGGGCGCCTGGGTGGCGCAGTCGGTTAAGCGTCCGACTTCAGCCAGGTCACGATCTCGCGGTCCGTGAGTTCGAGCCCCGCGTCGGGCTCTGGGCTGATGGCTCGGAGCCTGGAGCCTGTTTCCGATTCTGTGTCTCCCTCTCTCTCTGCCCCTCCCCCGTTCATGCTCTGTCTCTCTCTGTCCCAAAAATAAATAAACGTTGAAAAAAAAAAAAATTTAAAAAAGGCAACCGACGGAATGGGAGAAGATATTTGCAAACAACATATCAGATAAAGGGTTAGTATCCAAAATCTATAAAGAGCTTATCAAACTCAATACCCAAAAAACAAATAATCCAGTGAAGAAACGGGCAAAAGACATGAATAGACACTTCTCCAAAGAAGACATCCAGATGGCCAACACATGAAAAATGCTCAACTTCACTCATCATCAGGGAAATACAAATCAAAACCACAATGAGATACCACCTCACACTTGTCAGGATGGCTAACTTTAACAACTCAGGCAACAACAGATGTTGGCAAGGATGTGGAGAAAGAGGATCTCTTTTGCATTGTTGGTGGCAGTGCAAGCTAGTGCAGCCACTCTGGAAAACAGTCAGGAGGTTCCTCAAAAAACTAAAAATAGAACTACCCTATGACCCAGCAATTGCACTACTAGGCATTTATCCACGGGATACAGGTGTGCTGTTTCAAAGGGACACATGCACCCCAATGTTTATAGCAGCACTATCAACCATAGCCAAAGTATGGAAAGAGCCCAAATGTCCCTCGATGGATGAATGGATAAAGAAGATGTAGTACATATATACAATGGAGTATTACTTGGCGATCAGAAAGAATGAAATCTTGCCATTTGCAACTACGTGGATAGAACTGGAGGGCATTATGCTAAGTGAAATTAGTCAGAGAAAGACAAAAATCATATGACTTCACTCATATGAGGACTTGAAGAGACAAAACAGATGAACATAAGGGAAGGGAAACAAAAATAATATAAAAACAGGGAGGGGGACAAAACAGAAAAGATTCATAAATATGGAGAACAAACTGATGGTTGCTGGAGGGGTTGTGGGAGGGGGGATGGGCTAAATGGGTAAGGGGCATTAAAGAATCTACTCCTGAAATCATTGTTGCACTATATGCTAATTTGGGTATAAATTTTAAAAAATAAACAATAAAATTAAAAAAATATATATATAATATTAATATGTATTAATATTATACAGTGATGACTGCATCTACATTGATATAATATTGTTACCTCTGACTGCTATATAGTATTTCATTATTATGAAGTACTTCAGAAATTGTTCCTTTACATTCCCAGGAGGGCTGCGTGAGAATTCCTGTTTGCCCACTTGGGATTTTCCAACATTCTAACATTCGCCAATCTGATGCTTATAAAGGAGATTGCTACTGTTTTCATTTACATTTCTGATTACTACTGAAATTGGACATCTCTTCACATACTTGTTACCCATATAGATTTCTCCTTCTATGGATTGCTTATTTATTTCTTTTGAGCATTTTCTTTTCTTTACTGATTTGTTCATTGCATATCTTAGATATTAATCACTTGTTAGTATACAGTATATATCTTCTCCAAGCTCATCCTCATTCTGTTAAATTTACCTATAGTCTTCTTTAATAGAAATCCTTAATTGTATATAACTAAGTCTACTATTTTTACCTTATTTTTGCAATTTTACTATCATGTTTAAGAGAATATCCTCCACTCTGACACCACAAGAACTTTTTATTAGAATTGTGTTAAATTGGTGGATTAACATGAGGACAATTTAGATCTTTACAACATTGTCATTCTGTCATTAACATGCTATAGCTTTCTAATCATTCAGGCCTTATTTTATTTCTCTTATAGTTTAAAATTTTTTATGATAATTTTTTGCATTCTTTGTAATTGATTCCTAACTATGTAATATGTAATTTTATATGTAATTTTGTTGTTATCGTGCCTGTTTTTCTATAGCATTTTCAATTATTGCTATGGTGGAGTTTCCTAAGTTTACCTTTAACTAGCAATCTTCTGAACTCTCTCATTATACTAAGAGTTTGTCTGCTTATTGTGCTGTGTTTTTTATGCAGATGATTATGTTGTATGCAAATAACAAGTTTGCTCTTTCTTCCAAACTCTTTTCCCTCTCATTTCTATTTCTTGTCTTTCTGCATTAGCCAGGACCTTTAATTATTTGTGGGTCAGTAAGCATTGCTTATATGCCTGTTCTTCTGTTGTTCCAGATCTAAAAGGGAGTGAATTTAAAGTTGCTCCATTAAATAAATAAATAAATAAATAAATAAATAAATAAATAAATAAATAAAAGTTTATCCACTAAGTATTTTCTGTAGTGTTTTTGTACGCAATATTTACCAAGTTAATGGAGTTTCCTTCATGTCTTAACTTACTGTGAGGTACTTTTTTTTTTTCCATCAAGAGATGTTAAAATTTATCAAGTTCTTTCTATTAATGTGATTCTTTCTTTTAAAATTTTTTTTTTTACATTTATTTGTTTTTGAAAGACAGAGGCAGAGCACAAGTGGGGAGGGGCAGAGAGAGAAGGAGACACAGAATCCAAAGCAGGCTCCAGGCTCTGAGCTGTCACCACAGAATCCAATGCGGGGCTCAGACCCACAAACCATGAGATCATGACCTGAGCCAAAGTCGGACACTTAACCGACTGAGTCACCCAGGAGCCCCTAATGTGATTCATTTTAATGATAGATTTTCTGATTTTCAGTTAGTCTTGTATTCCTGGAATAAATTCTACTAGATCATATTACATTTCTATAATATATGATTGGCTTTCATTATCTAAAACTTTACACTGGATTTTTCTGTCATAACTGGACTTACAATTTTATTTTGTTTTATTGACTGCTTTAAGAATCAAGGTTATGCTATCCTCAAAAATGACTCATTTTGCTTTTAGTCTTTTCAAGTTTCTGGAACAATTTACTTAAATGAGAATTATTTGCTCATTGAAATTCTATTAGAACCCATCCATTAAAATAGCTAGTTTGAAGGTAGGATAATTCCCATTTCATTTCCGTTAGTAGCCCTGATCCATTTGGAATTTCTATTACAAATCTGAGAGTGATGGTTGCTTATAACTTTATTATTTAAAAGCCTAACTTTGCTTGTAACTGTTTCCCTTTTTCATTAAATGTTTTATTTGCATATTTTCTTTTGTCCTTGATTAACGATTTGTCTAACTTTTTAGGTATATTAAAAACTATGAGGGGTGCCTGGGTGGCTCAGTCGGTTGTGCGTCCAACTTCAGCTCAGGTCATGATCTCATGGTCCCTGTGTTCGAGCCCCACCTTGGGCTCTGTGCTGACAGCTCAGAGCCTGGAGCCTGCTTCGGATTCTGTGTCTCCCTCTCTCTCTGCCCCTCCCTCACTCATGCTGTCTCTCAGAAAAATGAATAAACATTAAAAAAAATTTTTTAATTAAAAATAAACAAATAAATAAATAAATAATAAAAACTATGACTGAGTTTTCACTTTGTTATCCTCTATTTTAATTGCTCTTAATATTTTTGCTGTAATATTTATTGTTTCTATTCTCCATTTTTCTTTGGCTTTTGTTTCGTGTGCTTCTTCTATCTTCTTAAATAAAATACTTTGGGGCGCCTGGGTGGCGCAGTCGGTTAAGTGTCCGACTTCAGCCAGGTCACGATCTCGCGGTCCGTGAGTTCGAGCCCCGCGTCGGGCTCTGGGCTGATGGCTCAGAGCCTGGAGCCTGTTTCCGATTCTGTGTCTCCCTCTTTCTCTGCCCCTCCCCCGTTCATGCTCTGTCTCTCTCTGTCCCAAAAATAAAATAAACGTTGAAAAAAAAAATTTAAATAAAATACTTTATTTTTTATCAGATAGATCAAAGCTATAACTTTTCCTATACAAATTAATTTAGCTCTGTCCAACAAATCTTGACATTATTACTGTCAAGCAGTACAACTTTCACTTTTTCAATTTTCCATCTACAGAATTTTATTTTAAATTTTTCTCTTGTAGAAAACATATTTCTTCCAATCTCAGAGTCTTTTATTTTTGGTTTAGTCTATTTACATTTATTGTAATTACTGTTACATCAGAATTTGTTTTTGTAATTTTATTTCTTGTTTTCAGTCATCAACATATTTTCAATTTATCATATAGTGGGGTTTTTTTTCTTTCATTCCAAACTTCCATTGGATAAATCAATATATTTTTCTGATAGTTTGAAAGTTACACATTTTATTATCGTACTTTGGTTGATTATCCCTAACTTTTAAGATCTATACTTTGGGTTTTTTTTTTCCTATTAATTTCTTAATATTAACATTTTTATATTCTGAACAAACAAGTCAAGGGTGAGAAATACTACAGACTTACACACTCAACAGAGGTTCGAACCTTATACCAGCATTCAGAGACTAGAAAGCTGAAAATCATATTTCTAAGATTTCTTTACAGCTAGAGGGCCAAATATGACTTAGGTTCCCTCAATCAAAGTATGCACACTAAATCTTGATTCAGAACCAAGTCATATGGTGAGAGAAGCAGACAGTTCTGGCTTAGATTGTGGGAAATGCAGCATGATTCAGGAGCTAACAGTCTTACTAGTGACTCCTTAATTCAGCCTTCTTCTGACTACAGTAGAAGCAGGTTCCAAGCTGACTCAGTTCTGCAGTGAAGTTTTGGGGGAGTTTATCCTGCAAGTTCAGCCTAAAGACTATTTCATTAGGCTTTTTAAAAATAGTCTGAGCAATCCATACTCCCTTAAAAGTCCTTTTTACTTAAACTTCCTTGAGTGGATTCTGTTATCTGCAACCAAGACTTTTTCTTGGTTGAGAAGATAATTTTAATTTATTTTTTAATGTTTGTTTATTTTTAAGAGAGAGAGTGCGTGTGCAAGTGGGGGAGGGGCAAAGAGACAGGAAGACAGAGGATCCAAAGCAGGCTGTGTGCTGAAAACAGAGAGCCCCATGCAGGGCTCAAACTCACGAACCATATATGATCATGACCTGAGCAGAAGTCAGATGCTTAACCGACTGAGCCACTAGGTGCCCCAATAATTTTAATTCTTTTCACCAATCATTGGTTCATGTGGGATTTCGATGTTTAAATTAAAAGTGATAATTGATTATAATTTTGTTGTCTTAAAATTTCTTATTTAGAATTATTTCCTCTTTTCACAGCATATTTTGTTTTTTTGCACGTTCTGTTGTATCTTTGATGAGTCTCGTCAGACTTGTCTGATCAAGATCCTGAACAACACTATCTTAACATGTTTTTACATCCATGTGATATCTTTACTACTACCTTGGAAGTATATTAGTATCATCATAGGTTTTGTTCTAAATTTGGAATGGATTCTTTTTTCTCTCTAAATGGATTAGTTACCTGTTGCCACAATAATGCTATGCAATAAACAGAAAATTTCAACAGCATACAACAATAAACATTTAGTTTTGCTCACAAGTCTACGAGTTACCCAGGCAGTTCTAAGGCTAGGCTTGACAGTGTTCACTCAGGCCTTTGAGGTCAACTGCAGGTCAGTTAGATGGCTTTAAATCTCTTGGCTGGTTTGTATGCCTTGGGCCTTGTCTGGGATGACTGAGCCAACATCTCTGCTTAACAGCTCTATAATCTTCCAACACACTAGCCTGGACTTGTTTTCAAGTGGGTAGCAGAGTTCCATGAGAGAGAACACAGAAGCACTATCATTTTTTACTACAACCTAACGGCCACAGCAAATCACAAAGCCAATGCAGACTCAAAGGATGGATAAATAGACTCCACTTCTTGATTAAATAAGCTACCAATTTCACACTGCAAAGGGCAAAGATGCAGGAAGAGAGGGATAATCAGGGTCATTGTGCAATCAAACTACTACTCGATTGTTTCAGCTATCTATTGCTTTATAACAAAGCACCCCAAAATGTTGTGGCTTACAACAACTCGTTATTATCTCTTTGGTTCTATACAATGACCAGAGTTATATAAATACTTCTCACTAGCATCTCTAATGCAGTTCCACTCAAGTGACGGCTGGACTGGAGTCATCTGAAGGTTCGACTGGACCTAACATCCAAGACAGTTCACAGCTCTGGTGCCTCAGCTGAGATATTGAAATAGCTGGGGACTTACTTCCATGTGGCTTCACTATGTTGTTAGCTTGGACATTCTCAAGGTATTCAAGCTTCTTACATGACTGCTCATTTTCACCAGAATAAGCATTCCAAGAGACCAAGACTGAAGCTGCAAGGCTTCTTCTGACCTAGCCTTAATAGTCACACAGTGTCTCTTCTGCCACATTCTACACAGGCCAGCCCAGGTTCAGTATAGAAAGGATATGCGTGAAGATGTGAATACTAGGCATTTGCATGCATGCACATATATGTGTGTATGTGCAATATTATATGTGTATGCAATGCAATATCATCTTCAGCTTTCATTCTGAATGGTTAGTTGGTTGTTTTCCATGTAAATAAATATATGTGCATTTGTATTTCTTTTTAGGCAGTACATTTTACGTATTTATGTATTTCCTAGAGTACTGGGTTTATTTTTCTTCTTCCAGAATATATAATTCTTTCAACAATGTTACCAAAATGGATACTTTTCGGGGCCTTGCATGTTCAAGAATATCTTTATTTTATACTTAAATTTAATTTTTCAAATTTCCCTCCCGTCATTACTTTGTGTCCAATATTGCTATTAAAACACTTCTTTACTGAAGTCATTAGACCAGTTTTCTTAGTCTTTGATTTCTTTTTTAATTTTACTCTCCTTTTGTCAATCTAGGCTCAACTACTTGCTTCATCCACCTCCTCCCAACACATTCATCAAGCAATCCTGGTTCTCAAGAAACACCTGTGCTTACTTCTTAGGCTCTGCTCTTTGTCAATAGGTGACTCAGTGATAATCCAGCTTTTGAAGTGGAGAGTGGAGAAAGGACTGACCATTCAGAGTCCCCAGCTCAGGGCTTTCACTGATATCTATGGACAGCCAGACTATGAGCTTAATATTGTCCTGCAGCCTCCAGCTAAGGGGCTGGCCCTGCCATTGTCCCTTCTCACATGGCTTTGGGAAGGTAATATTCACTCAGGGAAATGTGGGGCTCGATAAAAACTCTCCCCCAGCCACTTCTACTCACGATACCTACATCTTCTCTGTTCCAGGTTGCTCTTTCATCCAATCCCCATTATTTCCACTCCACCTCCATCATAAAGAGACTCAATCACCTTCCACCTCCTAAGGTGGTTCTCACAATCTTTATTCTGAGATTTGACCTTGCCTCTCTTAGCTCCATGTCATCCTCAGAGCTGAGATTACATGATATTGCCAACTGATCAAGAACCACATGTTCAATGTCACAAACTCTTCAGTTTGTTTTTAGATAACACATTATATCAAAATGTAGTATGGAAATTAGAACATGGTAAACTTTGGAATATAATGTTTGAAATAAGTTTTCTCAATCCACACTACTTTGAAAAATTCCATTAGATATTGTACCTTACATAATTACCTTTAAAAAAAAAAAAAAGCCCAAGTGAATAGATCAGCATATATTATACATGACTATTTTCTAAGTTTGTTTAATCAATAAAGAATAAAAAAGAATAATTAAAAATATATTCATCTTGGTAAAACTACAGGACACATGTGTCTCATTATAAATTAATTCATATATTCCCTCGTTTCCTTTTTTCCAGAACATTTGGCATTCCTTATCAACTAGTATACAAAAGAATAGAAAAACAAAGGTTCCTCATATTGTTCTTTGTATTTCCATATTAATAAACCAGAATGAAAGTAGTGAATGGCTTCAATTATAAAAAGGAAGGGATCTGGCTTACCATTTTGATGAAGCCAAAGGCAAGTTTTTCTTATTTTTGGCTCAACCTGTATCAATCTTTGAAGTCACTCACTGGTGAACATTTTAATTGTTTTGTTCCAATGCTATCTATAAATATAATTATTTTCAATATGGAATGTTTTAATTTACTAAATTCACTCAAATCACAACCCTCTTGTTGTTTGGAGTTTATTGTTTGTTTGTGTGTTTGTTTTGTTTTTGCATTTAGTACATAGTTTGTCAAGGTCATCATCTCCACCTCTAGCTTTCATTTGAAGCCTTCTTCACAGATGAGAATGCATACCTCTTAGCGAAACAGAGTTGGGACCAGGTAAACCAAGGGCTGCATCATAGTCTTTTTCTCCATAGTCTTAAATATAAAATATATCAATAAATATTTCCACGTTTAGATTCTAAGATCTCCACACGTACAGCAGTGCTTCTGGCATCTGCTTCTTTTGGATGTTTGGTTTGACGCAAACCTATAACAAACATCTTTCATGTGTAATCTATTCCATGAGCACTTGTTCAACTGGAACCTAATACATACGCTTGAAGAACATTCTTGAATCAGCACATTGGAAATACTTTCTCTCCCACCTAGCTGAGCTTTTGGAAGCACTTCTTTTCTTAAAGAACTTCTTAGGCATAAATTTTGTGAAGAATATTGAAAAGTCATATAGTAGTTAATGGCTGTTGCATTTCTTTAATTTTGAATTACTTCCTTGCTCTCTTTGAAAAATTTTGGTGAAGAGATATTTTTCAAATAGAAGTATAGCACTCATTTAAAAAGATATCATTGGCATGTTTAGATTTGTATGGGGTTCAGCCAGAAGTGATCTTTAGAGGTAGTTACTATAACTCAAGTAGTAATTTAATTATGGAACTCTGTGGAATTGGTATGTTTTCTGGAGTAGGTCTTCTCTGACCCTGAAATACATGAAACAATCTTAAGAGTTGCTTTTGTTTATTTGTTTTATTTTGTTTTCAGGAAAAATTTGGAAACCATTTTTCCCCTAAAAATATAATTCCCACAGCAGGTGCCCAACTGTCCTCCGTGACAGCCCCCTGCTTACTCGCCACAAAGAGCTAGAATGAGCAAAGCCCACTCTCCATTGTGGTACAACTCCAGCCAAGCCCTCCAGTGCTAGGAAAGTCATGGAGGCAGGGGGTGGGAAGGAACAGATGGGCTCAGATCCTACACTCTGAGCTCCCCAGCCCCAATGGGATTTATTGCTTTATCGAGATGGTTTTGGTTTCAGACCCTCCTTTTACTGTTAGCTCCCTACTTGCTACCTACCCTCCTGTCTTTACTCCATTCCCATACTTCATCTTAGTGCCTGGAAAACCAGCTGTGTTCAATGTCCCAGGTCTGTGCCTTTCCCCACGAGGGGAGTGAGAAACTTAAAACCTATAACTGACCAAGGTGAAGTATAGTCATTACACTCTTGTGAACTCTTCTTGGTAGCTGAGGATCAAAATGCTTCATCATTTAGGGGAAGATCAAAGAAAGCCAAGTTCATTCTTGCAAAGAATACAGCATGGCTAAGGTCCAAGATGCTTTGGCCATTCAGTTAAATGAGAAGTAGAGAAGAACCATCTGTTTACTATGCAAAGTAAGCAAAAAGTAGACATCTGGGGAGACAGGTGATGAAGTGGAATAGAGATGAACTGAAATTCAGGAGGCTTGTGTGATAGCCCTAGCTTTGCCCATCGTAGTAGCAGTATGACCTTGGGGGAAGTCAATTAACCTCTGAGGACATCAGCTTCCTCAGCATCACATCAAGAGTATGGAACTACATGACACCCAAAGTATTTATAAACCCAAAAGATTTTTTCTTGACCCTAATTGACCTCTCCTGCTAAAGCAGACACACATCAAACACAGCCATTTGCTCATTATAGGGATTCAATATGCTAAATTGAATGTCCAAAGGCAACCTAATTAGGCAGGCAGTAAGGCTGTGGCTATTTCTGATGTGACTCCAGTGCCCTTGAAAATGTGTCCTTTGGTCTGCTCAGTCCTGCCCTTGACTGGAAGAGTGTTAGCATTCTCTGCTGCCTTATGGAAAATAGTAGCTCTGCTCCTATTACATTTTTTTGTCAACACAGAACGATATTCTTACTCAGTAGTTAGCCCACTTTATTCCATGTGCAGAAAGTCTGAAGTTTCAGATGGTTTGTTTGTAAGCTAAAATGGAGTCATTTTTCCAAATTAGTTGCTATAAATTTTGGTAATTATTTGAGACAGAGACTGAGAGGCAAAGAGGAAGGGTCATGTCTTAAATCAAGCATTTCAGTGGTAGCAAGCATTTAATTCTCACTTTAGGTAGCAAGATCAAAAGGTTCATCCTATCATTTCCTGGGGTCCTTTCATCAGCTTGAACATTTACATAAATTAGAATTATTTTCTTCTAAATAGAAAAACATTTAAGTACCATAAATTCATGTGTATTTTTCAGAAGTTATTCACTGAAGGTTAATTCACCAAATAAGACAACTGCTATTAATTTATGGGGCAAGGAATATTACTATGACCTACATCATGGGTTTAGAAATTTTATACACATTGCAAAGATATAAAATATTGAACCACAATAACAGACTCATCTCATTTTTCACTGACCCAAATGGTTGGTGCCATGGAAACATTGTGATTTCTATACTATATCAAAAATTCAATAGTCTGAAGTGGCATTAAGAATAAAAGCAAGGGGCCGCCTGGGTGGCGCAGTCAGTTAAGCGTCCGACTTCAGCCAGATCACGATCTCACGGTCCGTGAGTTCGAGCCCCGCGTCAGGCTCTGGGCTGATGGCTCAGAGCCTGGAGCCTGTTTCAGATTCTGTGTCTCCCTCTCTCTCTGCCCCTCCCCCGTTCATGCTCTGTCTCTCTCTGTCCCAAAAATAAATAAACGTTGGAAAAAAAAAAAATTTTTTTTTAAATAAAAAAAATAAAAAAAATAAAAAAAAAAAGAATAAAAGCAAGGGTGTCTGGGTGGCTCAGTCAGTTAAGCATCTGACTTCGGCTCAGGTCATGATCTCACAGTTTGTGAGTTCGAGCGCCACGTGGGGCTCTGTGCTGACAGCTCAAAGCCTGGAGCCTGCTTCAGATTCTGTGTCTCCTTCTCTCTCTGCGCCTCCCCTGCTCATGCTCTCTCAAAAATAAACATTTAAAAACTTTTTGTTTAAAGAATAAAAGTATTACTTTCGTTATTTTGTTTTGCTGTAAAAAGCACTGAACAAACTCAAAGTAAAAGGAGAACATCCTATGAGGATTAGTTTGCTGGATTGAGACTATTTATTAATATATAAATAATCCACTAAAATAAATCCCTATTCAAAACAGTAGCTTGCATCTCTTTCTCTCTGCTCATTCTCTCTACAGTTGACTCTCAAACTGATATTAATGGTTAACTTGGCTCTATTTAAGAATGATCTAAAGATATATAATATTTTTGGATCCATTAGAGAATTTTTATTCTAGTTTTATTCTAGTTTTATTTTAATGGTTATTCTTAATTCAAGTTAAGATTTTTCTATCAAATATATTTTTAAATCTATTGTGTCTGTATTTTAGTGTCTTTTTTTCTAAACTCTTATTATCAGAACTCTTTCATTTAATCAGTAGGTATTTATTATATAAAGTATTTTTTAAAAAATTTTTAACATTTATTTTTGAGAGAGAGATTGACAGAGTGTGAGCAGGGAAGGGGCAGAGAGAGAGAGGGAGACACAGAATCTGAAGCAGGCTCCAGGCTCCAAGTTGTCAGCACAGAGTTTAATGGGGGCTTGTATCCACGACCTGCAAGATCATGATGTGAACCCAAGTCAGACGCTTAAGCAACTGAGCCACCCAGCCCCCCCCCCAATCAATAGGTATTTATTGAAACCACTATGTGCTAGAATGATTTGGTTTTCTTCATTCCAATATTAATCAATATGCAATTTGATTAGAACAAGTTCTCCAAGAAAGCTCAGCAATTTAGACATAGTATTGTGGCTTTTAGTCTAAAATTATGGTTAAAGTACCAAAGGCCAGCTCACTCTTCTGTGGATTGTCTCCATTTAAAGTATTTCCTTTATAGGGATGCCTGGGTGGCTCAGCCAGTTAAATGTCCAACTCTCGATTTAGGCTTGGGTCATAATCTCAAGGTTCATGAGATTGAACCCCGTTGTTGGCTCTGTGATGACAGTGTGGGATCTGCTTGGGATTTTGTCTCTCCTTCTCTCTATGCCCCTCTCCTGTGCATACACACCCACTTGGTCTCTCTCTCAAAATAAATAAACTTTAAAAGTTTTTTAAAAATAAAATATTTCCTTTATAGATATCAGAATAACATAAAGTATATTTTATCAATCTTGTGGTTTTACCCTATTGAAATTCTTTATGTGCCAGTGATTTCAAAAGAATTTTCTAATTTAACTATTCAGTTAACTATTGTTTGTAGCTTGGCCTTTGGAGATAATGGGGTTTGGATTTAGATTCTGATTCTCCTACTTATAAAATGTTTAACTTTAGGCAAGTTACTTGGTCTTTCTGAACCTTAATTACTTCAGCTCTAAAAGCAGGATAACACATGCCTATCTCACATAAAACACTGTTTTATGTCTTAAAAGTTGCTACATATGAAAAGGCCAAGCACACCATCAGACAGGAAGCATGACTCAATGTCAGTTTTCCTTCTTTATTTATTTCTTCCCTTCTAGTGGATTTTTTCTTTAAGATATTACTCACATGACTCCCAAAATTCTTCTATAACTGTCAAAAGCTGATTAACCTTATTTAACCACATATCATATGCTGACAAGAGTGAATGCAGCATAGTATCTTCTGCTCTTTTTAGAATAGCACACGGACTGATGATAATTCACAAGTACGGAAAATCTCAATTAATCCAAATATTAAAATCAGAAGAAGAAGGCAGTGAAAAAAGTTAGGAAGAAGCAATACTACAAATAGAGGACCTATGATTATACACCTGGGTCTCCATTACCAGTATTGTTTCTTTACATTTTTTTTTCATTTGTGTATAGTTGACACACATTACATTAGTTTCAAGTGTACAACATAGTTATTCAACAAGTTTATACATTATGCTATGCTCACCACAACTGTAGCTACCATCTGTTATCATCAATGCTTTTACAATGTCATTGACTATGTTTCTTATGCTGTGCCTTGTATTCCTGTGACTTATTCATTTCATAACTGGAAGCTTGTATTCTTTCTAACTCAGAATATGGGTAAACACTCAGGGTCTTTACAGCAACACTCATGGCAAGGGTAAGCAACATGGGTCAATGAACGGGGGATAGAGGCAGTGGGCGAGGGAAGCCAAATGGATACTTCCTACATGCCCTCACCTGATACTCAGTTTTTTTCCACGTGACACTTATGTTATGTAGAGGAGGCAGGTCTACAAGAGTCTCATATCCATATTAAAGAAACAGCCACTGGTTTTGACTAGAAGCCATTTGAGAGACTTGGCCCCCTCAATAGATACCATAGGATAAATGCTGATTAGAAAAAAAGATGGTTTATCTCAACAGTGGATGCCAGTCAAGGACACAATGCCCCATTTCCATCTATCTAGTGCCCCATATAAACCACCCTACCATTCACACCCACAGAGTGTGGGTAGGGAAAAGGGAGAGATGCTGAATTTATCTGAGAAAATCCTAGAAGTGACTAGCCTTGAATTATACAAGATCAAGTTTCAGCTTAATCAGGTGAAATGAGAGTAGAAGACAGATGTTAATCATTTTGGGGTAAAATTATATCCTCAACCATGGTTTGCAAGTATCATGATCATACATGATGATGCATCAGTAAAGGAACTAAGGAGTTACAAAAAGATGTATCTGTCAGGCATGGAACATTCTGGAGGGGGAACAGAAAAAAAAAGGAATAGGAGAGATATCAGTGCTCAGCCCAGGCATACAGCAGAAAAGAGGTGTTCCTGGACTAAATAGGGAAGAAATAAATAAGAAGTATTTAACCAAGCTGGGAATTATGGATTTCCTCCAATTTTAAATTAACTTGTTCTGTCTATGCTTTCTTAGGAGAAGAATTGGGGCCCGATGGAAAGGAAGAAGTAAAATTATCAGTTTGCAGATGACATGATCATATGCACAGAAAACTCTAAAGACTTCACCAAAAACCTATTAGGACTAATAATCAAATTCAATTAAATTGCAGAATACAAAGTCAATGTAAAAAATCAGCACATTTCTATACACTAACAATGAACTATTTGAAAAATAAATTAAGAAAATCCCATTTTGGGGCACCTGGGGGGCTCAGTCAGTTGAGCATCCGACTTCAGCTCGGGTCATGATCTCACGGTCTGTGAATTCGAGCCCCGTGTTGGGCTCTGTGCTGACACCTCGGAGCCTGAAGCCTGCTTCAGATTCTGTGCCTCCCTCTCTCTCTGCCCCAACCCACTCACATTCTGTCTCTCTCTCTCTCAAAAATAAATAAACATTAAAAAAATATATTTTTTAAAAATAAATAAAATAAAATAACTCCCATTTATAATAGCATCAAAAAGAATAAAATACTTAGAAAAAAGTTTACCCAAGGAGGTGAAAGATCTATACACTGAAAACAATAAAGCATTAATGAGAAATTGAAGAAGATGCAAATAAATGGAAAGATATTGCATGCTCATGAATTAGAAGAATTAATATTTTTAAAATATTTGTACTACTCAGGGCACCTGGGTGGCTCAGTCCCTTGAATGTCCGACTTCGGCTTAGGTCATGATCTCACGTTTGTGAGTTTGAGCCCCACATCAGGCTTTGTGCTGACAGCTCAGAGCCTGGAGCCTGCTTCAGATTCTGTGTCTCTCCCTGTCTCTGCCCCTCCCATGCTCATGCTCTGTCTGTCTCTGAATAATAAATATATGTTAAAAAAAAAAAAAAAAGTTAAAGGGGCGCCTGGGTGGCTCAGTCTGTTAAGAGTCCAACTTTGGCTCAGGTCATGATCTCACAATTTGTGGGTGCAGCCCACATCGGGCTCTGTGCTGACAGCTCAGAGCCTGTAGCCTGCTTTGGATTCTGTGACCCCCCCCTCTCTCTGCCCCTCCCCCACTCACACTCTGTCTCTCTCTCAAAAATAAACATTAAAAAATTTTTTTTAAAAATTAAAAAAATTTTTTACTACTCAAAGTAATCTACAGATTCAATGTAATCTCTATCAATCCAATGGCATTTTTCAAAGAAATACAACAAACAATCCTAAAATTCATATGGAGTCACAAAACATCCAAATAGCTCAAGCAATCTTAAGAAAGCAGACAAAACTAGAGGCATCATATTGACTGATTTCAAATTATATTACAAATCTATAGTAATCAAAACAGTATGGTACTGGCATAAAAACAGACACACAGACCAATAAAACAGAGTAGAGAACCCAAAATAAACCGACACATGTACAGTTTGCTAATTTGTGATAGGATGCCAAGAATACAAAATGTTAGACTGTTTAATAACTGGTATTAGAAAAACTGGACAGCCAATACAAGAGAATGAAATTGGATCCCTATCTTAAACCACACACAAAAACCAACTCAAAATAGATTAAAGACTTAACTGTAAGACCTGAAACTGTAAAACTCCTAGAAGATAACATAGAGAGTAAGTTCCCTGACATCAATTTTTATAACGATTTTTTAGATTTGACACCAGAACCAAAAATAAACAAGTAGGAGTACATCAAACTAAAGAGCTTCTGCACAGCAAAGGAAACCATCAACAAAATGAAAACGGGGGTGCCTGGGTGGTTCAGTCGGTTAAGCGCCAGACTTCGGCTCAGGTCATGATCTCATGGTTTGTAGGTTTGAGCCCCATATCAGGCTCTGTGCTGACAGCTCAGAGGCTGGAGCCTGCTTCGGATTCTGTGTCTCCCTCTCACTCTGTCCCTCCCCTGCTTGAGCTCTGTCTCTGTCTCTGTCTCTCTCTCTCTCTCTCTCTCTCTCAAAAAGTAAATAAACATTTTTAAAAAATGAAAAGGGAAACTACAAAATGGGAGAAAATATTTGCAACCCATGTATCTGATAAGGGGTTAATTTGCAAAATATATAACAACTCAGCAGCAAAAAACCCCCAAATAACCCAATTAAAATTTGGGCAAAGGACATGAATGGACACCTCTCCAAAAACATATAAATGGCCAACAGGTATATGAAAAGGTGCTCAACATCACTAATCATGAGGGACACGCAAGCCAAAACCATATGATCTCCTCATACCTGTTAGGTTGACTATTATTAAAAACAAAACCAAAAGATAACCATGTTGTTAAGGATGTGGAGAAAAGGAAACCCTGGTATAGTGCTAGTGGGAATGTAAATTGGTGAAGTTACTATGGAAAAAATATGGAGGTTCCTCAAAAAATTAAATATAGAACTACCATATGATCCAGCAATCCCATTGCTGGGTATATTTCTAAAATAATTGAAATCAGAATCTTTAAGAGATATCTGTACTCCCATATTCATTGCAGTATTTCTCACAAAAAACAAGATACAGAAACAACCTAAATATCCATGGACAGATGAATGAATGCAGAAGATGTGGTATACACATGGACTGGAAGACTATTGAACCTTAAAAAGAGGAAATCCTGACATTTGTGACAACATGGACCTGGAGGACATTTTGCTAAATGAAATAAGCCAAATACAGAAAGACAAATACTGTATGTTATCACTTACACGTGAAGTCTGAAACAAACTCATAGAAGCAGAATGACGTAATGGCCAGTGGCTGAGGGGAAGGGGGAAATGGAGAGATGATGGCAAAACAGTACAAAGTTTCAGCTATTTAAAGTAAATAAGTTCTGGGGGTCTGCTATACAACATAGTACCAACAGTTAACAGTATTGTATTGTATACTTAAAATTTTCTTTTTTTTTTTTTTTTTTTAATTTTTTTTTCAACGTTTATTTATTTTTTTGGGACAGAGAGAGACAGAGCATGAACGGGGGAGGGGCAGAGAGAGAGGGAGACACAGAATCGGAAACAGGCTCCAGGCTCTGAGCCATCAGCCCAGAGCCTGACGCGGGGCTCGAACTCACGGACCGCGAGATCGTGACCTGGCTGAAGTCGGACGCTTAACCGACTGCGCCACCCAGGCGCCCCAAAATTTTCTAAAAGGATAGATCTTATATTAAGTGTTCCTGCCACCAAAATAATAATAATAATAAATAATAATAATAATAACAATGACAATAACAACAACAAGAAAGGGGGTGGGAGGAATCTTTGGGAGGTAATGAATATATCTATGGCCTTGATGGTAGTAATGGTTTCATAAGTGTGTATTCTTCCTAAATTCATCAAGCTATATATATTTAATATGTGTAATTTTTTAACAAGTCAGTCATGCCTCAATAAAGTAGTTTTAAAAACAAAGAAAAAGAAAAAGAATTGGAGCCTAAGATAAGTCAGAATCGAGAATTGCCCTATGACCAATTAAGGCACTGTTTCCACTATAATCCATTATCTCACTGCTGCCAAAATGACCTTCTTAATCCAAATCTCCATTTTCTGTCTACTGAATAAACCCTAATAAGGGTTCTAATAAAACATCTACAAAGAACACATTATCCTCATAGGATAAAGTACAAACTTTTTAGCACATTGTGATACTCCTGCCTTCCTCTTTATCCTCATGTTTTCTAAAAAAATACATGCTCCTTGGTACCAGTTATGTTGAAAATCTATAGTTCTCTACCACACTCTTTTTCTTTATACTTCCACATGCTCTGATGAAATGAACACAAGCTTCGCCACCACCACCATCAGTGCTAACGGCACCGCCACTATGAGTAATCATCACATTTAATTCCATTAACACAGTCATTATCATCACCACCACCACCACCACTAGGACCACTTCCACTGTCACCACCAGCACCCAGTTGGCAAAAGCTATCTTTTAAGACTTGGTTTTAAGCATTAGCTTCTCTGTGAGCCTACAACTTCATTTTCAGTGTCATCAATGAACCCTAATCAATAGCCTTTCCCAAAGTGTGATCCCAGAAGAATTTTTCTTTGGATATTAATATGTACTCCACACAATTACCATCTTCCATATGGTTTGAATTAAGTCTTTAATATTCTTAAAAGTAATGTTTTCATACAGTACAAATAACAGAGAAAATACGATTTTCATGACTTTAATATAATAATTATGAATAATTATAAGATTCATTATGCTTTAATAAATTTTAACTATGTTGTTTTGAAAGCCTTATGTGTTGGAGTCATTTATTTATGTTTAAAAGAGGTATTTCTTCAGTTTTATGTTTTAGCATTTAGACTACATCAAGTAGGCTGTATACACACACACATATGTGTGTGTATACACGTGTGTGCATGTATATGTGACCTCCTTAAACAATGATGTATCATATATATACAATTATGTAGTCCTAAGCACTGAGAATCAATGATAAACAAGACTGCCATGGTCCTTGTCCTCAGTGTAGATTCCATCCTATCAGGGAAAATAGATCTAAAAAACAAAGGAAAACACAATAATTGCAGTTTGTGTTGAGTTCTATGAAGAAGGTAGAAATGTAATTCAAGAAGGCCTGAGAATTGAAAGATGAGAAGGAAATTAAGTAAGCAAACAGAGGAGGTAAGAACATTCTAGGCAGAGGGTACAATATATGTAAAGGCCCTGATGCAGAAAAGGGTTGAGCATATTTGAAGAACTGTAAGATAAGGCTCAAAAATCTAGGCATGCTGCAGATTTGGCAGAGCCTTATAAGCTGTGGTTGGTAGTTTGGGTATGATTATATACCCACAGGGTTAAAAGGTTTTAAGCAGGGGGAACATGACCTGATTAATGTGTTAAGATATACTGGCTTCTGTGTGGAGAACAGGCCGAAGGGGGTAAGAGTAAATCAGGATAGCAGTCAGGTGGCTGTTGTTGGCCAGATGAGAGATGATGGAGGACTGGCCTGTGTGGTGCCCATGGAGACAGAGAAGCCAATTAGGAAATTCTCTGACTTATCACCAACCCACAGGACCATCTTACAAGCAGTGTTATCAGCACAGATGAGTGGCTTATTCTAACTCAACCAGTGGCTAAGGCCAGAATCAATTTCACAACTGTCTAATTCCTGAGCCCAGCTCTTTCCACTGCACTGCCTGCCTCTTACAGCCTTCCTGCACGGTGTTAACCTTCCTGCTCCTGACTGACAGCTGAGATATTACTGTTACATCCAATAGGGGGATTGTCTTTCCTTTTTTCCTTCCTTAGAACACAGGTACCCATCCTACTGCAACTGTGACCATTTAGCTAGTTGATAATGATTTGGAAAACAGCTCCCAGATTTCCTCCAGGGCCAGTTGTGACCCCTGTCCTTTCTGCTGTCTCTCCTCTCAGTCAACCAGGAAGTGTTGAACAGAGACCAGGCAGTCTGTCTCAGAAGTTACTCGCCTCTGTCTAAGTCTTATAATGACAACTGAGATCCATGAATTACAAGAGCACACAGCCAACGCATTGGGCCTTAAATAATCCCAGAAGATTCTTTTTTTCCAATCACCAGTTGTTTAAAAAAAAAAAAAGGCTCCATGCTCAGTCACCTCTAAAGAGCTGTCACCAAAAATAAAGATTATCATTGTAACAGGCTTACTTTATGATTGTGAGAAATACACTAACATTTGGGCTCATAAAAGTCCACTGTCCTTTCATTGTGCTTTTAAATTTTTTTTTAATGTTTATTTATTTTTGAGAGAGACAGAGAGACAGAGCACGAGCAGGGGAGGGGCAGAGAGAGAGGGAGATACAATCTGAAGCAGCTCCAGGCTCTGAGTTGTCAGCACAGAACTGGAGACGGGGCTCGAACTCACAAACCGTGAGATTATGACCTGATCCAAAGTCGGACGCTCAACTGACTAAGCCACCCAGGCGCCCCCTCCTTTCATTGTGCTTTTAAATGAGTCTGAAATACTAGTCCTGGAGGGCCTCCTTTCCAGAGAACTCCTTGGGTTTAAAACCAGGTTTATTAGTCCGCTCTGTCTGCTATTGACTGAATGGCTTACAAACAACAGATATTTATTTCTCTGAGTCCTAGAGGCTGGGAAGTCCAAGATCAAGCTGCCAGCTGATTCTGTTCCTGGCTTGCAGATGGTCACCTTCACAACGTGTCTCTCTTCCTCTTCTTGTAAATCCAGTAATCCCATCAGTAGGACCCCTCTCCCATGACCTCATCTAACCCTAATTACCTCCCAAAGGCCCTCTCCAAATACCATTATGGGGGGGGGGGCTTAGGACTTCAGCTTATGAATTTTGGGGGGAGACAACTTGGCTTATTGCGCCAGGTGATGCTACAAACTCAGAAAGCTTCAAATCTTCCCTTTATCAAATTATCCTGTTTGATGATTCTTGTTTATTCAAACATTTCTAGTGCCCAGTATGACTTTCATGGTAAGTGAGGCCCTGCTAGGTACACCTTATTAGGCTTCATTAAAAGACAGGATTTCATAACATCTCAAATCAGGCACCACAACCAATTCAGAGATAGAAGAAATGTCTGAGATCCAAAAACAGGCTAACTTACCATATTCTGTATGGCTGAGATTTAAGCTGTCTGTAAGCCAAGAGGTACATGTAATCTCTGAGAAATGCAGGTTTCTGATCAATGGTGTTGTTTCATCCTTCTCAAATAATGACATGGATTTAAGAATCGAGTCGATAGGTCTCACTATTGAAACATGGTGAGTGAGGTGGAGCAGCTCTGGAGTTTCTGCCTGCCTGCGATGCAGTAGAGTGGCCACATCTGAGTTCTAGCCCTGCTTCTGCAACATATTAGCTGTATCACTTGGCATGTCACATTACTCTCCTGACTCAGCTTCTTGATTTTAAAACAAGGATGATAAACATCCCCTGAGTATCTGACCAGAATACCAAAAGGGACCAATACCCATGCTACAATTTGAGATGTAATGCCCGAAGTTCCGAAACCTCCCACAAAAGTCCACCAGAGTCGTGAGTCAAAGCCAAGCGGCAAGGGTCGTTTATTGCAGGTTCGAACCTGGTCCTCTGCGCACTCGTCGCCGGTGACGCAAGAGGCCTCGATCAGGGTTGGTACAGCGTTTTTATAGACAGAGACAAATAGCACAGGGGAGGTTTCAAATTATGAGGGGCCTGATTGGTTGATTTTAAAGTAAGGACATTTGTTGTTCTCTGATTGGGCGTCCTTTGTCTGTCCTTTGGCGGGAAGGCTTTGTCCGTTACTTGTGGCGGGAGGAAAAAGGGGGAAGGGGGAAGAGGGTAGGGTAGGTGGGGAATGTGCTAAGCAAGCAGGTTTACAGAAGCGAGAAATGCCGGTTAGTTTATGTACAATTACTCATTCCATTACCTATCAGACTACATTTAGGAAGGTTTACAACCCATTCTACTACACAGCGGGTTACATTCAGGAAGGGCTTCACAATGCTCGTAGCAAACAGCAAGCAAAACAGACTTCTCAGCAATTGTATTTCTTATCAAAGATCCATAATAAGCAGAAAAGAGAACCTAGCTTTAAACTAAGGCAGGGCTGTCATTTGGATTGTTCCTTTCAGAGACAGTGATTCTATGATGACCATACCTGAAATTCCTGTAACTCACTGTCTAGAAACAGCTTATGGCCTTGGTTTCCCAGGATTACCATAAAAATCATTGTTCCAGACTCTGTTCTATAGCAGTGACCACTCTTTTCCATTTGCTTTTTGAATGTGGTTGCTCCCAGTACTTCTTTAAGATCTTAAATATGATGACCAGGGGAAAAGTGTGTCCCTAAAAACAGAGCACTCCTCCAAACTCAGTCACTTAGGATTCTCAAATGTCACTTAGGAGACTCTCTTATCAGGAAACTTCATTTAGTCTTTTTCTCTTCAAAGCAAAGGTTCTTAAAGGGCTTACTCTTTTTTTTAATTATTTTAAATGTTTATTTAATTTTGAGAGAGAGAGAGCATGTGCGCATGTTTTGGGGAGGGGCAGAGAGAGAGGGAGACACAGAATCCAAAGCAGGCTCCAGGCTCTGAGCTGTCAGCACAGATCCTGATATGGGAATTGAACCTATGAACTGTGAGATCATTACCTGAGCTGAAGTCGGCAGCTTAACCAACTGAACCACCCACATACCCCTAAAGGTCTTGCTCTTTAATGACAGCAAAACAAGCTTTGTTTTCTAAAAGGTGAGGGTACTTGACAGGTAGGAAGAGAGAGAAAGAATTAATTTAAACTTTTTCCCCTCTTCTAACTCCAGTCGCCTTGTCTCTAGCCTAGAGATGCTTAAATAATCAGTCTATCCTAAATTAAAAGGTGATCTTTGAAGGGTAGGCAGATAACAGCAGTTTAGAAAAGTCAGCTGAAGTAGGAGTTAAATTCTGTGTACATTCAGATAGCAAGGCTTTCAAGTGAACTCTAAGATGTCAGCGAAACCTGTAGACAACTTGCCTGACTCAGGAGCAAGTGGGCTTCCTAGCAGGGAATAAGAGGGTGTTACAGGAGAGAGTGTGGGAAACCTCAGGATCTGGGAAGGAAAAGAGCAGCCACAGCCCCACTCTGGGTAGACAGAGCATCTGTCAAAAACAAAACAAGCAAGTCATAAGGTCTAAGACAGTGATCAAGCCATATTTAAAGTTCCAGAAAGAGGTTCCTCTAACAGCTAAGCCATTCCAGGAGTACAGACTTGGTCTCCAGCCCAGATCAGGGGCTCCCTGCACACTACACAATATTGTTATGAGTTGAATTGTGTCCCTCAAAATTCATGTTGAAGTCCTAATCTCCAGGACCTTAGAATACAGCTGTATTTGGAGATAGAGACTTTAAAGAATTAATTAGGGTTAAATGAAGTCGTGAGAGTGAGGTTCTAATCCAATATAAGGAAAGGATGAGACATCAGGGATGCACGCACACAGGGGAAAGACCGTGTGTGTCTTGATGCGATATAGTGAGGAGCTAGCCAACTGCAAGCCGTGGAGAGAGGTCTCAGGAGAAACTGAACCTGCAGCACCTTGATCTTGGACTTCTAACCCCTAGAACTGTGAGAAATAAATTTCTGTTGTTTAAACCACTAGTTATGGCAACCCTGGCAGACAAATATATAGTTGGCAACTAGTCTCAATCCAAATACAAAAACAAGAAACAAAAGAAAAAAACAAGCATTCAAGAAACACTAGTACTTTCTTTTTCTATAGCTCAATTTGCAAGTAATTTCAGAATCTGAACCCCCACCTCAAGCAGCATAGAACTTAACCTCATCTACAGCATGGGGAAGGCAGGCAAGGACCTTACTTTATGGGCTTTATGACATCCTTTGTCCACACTGGAATTTCTGTGAGGCCACAATGGTCCCATAAGCCTATCTATATGCACCATAACATGGTTTTTCTTTTCTGAGATCACACCATCTCCACTTAACATGGCCAAGAAGCAACGTCTGTGGTCTACTTACACACGGTGTGATGAATATCCTCTCTAAGAGAGCAGGAAGCTCAGTTTCCCATCCAACTTCTGGTCAACATACTCTGTCTATAACCACAAATTGCATTGGGTGGGGTGAAATCAGAAGATAATCCTGATCCACTGAAAAGGCTATCATCTTTTCTAATTATAGCTACAGGCTGGAGTGATTTAGCCTTGCTACTTAAAATAAGGGCAACAGGGGCACCTGGGTGGCTCAGTTGGTTAAGCATCAGACTTCAGCTCAGGTCATGATCTCACGGTTTGTGAGTTTGAGGCTGCTTTGGATTCTGTGTCTTCCTCTCTCTGCCCCTCCCTTGCTCATGCTCTCTCTCTCTCTCAAAAATAAATAAATGCTAAAAATTAATTAATTAATTAATTAATTAATTAATTAAAATAAGGGCAACATGCCAGTAGCATTGGCATCACTTGGGAGCCTGTTAGCATTATAGAATCTCAACTCCTAATGTAGAATCAGAAACTGCATTTTAACTAAATCCTAGGTGATTTTTTTATGCACACTGAAACTTGAGAAGCAGTGGTCTAGCACAAAGATTCTCAAACTTTAGCAGGCATCAGAATCATCTGGAGGACTTGATGAAGCACACATGCCTTGGCTGCACCCCCAGACTCTGATTCAGTGTGTCTGGGGTGGGTCCCAAGGATTTTCATTTCTAATAATCTCCCAGGTAATGGTGATGCTGCTAGTCTGGGGACCACAATTTTGAGTAGAATTAATATAGAACATACAAAGATACATTAATGTTCTATAAGTTAAGAGACCATGGGTAACTTTTCCTGCCTATTTTATTGTTAGTTGAAGCAGGCCTGCCATAACATTCGTGGAGCCCAGGGCAAGAGTACAAAAGGACTTCCATGTACCATCTGTGTAAATATTTAAAAGTTATAAATCATGCTGAAAGAAAAGGGGTTTAAAAATGTTCTGTCTTATGTCTTGACAAATACACCTTCATGATGATGTGGAAAATCAGGCTCAAGGGTAGAAATATCAGAACTCCTGTCTGTCCTTGTCCAGCCCTGTCCCTTTGTCTTCCTATTCCCCCTACCCTAGGAAAATAATGGGCCCAGGGCCTTTTGGACAGGGAATTCCAGTGTCCCAGGAATCCAGAGGAATGGGTCCAGAAGAAAGACACAGGCTCCATGGTGGCAAACCACTTGGCTTCATGGACTCTTTACCCATGGGGAAGGGTGAGGCCAGAGAAAGGCCAGAATGGGGCCCTTTAAAGCACAGGACACAGAGCAGGACTCAACATCGTCAAATCTAAGAATGATACAGATTGAGAGGCATGTGTAGTCTGTGGCTTTTTGATAATATACTTAGGGTCCAAGACTATTTAGCGTCACCTACGAAGTATGCAAGATAAAATGCAACAGTTGACCTACCAAGCTCTATGGTTCTCAGTGTGATCTCCAGACCACCAGCATGGTTATGGACTAAATATTTGTGTCTCTCCAAAATTAATATGCTAAATTGCTGTGAATACAATGGTTGGTAGAAATATGGATGGTAAAGGGCCATTCTGGTGCTATTGCAGACAGAAATGAGGAACAGATGATTAGAACATGGAAGAAAAGCAATCCTCATGATGAAGTGGGAAACAACTTGGCTTAGCTGAACTGTGTTCTAGTATGTTGTGGAAAGTAGAACTTGCGAAGGATGCACTTGAATATTTAGTTGAGGAGATTTCTCAGCAGAGCTTTGAAGAAGGGGCTTTGTTCCTCTTACCTGCTTATAGTAAAAGGTAAAGGAAGAGAGAAATTAAGGAATTGTTAAGTGAAAAGGAACCAGAATTTGGAGGTTGCAAAAAGATCAGATTACTAAGGGTGTGGCTCACCAATTGTTTGATAAAAAGATTATGCTGTGACTCATGGACTCAATCAGTTATCTCCCCAGAAGTCAGAACAGAGATGGGAAAAGACCAGCAAAAACACTACCAGCTGGGACTAAAGGGGAACAAAAAAAAACGGGATAGAATGAAAGAAGACTGTCAGACTCCTGGAATCCTACAGGACCAAAGAGTAGGAACGAATACAGCTGTCCAGCTGCAAACATGTTTTATTCTTCAAGGAAACGGAAGAAATTCAGACATCATCCAGGCTACCACTCCACTCTAACGGCCCCAAGCTTTCTTCCTCCTTAATTGAAGAAGGTGGGTCCTCTCAGAGAGCTATCAGGGCGGTATTCTGTAGGAGTTGAAGGGGCAGCCACCCTGTCAAACAATGGGATTGACACTGCCACCTCAGTGGGCCTGGAGGGCAGAGCATCAAACCAAAGAGGATGATTCTCAAACCCTAAGATCTCATGGAATTTGTCTTGCCAACATTTGGGCTTGCTTGGGACCCATCATTCCTTTTTTCCTTCAAATTTCTCCCTTTTGGAAATGAGGATGTCTGTCCTATGCTTGTCCCACCATTCCATTTGGGAAACACATAAACTTTCCCGGTTTCACAAGTTCGGAGTTACAGAGGAATTTTGCTTCAGGTTAAATCATATCTTAAATCCCATCTGAGATAAGATTAAGATCTGAGATTAAGACTTAAATAAGACTTTGGACCTTACACTTTAGAGACTTTAGATTCTGGAATCAGTTAAAACTTCTGGGGGCTATTAGGACTGAATGAATGTATTTTGCTTGTAAGAAGTACATGAATTTGGAGGAGCCAGAGATGGAATGTTATGGACCTAAGGTGTGTCCTTCCCAAAATTCAGAGGTTGTCCTTCCCAAAATTCACATGATATCTGGAGATAAGACCTTTGAGAGGAGGTAATGGGGGTTAGATGAGGTCATAAGGATAGGCTCTTCTGATGGGATTGGTGCCTTATAAGCAGAGATACCAAAGAACTTGCTCATCTATACTCTATTTCTCCTCCATGTGAGGACACGGCAAGAAGGAAGCTATCTACAATTCAGAAAGTCCTCACCAGCAACTGACTCAGCCAGCATCTTGATTCTTAGACTTCCCAGCCTCAATAACTATGAGAAAATAAATATCTGATGCTTAAGCTACCCAGTCTATGGTATTTTGTATGGCAGCCCAAACCAACTAATGCAGGTTTACCTCAGGAATTATTGGAAATGTAAATCCCTGGGCCCCACCCCAGACCTACTGAATCAGAAACTATAGGGCTGGGCCCCAGCAGTCTGTGTTTTAACAAGCCCTCCAGGGGATGCTTGATGCTTGCTTCCACCACTCAAGGAACAGTTTTTGTTCTTTTATTCCTCCATCAGGAACAACTTGGAGACCATTTTTTATGTGAATTCAGCTTTGGACTGCTCAGAACTAAAGTACCCTTTATTCTATTATCAGCAGGATCTCTATTCCCCAAGTTCATGAATACTAAATGAGACTGCTGATATAACATGTGTTAAATTGTTGTACCTGGTTAAATACATCCAAAAAGTCAGTTAATATACTCTATTTCCAAGAACTTTCAGATGCATCCTTTTGTTTTAAAGAAAAATTTTTTCCACATTTTTATCTTCTTTAAAATTATGGTGATAAGGCCTTAGAAAAGTGTTACTAAAAAGCACATTTGAGAAGGACATCTCTTTGTTTTTTCAAATTTATATTCATGTAGACATAAAAATCACAAGAGGATATGACAACTACTTATTGCTTCAACCTCTTTTCTGAGCTTCCTGGGAGAGTCAGGTCTCTATAGTAATGTTTAAATGGGGTGGGGATTTGCTATAAAAATAATAATTAGTGCTTCGATTTAGGTAACCACAACATGGCAAGTCTTTGTATGTACACCATGAAAAGAGGAGGAAAAAGAAGTCATATGTCTTAATCTACTTATGAGTGACTATTTACATACCACATATTTCATTCAACCATCACAATATCTTGAGGTTTGTAGCATTATCCTCATTTTATAAGTGAATAAAATGTAGATTCATACAGCTGGCATATGCATCTTACTAGGACAATTTGGTCAGTTACTGCAGGCCAAGGGATTTGAACCCACTGCTGTCTGCTCCCAAAGAAAACCTCTATATTCCCAGAATATCACAATGCCCCTTAGACTTGTGGAAACTGCATTACATCCTTACAGTCTGACCTTCTCCGGACAAACACCTGCAATATAAAAGCTTCTTAGTTCAGGCTCTCACAATTTTTGCTACACATGCTATAAGAACCTCCAAACGAGTCTGACTCCCTACCTTGTTCGTCCATGTACCTCTGCTAGAAGTAGTTCTCTGAAAAGTAAATTTAATCACATTGCTCCCCCAACTGAAAAGTCTCACCTCAGCCTTCAAGATTAAGCCCAAACTCTTTGACAAGCCAGAGAAAGCCCTTCCCAATTTGTCATCTGCCTGCATGGTCAACACCATTTACACCTCCCACCATGCCATCCTCCTACAGGCAGCCTGTGTTCCACCCTTTCCAAGCTCCACTTACAATCCCTGCTCACATCATGCCTCTTGCTTCTCTGCCCTGACACACAGTCTTCCTTCTGCCCAGAATGCCCTTCCGGGCCCTTTTCACTTAACTAGTTTTTACTTACAGAATCACATGTTCTCAGAAGCTTCCTTTAACCTGCACAGTCTGATTTGAGTGTGTCTCTGGTGTGTCCCCATAGTGTCTTGGCATTCCTTCTCTCATGCATTTATCATGGTATATTAGAATCAGATACTCTTACAAGCGCTTTGCCCAAGGGCATGCCAGTCCAGGATCACTAACTAAATGAGCTGTGGTTTTCTGGTGCTGACCCACTCTGGCTAGATCTCCTGCACCCTTAAAATTATGCTCTTACATTTGTGGGAGTTCTTGTGGGAATTTTCACATTCATTAATGAATCAGTCCCTTCGACTACACCAGATATTGAGGTCCTGACTAGAGATTACTTCCAGTGCCCATTTGCAGACAGTGGCCCCTGTTGGGCTACTTTTCGTTCTATTACCTATTGCTGTTGCTGAGCCTGATAGATTTAAGCCTCCATGTCCTTCCTCAAGGATGGCTGAGTCCACACTGTGCCACATAGACCGAATTTCTTGCTCCTGTTAGAGATTTTTGTGCGAAATCAGTTTTCTATTTTATTTTGTTTTTCACTTGTAGCTCTCTGCCAAAGGTTCAATATCCAGAGAATAAATGAGATTCAGGCACCATTCTATTCTCAAAGCCACCCTCCACTTTAATGGCTGAGACCATAAATTTGGGCATAGCTTGTCCTCTTTATCCCTCAGGAGAAATTCTTCTCCAATAGGTTTCTTATTTCCACATGCGAATAGACTCCTGGTGGTCCTGTCATTTGCCCCTCCCCCCCATCCCTGTATTCTACAGTTGCCCAGAAAGCTCCAAATCTCAGATATAAAGTCAGTTTAGGTTCAAACCAGGATCTCCACTACTCTCTCATCTGTAAGACTAGATACAAGGTTTAAATAGCACATGGCTGTTATTTCTTTAAATTGAATATACTATTATAATTTAATCCTTCACAGAAAGAAAAAATGCACACCTTCCAGATCCCCCTCTTTGATAAAAGAGAAAATTCAGGAAATTCTGGTTGTTCAAGATCGTATGTAAGTGTGGGCCCTGGTCTGGGCTTTCATCAATTTTCTTGCTTCTTTCAGCCCTGGAAGCCCAGTTTACAGAGGGAAGGGATAACAGATGCGCTGATGAAGTCAGAGCTGAACATAGTGAGCCACTATGGTGGTCAGGCTGTGGTTAAACCTCTCTGGGGAAAAAAGTTGTATACATACTTTCCAGTTTCTAATCACTCTCAGTTAGGCATCCCCTGGAACCCAGCATTTTACTTAGACTTCTTATTGCATGGCAGAGCTCATTTGGTCTCCTAGAAAATACAGGTGAGAATTTGGCCAGTAGCCTCCCCCAAAAACCTTGCTGTTTAAAGAATGGGATGTGTATCATCAAATTCTTTTTTTCCCTTCAAAAGAAGCACTTTGCTAGATCCAGCAAATTATACCCAAATGAGTGTCTACCTCAAAAAGTCCCAACCCAGAAAGTTCTATCCTACATATAGCCTAAAATGACAGCATTTGTCTGGCCAGCCAAGTGGAGGGAGTCGAGTTGTAGGATAAACCAGTGGCTAAAAGTGGGGCCAGAGACTTCTGTGGCAGACTTCACGAAGGAGAAAACATGCTCCCCCTGATGTAGAAGGCCAACGCCTGGCTCTTAGAAAAACAAGCACATTCCTGGTGCTAGGAGTGTAGCTGTTGCCATAGCAACATGGCACCCATCCAGCCAAAACTTGAGATGCTGCAGAGGCTCCACAGAGACCAGGTCTTCAGAGCTGACAGTAAGATGCATCTGCTAATTACATATTAAGGCAACAAGAAAACCCCCCTGACATGCTGCAGATGGTGTCATGCTCTGAAGTAAGCTCTTCATAAGAACAGAACTGTCATAAATAAAATTCTTGTTTGCCCTTTAAAAACACATGATGCTAGGTCATGTCTGGGGCAACTAAACCCAATCTATGGAACACTGAGACTATAGATCTCCTTTGGTCGTCCCTACAGTATACACTATCATTCTGCCACCACCAGCACCACCACCACCCCCCCGTTTTTTTTTTTTTTTTTTTTTTTTTTTACCATTATCATTAGGGCACTATTTTTTTACTCATGGTATGATCTTAGCATCCATTTTTCCAATTCCCTCATTTAACACATGTATATATTACCTTGCAAGTTCACATAGCTAGTAAATGATGAAGCAAGGTCTGTATGATTCAAAATAAAACCCAGCCTTCTCCTTATCAGTCCACACTGCTTCCATAGACTAGTGAAAACTATATTATGTTCTGCATCAATTAGAAATGATTTTGGCTGTAAATAACAACCACAACAATAAAACCAAGGGTATCTTTAACTATAAAAAAATTAAATCTGGACATGAATAATTCTAAAACTTGCTCAAAAGCAACACAGGGTCAGGACCCTGAGTCAGCATCTCTGTAGTTTTTATGAGTGTTCACCTTTGGTCACAAGATGGACATTGCAAATGCAGGCACCAAGTCTACATGAACATGTCCAGGATGAGTGGAGGGCTGCACAACAGGGAGAGGGGTGTGAAAAAGAACCATCATGAGGGTCTTCTCTCTTTTTATCAGAGAGTAAAGTTCTACTCACAGTATTCCCAGCTGACTCTCTCTAGTCTCACTGGACAGAACCAGGTTATATGGACAACTATAGCTACCAGGAAGGCTGGGAAAGTAAGCATCTGACTTTTCTCAGCTGCCATAATAGGAGGCAGTTAATGGAAGTACAGTGAAATGGCCATCAGGGAGCCAACCCAAAGTGTCTGTCATGTGTTCTCACAGTCACCAGAAAGCCTTTGCTGTATAGCAATTCCTTGGTTCAATGACCATAATCTTTTCCTAGAATTTCTCTAAGAGCCTCCTAACTGATATTTCCTTTCCATGCCCTCTCCCTTTAGTGGAAAGATTTGGCTAAATCTCAAGTTGTCTCATTCATAGCCTTGAGCCCTTTCCATCGCCAGACCTAACTATTCATCCGTGCATTTAATAAACATTTTGAGAACAGTTGTTTAGATTTTCTATTCTGTGCACAAGTGGAAAATATTCCCAACAAAAACACAGCAGAAGAATCCATTGTCTTTACCTTCCTCTTCACTACCATACTCACTTGCTTAGCCCCAGGGTCATTTCATATAGACTCCACATGATCCAAATCCCAGATGAACTTGAACTGTTGTACTTTGTTTGGAAGAAGAAAGAAACTCACATACTCAGATGCTAAAATCAAGAGTGACCCTTAAAATCCTTACAGACTTACAAATCGACTACTTCAAAACTTACAAGTTGTTTTTTTTTTTTTTTCCTTTCTTTCTTTTTAATATAATCATTTCAGTCTGGTTATTGGTGTTCAGATTTATTGACTTGGAAAATTAAGACTTTCCTAGGGGATATTTTATGTCTGTCACTTAATAAAGTTGCTGCCTATTTGATTTAAAGGCCCAGACCCAGACAACTTCATCCTAAAAGCCACGGAACAAAATTCGAATTTATTTATTTTTTTTTTTATCCATAAACAAGGCCTGGAATACACAACAGCAATCCCTCCACATTGCAAACTCCAAGAGGAGCCATTCAGATTGCATTCTATGTCAATGGAGCCCCTGGGGTTTTACAGCAGCAGTCATAACAAACAATAGCTACTCCAAAAACCAGCAAACAGCATACACCTAGTGCCTGAGAGCTAGTCCCCACAAAATCTGTACTCTCAGACACAGTCTCTTCCACTGTTGTCACAGCACATATGTGAAGGTTATGCATCAAAATAGTTGTCCAGCTCAGAGCCCAGGCTGACTGTACCCTGAGCTAAGCCATTGCTCCTTCAGTCTTTGTAGTGTGATACCTACCTCTTGTTTTTAAATGACAAAAGGAAAGGAACCTTGGTGTTCCAAACTATCCTTCCCTTGTAGAAAATAAAGACAAATGATAGAATAAGGAATGGAGGTTTGGTGAGGGACAGAGGCAAATTCCAGGAAGAGACTGGCAGAACCAGGGCATGTAAGCTATTAGGTCTCTGAGAGAAAGATGCAGGTTATTTTTCAGGCAGAAAACATGCCAGTTTGGGGGAGCCTAAGCACAGTCTGCTGGAGCAGAGAAGAGAAACTCCAGCAGTTAGATTAATCCATGGGGAATCAGATTTAGCAGAAGAGAGCAGTCAAGAATTTTTACTCTGCTTTTTATTCATTCAACAAAAATACATTGTGTGTCTATTATGTCAGGCACTGTGTTATTCAGCAGTGGAGGCAGACATGGTTCTTGCCCCCAGGAAACTTACAGTCTGGTGGGCAAGGCAGACATTAAACAAATAATCACACAGATAAGTGTGAAATTGAATTGTGATAAGTGACAGGTTTCAGGACAGACTACCCCAAAATGCCACCTTGGCATGTTGAATATTTCAAATTGAAGGAATTTGAGAAAAAGCATACTCAGAAAAGACTTTCAGGGTGCCTGGGTGGCTCAGTTGGTTGAGTGTCCGATGATGAGGTTTTGGAATGATAGGAGGGTTTGGAGCTGATGGTCAAGAAAGAATTCTTGAAGACGTCTTTAGTGTAAAAAGGTGATTTATTAAAGCATAGGACAGGACCCATGGACAGAAAATGCTGCCCTGGGATTGTGAAGAATGACTGGTTATATACTATGGATTTGGGGGGGGGGGGGTAAAGTCAAAACAGAAGCCTCCAGAAGGACTTTGATATACTAAAGAGGACTCCTAAGATACCGGAGGCCTTACTATCATCAAGCTACAGTTGTTTTTCCTCTAGTCAGGCATTAACATTAGGACAGTAGGGGGTTCCTGGGGAAATGGTATACTCTGTATTTGCTTCAAGTATTTGTCAATGGGCTGCAGGTTATAAAGAAATTTAATTTTACCTGCCATTTCCTTCTTGCCTTTATTCCCCACATCACTATAGAGGGGAGGGCGATAATAGGGGCTTCAGGAAACTAAGTCAGTAGGTTTCTGGAGATTAGGCTATTGATAAGATTGCCTTTTTCTTATAATTTACTAAGATATGTATGAACTGATGGAGACTGGTGTCCTGAATATCTCTATCCTGTGTCCTGTGACCTCTATCAGTTAACCATTTGTTTTCTTTCCTTTCCTTTGTTCCTGGGCAAGCAGGAGTGCTTGAGGAATATAACACATATTCCACCTGAGGGTGGGGGATATACTAGCTTGTACTTTGCCCTCAGCTTGCCTTATGCTCCCTCATCATATGACTCTTGATTTAAGCTCAGGTCATTGTTCCAGTGTTGTGGGATCGAGCCCCATGTCAGGTTCCATGCTGAGTGTAGAGCCTGCTTAAGAGTCTCTCTCTCCCTCTCCTCCTCTCTCTCCCTCTCTCTCTCTCTCACTGCCTCTCTCTTCCACTCATGTTCTCTCTCTCAAATAAAAAATTTAAAAAATTTAAAAGTTAAAAAAAAATGTAATATTAAAAAAAAAAAAAGACTTTCTGACTTTCTCCTGAAGCAAGCCATAAAATCCTCATGTGAGAGATGCCCTCCCTATGCTAGAGGAAAGGAGCACTTCTATCTGTCTCCAAAAACTGAGAGAAATCTAAACTAACAGTGTTACAGAACCAAGCTGGAACACTGGCAGAAAAACCATTCAGCACTCGGAGATCTTGGCGGATCAGAGATTTATTTAACACCAGCGGGCTCAGAGGAGACCTTTTCTCCAAAGATCTGAACCCTGAATGAAGGCGGGAAGGGTAATTCATAGTTTTCAGCTTCCTTATCTGTGGTGGGTTTTTGCGCACGCGGCAAACAGGGCAAGAAGAACCCAGAAGAGGGGTCTCTACGCTAGAGACCAGAGCTTGTTTTAGTCCCGTAGGCCATCTTATGGTGTAAAACTTTATTCATTTTCCCAACAAAAGGACTTGGTAAGTCTCCCCCTGTCTACTACCCTTAGCTCACCTTTGTCCTATCCTATCACATCTTTCCATGACCATACACTCTTCATCAAACCTAGCATAAAAACACTCAATTTTAGCCATTTCTTTGGGTCTTAATTTCCTTATGAAGGCTCCTGTGTCACATACAACCTAAATACTGTGCATGCTTTTCTCCTGTTAATCTGTCTTCGTCAGTTTAATTTTTTAAACCCAGCCAGGGGCCCAAAGAAGGTGGAAGAAAACTTTTCCTCCCCTACACAAGCATTTCAAAGGAAAAATATAGGACCCCAGAAGAATAAAAAACAAAGGAATATACCAGACTGAGGCAGAGGGTATCTAGGGAAATAATGTTTAAGCCTGTGAAGGATGGATTGGGTCCAGCTAAGTGAATAATCAGAAAAGCACTGAAAGCAGAGGGAACAGCATGTTAGGAAGCCCTGTGTATGGAAGAACTTGGTAGATTTGAGGACAGAGGGGAGGCCAGTGTAAACAAGGAAAGTGGCACCAGAAAGCTGAGCACTCAGATTGGCTATAGCATGTGGGGGCTTTTAAAGAAAAATCCTGCTTTCAGGTCCTGAAAGGTTCTGGGTCACATCCACGGCAAAGTATCCCATTGGGCAGCTCATCAACCACCATACAGGAAGAAACCTTGCTTTGAGGCCACAGTTCCCTGCTCTGAACCTTTAGCAAAATGTGTACAAAGTTTCTACTTTTGTAAAAGATAAAACTTCAAATATCTCCACAAATGATCACTACACCTTTGGGTGGTTCATGATTTTGGTGTGCTTTGTAAACAAAGAGGATTTTTAGTGTCCAAAAGATAGCAAATTAAAAATGGAGTTTTTGTCAGGGAACCTGGGTAGCTCAGTCAGTTAAGCATCTGACATCAGCTCAAGTCATGATTTCACAGTTCATGGGTTCGAGCCCTGCTTCAGGCTCTGTGCTCACAGCTCAGAGCCTGGATCCTGCTTCAGATTCTTGTGTCTGCCTGTCTTCTGCCCCTCCCCTGCTCACCCTCTGTCTCTCTCTCCTTCAAATATAAATCAACATTTTTAAAAATGGAGTTTTTGTCAATGAATTGTTAGCAACTTCCCTCTGGCTTGGCCATTATGAAGTTCCCTGATATTTTTTTTTTTTTAATTTTTTTTTTTTCAACATTTATTTATTTTTGGGACAGAGAGAGACAGAGCATGAACGGGGGAGGGGCAGAGAGAGAGGGAGACACAGAATCGGAAACAGGCTCCAGGCTCTGAGCCATCAGCCCAGAGCCCGACGCGGGGCTCGAACTCCCGGACCGCGAGATCGTGACCTGGCTGAAGTCGGACGCTTAACCGACTGCGCCACCCAGGCGCCCCTGAAGTTCCCTGATATTCAAAATTAGAATCAGATGAGGCTAAAGGAAATAACCCAGCTGATCAAGCAGCAAAAACAACTGCCTTAAGTTCCACTGAAACTAAGAACCTTATAGCAAATATTGATTATTTTCCAAAAGAGTATTTGAATCTTATTGTTAAGGGTGTCCAATCCAAGGCATCCCATAGAGAAAAACTTTATTGGACTCACAATCGTCATGTTTTCAGTTCATTAAAAAATTCATGAGAGGTGCCTGGGTGGCTCAGTCAGTTAAGCGTCCGACTCAGGCTCAGGGCATGATCTCACAGTCCATGAGTTTGAGCCCCGCGTCAGTCTCTGTGCTGGCAGCTCAGAGCCTGGAGCCTGCTTCAGATTCTGTCCCCACCCCACTTTGGCCCTCCCCTACTCATGCTCTGTCTTGCTCTGTCTCTCAAAAATAAATAAATGTTAAAAAAAAAATTTTTTTTTAATTCACGGTATGGATCAAACAATAAACCAGTGCTATCAGAATTTATGAAAAACAAACAAAACAACCAAAAGTCCTACTTGAAATGACCCACAAAATGACTCACTGGACAACTGACAAACTTATAAGCTTTATGAAATAATACTGGTGAGGAAATGTCACTAAGGCTGCTAAGGAAGCTCAGTTAACCTGCACTGTTTGCCCAAAATTTAACCCAGGGAAAATCATTCAGATAGCTGCTGGCCATTTTGTAGTGGGTCATGACTTAATGGGACTTTTGAGGTTTGGCAAACAGATTTTATCCAGCTGTCTCCTTCTCAAGTTTACAAATACTATATGTCCTTGTCATGATCTCTATGTTTTCTCATTGGGTTAAGACATTTCTTTGCTGGCAGGCTACTGCTTCAACTGTTGCACAAGTATTGTTAGAAAACATCATACCTGCTTGGGGCATAGCCTTGGACTCCCATGGTGACTGTGAAATGAATTTTACTGACCACATCTTCAAGCAAATGTGCTCTATTTCGCCTATATTACAACATTTCCATTTTGTCTACCACCCTCAGTCCTGTGGACTGGTGGAAAGAACAAATGACATCATTAAAACACAGCTAAATTTGTGAAAACATCAAAATTGACCTGGTCTATGCACTTCCTATGGTCCTGTTGAATTTAAGGGGCACTCCTCTCAGAAAACATAAGCTGTCTCCCTTCAATATTGTAACTGGGAGAACTTTGTATCTGGCCCCAGCTGCATTTAATGCTCAACTAATTAAAGAAGATATTCTCTATTTTTTTAAGGGATTAATTAAGGTCATGAACAAAAATCATACAATCTTTTCAGTGTGCTCCCTGGAGGCGAAGTAATATAACACCACAACTTACAACCAAGCGATTTTGTTTATTGAAAATGACATCTCCAAAATAAATCCTTACAACCAAGATGGAAAGGACCATATCAGGTACTCTTACCTGAACTTTGTACTGCAAAGCTCAATGGTATTGATCCTAGGATTCATGTTTCCCACTTAAAGAAAGTTCCTACTCCTAGCTGTCCTGCCGAATCAACAGGGTTTGCCATCAAAAGCCTCACTCTACACATAAATCTAAAGATCTGTTAGTACATTTAATTACCAATATCTCCACCATTCCTCCTCCAATGCCTCGTGCTAAGTGTACTATTAAGCCTCTGTATTGTGTAAGGTCCACCTGGATTCCTTTTAGAACTACTTGCCTAACCAATAGACCCTCCAGAGATTTAAGAGGTAACATTTGTAAAAATGAAACATTAAGCTTGCCAAGCATTCCAGGTTTCAACTGTTTTTCCTCTGCAGCCCTTACTTCTATATGTCAATATAATTGTACTCCACTTGCAGATAGCCTTCTTAATTGCTTGCATCCTTCAAATCCTTGGTTCAATCAATATCATTAGGATAACTTCATGATCTGCACCCCATTCAGATTTATTTTTAGTTGTAGTGGCAGAAAGATTTGTGGGGAAGACATTGCTTAAATCTTTATCAACTTGGAGGCTACTACACAGTTGGCTTATTGGTTACGCCTATTTCATTAAATAATCAGAGACTCAGACTTGGACATCCCCCATTAATCTATATCATACACTAAAATAAGAATTGCCAGAAGGAGCAAAGATGGCGGAACAGCATGGAAGTTTTTTGTGTGTCTTGCATCCATGAAATACAGCCAGACCAACACTAAACCATCCTACATACCTAGAAAACTGATTGGAGGATTAACACAACAATCTGCACAACCTAAACCACAGAATTCAGCAGGTACAAGGCGCGGAGAAGTGAATTTGGGGAGCGAGCAGCCGTGAAAGGGTAGGGAACCACTTTTGCAGGCAGAGAGAGGATGGAGACTGGGGTGCAGGGGGGGAGAATATAGGAAAAGCGCCCCTCCCCAAAAGCAGCTGGAGATAAAGTGGAAAACTGGAAACAGCCACAGGGACTAAACTAAAAGGGAAAAAGAAGAAAGGAGAGGGTTTAAATTCCATTAAGACTGTAAACAAGGGGAGTGCAGAGTCTGCAACTCCACAGCTCCATACCTGGCGGTGCTCTGGTAGGAAGGGTGAATCCCCAGGAACAGAGTGGGGTCCGGGAGGTTCTCAGGCCACACGGGGAAAAGTGGTTCCACTGCTAGAAGGACATTTGGTAGAGACTGTTGAAGCCACCTGGTACCAGCAGACCCCGGAAGGCAGCCACATTTGCTGGTGTTGGGGCAAGGTCGTTAAGGGTGAAGCCTGGTGCCAGGTGTTGTGATTTTCCATATTCCCTGAAACACTGCTGCTACACTGTCTCGCGAACATTTTCTGGGACGGGCTGGCATCTGGCCACAGTCTTGGAGCACCGGCAGCAGCAGGGTCCAGCAAGCGTTCCTGGGTGCGGCCGACATTTGGCCATTGCTCATTCCGCCACTGCTTGGTGAGACCTTCCCGCAGAGGGTCAGAACGGGTCAAAGCTGCAGTCCTTCAGAAGTAAGGGGCCGGGGAAAACAGCCGCGTCTGAGACAAAACTCAAGAGAGAGGTACTGCCTGGGGCCTGTCATGGAGAGGGAAAAAGCGGGGAGTGGCCGAGAGCTGAAGACAGAGGATGGGTACGCGATTGCTGATCCCGGAAAACAGACTGGGTAACAGTATCGCCATTTTTACCGCTCCCGCGCATGCGCAAACGCACCGAGGAGCCCCGCAACAATCCACCCCAGTAGTCTAGCGGCGCCATCTAGTGGACACCGAAGCCGTTACACTTAGCCCCACTAGACTGGGCCAACTTTGCTCTTCAAGAACACAAGTCTCACTGCTGGCTAGTTTATGGACTATAAAGCGCTATATAGACTGCCTTCTAGGGGAAAACGAAGTAATTTCAATCCTACTGCAATCTGTTAGTAGGTTCATCTATTCAATTTTCTTTCTCTTTTTTTTTCTTTTTCTCTTTTACAATTCTCTTTTTTTCTTGAATACAGAGAGAGAAAAAAATCAGTTTTATTTTCAAATTTTATTAAAAACATTTTTATTTAATTTTTATTACTACATTTTTTACTTTTGTGTAAATTTTTCAAGTTCTATTTTACTTCCATCATTTTATCTTAGTCTACTTCAGTATATTCACCTTTCAATTTTCAATTTCCTTTTTTCTCTTTCTTTTTTTCTCTTTTTAGTTTCTTTTCTTATTCTTGAATGCAGAAAGAGAAAACTTCATTTTTACTTTCAATTTCTATTAAAGATATTTTTATGTCATTTTTATAACTATATCTTTTGCTTTTATGTAAATTTTTTCAAATTCTATTTTACTTCCATCATTTTAATTTACTCTGCTACAGAGTATTCACTTTTTCAATTTTCAAATGATTTCTTTTCTTTTTTCTTTTTTATCTTTTTTCTCTTTTTAGTTTCTTTTTTCTCACAGAAAAAAATTCAGGGGCGCCTGGGTGGCGCAGTCGGTTAAGCGTCCGACTTCAGCCAGGTCACGATCTCACGGTCCGGGAGTTCGAGCCCCGCGTCAGGCTCTGGGCTGATGGCTCAGAGCCTGGAGCCTGTTTCCGATTCTGTGTCTCCCTCTCTCTCTGCCCCTCCCCCGTTCATGTTCTGTCTCTCTCTGTCGCAAAAATAAATAAATGTTGAAAAAAAAAATTAAAAAAAAAAAAGAAAAAAATTCATATTTATTTTCAATTTTTATTAAAAATATTTTTCTTTAATTTTTCTCTACTATATTCTTTACTTTTGTTTATATTTTTTCAAATTCTATTTTACTCCCACCATCTCATTTTATTCTACTTCAGTGTATTCATTTTTTCAAATTCTCAAACGATTTCCTTTTTTTTTCTTTTCTTTTCTCCCCGCCCCCTCTTTTTTTTCTCTAATCTGTCAAGCCACTTTCAACACCCAGACCAAAACACACCTAGGATCTAGCATCATTTATTTGATTTTTTTTTTTTGGTGTGTGTGTGTTTAACTTTTTAATTTTAATTTTTTATTTTAATTTTTCTACCTCATTAATTCCTTTTCTCCCTTCAAAATGACAAAACAAAGCAATTCACCCCAAAAGAAAGAGCATGAAGAAACGACAGCCAGGGATTTAACCAACACAGATGCAAGTGAGATGTCTGAACCAGAATTTAGAATCATGATAATAAGAATAAGGAGTCTAAAATAGACTAGAATCCCTTTCTGCAGAGATAAAAGAAGTAAAAAATAGCCAAAATGAAATTAAAAATGCTATAGCTGAGCTGCAATCAGGGATGGATGCAGCAGTGGCAAGGATGGATGAGACAGAACACAGAATCAGTGATATAGAGGACATACTTACAGAAAATAATGAAGCAGAAGAAAAGAGGTGGATTAAGGCAAAAAGTGCAAGATTTAAGAATTAGAGAAATCAGTGACTCATTAAAATGGAATAACATCAGAATCATAGGGGTCTCAGAATAGGAAGAGACAGAAATAGAAGTAGAAGGGTTATGTGAGCAAATCATAGCAGAAAACTTTCCTAACCTGGGGAAAGACACAGACATCAAAATCCAAGAAACACAGAGGACCCCCATTAGATTCAACAAAAACCAACCATCAACAAGGCACATCATAGTCTAATTCACAAAATACTCAGGTAAGGAGAGAATCATGAAAGCAGCAAGGGAAAAAAAGTCCCTAAGCTACAAGGGAACACAGATCAGGTTTCCAGCAGACCGATCCACAGAACCTTGGCAGGCCAGAAACGAGCGGCAGGATATATTCAATGTGCTGAATGAGAAAAATATGCAGCCAAGAATTCTTTATCCAGCAAGGCTGTCATTCAAAATAGAAGGAGAGATAGAAAGTTTCCCAGACAAACAAAAGTTAAAGGAGTTTGTGATCACTATACCAGCCATGCAAGAAATTTTAAGGGGGACTCTCTGAGGGGAGAAAAGATGAAAAAATATATATAAATACCAAAAGCAACAAAGATTAGAAAGGACTAGAGAACACCACCAGAAACTCCAACTCTACAAGCATCATAATGGCAATAAATTCATATCTTTCAGTACTCACTCTAAACGTCAATGAACTCAATGCTCCAATTAAAAGACATAGGGTAACAGAATGGTTAAGAAAACAAGATCCATCTATATGCTGTTTACAAGAGACCCACTTTAGACCTAAAGATTGAAAGTAAGGGGATGGAGAACCACCTGTCATGCTAATGGTCAACAAAAGAAAGGCGGAGTAGCCATACTTAGAACAGATAATCTAGACTTGAAAATAAAGACTGTATCAACAGATGCAGAAGGGCATTATATCATAATCAAGGGGTCTATCCACCAAGACCTAACGATTCTAAACACTGATGCGCCAAATGTGGGAGCACCCAAATATATAGAAACTCATACATAAAGAAACTCATTGATAGTAATACCATAATAGTAGGAGACTTCAACACCCCACTCACAGCAATGGACAGATCATCTAGTCAAAAAATCAACAAGGAAACAGTGGCTTTGAATGACACCCTGGACCAGATGGACTTAACAGATATATTCAGAACATTTCATCCTAAAGCAGCAGAATATACATTCTTCTCTAGGGCACATGGAACGTTCTCCAGGATAGAGCATATACTGGGACACAAGTCAGCCCTAAGTAAGTACAAAAAGGTCGAGATCATACCGTGCATATTTTCAGACCACAACACTATGAAACTCAAAATCAACATTAAGACAAAATTCGGAAGGTAACAAATACTTGGAGACTGAAGAACATCCTAGTAAAGAATGAATGGGATAACCAAGAAGTTAGAGAGGAAATTAAAACGTATATGGAAGTGGGGCGCCTGGGTGGCGCAGTCGGTTAAGCGTCCGACTTCAGCCAGGTCACGATCTCGCGGTCTGGGAGTTCGAGCCCCGCGTCAGGCTCTGGGCTGATGGCTCAGAGCCTGGAGCCTGTTTCTGATTCTGTGTCTCCCTCTCTCTCTGCCCCTCCCCCGTTCATGCTCTGTCTCTCTCTGTCCCAAAAATAAATAAACGTTGAAAAAAAAATTTTTTTAAAAAACGTATATGGAAGTCAATGAAAATGATAACACCACAACCCAAAAATACTGGGATGCAGCAAAGGCGGTCATAAGAGGAAAGTATAGCAATCCAGGCCTTCCTAAAGAAGGAAGAAACATCTCAGATACACAACCTAACCTTGCACCTTAAGGAGCTGGAAAAAGAACAGCAAATAAAACCCCAAAACAGCAGAAGACAGGAAATAATAAAGATTAGGGCAGAAATTAATGCTATCGAAACCAAAAAAAAAACCAGAACAGATCAGTGAAACTAGAAGATGGTTCTTTGAAAGAATGAACAAAATTGATAAGCCCCTAGCCAGTTTGATCAAAAAGAAAACGGAGAGGACACAAATAAATAAAATCAAGAATGAAAGAGGAGAGATCACAACCAACACAGCAGAAATAAAAACAATAATAAGAGAATATTATGGGCAATTATATGCCAATAAAATGGGCAATCTGGAAGAAATGGACAAATTCCTAGAAACACATACACTACCAAAACTGAAACAGGAAGAAATAGAAAATTTGAACAGACCCATCACCAGTAAGGAATTCGAATTAGTAATCAAAAACCTGCCACAAAACAAGAACCCAGGGCCCGATGGCTTTCCAGGGGAATTCTACTCAACATTTAAGGAAGAGTTAACACCTATTCTCTTGAAACCGTTCCAAAAAATAGAAATGGAAGGAAAACTTCCAAACTTTTTCTATGAAGCCAGCATTACCCTGATTCCAAAACCAGACAGAGACCCCACTAAAAAGGAGAACTATAGACCAATTTCCCTGATGAACATGGATGCCAAAATCCTCAACAAGATATTAGCCAACCAGATCCAACAATACACTAAAAAAATTATTCACCACAACCAAGTGGGATTTATACCTGGGATGCAGGGCTGGTTCAATATCCACAAAACAATTAGCGTGGTTCATCACATCAATAAAAGAAAGGACAAGAACCATATGATCCTCTCAATAGATACAGAGAAAGCATTTGACAAAATACAGCATCCTTTCTTGATAAAAACCCTCAAGAAAGTAGGGCTAGAAGGAGCATACCTCGAGATCATAAAAGCCATATACGAGCAACCCAACACTAATATCATCCTCAATGGGGAAAAACGGAGAGCTTTCCCCCTAAGGTCAGGAACAAGACAGGGATGTCCACTCTCGCCACTGTTATTCAACATAGGATTGGAAGTCTTAGCCTCTGCAATCAGACAACACAAAGAAATAAAAGGCATCCAAATCGTCCAGGAGGAGGTCAAGCTTTCACTCTTTGCAGATGACATGACACTCTACATGGAAAACCCAAAAGATTCCACCAAAAAACTGCTAGAACTGATGCATGAATTCAGCAAAGTTGCAGGATACAAAATCAATGCACAGAAATCGGTTGCATTCCTATACACCAACAATGAAGTGACAGAAAGAAATCATTGAATCCATCCCATTTACAATTGCACCAAAAACTATAAAATACCTAGGAATAAATCCAACCAAAGTGGTGAAAAATCTATACACTGAAAACTATAGAAATCTTATGAAAGAAATTGAAGAAGACACAAAGAAATGGAAAAAGATCCCATGCTCCTGAATAGGAAGAACAAATGTTGTTAAAATGTCGATACTACCCAAAGCAATCTACATATTCAACGCGATCCCTATCAAAGTAACACCAGCATTCTTCACAGAGCTAGAACAAATAATGCTAAAATTTGTATGGAACCAGAAAAGACCCCGAATAGCCAAAGCAATCTTGAAAAAGAAAACCAAAGCAGGAGGCATCACAATCCCGGACTTCGGCTATACTACAAAGCTGTAATGATCAAGACAGTATGGTACTGGCACAAGAACAGACACTCAGATCAATGGAACAGAATAGAGAGCCCAGAAATGGACCCACAAATGTATGGCCAACTAATCTTTGACCAAGTAGGAAAGAATATCCAATGGAATAAAGACAGTCTCTTCAGCAAGTGGTGCTGGGAAAACTGGACAGTGACATGCAGAAGAATGAACCTGGACCACTTTCTTACACCATACACAAAAATAAACTCAAAATGGGTGAAAGACCTCAATGTAAGACAGGAAGCCATCAAAATCCTCAAGGAGAAAGCAGGCAAAAACCTCTTTGGTCTTGCCCGCAGCAACTGCTTACTCAACACGTCTCCCGAGGCAAGGGAAACAAAAACAAAACAAAACAAAACAAAAAATGAACTACTGGGACCTCATCAAAATACAAAGCTTCTACACAGCGAAGGAAACAATCAGCAAAACCAAAAGGCAACTGACAGAATGGGAGAAGATATTTGCAAACGACATAACAGATAAAGTGTTAGTATCCAAAATCTATAAAGAGCTTATCAAACTCAAAATCCAAAAAACAAATAATCCAGTGAAGAAATGGGCAAAAGACATGAATAGACACTTCTCCACAGAGGACATCCAGATGGCCACCTGACACATGAAAAAATTCTCAACTTTACTCATCATCAGGGAAATACAAATCAAAAACACAATGAGATACCACCTCACACCTGTCAGAATGGCTAACATTAACAACTCAGGCAACAACAGATGTTGGCAAGGATGCGGAGAAATAGGATCTCTTTTGGATTGTTGGTGGCAATGCAAGCTGGTGCAGCCACTCTGGAAAACAGTCAGGAGGTTCCTCAAAAAACTAAAAATAGAACTACCCTACAACCCAGCAATTGCAGTACTAGGTATTTATCCACGAGATACAGGTGTGCTGTTTCAAAGGGACACATGCACCCCAATGTTTATAGCAGGACTACCAACAATATCCAAAGTATGGAAAGAGCCCAAATGTCCCTCGATGGATGAACGGATAAAGAAGATGTGGTATATATATATACAATGGAGTATTACTTGGCAATCAGAAAGAATGAAATCTTGCCATTTGCAACTACATGGATGGAACTGGAGGGTGTTATGCTAAGTGAAATCAGTCACAGAAAAACAAAAATCTTATGACTTCACTCATATGAGGATTTGAAGAGACAAAACAGATGAACATAAGGGAAGGAAAACAAAAATAATATAAAAACAGGGATATTATTTTTATAATAATATAAAAATATATTTATATTTTTATATAAAAAATATAAATATAGAGAACAGAGAGTTACTGGAGGGGTTGTGGGAGGGGGGATGGGCTAGTTCGGTAAGGGGCATTAAGGAATCTACTCCTGGAATCGTTGCACTATATGCTAACTAATTTGGATGTAAATTAAAAAAAAAAAAAAAAAAAAAGAATTGCCAGAGGTGTCTATGACACTAAAGGAATACGATTTTTGAGAATCTTATTTCCATGGCAGGGTGCTAATGCAAAGTCATACATGATCATAAATTTATATAAAACTTCAGGGGTCACTGCTAAATCTACCACTAAGGCAATAGTTGCCCAAGAACAATCTTTGAATTCACCTGCTCAAGTTGTTCTGCGTGACAGATTTGCTCCTGACTATACCTTAGCAGAGCAAGATGGCATCTGCTCCATTGTTAATACCACCTGCTATACTTGGATAAGTTTGTGTGATTGAAACACAATTGCACAAAATTAGAGAACAACCCCACTGGTACCTTTAGAAAGCAGGTATAATATGTACTTCTAGAAAGCTCTTGGCCTTTTGACCTGTTTTGTTGTCTACCATCAGATAGAGCCTCATAGTTTAAAACTATTATACAGTTTAGAATTTGTGCCTTACTTCTGACTCTAGAAATTGTTATTATTATAAGACTCTGCTTCTGTTGTTTATCATAGTGCTATAAAAATTCCACACAGGGCATGTGAGTGGCTCAGTCATTAAGCATCTGACTCAGCTCAGGTCATGATCTCACGGTTCATGAGTTCAAGTCCCACATTGGGTGAATACAAGCTCCACCTTGGGTGAAACACGAGCCTTGGGTGAGCCCCACTTCTTTCTCTCTCTCTTTCCCTCTATCTCTCTCTGCCCCTTGTAGGATTCTCTCTCTCTCTCTCTCTCTCTCTCTCTCTCTCTCTGCCCCTTGCTCACTTGTGCCCTCTCTCACAAAAAAAAACAAACAAACAAAAACAAACAAACAAAAAAACCCACTCCATACAAATAATGGTAGCCCAACATTGTGAATTGATTTCCAATATTGATTTGGCTTGTTAAAAGAACTTTACCAAACTCTGTTTAATTTATAAAACCTGACAAGAAGCCTTCCTCTGTTCTGGTGCACTTGTTCAAATGTGGCCTAAAGGCTACTAAAGAAGCCATTTTTCCTCCATCCTGGGACAAAAAATATCAGGAATGAGCCTTCCTGCCCACAAGGAATTAATGAATCTCCTTGGCAATGAAGGACTAAATACCAAAAACGTGAGAAAACCCAATTCTAGTAGTTGATCAACAATGCTTTCAGGTAAAGATCTTGCTCAAAAGAGGGAAATGTGAAAAATGACAAAGTGAATCTCCTAAAAATAGAGCAGGAGCAGTCATTTCAGAGGAACTGCCTTGCACATCCTATTTTCTAAACCTTTGAACTGAGCCAAATCATCAACATGCCAAGAAGTCAGCAAGAATGAGAAAATGCTGTTTGAAAAGATTGGTAAAAGTGAACTTTTGCTTAGTGACCACTTTGCCTGACTAATCAATAAGTTACAATCTAGCCCTGCTTATCAGCCCCAATGAACTCTTCTTAAAAATAACTTCATCTAATATTTTTTCCCATAAAAACCCTTAGCTCATCCTCTGTAATCAGGGCATTATTTGTGTTTCTACCTAAATTTGCATACCCCTAATTACAATTCTTTGTTTCTAAATAAACACTTCACCCCTTGCACTGGTTTCTTGTTTTTAGGTTGACATTCTTCCCAAATTACACCTTTTGTACTATGATCTTCTCTCTTCCTCTTTCTCTCTCCTTCCTTTCCTCATTGTTAATGGTTTTTGTTCTCTAATACTAGATTTGAGGGTTTTCAAAATTATAAAATCCTGCACATTTTCCCTATTTGAGGACAAATGATGGTCTGGTGAGTCTGAGAGCATTTTAAAAGAAATACAGTTTCATTACTTCCAAGGGCAAAAGATAACACTTTGAAAAGGGAATAAGAAAGCCTTGAGTCTGAATGGATCAGTGTTGTAATTAGCCTATTCATTGTTTGCATGCAAATTCAAGCTCACAAATAGATGAGCATTTCCCTAGTTCGTGCTCTTAATTCCATTAGCAAATCATATTCTCTTGGATGCATAAAATCCCATTACAGAGTAATATTCATCACAAAAATTAATCCCAGTTTCTCCCATAATCACAAATATTAATCCCTGGGACTGGCCCAGTGTTTTGTTCACATGATTACAACAAATTTTCCATACATAATAACTTCGTACAATAGATGCTGCCACAGCAACTCGGCCTCCCTTGCTTATACGGCCCCTGATTCCTGGGGCATGGGATTTCAAATCTGAGGGTGATTCTGCATGGCTGCCTCTCCTCCTCACCTTCCCAAATATCTGAGTCAATAGATCTGGTGTGAGTATTTCTATTAAGTTTCCAGCTTATGCTAATACTGCTGATCCAAGAACAACGCAGTGAGAACTACCACTTTAGGGGCTTTAGTGATGAAACATGTTGAGCCCAGGCAGACCAACCCTCCTCCTTCACTGACATACACTACCAAGTTATGAGATTCCCAGCTGAGACCAAGCCTCTTATTCTTAGAAAACAAAAAGTAACCATGCTTCAGTTCATGCTAAGGTACACATGACTGACTCAGCTCCTACCAGATCCTACCTTCAGAGGAGGTTGGAGGAAGATGATAGTCAATTAAAATGGCAGACCCAAAAGAGGAGGCTGAGAGCACAAACTGGGTCCACACCATCTTGTCAAACCCCACCCGGCTTTCTAAATGAAAATCTCTCCCCAAAGGGAAATGCCTGTTTCTGTTACTTTTGGTTACAAGCAAAATGAGAAAAGAACAGCTGAGAAAGTCAGGGTGTTGTTGAATGATTCTGGGTCGTTGGTGCCCCAACCTTCCAGTGACCTACAATCACCTTCTGTACTGAAGTGTTCTTATAGTTGTTTGTGTAGTTATCTCAATCTGTGATACTAGGATCCAAAGGATGGAAGTCATTTCTGATATATCATTGTATGTTTGGTTTAGATGTAAAGTGAACTGGGTAGACTTGTATTGGTTTACTTCACTTAGAGCTCTAAGAATTTCTAAGTGTCACTAAACTGCACTGAGCACAGTAAAGCAGTAGAGCCAATAATAATTAGGTTCCACTTCTTTGAGCTGGTCTGAGGAATAAGAAGACAAGGCAATAAGCTCTTGATGCTGATGGAATAACTTGGGGTAGAAGGACCTATGAGGCGAATGATTCAACAGGCTTGGAGAAAAGTGAGGAGCTCTAAGAAGAGGACAAAGTGCAGGCAGGATGCCCAACTGCTGCCCATGCATTTCTTGTCTGTTCACATGATGGGCTGAGGCTCTCCCTTGATTTCATTGACTTATTCAGAAAAACAAAAAACAAAAAACAAAAAACAAAAAACAAGCGATTAAAATACATGCAGTTAGAGACAAGTGTCTCCAGAGCAGAAGTATAGAAACACGAAAGGAAAGGGGAGAGTTGTTACTGCAGAGCACTTTTTCTGTATCAGGGACTTCATAACAGATTTTAGCATAAAGTGTTGACATCCTAGCTGTTAAGACAGTGATGAAAGAACTTCAAAATGAAAGCAAAACTTCCTGCTAGGTTCATTCTATTCCTTCAAGTACCTCTTTGATTCATTTGTGGGTTGGCAAAAAATGGAATAAGAATACACACTACAAGATAGTTTGTAGGTTGATTATGTGGGAAACCCAAGGTAATGGTCAAAAGGCCTAATTTATTTTGTTTTCTTTTTTTAAATGTTTTTTAATGTTTATTTATTTTTGAGAGAGAGAGGAAGACTGGGTGTGAGCAGGGGAGGGGCAGAGAGAGAGGGAAACAAAGAATCTGAAGCAGGCTCCAGGCTCTGAGCTGTTAGCACAGAGCCTGATGCAGGGCTCAAACTCAGGGACTGCAAGATCATGACCTGAGTGAAAGTTGGATGCTTAACCGACTAAGCTACCAAGGTGCCCCAAAAGTCCTAATTTCTAAGTTTAATAGTAAGACTGTAAGTGACCCTATGAAGAATTTTATTGAAAGTGGTAGGCAAGCAGATCCTAATGGGTCAAATCTATATTGATATGGACTTGATTTTCTGTGACTAGTTTAATTGTGGTCATGAGGTTGTGATAACTACTAATATAGAAATGAATAGTGTGTTAACTACAGGTAATCATACTAAACTATTCTTAGATTTATGTCAAAAGTAACTAATTTTAAGTCAATTATACTATTAATACTTGAAAAATGGCCTCCTCATCAATAAATTAATACATAAAGTAATAATCACATGACATCTAGAAGGGGTCAATATCAGGCCCTTTAAACCCAAAGCAACTTTAAACCCAAAGCACTGATTAGATGTGAAGTGGAATTTTAGTTGACACAGAAAGCTCATGATTAAGGAGTGTGATATAAATAATTACATGCTATCCATAACATCTTCTTTCTCTAGAAAATGTTGAGCCATAGATGTTATCAGAGACAGTGAATCTCTTTCATAATATCCTAAAGCCTGTAATAATGTAAACTCCTTAAGCAATGGTGATAAATACCGGTTGTAATGTCTGCTAGTGATTTCCTGTTCTTAGACAGTGATGGGCTCAAGTAATAAGAATGGCAGAAGCTTGAAAGATTAAAGTGTCAAATAACGGCACTTCTAGAGAATATAGCAGGAAAAAATACACACACACACACACACACACACACACACACACACACACACACCTGTTGTTGGTCAGCATCTACCATGTCCTAGCCCAAGCATTAAGTTTAAGAAAATGCGGGAAAAGCCTGCAAAGAAAAGTGCTTCTAACAGAATGAAGAGGACTTTTCTATATTCAAAGTCATTTTATACAACTGATATGCAACAATCTTGGAAAATACATTCCTATACAGTATCTCACCATCATTGGTATATTGTTAATGTGTTGATTAATAATCCTAGTATTAATAGGGCTGATGAGTTGAAATAGAATCATAGTCAATCCTGAGATTATTAATACATAATAGAATCAATACTGCTCCTGTTAATGGCTAATGGCTCTGGTTTCCTATATAGTGAATATATATTTTGTGAGTCTTGATTTATTTCCTAAAAGAGTTAAGACATGGGGATTAAGGCAACTGCTAACTCTAAAACTGTAAGAAGTACTAAAATAATAAGTTCTATTGACAGTATCAGTGGACAAGTGGACAAATTGATAATAGGGCTAATATTTCTCTCCAAATTTGGTGAATTAATAGATGGCCAGCTGTAAATTGGTTCTAAGCTGTATGGCAAGGGCTATTGGTTGACTACTAACATAGGGATAAGTGAAATAGACATGCCTTGAGGTAGAAAATGTACAGTGAAGTTTGGGTTTTATAACGGAAACCAGTAATAACTGTTCTTGCTTATTACAGTAGAACCACTATTGGTAGGGTTATTGAGATTTGAGTGGATGGGGTGAATGTCTGGTATAGCACCTCTAACAAGTTTGTAGTCCCAATAAATAAAATAAGTGATAGAAATACTAGAGATCAAGTTTGTTGTCAGTTAGTTTGTTGTTGTTAATTAGCTTGTTGTTTATTAGTTTGTTGTTAATTAGTTATTTTTAAAGTTGTTAGACTAATCACTTCTAGAATGTAATGAACTATGTAGTTCCTAATAAAACAGTTTGGGGAAAGAACAGAACTGTTTAAAACATAATTAAGATTATAACAGGCAATTCCAATGTTATGAAGTAATGAAAAAGGCAAATACATTTTGCTTCATTTTGTGTCTCAAAGAGCTGGGCATTTTTGGTGTTTCAAGTGTTTTGAGCAAGGTTTGATAGCATAAAAATAAAATCAGGGGCACCTGGGTAGCTCAGTTGGCTAAATGTCCAACTCTTGATCTCAGGTTTCTTAGTTCAAACCCTGCACTGGGCTCCACACTAGGCATGAAGCCTACTTAAAAATAAACAAACATACATTTGAGTGTGTGTGTGTGTGTGTGTGTGTGTGTGTGTGTGTATGAAACCAGAGATTTTAAATTGAAAATTGATAAATGATGCTAGAATTCCTGATAAGACAGTGCTGTGTCTAATCGGGCCATGTCATTGAGGAACAATTTAAATTCTCAATGTGTAATTGAAAATGTTGACGTTATGCGAGCTCCTCAATTAATTTATAGTATGCATGCAGATTGGCTTTTAAAATATTCTGTAGGTGCCATTTCAAGCACTATGGACTGAATCATGATTTCAAAGCACGGCTCTTAACGGATACCAAGTCTTGTGAATATTAATTTTGCGTGATTTAAAACTCCTAGAATAATGTCTGTCTTTTTAAATTTAAAGATGACACAGCTCATAGGTAGAGAACATCTTTTGATGAGATTAATATCTGGATCTAAAGTTTCATGAGTAGTACCATTTGATTATCAAATTCTAGTTGATGAAATTGTCTATGTTTTAAGTTAGTCTGTGTTGAAATCACGTATGAATCAAAGTTAAAATTTCATAGTCTATATATTCATAACTTCAATATCTTTGATGTCCTATTGTTTCTGTGGCTAAGAACAGGTTATTAATTTTATCCATTAAAAATGGATTTAAGCAAAGAATTCACAAAGATAAAAAATGAAAATTAAAATAACTGCAGATAACTTAGTTCATATCATTTCTACTTCATGAGTGTCTATTGTGCTTATGTAAGATAATTTTGCACATAATTAAATGTAATTATAAGGACATGGTCATGGAAATATAACAATTTTTCTAAAATAGGAGAACTTGCATTTTGAAACTACAGTTAGAATGCCACACCATCATGGCACAGGACTTTGAGTCAATAAGTCACTTTGACAAGGTTGTATGATAATTTTTACAAATAATTTATCTGCTAAGAAAAAGTCTTAGGGGCATAAGATTGAAACTAATTTTGAGAAATTTGATTCTCAAGATGCTGGGTCTTTTGGTATTTCAAATGTTATGAATACTTAAGCTTCTATAAAAATTGGTTCTTCAAATGTTTGCTATGATGGAAAGCATACTTCTTATTTCAGGCAAATGCTTCTCTAATTATTAACTCTTAGTATTACTTTTTTTTAGTGAAATAAATGACCCTATAGATGAGACACTGTTTCATGCTGTGTAAGCATATAACAAAGTAGAAAGACTAAGAATATATTTTGAGGGAGAGAGTTAAATTAACATTTAGGAATATCATTGTAATGTTGGCTTTTGGCTCATGTAACATGGTGTATATCCTGAAACTAATGGAAAAGTGTACAAAGCCACTAACTCCTCTAGACAGGACATAGTGGAAATGAGCAAAACTGAAATTTGTAGGGCAGTCTGGCAGGCTGGAAACTCAGACATAAAAATGCTGCAGTCCTAAGGCAAAATTTCTTCTAAAGGAACCTCGGTTTTTGCTCTTAAGGCTTTCCAACTGCCCACCCCTAGTATCAAGATTAATCTTTATTTAAAGTCAACTGATTGTAGGGGCACCTGGGTGGCGCAGTCGGTTAAGCGTCCGACTTCAGCCAGGTCACGATCTCGCGGTCCGGGAGTTCGAGCCCCGCGTCAGGCTCTGGGCTGATGGCTCAGAGCCTGGAGCCTGTTTCCGATTCTGTGTCTCCCTCTCTCTCTGCCCCTCCCCCGTTCATGCTCTGTCTCTCTCTGTCCCAAAAATAAATAAACGTTGAAAAAAAAAAATTAAAAATAAATAAATAAATAAATAAATAAATAAAGTCAACTGATTGTAGATATTAACCACATTTACAAAATACCTTCACAGAAACACTTAGATTAGTGTTTGATTAAATAACTGGATACTATACCTCAGCTGAGTTGACTAACCTTCACACCCATCAATAGTAAATAAGAAAGTAAAGCCTAAGTCTTGTTGTATATCTGGCCATCATTTAATATTTATTCTATGTAAAGTATCTGGTCAATTGAAGAATTTTACCCATATTAAGTGAGGAATAATTATTGTAGAAAATGTGAAGTATGCAACTGGTTCTAGCACCATTTCTATGGTAACTAAATGACATACGCAGAATATACTCCAAAAATCTAATTAATGATATTGCTCATATTATTTCTATATAACAAAAGGACTAATTTGGCTCCTGAATAATATGTTAATGTAAGTAAAATTATTCTGACTCCAGGTAAAATTAGAATAAATCTTTCACAAAGTTCAAAGAATCAAAATAAATATTGATAAGAAATTTGATAAAGTAAGTCCTGCTTGGGACTCCTGGGAGGCTCAGCTGGTTAAGCATTTGACTTTGGTTCAGATCATCACCTCATGGTTCGTGAGCTCGAGCCCCACATTGGGCTCTATGCTGACAGCTCAGAGCCTAGAGTCTGCTTCAGATTGTGTCTCCCTCTTTCTCTGTCCCTCCCCCTTTCTCACTCTGTCTGTCTCTCTCAAAAATAAATAAACATTAAAAAAAATTAAAAAAAAAGAAGTCATGCTAATAGTGTAGTAGTTAGGGCTAGAAGTACTGGAAGCAATGATAATAATACAACTACAGCAATTAATACACATAGAAGAGAAAGTGGTATCTTGTTTGCAATATACTAGGTGGTTCATGTTAATAACATGTAGTAATAAAATTAATGGCATCTAAAATAATAGGTATCGGGGCACCTGGGTGGCTCAGTCGGTTGAGCGTCCGACTTCGGCTCAGGTCACGATCTCGCAGTTTGTGAGTTCGAGACCCGCGTCCGGCTTTGGGCTGATGGCTCAGAGCCTGGAGCCTGCTTCCGATTCTGTGTCTCCCTCTCTCTCTGCCCCTCCCCCGTTCATGCTCTGTCTCTCTCTGTCCCAAAAATAAATAAACGTTAAAAAAAATTAAAATAATAGGTATCTATGAAGTGATAGTTTAACCCATGAGGTACCTGGATATGCTGGATTGTCAGCTGATGAAAGGACATTCTTCACCCTGTTTCAGCTCTTCAGACCCCTTAAGGAGAAAGTCAAAGGCTATAGGGTTACTCCAGTAGGTGAAAAGGCATAAAGCTTTTCTGCAATTCTGTAGGCATCTTGGAAGGTCAACCTTAAGGAATGAATGTAGAAGCATTCTGGTGAGAATAATCTGCCCAGGATGTTCTACTTCAAACCCAATCTTTTGTGAGCACTGTCTCCACATTCTAGGTGCATCTGTCCCTGAGAATCAGAGTGAGGCAGCAGCACTGTTCACTGACTGAACAGATCTATGTCTCCAGTTCTACCTAGTTCTCCTTATCCCAAATCAGTCCTGTGACTCTCTGCAAAGACCACTGGGAATCTTCGGGGGTGCTTTTTCAAGCTTATCTACTCTTTCTTATACACACCCTAGAGGAATTTAAAACACTTGAATCCTTCTTTATCCCCCACCTTGAGAAAACTTCTGGGCTCCACTCTACTGACCAAGTAAGTTATTTTCATGCATCTTAGAGAAGACTATAGATTGGGAACCCAAGATTTTCCTTAAGAACCCTCAGTCTATTAGGCAGATAAAAAGGCCCTTCATGATCTGGTGTCTTTCTACACTTCTGACATCATCTCTCATCACTATTCTCCACTCCCATCCCCACACTCTACTTACATACCCAACAATCACACCATGCTCATTCACCCCCTTCATGCTTTTGAATATGCTGCTTCCTCTAAGAATACTTTTCCCTCCTTTGTCATCTTTGGTAATTCATACTGGTTCCTTAAGACCCAGCTCAGTGAAGGCTGTGAAGTCTTTCCTCACCCCGTCCTGAGCAGAATTAACCACTTTCTTGCCTGTGCTTGTACAGCGTCACACCATTGTAGTGTTGGAAATTTTCCATGTCTGTCTCCCCACCTGGTTAAGCATCCTAATGGCAGGAACCATATCCCAATTACATTTGCATCTCTTAATCTTTCAATCTCCTAATACATGGCCTATCACAGAGTAGGCACCCAATAAATGCTGTTTGAAAAAATAATTGAAGACAGCAGATTATAATCCTCAACTTCATGTGTGATGTTTGTCAAAGTGACATAGTCTCTTCCCTTCTGCCCCACCCTGAGTCACTGGTGACACATGTACCAGAGCTGACAGGGATGAGGATGCAGGTCTTCTTCACAGGAAACTTCTCCAGAGTACAGATAGCTCTCACATTGGATGAATTCCAGACCTTCCCCTGGGGTCCAGCTTTGTCCATCTAAGGCAGAACCAAGATGCACTAGACCTTATTGGAGTACCTTCCCACTAGTTATATACTCTTTTCTGGCACAGTTGGCAAGCAAAGTACTAGCACACTTGCCAACAAACCCAATGTCCTCTTCATAGCGCCCCTTACAGGAATGAGAGGCAATTGCATTAACCAAGTCCTTCCACAGGCTGGCGCAAGCATCCATCCTTCCAAATAAGCACTTTGCTTTTCCTGTAATGGCCTTCTGTTACATTTGTATTCTCTGTACTTGTCAAAGCTATTTCACATGTAACAGTTTTGTTTGACTATTACCATGACTCCCTGGGCCAAATAAACAAAGTAGATCTGGTACTCCCATTTTGCAGAAGCAGAAGAAGAGACTCCAAGAGTCAGCCCCTAGGAGAGGATGCTTACCAAAACTTGACCACAGATCTTAAAACAACTAATGCCATGCTCTTAGCAATATACCAAGTGCTATCTCCAAGATCTGCTCATCTAGTTACAAGCTAACTCAGGTAACCATTGCCAGAACTAGTCTAAGGAATGGCCAGCACAAGAATTAACACTAGCTGCAGAGTTGGTAAACTAAGCTAGAAATACTAGTTAACAAAAGTAATCTCAACTGCAAATCCATTTTAAATAGTGTTGGAATTGGGGTGTGACCCTACTGAAAACATTTTTCATTCTTCTTTGATTAAAAATTCCTTTAATTTATTTAATGTCTGTCAAGCGGCATATTATGCCTGTAAACAGATGGGGAGAGATTGTAAATCTGAGCTGTCAATAAAGGAGATTCCAAGGCTCCAGCTCACCACTGTATGAAGTCACCACAGTTCTTCCCCAGAAACTTCCATTCTGAAATGTTAAAAGGTAGCTGAAGAGGAGAAAAGGGTAAATACTTTTCTGGAGAGCGATAGTAATATGTTATTTCCCCACAATCTATTCTGCTTCTAATCTCCCTCCATCTCCTCCCATCCCCCACCTCTGTCTCTCTTCCCACACCCATTTCAAATTTAGTACTTAGAGAAAATCATTTTATCCCATCAAAATTACATTAAAGGACAATTCATTCAAAGAATACTAATAAATGACAGATATTGTCTGAGAAAAATTAAATATTCTAATGATTTTTCCTTGCTTTTGGCAAGAATTCATCTTTACTTTAAAGAAAACAATAAAGTACACGCTCTGTAAAGTTGAAGTGATTCATCTTATTCTTCCAAGGTTAAGTGACCTACACCGCTTCGTCATTTCAGACTAGCAGTCATGTGAGGTTTCAAAATATGATTACTCAAAGGTAAAAACCAAGCACACCACAGCGAAAAGGCATAATATTCAACTTTTCATCCCTCTAGTTTGCATTTTTCAATCCTTCTTCCTTGCATCTCTTTCCAACTTGCCAGAATGAGACTTTATTATTTTGGAATAAAACAAAGTGCTTAGATGTAGAACTGTCTCCTTCAATTTCATTGTATATGGAAGAGGGTCAGTAGGAAAAATCTTTGATCTTCTTACACATCTCAGGATCTTGACCTTGTTGACCTTGTTCCTTAAGAATGGCAGAGCCTGGGGCAACTGGGTGGCTCAGTCAGCTGAGCATCTGACTTCAGCTCAGGTCACAATCTGGCGGCTGACAAGTTTGAGACCATTGTGGGGCTCTGTGCTGACAGCTCAGAGCCTGGAGCCTGCTTCAAATTCTGTCTTCCCCTCTCTCTCTGCCCCTCCCCCACTCATGCTCTATCTCTTTGTGTCTCAAAAATAAACATTAAAAAAGGAGAAAAGAATGGCCAGATCCTGGGGGCACCTGAATGGCTCAGTTGGTTGAGCATTCGACTTTGGCTCAGGTCATGATCTCGTAGTTCATGAGTTGAAGCCCTGCATTGGCTCTCTGCTGTCAGTGTGGAGCCTACTTCAGATCCTCTATCCCCCTCCTCCACTCATGTGCGTGTTCGCTCGCTCACTCTCTCTCTCAAAAATAAATAAACATTTAAAAAGAAAAAAAAAGAAGACAAAAAGAATGGCCACAGCTTGAATCTTGTATTTTTTTAAGAACCATAATCTTGGGGGGGGAGTGGGGGGTTGAGCCAAGATGGTGGAACAGCATGAAAGTTTTTTGTGTGTCTTGCCTCCATGAAATACAGCCGGACCAACATTAAACCATCCTGCACACCTAGAAAACTGATTTGAGGATTAACACAACAATCTCCACAACCTGAACCACAGAATTCACCAGATACATGGCACGGAGAGGTGAACTTGGGGAGCAAGAAGCCAAGATGGGCAGGGAGCAGCTTTTGTGGGCAGAGAGAGGATGGAGATTGGTGGCCGGGGGGGGGGGGGGGAATACGGTAAAAGCACCCCTCTCCAAAAGCAGCTGGAGAGAAAGTGGAAAATTGGAAACAGCCACAGGGACTAAACTAAAAAGGGATAAAGGAGAAAGGAAAGGGCTTAAGTTCCATTAAGACTGTAAACAAGGGGAGTGCAGAGTCTGCAACTCCACAGCTTGATACCTGGCGGTGCTCTGGTGGGAAGGGTGAATCCCCAGGAGCAGAGTGGGGTCCCGGAGGTTCTCAGGCCACACGGGGAAAAGTGGTTCCACTGCTGGAAGGACATTTGGTAGAGACTGTTGAAGCCACCTGGTCCCAGCAGAAACCAGAGAGCGGCCACATTCGCTGGTGCTGGAACAATGCCGCTAAGGGTGAAGCCTGGTGCTAGATGTGTGTTGTGATTTTCCATAATCCCTGAAACGCTGCTGCTACACTATCTCACGAACTTTTTCTGGGTCGGGCTGGCACCTGGCTGCAGTCCTGGGGCACTGGCGGCAGCAGCAGTGTCCAGCAGGCATTCCTGGGTACAGCCGATATTTGGCCATTGCTTGATGAGACCCTCTCACAGAGGAACGGAATGGGCCAAAGCCACAGTCCTTTAGAAATAAGGGGCTAGGGAAAACAGTTGCATCTGAGACAAAACTTGGGAGAGAGGAAATACCTGGGGCTTGGTCACGGACAGTGAAAAAGTGGGGAGTGGACAAAAGCAGAAGGCGGCGGAAGGGTGCGCGATTGCTGATCAGGGAGAACAGAGTTCTGATACTAGAGACTAGGTAGCTGGATGACGCCATTTTCACCACTTCCACACATGCGCATACGCACCTATGAGTGCCACAACAATCTACCCAAGTAGGTTAGCAGCGCCATCTAGTGGAGAACAGAGCCGTTATACTAAGCCCCGCCCAACAGGGCCAACCTCACTTTTCAAGAACACAAGTCTCACCGCCTGCTTAGTTTATGGACGATAAAGAGCTTCATAATCTGACTTCTAGGGGAAACGAAGTAATTTCAGTCATATTTCTATCTGTTAGCAGGTCCATCTATTCAATTTTATTTTTTTCTCTTTTTCACTTCTTTTTTTGAATACAGAAAGAGAAAAAAATGAGTTTTATTTTCAAATTTTATTAAAAATATTTTTCTTTATTTTTTTTACTATATTTTTACTTTTTTCTTTTTTTTTTTTTTTCATGTCATTTGTTTTATTCTCTAATATTTCAGTCTTAGGAACTGCAGCGGCTCCAGTTACTGCAAAATATTCTGGAAGGTTTTATATAGCTTGTGCCTACTCCACCCCCAAAGTCATAACAAAAATGTATACAACATTTGTTGAAGACAATTACCACCAAGTCGATCTTAATGGGGCCTGAAGACTAGGAACAAGAGGATTACTTATGATACAAAAACCAGAGACTTACAGACACCGTAACTCCTCAATTTCTACCAAAATTATACAAGCCAATGTGAATTATTCCAAAAATACCAGGCTAAAGCACAGCCCTAAGAGTAATTAGTCAAACCAATGTAAAGGAAAAACAAAAACCCAACAGTGAGAGAAACCGGAGTTACCTGGCCCAAGACAAAAAGGTTTTTTCCTTGGATCTCCAGCATATTAAAAAGTGATCTCAATGGCCACTTCCTGGTCTCCCAGCAAATGCAGGGGCTCATCTCATACCTGCCACAACATCTTCCTACTGCTCAACCTGCTCCTGCCACAGGAGAAAATGACCCCTACTGCCAACAATCCCTTTGAGAAAACATGAGGGGAGACACTACGAGTCTTCCCCTACACACGCGAAGACGGGCAGAGAAGATCTCTCTGCAAACAGTAGCCTCGGTGGAGGACCATCTAAAAAAGCAACACCCTGGGGTTGACCCTGACCCTCTAAGTGACAAGCCACCAAGCCGGAACCCTCAGGTGGGGGGAAGTAATAGCCGAAGGAGCGTTCTTGAAGAACAGGAAAGAAAATCACCACCTCTAATTCACACCAAAAAGCGGGGCTCTGGCTTGGTCAGAAGACGCAATGGGCATTTAGGCCTAGAAAGGCAACAGGAAGGATCCCACCCTCCCCACGATCATCTACCGTCGGCAGCGATCCCAGGAGGGACTCGGCAAAGGCATGTCCACTCGCAGAACCAAGGGGGGACTCTCCACGCGCCCTGGGCACCCGGCTAAGGGCAAAGTAGGCTGGGGGCGGGGAGGGGGGGTCCCTCTGAAGCCAGGAAGATGCTTCCAGCCGGGAGAAGAGGAAAGGAGGACTTTCCTGATCACCCAGAAGGCCGAGACACAGGCGGCACAGGCGCCCGAGTCATACCCCGGACACCAGTTGCTCCACAGCCTTTCTCCCTCCCCTCCCCCCCCGCCGGGAAGACTTCCCGGGGGTCGCGGGTCCCCGGGGAAGGGCAAGGCGGGTGAGCTTCGTAAGGAGCAGTAAGGGTCATACATCTGGAGCGGAAGAAAAGGCAAAGCTCTGGCCTCAGTTCCCTTCTGCTCCCTCCGCCCAGGCCGCACGGAAGCCTCGGCCTCACGTACCCAGCGCCGCCAGACTGCCTGACCTGCCCCCGGCTCGGGCCCGTGGGGCGAGAGACCGGGATGGCAGCGGCCCTCGGGGGCAGGTGGGCGTCGGGCGGGTTCCCCGGAGCCCGGCGGGCGAGGGGCATTGGGGAGGGGGAGGGTCCCGGGCCCACGCGGCCTCCGTCCCGGCCCGCGCAGCGGGTTCTTACGTTGCTCTGGGGGTCGATGGCCTGCAGCAGCCGGTCCCTGATCTGCTGCGGAGACGCCGGAGCCGCTGTCATTGCCTGGGCGAGGCGGGGGGGAGCGGCCGGGCCAGCGGGCGGGCGGGCTGAGGCGGGGGATGGGGGTCACTCACTCGCCGGCCTCCGGGAGCGGAGCCTCATGTTCCCCGCGGTGCCGGGGAAGGAGGGGGCACGCGGGGTGGCGGAGAGGGGAGCCGGGGCTCGGGCCCGGGGCGCCACCGCCACCGCCACCAGAGGAGGAGGAGGAGCCACCGGAGCCGCCGCCGCTGCTGCCGCCGCCTCGAGAACCAAACTCCAGTCTATATTTTTACTTTTGTGTAAATTTTTTCAAATTCTGTTTTACTTCCATCATTTCATTTTAGTCCACTTCATGTATTCACTTTTTCAAATTTTCAAACGATCCCCTTTTTTTCTTTCTTTTCTATTTTTTCTCTTTTTCATTTCTTTTCTTTTCCTTCAGTACAGAAAGAGAAAAATATCATTTTTAATTTTCAATTTTTATTAAAAATATTTTTCTTTAATTTTTTTCTAGTATATTCTTTACTTCTGTGTAAATTTTTAAAATTCTACTTTACTTCCATCATTTCTTTTTAGTCTACTTCAGTGTATTCATTTTTTCAAATTCTCAAATGACTTCCTTTCCCCACCCCCACTTTTTCTCTAATCTGTCAAACCACTTTCAACACCCAGACCAAAACACACCTAGGATCTAGCATCATTTATTTGATTTTTTTTTTTTTTTGGTGTGTGTGTTTTTAATTTTTTAATTTTAAATTTTTTTAACTTTTAATTTAAAATTTTTCTAACTCATTAATTCCTTTTCTCCCTTCAAAATGACAAAACGAAGGAATTCACCCCAAAGAAAAAGCACGAAGAAATGACAGCCTGGGATTTAACCAACACAGATGCAAGTGAGATGTCTGAACCAGAATTTAGAATCACCCTAATAAGAATACTAGCTGGAGTCAAAAATAGACTAGAATCCCTTTCTGCAGTGATAAAAGAAGTAAAAACTAGTCAGAATGAAATTAAAAATACTATAATTGAGCTGCAATCACAGATGGATGCAGCAGTGGTAAGGATGGATGAGGCAGAACAGAGAATCAACGATATAGAGGACAAACTTATAGAGAATAATGAAGCAGAAAAAAAGAGGGAGATTAAGGCAAAAGAGCACGATTTAAGAATTAGAGAAATCAGTGATTCATTAACAAGGAATAACATCAGAATCATAGGGGTCCTAGAAGAGGAAGAGAGAGGAATAGGGGTAGAAGGGTTATGTGAGCAAATCATAGCAGAAAACTTTCCTAACCTGGGGAAAGACACAGACATCAAAATCCAAGAAGCACAGGGGACACCCATTAGATTCAACAAAAACCAACCATCAACAAGGCACATCATAGTCTAATTCACAAAATACTCAGGCAAGGAGAGAATCATGAAAGCAGCAAGGGAAAAAAAGTCCCTAAGCTACAAGGGAACACAGATCAGGTTTCCAGCAGACCGATCCACAGAACCTTGGCAGGCCAGAAACGAGTGGCAGGATATATTCAATGTGCTGAATCAGAAAAATATGCAGCCAAGAATTCTTTATCCAGCAAGGCTGTCATTCAAAATAGAAGGAGAGATAGAAAGTTTCCCAGACAAACAAAAGTTAAAGGAGTTTGTGATCACTATACCAGCCCTGCAAGAAATTTTAAGGGGGACTCTCTGAGGGGAGAAAAGATGAAAAAATATATATATACACCAAAAGCAACAAAGATTAGAAAGGACCAGAGAACACCACCAGAAACTCCAACTCTACAAGCATCATAATGGCAATAAATCTTTCAGTACTCACTCTAAACGTCAATGAACTCAATGCTCCAATTAAAAGACATAGGGTAACAGAATGGTTAAGAAAACAAGATCCATCTATATGCTGTTTACAAGAGACCCACTTTAGACCTAAAGATTGAAAGTAAGGGGATGGAGAACCACCTATCATGCTAATGGTCAACAAAAGAAAGGCGGAGTAGCCATACTTAGAACAGATAATCTAGACTTGAAAATAAAGACTGTATCAACAGATGCAGAAGGGCATTATATCATAATCAAGGGGTCTATCCACCAAGATCTAACGATTCTAAACACTGATGAGCCAAATGTGGGAGCACTCAAATATATAGAAACTCATACATAAAGAAACTCATTGATAGTAATACCATAATAGTAGGAGACTTCAACACCCCACTCACAGCAATGGACAGATCATCTAGTCAAAAAATCAACAAGGAAACAGTGGCTTTGAATGACACCCTGGACCAGATGGACTTAACAGATATATTCAGAACATTTCATCCTAAAGCAGCAGAATATACATTCTTCTCCAGGGCACAAGGAACGTTCTCCAGGATAGACCATATACTGGGACACAAGTCAGCCCTAAGTAAGTATAAAAAGATCAAGATCATACCGTGCATATTTTCAGACCACACGCTATGAAAATCAAAATCAACTTTAAGACAAAATTTGGAAAGGTAACAAATACTTGGAGACTAAGAACGTCCTATTAAAGAATGAATGGGGTAACCAAAAGTTAGAGAGGAAATTAAAAAGTATATGGAAGTCAATGAAAATGATAACACCACAACCCAAAAATACTGGGATGCAGCAAAGGCGGTCATAAGAGGAAAGTATAGCAATCCAGGCCTTCCTAAAGAAGGAAAAAAGATCTCAGATACACAACCTAACCTTGCACCTTAAGGAGCTGGAAAAAGAACAGCAAATAAAACCCCAAAACAGCAGAAGACAGGAAATAATAAAGATTAGAGCAGAAATTAATGCTATCGAAACCAAAAAAACCAGTAGAACAGATCAGTGAAACCGGAAGCTGATTCTTTGAAAGAGTGAACAAAATTGATAACCCCCTAGCCAGTTTGATCAAAAAGAAAAAGGAGAGGACACAAATAAATAAAATCAAGAATGAAAGAGGAGAGATCACAACCAACACAGCAGAAATAAAAACAATAATAAGAGAATATTATGGGCAATTATATGCCAATAAAATGGGCAATCTGGAAGAAATGGACAAATTCCTAGAAACACATACACTACCAAAACTGAAACAGGAAGAAATAGAAAATTTGAACAGACCCATCACCAGTAAGGAATTCGAATTAGTAATCAAAAACCTGCCACAAAACAAGAGCCCAGGGCCTGATGGCTTTCCAGGGGAATTCTACCCAACATTTAAGGAAGAGTTAACACCTATTCTCTTGAAACTGTTCCAAAAAATAGAAATGGAAGGAAAACTTCCAAACTCTTTCTATGAAGCCAGCATTACCCTGATTCCAAAACCAGACAGAGACCCCACTAAAAAGGAGAACTACAGGCCAATTTCCCTGATGAACATGGATGCCAAAATCCTCAACAAGATATTAGCCAACCGGATCCAACAATACACTAAAAAAATTATTCACCACAACCAAGTGGGATTTATACCTGGGATGCAGGGCTGGTTCAATATCCACAAAACAATTAGCGTGGTTCATCACATCAATAAAAGAAAGGACAAGAACCATATGATCCTCTCAATAGATACAGAGAAAGCATTTGACAAAATACAGCATCCTTTCTTGATAAAAACCCTCAAGAAAGTAGGGCTAGAAGGAGCATACCTCGAGATCATTAAAGCCATATACGAGCGACCCAACACTAATATCATCCTCAATGGGGAAAAATGGAGAGTTTTCCCCCTAAGGTCAGGAACAAGACAGGGATGTCCACTCTCGCCACTGTAATTCAACATAGGATTGGAAGTCTTAGCCTCTACAATCAGACAACACAAAGAAATAAAAGGCATCCAAATTGGCCAGGAGGAGGTCAAACTTTCACTCTTCACAGATGACATGACACTCTATATGGAAAACCCAAAAGATTCCACCAAAAAACTGCTAGAACTGATGCATGAATTCAGCAAAGTTGCAGGATACAAAATCAATGCACAGAAATCGGTTGCATTCCTATACACCAACAATGAAGTGACAGAAAGAAATCATTGAATCCATCCCATTTACAATTGCACCAAAAACTATAAAATACCTAGGAATAAATCTAACCAAAGTGGTGAAAAATCTATACACTGAAAACTATAGAAAGCTTATGAAAGAAATTGAAGAAGACACAAAGAAATGGAAAAAGATTCCATGCTCCTGAATAGGAAGAACAAATGTTGTTAAAATGCCGATACTACCCAAAGCAATCTACATATTCAACGCAATCCCTTTCAAAGTAACACCAGCATTCTTCACAGAGCTAGAACAAATAATGCTAAAATTTGTATGGAACCAGAAAAGACCCCGAATAGCCAAAGCAATCTTGAAAAAGAAAACCAAAGCAGAAGGCATCACAATCCCGGACTTCAAGCTATACTACAAAGCTGTAATGATCAAGACAGTATGGTACTGGCACAAGAACAGACACTCAGATCAATGGAACAGAATAGAGAGCCCAGAAATGGACCCACAAATGTATGGCCAACTAATCTTTGACCAAGTAGGAAAGAATATCCAATGGAATAAAGACAGTCTCTTCAGCAAGTGGTGCTGGGAAAACTGGACAGTGACATGCAGAAGAATGAACCTGGACCACTTTCTTACACCATACACAAAAATAAACTCAAAATGGGTGAAAGACCTCAATGTAAGACAGGAAGCCATCAAAATCCTCGAGGAGAAAGCAGGCAAAAACCTCTTTGGTCTTGCCCGCAGCAACTTCTTACTCAACACGTCTCCAGAGGCAAGGGAAACTAAAGCAAAAATGAACTACTGGGACCTCATCAAAATAAAAAGTTTCTGCACAGCAAAGGAAACAATCAGCAAAACAAAAGACATCCAAAAGAATGGGAGAAGATATTTGCAAACAACCTATCAGATAAAGGGTTAGTATCCAAAATCTATAAAAAACTTCTCAAACTCAACACCCAAAAAACAAATAATCCAGTGAAGAAATGGGCAAAACACATGAAATAGAGACTTCTCCAAAGAGGACATCCAGATGGCCAACTAACACATGAAAAAATGCTCAATTTCACTCATCATCAGGGAAATACAAATCAAAACCACGATGAGATACCACCTTACACCTGTCAGAATGGCTAACATTAACAACATAGGCAACACAGATGTTGGCTAGGATGTGGAGAAAGAAGATCTCTTTTGCATTGTTGGTGGCAATGCAAGCTGGTGCAGCCAGTCTGGAAAACAGTCAGGAGGTTCCTCAAAAAACTAATACTGGTGTGCTGTTTCGAAGGAACACATGCACCCCCATGTTTATAGCAACACTATCAACAATAGCCAAAGTATGGAAAGAGACCAAATGTCCCTCGATGGATGAATGGATAAAGAAGATGTAATATATATATATATACACACACACACACACACATACACACAATGGAGTATTACTTGGCAATCCAAAAGAATGAAATCTTGCCATTTGCAACTACGTGGATGGAACTGAAGGGTATTATGCTAAGGGAAATTAGTCAGTCAGAGAAAGACAAATATCATATGACTTCACTCATATGAGGACTTTAAAAGACAAAACAGATGAACCTAAGGGAAGGGAAACAAAAATAATATAAAAACAGGGAGGGGGACAAAACAGAAGAGACTCTTAAATATAGAGAACAGAGGGTTACTGGAGGGGTTGTGGGAGGGGGGATGGGCTAGTTGGGTAAGGGGCATTAAGGAATCTACTCCTGGAATCATTGTTGCACTATATGCTAACTAATTTGGATGTAAAGTCTTAAAAAATATTAAAATAAAAGAAATATATATATATACATATATATATGGACCATAATCCTAATATTAGAAAGGAGAATTGTAAATTTGCTTATTGTAAAGTGGCATGGATTCCTGAAAGCATTCCCCCTAAATATTGAGTTTCTAGCTTTCTTGTACAGACAATACATAATTTTACATACACTTTTTCACTGCTCCTCTTTTGTCCCTGGATGACTCAACATTTAGTTTAGATGTACCATCTAAATTTCTCTCTTTCTCTAAGATAGGTACTCGTTTCTGCTCCCACAGAAAGCTAGGTACAGTGGCTACAGTGTCTGAAGGCCAAGATGTAAACGCTGATTTTTCTACTCATTAACTTATAACTTTGGGAAGAAAATAAAAAGAAGGTAACCTCTCTCAGCCTGAGTTTTCTTATCTATAAAAACTAATGAAATAAATTAAAGCAAACACAAATAAATGGAAAGAAATCGTATATTTATGGTTTAGAAGGATTAATATTGTTTAAATGTGCATATGATTCAAAGCAATCTACAGATTCAATATAATCCCTATCAAAATCCTAAAGACATTTTTTACCAAATTAGAATAAAACAATCCTAAAATCCACAAAAGACCCCCCAAGAGCCAAAGCAATCCTGAGCAAAAAGAATGACATGAAGACATCACCTTTCCTGATTTCAAAATATGTTACAAAGTTATAGTAATCAAAATAGTATTTTACTGGCATAAAAAGAAAGGTATAGACCAATAGAATACAAAAGAGATCCCTGAAATAAACCCACACATATATGATCAACTGATCTTTGACAAAGGTGCCAAGAATACACATTGAAAATGAATAGTCTCTTCAATAAATGGTGCTGGGAAAACTTGACAGCCATGTCCAAAACATAAATATCGGACCCTTATCTTATACTATACACAAATACTATCTCAAAATGATTAAAAAACATAAATGCAAGAGTTCAACTATAAAACCCCTAGAAGAAAACATGGTACAAAATCTTGACATTGGTCTCTACAATGATTTCTTGGATATGACACCAAAAGCACATCTACCAGAGTAAAAATAGACAAGTGGGAAACAAAGCTTAATTTAGCTTATTTTGCAAGGCTAACTTGATGTAGATCATTTCTTGCTTGTGTCTCTGGAAATGATAAGCAAAAACTTGAACTGTTTCCGAAGGGTGATATGAGGTGACCTCTGAATATTATAATATTATAACCAATCACTGTGAAGAATATACAGTCACTGCCTTCCCACTATATAGGCTGCTTTATAACAATATGTCACTGAGCTTTATTCCATGTTCTGGTTTGAGTGCTCCTGGTTTGTAAACTGTCTTTTTAGTGTGTGCATTATACAATTTTATCAATAACTACTTCAATGATTCATTTGTTTTACTTTGCCTATTTTGAACTTTGACAGAATACATCAATCTTAAAAACTCCACACAGCAAAGGAAACAATCAACAGAGTGAAAAAGTCAACCTAAAGGATGAGAGAAAATATTTGCAAACCATATATCTGATAAGGGGCTAATATCCAAAATATGTAAAGAATTCCTACAACTCAATATCAAAGTAACAACTCTACTTAAAAAATGTGTAAAGGGCTTGGATAGACATTTCCCCAAGGAAGACATACAAATGGCCAACAGGTATATGAAAAGGTGCTTAAAATCACTAATCATCAGGGAAATATCAATCAAAACCACAAAATATCTCCTCTCACCTGTTAGTTTGGCTATTATCAAAAAAAGAAGACAATAAGTGTTGGTAAGGATGTGGAGAAATTGGAACACTTGCACACTGCTGGTGAGAATACAAAATGGTTCAGTCACTATGGAAAAATGTACGGAAGTTCCTCAAAAAGTTAAATATAGAACTGCCATATCTTTGGCAATCTCATTTCTGGGTATATATAGATACTGATTGAAATTAGGATCTTGAAAAGACAGGTAAACTTCCATGTTCAATGCAATATTATTCACAATAGCAAAGATATAGAAGGAAACCAAATGTCCATTGACAGATGAATGGATAAAGAAGATACGGTATATACGTACAAAGGAATATTATTCAGCCTTTAAAAAAAGGGAAATCCTAACATTTGTGACAATATGGATGGATCTGAAAGACATCATGCTAAGTGAAATGCCTGTCACAAAAGGATAAATACTACATGATTCCTCTTATATGAGGCATCTAAAAGAGTCCAAGGTATAGTAGACATTAGAATGGTGCTTACCAGGGGATGGGGGGAGGGCAAACATGGGGAGTCACTGTTCAATGGGTATAAAGTTATAGTTATACAACACGAGTAAGTCCCAGAGACCAGCTGTACAAAATAGTGCCCATATTTAACCGTAAGGTATTGTACACTTAAAATTTTTTAGGGGTGCCTGGGTGGCTCAGTCGGTTAAGCGACCAACTTTGGCTCAGGTCATGATCTCGCAGTTTGTGAGTTCAAGCCCCGCATTGGGCTCTGTGCTGACAGCTCGGAGCCTGGATCCTGCTTCGGATTCTGTGTCTCTGTCTCTCTCTGCCCCTCCCCCACTCGTGCTCTGTCTCTGTCTTGCTCTCAAAAATAAATAAATGTAAAAAAAATTTTTTTTAAATTTTTTTAGAAGGGTAGATTTCATGTTTTCTTACCAAGAAAAGGGGGGAGATTAATGAAACTTTTAGAGGTGATGGATATATTTATTACCCTGACTGTAACATGAGTGCTTACATGTGTCCAAACTTACCAAATTCTATACATTAATTATGTGTGGTTTTTTTCATACCAATTATGTTTCCAATAAAGCTAGGGAAAAAAGACAATACCTTGGATTTGAGAAATTTCCCATAATGCCAGCTATTGACATAGTTATTATTAGAATCCTTATGGTATTATTACATTGTGATTTATGTTTGTTTACATTTCCCCTACTATGCTAAATGTTTCTTAAGGACAGGGAATATATTTTAGATAAAATTTATTTCACCTTCATTTTCTCTGGTTATATATAGAATTCTTGGTTGGCAGAAATATTTTGTAGAGTGCTTTATTTTTAAGATTTTGTTTTATTATTATTCTTATTTTAATTTTTAGAGAGAGAGTGTGTGAACAGGGGAGAGGGGCAAAGGGAGAGAGAGAATCTTAAGCAGCTCCACGCTCAGCATGGAGCCTGATGTGGGGCTTGATCCCACAAGCCTGGGATCATGACCTGAACCAAAATCAAGAATAGGACACTCAACCAACTGAGGCACCCAGGGTCTCCTGTTCAACACTTTTAAAATAGCATTTAGTTGACCGAAGGCTTTTATTGTTTCTGTTGAGAAGTCTGCTGTAAGTCTTACTGTTGATCCTTTGAAAAGATTGTGCCTTTTGTTCTGTTTTTAAAATGTTCTCTTTGAGGGCACCTGGGTGGCTCAGTTGGTTAAGCATCTGACTTTGACTCAGGTCGTGATTCTCTGTCTCCCTCTCTCTCTACACCTCTCCGACTTGTGCTCTCTCTCTCTCAAAAAATAAATAAACACTAAAAATTTTATTCAATGTTCTTTTTGTCTCTGGTTTTCAATCTTTTTGTCTCCAGTTTTCAACAATATAATTATGTCATTAAGGTTTGAAATTTTTATTTCCTTTATAGTTTGTGGGCCTTTTTCAATTTGTGAATTGATATCTTTCAGAGATAATTGAAAACTCTTAGTCATTAGATCTTCAAGTATTTCTGCCCCATTCTCTTTCTCATCTCTTTTTGGGACTGTAATCACGTATGTGTTAAACCTCTTAATCAAGTCCCATGTTTCTAATATTTGTTTCTGTATTTTTTTAATGTTTATTTTTTAGAGAGACACAGACAGAGCGTGAGCGGGGGAGGGGTAGAGAGAGAGGGAGACACAAAATCCAAAGCAGGTTCCAGGCTCTGGGCTGTCAGCACAGAGCCCAGCGCAGGATTCCAACTCACAAACTGTGAGATCATGACCTGAGCCGAAGTCAGATGCTTAACCAACTGAGCCATTCAGGCGCCCCTATTTGTTTCTGTATTTTAAATTTTGTTTTTGTATGTACTTTCTTCAGTTTGGATACTTTATACAGACCTCTCTTCAACCTGATGTTATTTAGTTTGTCTGTTTTTTGAGTCTCCTTACTCTAGCAAGTGATATTACACTGGGTACTGAAGAGATCTTCATTATATTCAGTACTTAAAGTGAGGGACTTTTTCTTGTATATTTTACAGAAGTTCAATCTTGAGACACTAAAGAAATAAAATCTGGAGAAATACACCTAACTTTAATTCCTTAATGCAGTGGACTCAATGTGTTACCCCAAAATTTATAGGTTGTAAACTTAATTTCTAATATTTGGAGGTGGGGCTTTGGGGATGTGATTAGGTCATGAGGGTGGAGTCCTCATGAATGAGATTAGTACACCTATATAAGGGGTCTCAGAGAGCTCTCTTGTTCTGTCCACCACATGATGTTGTAGTGAGAAGTCAGCAATCTATGAACCAGAAAGTGGATCTCACCAGACACCAAATCCATTGGTGCCTTGATCTTGAACTTCCCAGCCTTCATAACTGTGAGAAATAAATTACTGTTTTTTAATAAACCACCCAGTTGGTAGTATTTTGTTATGGTAGCCCAAATGGACTAAGACACTCTGTTTCATGGGTTATTATTCCTGTGTGGCATTCATTAACATTTTTCTCTCCTTTATTATTTTCAATGTTTTCTATGCTATTTAATCCTTTTGTGGGCCTGCTTCTAAAACTAAAACTAGGGGCACCTCAGTGGCTCAGTCAGTTAAGGGTCTGACTTTGGCTCAGGTCACAATCTTGCAGTTCAAGGGTTTGAGCCCCACATCAGGCTCTGTGTTGACAGCTCAGAGCCTGGAGCCTGCTTCAAATTCTGTGTCTCCTTCTCTCTCTGCCCCTGCCCTACTCACACTCTGTTTCTCTCTCAAAAAATGAATAAACATTAAAAAAATGTTTTAATAAAAACTAAAACTAAAACTAGATATTTACCACCAGCTTTATGAATTCTACTATAAATATAGGTAACCTGAATAGAGATAGGCAGAGAGCTACAAACTTTTCTAGTATGCTCTGTAGTAGAACACTTAGACAAAATAAGAATAAGAATAAGAATAAGAATAAAATAATAAGAAGAATAAGATAATTACACCTATTTTTCTTTCTGGGAATGGTGAGAAAGATATAATATAACCTAAGAAGAGAAAGAATGGAACATTGAATGAAAATTAACATCTTCAGCTTGGAACAGTCCTAAGTGTTTACTACAAAAAACTAAAAACCAAGAATCTTCTATGCTTTTAAAAATGTAACATTGGCACACCTCAATATCATTTAAACTCTTCTGGAAGAAGAGGCTTTGCAACATATGAGCATTTATAAACCTGAGACATGAGAGAATATAAAACCTGCATTTTTGGTTATGGTTATTCTGAATGGAACTAGGTTCATTCCAGGTGAAGAAACATGAGAGGGCAGCTTCAGAAGTGTTCTACATTTATTTAAGTAACTATCTACCCCTTAAGGAAAATATTTTACAACTCTAATGGGGCAGTGAGAAGAAATCATGGAAGTTATAATGCCTTCAAGTATAACAAAGGCCTGGAGACTCCAGAGAAGGAAAACATATGCTAAGAAACTATCCAGCTTGACAACACTTAGGAAACACTGAAGGAACAGGAACTTTCTGGCTCCTTCAACTGCCCTAACAAGAACTTCCACATATCATCTGCAGCCAATGCCAACTACAGTACTTACCCTAGAAAAATATGACAGATTCTAAGGAAAAAAACAGATTTTATCCTCAAAACTGGAGGTAGAGTTGGCAGGGGTGCTGGGAAATGGGCAGGTATGCCTTCATGGAGACAAATATGAGTAAATATAGTATAATTGTCTTGTCACTGGCTCATCAGACCAAAAATAATTTCCTCCCTCATAGCTCCTTGTTAGTGAGTTGCATAAGTCCTTGAATATTAATGTTAATCATGTCCACAAATTATGAATTAAAAGAAAATAACTAATTTGTTTCAGAATTTCTAGGAAAATGTTCTGGATTTTATACCTCTCAGGTATCATCTCCTACCATCATTCTTTTGGTCACTAAATAAAGCATGTTAAGCATTAAATGAGAAATGAGAAAAGCTCCCTCCTGCATTCCCAACACCATGTTATGACTGAGCACAACCTTGCAAGATACAGTAGATTCAGAGACCTTTACAAATGCAAAAGCATGTCAATGTCTCCAACTATATGAGTGATCAGTGATGACATTAAGAAGAAAAATTGTTGACAACCAACATGTTAGATATGTTCATAAGCACAGCATAAAAAGGACAAGCAAATGAAACTCTGATCTCCTTATCAAACAGAGGCAAGAACAGTTAGACTCAGATTTTCTTCTTGTGATGGTACAACCTCTGAGAAGTAACATTTTCAAAGGTTTTGTTTACCACTGTTGACTATAGGAGATCCTAAAAAGTGCAGTCATCAAAACAAGCTAAATGGCACAATATCAACTCCATCATCTGTAACCACTTGGATTTCAATTTTCACTAAAGGTTATTTCATTCTCCCCAACCCCACTCACCCCCCCCCCACAACAGACCTGCTAATATCACCTCCATAGCTCTTTCTTTGTTTTTTAATGTAATAACTTGTTTCCAAAATATTTTGCATGACTAAGAAAAAAGGATTGAATAAAATATTATACTTTGCAAATCTCACTTGGCAAAATATGTGCATATAAATCAACATTTCTGTTAAAAGTCTCCAAATCCTTTTGGTCTCCCACTGAATTCACTCAGTGTCTCACATATGAATACATTCAGAGGAATAATGCTTTTGAAAAGTGTCTCACTTGATATTAATGGTTAAAAGAATAATTCAACAAGATGATCCCAGCTGTAAGCCTCATTTGAGCCTTCAAGATAGAGGTGGGGTTCAGTCATACCATTTTGTCCTAAAGCTGCCTAAAAGCCTAAAAGAAAAGAGAAAGGCCTCTGGCCATGTAAGTGGTGCCATTCAACTCAAAAGAGGACATATATATATATATATATATATATATATATATATATATATATAATTTATATATATATATATATATATATATACTCATTTATATATATCCAAAGCAGGCTCCAGGCTCTGAGCTGTCAGCACAGAGCCCAACGTGGGGCTTGAACTCACGAACCACAAGATCATGACTTGAGCCGAAGTCGGATGCTCAACTGACTGAGCCACCCAGCGCCCCAAAAGAGGACTCTTTACACACACACACACACGCACATACTCATATACATCCTAGGAAGATGGTGTGGTAAAATGAACAGAGCCTGGATAGGCTTTATAATAGGGCAGAACCAAATTTGAATCCAAGCTCTTCATCTTGATTAAATCATTCAAACTTGTTGACCTTAAAGTCCTTCCTTCAGAAAATGGAAGTAATAATAACTACCTCTTGGAGTTTTGTGAGGACTAATAAGGTATTATGTGCACATGAACTTGGCACATAGTAAGCTCACATCCAGTGATGTTCATCACATCTTTCATCCTTACCATTTCCCAGCTATAATAGGCTGGCAAGGAAAAATATAAGAATCCTAATTCAAGTAATGGTTCTTAAATTATATCCAGTCTTTTAAGTAGTGTGCCCTCTGTCCAGGAAAAAATAAACCACACATGTTCCTGAAACTCTAGTATTATTGGTTTCTCACAGAAAGGGTGGGTAGTAAAATCTAGACCCAAATTGTCTTACTGTCAGCCCATCAGACACATTGAGTCCAAAGGAATATATAAAGCAATGCATTTCCTCAGATTTGACTTCTGACTGGGTGGGACTTTACTTCTTAACCCTTAATGCATCGCCTAAGAGACAGTAGAGAAATCCCTCTTACCCTAGTTTTATCTTCACCAGGACTCCTTGGGAACAGTTTCCTCTTTCATTCTGTGCCTTTAGAATATTCTTTTTTGTGGGGCGCCTGGGTGGCGCAGTCGGTTAAGCGTCCGACTTCAGCCAGGTCACGATCTCGCGGTCCGTGAGTTCGAGCCCCGCATCAGGCTCTGGGCTGATGGCTCGGAGCCTGGAGCCTGTTTCCGATTCTGTGTCTCCCTCTCTCTCTGCCCCTCCCCCGTTCATGCTCTGTCTCTCTCTGTCCCAAAAATAAATAAAAAACGTTGAAAAAAAAAAAAAAAAAAAAAAAAAAAAAAAAAAAAAAAAGAATATTCTTTTTTGTGTGTACTGGTAATCATCTCTTCACCAAATGCTATCTAGAAGATTCCTGGGCAGAGCATTCTGGGAGGTGGAGAAAAGGAGGAGGAGGGGCATTCATGGATGTCTTCATTTAAGATGCAATAGCTTCCTAGTGATGAACACTTTCACACTTCCCAGAAAATCCTGTGGGCACCTCCAAAGTGTTCTTTAAAAAAAATTAAATATTTATTTGTGAGAGAAAGAGTGAGAGAGAGATTGAGAGAGAGAGCATATGCATGGGAGGGGCAGAGAGAGAGGGAGAGAGAGAATCCCAAGCAAGGTCCTAGCTGTCAGTACAGGATCTGATACAGGGCTCAATCTCATGAACTGTAAGATCATGACCTGAGCTGATATCAACAGTCAGACGCTTAACTGACAGAGCCAGCCAGACGTCTCCAAAGTATTCTTATGTGTTTTTCCACTAGTGAGAAAAGAAGGAGAAAACGGATCCATCCTTCTATGGAAACCTCATTCATTCCTCACAAAAGCCAGTATCTCTCTCACTGGCCTTACTCGTGTGTGAAAAGGTACTAAGGTTTCTCCATATGTACTTTGCCTTCACCATTCAGTCTCTAGACTCATAGCCAGTCTTCCAGGACCAACAGCTTAGGCACCACTCTGAAACAACAGCGCTCTCTCTGTCACGTCTATACACTATACACACCAGAGGTCATTCTGCTTCCAGGATACCACTTACAATACCCATCCTGACACTGCTGGCTCCAGATCAAGTACTTTACAAGGAGCACACTTCCTCCTTGATTTGGAATGGTAAAAACAAACTCCTCACACACCTGAGAAGAAGAATCACCAAGCCTGTAGGCTCTCCCCTTCAAGCATCATCCTCCCACTGTACATCTTTTCCTACCCTTAGAGAGAGTAGAGGGGACTCTTCTTGACTTTGGGACACAGGTAAACTTTCTGAAAAATAGCACATTCTCCCCCTACCAGCTCCCAGATAAACAGGAGAGCATTCTGAGCCCTGGCTTGGTCCAACCTTCAGACAAACTTTATCAATTTGAAGGTATCCTAGCTGGCCTTTCATTAGACTGAATTTGGGGTTCAACTACTATTCACTACCATCTATTAAGTACGCTGGATTGCTGATGCCTCTGCAGGTGACAAGGGACTAGTCACCTTAAAAAGTCACTAAACTTTTTAATTTCAAACAACTGAACCACTTTCAGTGGTAAACAGCTCTCAAAATTTCATCCTTGATCAGAATAGACCCAAGAGAAAGATCTTTAAATTGTTAGATTTTTTTTTTCTGGACCTGTGTGATGTCCAGGGGGGAGGGGGAGAGGATAAACAGTCCATTACCACCAGTATATCACCAAGGTTCAGATGTATAGCCCTCAAACAAACAGACAAACAAACAAACAAGTCAAGGTCAATTAATTTTAGGGGTTTGTTGCTTGAATGATTTCCAGATGTGCTGCCTTCAGGGAAAATACTTTCCCTGAATACAGCAGATTCAGCAGTCTCATTGTATCACCACATTTCCCACCATCAGAGATGGAAGAATGACCCTAAGTATCTCCAGTGCATCTTTCCTCTCCATATGGCTCAAGTTATCATGCAGTATCCTGGATCCTAGAAGGGACTATTTTCAAATACCCCATCTATGGTGCACTCAGTGACTTTATAGGACACTTCATTTCTGGAGCAGAGCCCTCCTGGTCCTGGAAAAGCCATGTACCTTCCCTGTTACAGGATTCACTTTTCCACCTTTGTCCACTGCCCCTGGCCCCAAAGTTTCTCACTGGGGATCTTGCCCATCCCATTTCCACAGGGGCAGTGGTGAGGAGTCTTGCCTGACAAAAATTCTCAGCAGAATGTAGGCATCTTTTCAGGGCTTATCTTGTCTTCCTCAGTCATGGGTCTGGTAACATTCAATTCTCCAATGTGAACCTGAGAATGGGGACTCCTTTTCCAATGGTCTGAGGCATTCAGAATCTGCAGCACAGTATACTGATCCACTTTTGCCCATTTGTTTAATGTTATTAAGCTTTCTTACAGAACCTGTCTCCTTCCATCATCCTAGCACTTTTTATGTCCAATGTTAGGAAGTGCAAGGGAAAGGAGGTAAACCATGGCCTTCCACTCACAAACACACACAATCTTGTACATAACTTGAAGACACACATTCACTGCCTGTGTAGTTTGCTAGGGCTGCCATTACGAAGTACCACAAACTGGGTGGCTTGGACAATGGAAATTTACTGTTTCACAGTTCTGGAAGTTAGAAATCCAAAATTAGGGTGTCAGCAGGGTGGATTCCTCCTGAGGGTGGAGGGATCTATTCTGGGGCTCTCCCTGTGGCTTGCAGATGGCCATTTTTGCTCAGTACCTCTTCACATTGTTTCTCTTCTATCTGCATCTTCCTCTAGGTCCAAATTTCCCTTTTTATAAGGGACACCAGTCATTTTGGATCAGGACACACCTTTGATTACCTCTGTAAAGACCCTGGATATGTTTTGGGCAGGGTTCGGGCTCACACAATTCAACCCACAACACTGCCCATTCATAGACTCTGTTGAAGAATGCCCAGACTAAAGCATCATCCTGGTATAAGACTGAGACTCCAGTGGCAATTAGAAAAGAATTTTTCAACAAAACAAAACAAAATAGAAAAGAATTTTTTCTAGTTCTTATGTTGATGCTTAGTCAACAACAAAAAACTATACTCCCACCCATGGATTTATCGATCACATCAATTACATAGCATCTATAAATATTATTTTATTCCAAGTTTCTGTATTTAATGCGAATCCTTTCTGGCATCTTAAAGCTCAACTTTTAAATAGGTAGTTTAAAAAAGGCTCTTGGTGTTTTTTCAATTAATTTTGTTCACAATGGACATAATTATGGGATTCTTTTGGTTGAAATTTATTAACTGTAATGAATTAACAATATGTGCTGAATAAGTTGCCAGCATGAATAAAGCTGCATATAAAATGAGTTTCCTACTTACCAATTTTCTGTTTTGTACTGCCTGGGCAATTATCAACATGCTTTTGTACTCATCAAGACCAAGAAATTGTCATTCACATATGTAACTAGTTTAACTCGGGGCTCTGGGAAGTTCTTTAAAAGCTATTAGGAACTGGGGTGCCTGGGTGGCTCAGTCAGTTAAACCTCTGACTCTTGATTTTAGCTGAGGTCATGATCTCATGGTTTGTGAGTTCAAGCCCTGTGTCAGGCTCCATGCTGGCAGTGAGGAGCCTGCTTGGGATTCTCCCTCTCCCTCTCTCTCTGCCCCTCCCTCACTCTCACTCTCTCTCTCTCAAAATAAATAAACTTTTAAAAAAGTTATTAGGAACTTTTAAAGAAATGTTTGATGGAATTTGAAAAAAGTCGCCTATTTTAGAAGTTTGTTCTTTGAAAAAATAACCCTTCTTGCATTGTCCTTTGAACAAATGGCACTGTAAGACAAATTAAGCCAGACAGGCAATAAGCCTTTTAGAAGGAGTATTGGTTTTACACAGATTTGAAATTTCAGAAGCACACCTGCCCCTCAGGACAAGAGTCTATTTAAAAAACTAGGATCACTTTTAGCTTTCAGCTTTTAAGTTTTGATAAAGCCTAAATCCTATCCCCCCTCCCCTGCCCTGCAAATCCTCTGACTTAGAATGATTCTATCTTTCCATAAAGGTCTAAATACTTTTTTTATTTTCCCATGCAAACTCAAAAGAATTCCAGAAATTCCCTCAAATGAAAACCCATTGAGAAGAACCAATGCTGAGAAGCAATATGAGTTCTTTCTTCTCTCACATTTAGGTGAAGACCCTGAAGCACTGAGTGACCCAAAGTTTTTAGGATGAGGTCATCTGAACCTCAGATACTTGAATCAGGCCAATTCTAGACAGTGCAGAAAGGGGAAGTAGGCAGAAAACCCAGGAGAATGAGTCATAATAACTGAGACAGCTTGTTAACATCTAATATCACTTTGGGGTATAGGTAGTTAATATCATTCTACACTGACTTTATTGGACTTAGTATCTATTTTCAGAAATGTGCCCCAGATGACCTACCAGCCTATTTATCTGTTCTCAATACTATTCAGTCTGAACATTCGACAGGGTTGACCCGTTTGAACTCACAGCAAGCACAGCTATGCCTGGCATGTCAGCTATAAGTCTGTGAAACTGACAGTCTAGCTCACCTGGTTCCTAAGAGCAACCCTTATTTTTATCCCTACATCTTTCCCTCCGGGTTCCCCAACCCAGGCAACAACTCCTGTTTTGCCCGGGTTGACCCAATAAACACAGTTACTAGCATTTCAATGGTTTGGGATTTGTGAACAAATTTGCATCTCAGTTTCTTCTTCTGGGAAATTATGGATGATGTATCAGTATTTAGCAGTTGTATAAGCAATTTAATTACTTCAATTTGTTAGTTGGTGAGTTGGTGTTCCAGTCTCAAAGGAAACTTTTACATAGAACGGCTGGTAGTAGGAAATGCTTCCTTTTGGATCATGGTTCAGATTGTTGTGGGTTTCCACTTTAGTTTCTGATTTAGTGGAAGCTGGAAGTGAAATGTGATCTCAGAGCATTTGCTAACTGAGCAGGTGATTTTCAGTTCTGTGACTGGGTTCTGTTCTCCCATGTTTTTCCTCAAGTCAGTTATTGGATATTGAGGGTGGGGGGGGGTTCTCATTGTTCCACATATTAGCCAGAATTTTCTGAAGAAACAGAACCAGTAGGGGATATAAGTAGAAAGAGATTTATTGTAAGGTATTGGCTTACATGATTATGGGGTGAAGTTCCATGATCTTCGGTTACAAGCTGGAGCCCCAGCAAGGCCAGTGGCATAGTTTGAAGTCCTGAGAGCCAGAGAGTCGATGGTGTGGACTCCAGTCTGGCTCTGAAAACCTGAGAGCTAGGGGAGGTGAGGGCAAGAGAAGATTGATGTCCAGATGTCCAGGCAGAACTAATTCAGCTTTCCTCTACCTTTTTGTTTCTTGCAGGCCCTCAACAGATTGGATGAAGCCCACTCACATTGGGGAGGGCCATCTGCTTTACTCAGCCCACCAATTCCAATGTTAATTTATTCCAGAAACACCCTCATAGAAACCCAGAAATAATGCTTAACTGGATATCTGGGCATTCCATGACCCAGGAAATGTTACACATAAAATTAACCATGGAAGGCTGTGTCCCCAGGGATTGCCACATGAAAAACAGCTTAGTTTCCATTGACTTGCTTCCTTTAAGTTTCTTAAAGGAAATGGGGGTTTCTTTTTCATAAGCATTTACATTGCTTATGTATTTCTCGGTAAACCAACAATTAGCAACACTGGGACCAGTACATTTGCAGCCAGCAGTACTGCTTCATGCAGATTCAATTTGCTATTTTTAAATGGTATGTGCAGCACATAAACTAACTTAATGCTTGCTTTCATTCCCCTATCTTGTAAAGCAAGATAATAGAGCAGAACATTGAAAATCTCCAATTCACTCAGGTTAACTTGACCTAGAATTATATTCTTGATGAAGGCATGAGGCAGAATACCAACATAAGAGAAAAGGAATAGAACAGACAAAATGAGAAGTCATATTCTTTCAAGATAGAAAAAAAAAGAGAATTGTCCTTCCACAACTGCACATAATTATACCACACTAAATTGTGCATAATATTGGAAATACATTCCAATTACTTCACCAACCCTTAAATTCTCTAAACAATATGTTTTCTAAAAACTTTACTGTATACAGTTTGGAACACATCTTTTCTCCCTTTTGCCCCCCCCTCCTTTATTTTATTTATTTTTGTGCTTTCTTGGTAAAGGTTTAGTGGTATGAAAATAGAGGGTATTCATAAGATCGCAGTAAATCATTCTCTCCTTATATACCTTACATTATGGTCCAAAGATTAAAACAAAAATTTAAGCACCAGGTTAAATCAATAATACTCGAAAGGAATTTCAGTGGTAGTTAAGTTTTTATGGGGAAAAGACAACATTAAGTACAGTGGTTTATAATTACTGGAAGAACTACTACTTATGAAATTGTTTTCTCATTAGAGAGTAATTTGTATTAATTGTAAAACATTTTATGTTTAATTATATGTAATTTTCATATAAAATTCATCTATGAAAATATACCTACAATGTAAACCATTTTATAAATGACTTTTTCTTCCCTTAGCTAAGTTTTTCTTTCTTATAATTAATACCTTTGGACAAATTTTTAAAATTGCTCTCCACAAAGGCTAATTTATAAATCTACCAGTAAAAAAATTAAAATCTTCTTTCCCCTCTATTAGTTATGATCTTCAAAATACAGATCTATTCTGACAACATGATCATTTAGAAAAGTAGTTCATTATTTCGTTTTGAATGTCTTTGGTTATAAGTTGTAAAATTTATTTGTTGTTACCAATTTAATGACTGTTTCCTTTACATGTGTTGTCTCTTGGGGTATTTACCTTGTTTTCAGTGGCATGTAAGAGCTCTTTATGTATTAATATTATTAACCCTTTGTCTTTCATAAATTTTATAAAAAATCTTTTTTCTCACAGTTTATCATTTGTCTTTATATTTTTAAAGTGTTTTTAATGTCCTAAAGTTTTAAATTTTCATGACATCAAATCTATTTATTGTACCTGGCTATTTCTACCTGTGGTGTCTGTCTGAGCAGGGACTTCTCTACCTTAAATCTATATAAATATTCATCAAAATTTTCTGCAGCTGTTATGGGTTTATTTTTTATACTTATATCTTTAATTCATCTGGAATTTATTTAGATTTAAATGTGAACTAGGAAGCTACCTGCTCCTCTGCTCTCCACCCCTCCGCCCCCAAAAAGTTAGTCAATTGGCCAAGAATTTATTAAATAATTCATACTTTCAACCTAGATTTAAACTTCTTCATCACTCTTCTTTATTTAAAAAAAAACCTCCTATACATAGATCCCTCCTTAAGATCATTCTGCAATTTTTACTGTTTCTGTTTTTTTAATCCATTGTTATCTGATTGAGATTACATTATATTTTTGATTTATATATTAGGAAGGGAGACTGACAGTTCCACAAAATCAAGTCTTCCCTTCAACAGCTAATCAAGTCATGCATGTCCTTCAATAAAATATTTTAGCTTTCTTATATAGAACTGGTTGGATAAACATTTAATATTCTTAGCAGCTATTTGGAATTGAATCACTTTTCCCCTTTTATTTTCTATTTTATTGTTGTTGCTATGAGAAAGGTATTTTGTTTATTTGTTCATTTGTTTGTTTATTTGTCTACTACACTCCTGAGGATTCTTAGCATAGGAGAAAGGACTGGTGGTATTGAAGAAATTCAGAATTACCTTTTTTTTTTTAAGTTTATTTATTTATTTTGAGAGAAAGAAAGCACAAGTGGGGGAGGGGCAGAGAGAAAGGGAGAGAGAGAGAATCCCAAGCTGGCTCCACACTGTCAGTGTGGGGCAGGACTCGGGGGCTGGAACTCACAAACTGTGAGATCATGACCTGAGCTGATATCAAGAGTTGGACACTTAACCAACGAGCCACCCAGGCGCTCCCAGAATTCCTTTTAGTTACTATGGTTTGATGCTTACAGTGATTGAAAGAAATATCGAATTTCTGTTAGAGATTAGTGAAAATAAGGGTGAAATTGTTTTTTCATCCAAGCTGATGACCCCAGGCTGTCCTTGGAGTTTTTTGCCAGGCCAGATGATGATGAGAGAACATGCCCTTAACAACTGTTTGCCTGGAATACATTTTTTATTCCTTTATTTTTCAGTCTTTCTAAGTCATTTCATTTTAGATAGCTCATGTACACATCACTCATAGACTTTAGTACAGCCTGAGAGTCACTCACAATTATGAGCAATTATGAGTATCGAACTACTCAAGATTTATCTCCGCAATCTTACTCTTCCGTGATTATTTTTCATGCTGTGATTTCATTTTGTTTTGTAATTTGTTGCATTTTTGCCTCATTTAAAAAATAAATTTAGAAGTTTTATATAACCAATTTCTAGCCTTCCAGACTTTTAAAATACATTTGAGCTTGTATTTTTCTGTCATCGTTACCTTCAACATAACGTGAACCTAACAACAAACATAAAGGCAGGCATAATTGAAAGGATGTTTATTTGTCTCTCTTCCACCCCATTCTACTTATTTACCCACAACAAACAGAAAGGAGAAAACGAAGGGTGGGAGAAGTTCTATCACCTATCACCTTGGGTCTTGGTCGGCACCAAGAGATAGAGAACACGCAGCTAATAGGACAGGACAGAACGGTTTTCCTACACTTCTTTGCGGATGACATGTAGGGATGCCCCTTATAGAATTCTGAGTAAGAAGCAGTCCATGGAACCTATTTCTTTTTTATTTAGCTTGCTTAAGATTGCCATGCCATTAACTGACTGTAGTCTGATATATCATGGGCATGGCCAGGAGCCTGGTCTACAGTAGTAGTATTTTACCCAGTGTGAGTCTCCATTTTTCTTTTCACTTGGGTCTCCTTGCCTCTGGCTTGAAATACAAATTTTAGTTAGAGTAATATATGCCCTCCCCTGCCGTGCACCATATCAGCACCAATTTATTAGCTAGTGACTTTGTCATCATCTTGGTCAGTTGACAAACATGTGTAAGCATATATAAGTTTATACCTATGTAAATACACACATCAATACAAACAACTTCTATTTCACTATTTATATTTCAAAGACAGTATAGAAATGTAATTAAGAGTATGGAACTGGGAGCTAGATCTTCTAGGTTCAAATCCCAGTTCAGCTATTTACTGACTAAAAATTTGAGCAAGATTTTTAACTTCCTGGGACACCTGGGCAGCTCAGTCGGTTGAGTGTCTGACTTGGGCTCAGGTCATGATCTCACAGTTGGTGACTTTAAGTTCCACGTCAGGTTCACTGCGGTCAGAGCAGAGCCCACTTTAGATCTTCTTTCTTCCTCTCTCTGCCCCTTCTCTGCTTGCAGTCTCTCAAAAATAAATAAAACATTTACCAAAAAAACTTTAAGAAGAAAGAGTTTTAACTTCCCTATGCTTTAATTTCTCTGTAAAATGAGAATAAATAGTGATATCACCTATTTCATGGGGTTATTGCAAAGATTACTTGCTGACCCATGTAAAGTGTTTAAAACAGCACATAGCACATAGTAGGTATTCAGAAAATGTTAGTTATTACGTACTATACACGTAAAACAAGGAATGTTCACAATGAGTGCTTATAGCATTCTGGAGATGGGGTTAGTCATCACAAGGTGCTGGCGCTAGAAAAGGGGAGCTTCCAACAAGTTGAGGTTTTCCCCCAAAGCCCTTTTGACCTCACAAAGTGTTGATAGTCTTTGACCCCATCCAGTTTGTGACACCAGAGGAGGGGAACCTGGGGTTCACTCACAATTATGTGAGTCACTCACAATTGAGTAGAGTCCCAAGAATGCACTGATGCCATAGTTCTTTCAACCCAACCCCCTTCTCACAGTGCTTGATTTGTGAAATGGTGATGGTGCACTGCATTCTAGAAACCACAGACTTCACACTTCCTGTGCTGTATTTCTCAGGGGGTAAAGAGTGAAGTGAGATTGAGATCTCTAAAATAATCTGGGGGCAGGTTTGGGAGAACATTCTTCTAGTCTTCTTAGAAAAGCAAGTGTCTTTTTTGGTTGGTATAGACTCTGGCTCCCTGAGGCAGACAGAAGAGATATAAAGTGTATTCCTACTGTTTTTTATGCTGTTTTTGTTTCCAGAATAAAATACTGAATTTTTTCCCTCAGCCCAGCTCCATTTGCTTTAAACTTAGTACATTTCTTTGCAGTTTATTAGAACTGTTTTTAAGTTTCAGCTTTTGATGGTAATGCAATCCTTTTTTTTTTTTTTAGTCTGTTGTCATAAGCAATTTAATTGGAAGCTGTTAGACAGTTGTCATTTGAAACAGGAGCCTCCGCTACCATCTCTTCTGTTGTTTAACTGTTATTAAAGTCCCAGATAATGTGCACGATTCTGAAATACACAGTAACAAGTGATTTAGTGGTTTCGTTTTTCTGCCTAGAGTCTGAGCAGTTGATTCTTTGAAAAATAAGCCAAGTTGTAGTTTGTTTTTCAGGAGGGAAAATTTTTCACAATCAAGCCCTAGTTTCCTACTCATTTGTAGTCTACAGTTTTGATTGGGAGATCTGAAAAACTCTGTATAATGGAAACTTATTTTAAATTACTCTGAGTTATCAAGCAAGAACCATCATTTTTCATCTTATCAGCCAAACAGACCTGTTCCCAGGAGGTTGCTTGATATTAGATCTCAGGAAATGCTCAATTTTCTCCAGAATAGGAAGTTGTGATTGAATGCAACTATGCCATCAGCGACTGTGATTCAGAGCCCCCAAGAGGGGAATTCAGGAGGTTGTGTTTCAACAGCATAGTGATCTGGGGCAAATATTTGATGCTTCTATCCTTGGACATTGAGAACACTATTGTCATGCATGTTGACTTTGAACTCAACAACAATTTCCCTACTTCTTTTTCTAATCTGGCAGAGCCTGCCTCTCATGAGAGAGGCTGAAAATGCCAGACGCTTATTTGCCATCCTCCCTTGCAGCCAGGGGGAGGAATAATGGGAATTATCCTGACTAGTGAGGAATAATGGGAAGTTTGATGTGAAGACCAATTTTCTTCTTTGATTAAGAAATCAGGGTGGGAACTGAGAGAGAAAGAGAGGACTTACTCCTCCTGATAAAAAGAGGTAAGGAGAACCTACCCCTCTCTTCCTGCTTCTGGATATTGGCATGAGGATATGATATTTGGAGCTGCAGTAGTCATCTTGTGACAAAAAAAAATGTCCCTGACAAATCAGGGATGCCAGATTGGAAAGACAGGAAGCACTTAAGTCTTCAATAACTGCTGAGTTACTAAAACAACCCTGGGACTATGTACCTCCAAATTTTCTACTGGGGAAAAACTAAACCCTTGAGAGAACTTACTACTTCTGGTTGCCAATATCCTGTTCTTTTCTACTTCTGGACACACAGGACACAGAACTTCTCTGCCACCAAAGCATGGCCCTGTGACTTGAAATGAACTGTGACTGGAAGCTGCTCTTCCCTGCAGTGGTAATCAGGGAGCACATACACTGAGGGAGGCACCTAAGATCCAAGCAGCCTGGAATGATGAGCCAATGCCTAAAAACAGTTTCTGTGGAGCACTGCCTGGATCTCAACCGCTTGAGCATGAGTGAGAAATAAACTTATGTTGTGTTAAGCCATAGGTGGAGGTGGTGTTGTTACCATCACATAATATAGCCTATGGTGCCTGATATGCTGCTAGTATAGCTGAAAGCATCCTAATTGATACAACATGCACAGCAATTTGCAAACAACCATTTTTGTAAAATGAGAGGGTTGCGTTCATGGTGAAATGAGTATCTACCATTTTTGCCTGCCTAGCCTCCAACCTCCATCTTCTAGTAACAATTTTGCTTAAGGGACCCACTGTAGCAAACATGTCTTTCCTGGACCTTGTCTTCTCAGCACTCATTTCTACTCACAGAAAGCTTCTCACTGCAAACTCCTAGGTCTCTTTGCCAGAAAACTTTTTTCTAGTTGTAATAGCATGTTCAATTCATACACAAGATAAGCCAGTAGTACCCAAAAGTTAATGTTCCAGAAGCCCTCAACAAATGTTTTAAAGGAATACAGTTGGAAAATATCCTACCTTCCTCATCTTTCAGTTGAGATAATTCTGATGTGTGTTCTACACTGTATCCTTATACGATCAAAGTCCAGTTTTCCAGAGTGGGAACTGCTTTGGTAACACATCTTTTATTGGCTTCTTTCCCTTCCCTGTCTCTCTTCTCCAGTCCCAAATAAACCTCCCTGGGATCAGCTCCCAAATAAACCACTTGTTCTTGGATCCATGTCTCAGAGTCAGACTCCAGGGGAACCCAAACAAGACACTATCTCCTCCCAAGTGAACCCAATCTTTTTGAGACTGTCAATCAAGGTGCATTACCTGCTCTGTCTTTGATATTTGGATCTCAAATGCAATCACATAAAGATTATCTTCAGGGAGGCAGAAGCTTTTCCAAGGGTTTACTCATCAGTTCCTTCTTTATAGATTTCTGCAGTCTCTCTAACACCTGTCTTTTTTGAGCCAGATTTCTTAGTTTTTTTTTTCCCCAGTCTAAGAGTTACTCCATATCCTTTCAATAAATTCATTTTAGGATGAGATAGCTACAATTGCTTTCTCCGACCTGCAGTCAAAGAAATCAATGAATATAAATGATATATTAGGCCTCTTTCAGCTATAAAGATTTTGTGATAAAAATGAATGAGTTATAAATAGTATAAGAGCACTAAATGCTATATATTTATTATGCATAAAATAAAATCCATGGAAGTCACTTTAAAATACCAGTGTTTTCATGTTTCTTCACATTTTACTTGAAATGGTATCTCTAGCTGATGAGAATGTCTTTCTACTATTTTAACATAATTCCCACAAACAGCTATTAATTCAGAAGAGCAAAATAAATTGATGGTCATGGTGGTTGCTGTTGTTGTTGTGTTTTTATCTGGGGTGGCTATTAAGTTCCCATCATCTGATGTAGAATCTTAAATTAAATGTATTTAAGAGTAAAAAGTTCTTAAGAGATTTCCATGCAAAGAAATCCATAATGCTATAATCATAGAGAAATTTTATTTATGCTAATCTTACATACCTGAACATGAAAATTCATAGAGAAAAGCTATTTAAATATGATTTAAAGAGAGGCTCCGAATACCCAAATCTAGGACAAGTTGAGAAACAAACTAAATAATGAGAGTAATGGATTATAACCCATAATATAAATAAAATACATCTATTTGTGAGTCCATACTGATATAAATAATTGAATGAATGAATGAATGAATAAATAAGAGAGAATTCCAAGTAATAAATGTAGAAGGAATAATGGAAATACAATCAGTTGGTGACATTATAGTAATAATTATCTCAGTCAAAGATAATAGATGCTAAAATTAGCAGGTGAAAAGTATGATGAAAAACAGAATATTTACATAGTCTCAAATATCTCCCCACAAGATACTTATCAGATATAAAGAGGGAAATAGTAAGGTTGTAATGGAAAAACTTAGACCACTCTGCCTTATCCAAGTGATCCAAGTTAACATCACCAGTAATGAGACAAAATGGCATTATGTGCCTCCTGATTTGATGTGCTGAGAAGGTGTAATAGTTGATTTTATAAGTCAACTTGAGTGGGCCATGTGGTGCCCAGTTATTTGGCTAAACATTATTTAGGGTGTATTTGGGAGGGTGTTTCTGTATGAAATTAACACTTGAATTGGTAGACTGAGTAAACCAAATTACCCTCCTCAATGTGATTGGGCCTCATCCAATCTGTAGAAGGCCTGAGTTGAATAAACTGAATGAGAAAGAAGAGTTCTCTCTGCCATTCTGTCTTCATGCTGGGACATCAGCCTTCTGCCACCTTTGGGCTCAGACTTAGACTGGAACTATACCATTGGCTCTCCTGGGTCTTGGAGTCCTTAGCCTCCATAATTGCATGAGCCAATTTTACACACATACACACACACACTATTGGTTCTGTTTCTCTGGAGAACCTGACTAACACAGATATCTTGCTACTGAGAATGGTTTTAGAGGAACAGAATTTCCTCTGTAAGGATGAGTTTTCTGATTTTATTCTGGACTGTCTGGAATTGATTCCCTAATCTGATTAGATTTAAAAATAGTAATGACTCCATATCGGGTAGTAAAGAGAACACTGATAGTCCATGGCATGATCTGGTAATAGAGATATAATATATTCACATTGGATAATCCTAATCAACCACTTACAAGAGGTAGCTGAATGATAGGTGTATATGATACTTTCAAACATTTCTGGAAATCTAACAAATATAATGAGTTTGGCTGTTTGCTCCTAAAGTTGTTAAACAAAGCAGTGGGGAAAAAAGGGTGAGCTGGTGGATTCAAATTCCCAGTTCAGGCACCACATAAATGACCCAAAAGCTTCCAAATGTGCCCTGAAGGGTGCTTATTTCCTGTAGCTGCAGGACTGAAATTGCTGAAAATCAAAAGCAGAATCTCATTCCGTGATTAACTGAATTAGAGCACAAGTTGAATTCCCAGACTTACAGAGTATCTACTGTTAAAGTAAGAGCATTGGTTGGGAAAAGATGGGATCCTGTAAGCTAGCATGGGGCTATGTGGGAAGACCCCAGATGGAGCTGGGGACACTTTGCTCCTAAATCCTAATGAGTCTCCTTTGACAGTGGAAAGATCTCCCCATACCGAGTGGAAGACAGACAAAGGCTAAAGAAACTTCACAGACTCAGGGAGACCAAGAAGACTAAATGCAACGTAGGATCCCGGATTGGAATCTGATCTAGAAAAAGATCATCAATGGGGCCATTGATAACATTTGAATAAACTTTCGATTAGTTAATAGTACTATATGAATATTCACTTCCTATTTCTGATCATTGTGTCACAGTTATATAAGATGTTAACATTGGGCAAGCTGAGCGGAGGGTATATAAGAATTCTTTGTGTTATTTTTGCAACTGTTTTTGTAAGTCTTAAACGATCTCAGACTGAAAAGTTCAAAAATAAAAAAGGAAGTTCAAAACATTAAAATAAATTACACAAACATGCACTGAAATAGCAACTGGAGATAGAAGATACACTGAGGGAATAAATGTGAAACATATCTCAGATATTGTTTAGGCCCTCTGAAATCATACTGTGTTGAAAGCAAGCTGTGATCTCACCATGAAAAGCAAAATGGAAATAAGAAACCAGATGTAAAAAAATCACAAAACAGCACAAAGAACAATGCAAAATGACCACTTTTTCAATGTACAAATGTCAAATGATTCAGAAAAAAGAACTGATTGAAGAATGATTTGGCAGTATTAAGATAAATGTGATGGGAAGCAAGTGAAGGACTTTGACATATGAGTGATATCCTTCTTCTATTCATTTCTGGTAATTATAAGTATGTAATCTCTATAGGTGAACATATTCTCTTTTTTCTAATAAGTATGCATGTGTCTATAAATTAGAAATTTCTCTACATCACTGTAAGTAGGAAAGGATGGGTATAGGGAATTGTCCATAAGTTAGAAACTCCTGTGAAAACATTGGAATTGTACTCCAAAGAGAAACTGATCAGCCCAGTGGTTATACAACAAACTGAAAAGCATATGTAATATTATGCCATAAGATAATGATATAGTATAGCAGCAAAAATTTGAGCATTTAGTATCTGCCAACCACTATTAGCCAACAACTTTACATGTTAATTCATATCATCCTTACAACATAGATGATGGATGTACTGTTATTCCCATTTTATAGATGATGGTAAAAAGTAAATGGTGGGATGCCTGGGTGACTCAGTCGGTTAAGAGTCCAACTTCAGCTCAGGTCATAATCTCAGGGTCTGTGAGTTTGACCTTCTCATCAGGCTCTCTGCTGTCAGCTCAGAGCCCACTTTGGATTCTCTGCCCCTCCTGTGCTCTCATGTGTGCACTTTCTCTCTCTCTCTCTCTCTCAAAAATAAATAAACAAAAAAAAGTAAATGGCAAAAATGGAATTTGACCGTAAGCAGTTTGGCCCAGAGGTAAAGCTTTCAACCACAGGATCGCACTGCTTTGAATTTGCAAGAACAGCCTTGGCTAAAGAGACTGGTTTCCCGTACTCCTGGGAGATGCAGTTTCTAATTTACAAAACAGTTAGGCCTTAATATGATCAGTCCCCAGGAATAGGACCTTCCTGTCACCAGGAAAGGATGGACTAGGGCAAGGTGGCAAGGTGAGGAGCAGAAGGAGGGGAAGAGGTGGTGAGGAGGTTCAGCCCACACCTTGTCAGTGAGGCTGGTTGTAGCTCCCCTGGTGGCAGGGGCTCTCAAGGGACCAGAGTGAGGTACTGCCATACAGACACTGTCTTTTCCCCAGGATGGTCTCTAGAATGTGGAATGATTAGAAAATGGACTTTTGGGTAGAATTTGATTTGAACTGGTGACATCAGGCCTTGTCACAGGCACCACTGGGCTGCAAATTGGCATCTGGGAAGAAAATCAGTGGTGGACAATGGACAAATTCTCCTAACTGTGAATTTAGATTTGAAAAACATCCTCAATCACTTCATATATTCTGTGTTCAGAAAATATGGACACTGGGGCACCTGGGTGTCTCAGTCGGTTGAGCGTCCAACTTCAGCTCGGGTCATGAGCTCATGGTTCATGAGTTCGAGCCCCACATCAGGCTCTGTGCTGATAGTGTGGAGCCTGGAGCTTGCTTCAGATTCTGTGTCTCCCTCTCTGCCTCTCCCCTGCCCATGCTCTGTCTCTGTCTCTCAAACATGAATAAAAGTTAAAAAAAAAAAAAAAAAGGAAAGAAAAAAAAGAAAATGTGAATCAGGACTCACTAAGGTTAATTGAATAGGAAAAATAACATAATGAAAACATTTGACTAATATTTGTTCTGGGAGCAGAATTTGAAAATGAATTTAGAGGAGGGTCAACTTAAAAGCCTACAGAAGCCAAGGAGGTAATGGATTATAATCAAGTGAAACAGGCAGAACTGCTTCTTTTGAAGAGGTTTTGTTTCCTTACCAAACACATAGATTATTCATTACATCCACAAAGAAATACGTTCTCTCCAATTTTGCTTTTAAACACACAGCTCTTTTGGGCTATCTTTTGTTTTCCTGGCTTTGATGGATAGACTTATGCACAGAGAAATAGTTCTGTCCTACGAGACTTTCAACAATGTGTGATGATAAATGAGGACTGACAAGCCCTAATAATCAGAGAAAGGAGAGGGAGGAGGGGAGAATGGAAGCTAGACAGTACATGCCAACTGATGGGCACAGGCTCTGTGTGCCCACAAGTGGTTTTTACCATGCAGAATGTGGGCCCAACTGTTGTCAGACCTGTTGATTATTCAAGAGAGGCTGAAAAATCTACATTTTTATATGAAATATCATGAACTCCCCATATTTATTTGTAACTTCTCAAACTATGTGTAGACCCCCTTCTTAAAACACTTTTACTTTTTCTTCCATGATACTTGAGTCATTTCTTCCTTCTCTTCTCATCTCCTTTTCTGGATCCTCCTCTTCTGCTCGTCATCTAAAATGAGGGTATCCTGGGACGCCTGGGTGGCTCAGTTGGTTAAGCGTCTGACTTCGGCTCAGGCCATGATCTCATTGTTCATGGGTTTGAGTCCTGCATTGGGCTCTGTGCTGACAGCTCAGAGCCTGGAGCCTGCTTCAGATTCTGTGTCTCTCTCTCTGCCCCTCCCCTACTCGTGCTCTCCCTCTCTCTCTCAAAAATAATAAACATTAAAACAAACTTTTTAATTTTTTAATGTTTATTTCTGAGAGAGAGAGAGAGAGAGAGAGAGAGAGAGAGAGAGAGACAAAGCATGAGGGGGAGGAGCAGAGAGAGAAGGACACACAAAATCCAAAGCAGGGTCCAGGCTCTGAGCTGTCAGCATGTTAGGGGCTTGAACCCATGAACCATGAGATCATGACCTGAGCCGAAGTCGGATGCTTAACTGACTGAGCCACCCAGGTGCCCCATAAAACAAACTTCTTTTTAAAGGAGGGTATCTTGGGGGCGCCTGGGTGGCGCAGTCGGTTAAGCGTCCGACTTCAGCCAGGTCACGATCTCACGGTCCGTGAGTTCGAGCCCCGCGTCAGGCTCTGGGCTGATGGCTCAGAGCCTGGAGCCTGTTTCCGATTCTGTGTCTCCCTCTCTCTCTGCCCCTCCCCCGTTCATGCTCTGTCTCTCTCTGTCCCAAAAATAAATAAACGTTGAAAAAAAAAATTAAAAAAAAAAAAAAGGAGGGTATCTTGGTTCCCCTTCTCTATCTACATCCTCCTCCTGGGCACCCCCACCTGATCCTACAGCATGAAGCCACTTATGCCAGAGATTCCCAAACCTATATCCAACCCTGTCCTCTTTCTGACACTATAGACTCTGTCAACTTGCTATCTCCAAATGAATGTCTACTTGAAATATCAAATTATCATGACCAAGAGGGAACTCTTCCCTGACCTACCCATACCTTCTCTTCCTCATCTCAGGAAATGGAATCCACCAAGTTGTCCAAGACACACATACAAAAGCACTTTCTGTATATATGGTGTAATTTTATGCTTCAATCTGTTCGTGTTTTCCTTCTCCCTAGGAGATCCTTTCAGCTCCTTATCCTCTCCTTTTCACCATGAAAATTCCTAATTATCCTTCAAGAGTCAGTTCCAACATGATGACCTCCAGGCAGGACTGATCAATAATTTTCTGGGCATCTCATCTCTGCAAAATGAGAACATGTGTGAAGTCAACCTACCACCACACAGCTGGCCGCCCCAACCAAAGGGATTGTAGCCTCTTCACAGAGACACACTTGGTATACACACACACACACACACACACACACACACACACACATACACACTATGGAGTATTACTCGGCAAACAAAAAGAATGAAATCTTGCCATTTGCAACTACGTGGATGGAACTAGAAGATATTATGCTAAGCAAAATTAGTCAGAGAAAGACAAATATCATATGACTTCACTCATATGAGGACTTTAAGACACAGAACAGATGACCATAAGGGAAAGGATAAGGGAAAAATAATATAAGGATAAGGGAAAAATAATATAAAACAGGGAGAGGGACAAAACATAAGAGACTCTTAAATATGGAGAACAAGCAGAGGGTTACTGGAGGGGTTGTGGGAGGGGAGGATGGGCTAAATGGGTAAGGGGCATTAAGGAATCTACTCCTGAAATTATTGTTGCACTATACGCTAACTAACTTGGATGTGAATTTAAAAAAATAAATTAAATTTTTTTTAAAAAACTACTAAGGATTTCAGGGACAGCTGGGTGGCTCAGTTAGTTAAGCGTCCAGCTCTTGATTCCAGCTTAGGTCAAGATCTCATGTTCGTAAGATTGAACCTCACCTCGGGCTCTGTGCTCACAGCACAGAGATTGTTTGGGATTCTTTCTCTCTCACTCTCTAAATAAACACACTTTAAAAAATGAAACTATTAAGAGTTACAAAAGGGGGCAACAAAGCATTAAACCCCTAGCATGGGCACTTCTGAGCATGGGGCCCTAAACTACTGGTTGCATGCCAATGAAGGTGGTCCTGCCTCCAAGAAATTATCCTTGGCCAGGCCCAGAAATTGAGCTAACTGCCCCTTTATGTGCTCCCTGCTTACCCCATGTTTGTATTTCTCACTGCATTTAGTACATTATATTATCTATTTATATGTATGCTTTACAAAATATATATATGTATATATATATATATTGGCAAGGATGTGGAATATATATATATATATATATATATATATATATATATATATAGTAAAACTGGGTCACATTATTGAAGCTGCTTCTCAATAGGGCTTTGATATGTGTTTAAATGGTCCAACAAATACACTAACTGGCTGAGCTGGACCCAATTTATGCACCATCCATCCTTGGCCCTGCCAACAACACCACTGCCACAGCCACCTCCCTTGCATCCCAGCCAGAAAAGTCCAGCAGTGGATCACACCTGATCCAGTTTTACATCCCAACTGCTGTGGTCACTTCTACCACCACTGACTGGGGAGTTCTCATGCAGCTGTTACCAACAAGGAGAGGTCATCACCTCTGAACACTTGCCAGATGGCACCTGTCTTCCCCAGGGTAGCTGGGAAAGGCTGAGTAACACAGCTGGAAAGGTGGGAAAGTTAACACCCTAAGCAGGAAGATTTTAGCAGTGAAAGGCAAAAGATAGAAAGGAGTCAGCAAATATTTTTCTCTCATTCCTTCCCTTGATGGACTGTTCTGAAACATGGTCATTTTATTTGGCCTCTTGGCAAATGTCCCACAAGGCTAGGCAACCAGCTATTTGTTCTGAAGCCATGGTCAGCTTGGCAATACTCCTCCTTGTGGTTTCTCTCCTTCCTTCTTTGTCTCTCCTTCCCTTTTCCCCCTGACTCTTGCCTTCCTGTGACTGTATCTCAGTAAATCATTAGAACAAAAGCTATCCTCTCAGACTGTCTTTGAGAAACCCAGCCTAAGATAACTGAAATAAAAGTGGGGTAGGAAGAATGGATGATATGCTATGGCATCAGAATTACTAATGTTCTCACTTGTGGTTGACTGGGATAAGGTGGAGGTTTATAGTGAGTCTTGGGATATCAAGTTGCCACTGCAATTGATTATATGGGGGTGGGATAATTACAGAATTTTTGTGGTGGTTGACTACTTACAAGGCATTGAAATCCTTGACAGGTTCAGGGCAGTTAATAGTCATTTTAAGGCATTCTTTGAAAGCAATCAATGGCTCTAAGGCAGGTGGTAAGAGCAGATCATGAATACATCCAGCAAGACCAGAGAAGCATTCATGGGGGTAGATCTTGAGGTTGTTAGACCAGGAGAGTGAATATAAGACTGAACAGGAGAGAGTATGTTGAAATGGACAACTTGCCCATAACTTGGAACTTAATGTCTAGCAAACCTTAATTACGTCCTAATAAAATGTAATGTCTACCAGACCTAATAGTTAGCTGGGATGACACTTTAAAGCCTGGATTCACAATGGCTAAGTTGAGGTGGAATTGCTGGAACTTACTTGGCAGAATAATGAGGAAGGGCTCAGAAGTCTCAGGAAAAAAGGAGAATTTTAGAATAAAGACATGCAAACCCCCTACTTGAGTACATTCTCCAGGAGGGCCCAGGGGACACACCATTCACTAAGAAATGCACCGATGATGGGGGGGGGGGTGCCAAAATCACTGAGAAACCCACTGTTGGCTGCCTTCTTTGGGCCAGAGTTGACAGTGTAAGATCCTGGCATAGCACTGTGCTTCTTACTATCAACAGAGATACTGAGATTCTGGAAAGGCAGAAGCCAGATAGATATAATTACCATAGTAAGCAGTATAGCCAAAATGGCAGTCAAGGTGATGTGGCAAAGTAAACTAGTATTACAGCTAATTGATGATGGTTTTCCAAAGGAAACATAGACAACCACCTAAAGCAATGGCTGTTGAAATGTAGGACACCACTTCATGTAGTGTAGTGTAGAACTACAGATTAAGCAGCTTAGCATCACCCAGAAACATGTTTGAAATAAAAATTCTCAAGCCCTACTCCAGATCTACCAGTGCAGAAATTCTGGTGATGTGGCCCAACAATCTATATTTTAACTAGCCCTTTAGGTGATTAGGATGCTTGCTAAAGTTTGAAAACCATTGCACTAGGGTTTTGCTTCATTTATATAACCAGAAGGAATTGAAAACTGAGGAGCATAAAAGGCTGATGTCAGACACTGTGATGGACACTTGCGATTTCCAGTTACTAGACCTAAGTCAGTTCACCTATCGAGAGCCCATTTAAGGGAAAGCTGGGTCCCCACAATGCCACCACAAACATGGCAAATATTTCCCTAGCCTTTCCTCAAATTTGACAGAGTGTGCACTGAAGAAAAAGGAATGCCCAGATTTCTTGAGGATAGTTAGAATGAAGTCACAGCTGACACTGATATTAGGGAACCCACCCTACCACCATCATCTTCCAATAACAATGCCACCTAATAGATTCCAGAGTGTAAATAGTGTTTGGGCTCAAATCCATCTCACTGTGAATCCAATAGATCCAGGGATGCACTGTTGCATTTCTCTAGTCTCTGACTGCCTAATAGGACTAGATATACTTAGAATTTGGTCCTTAGTTTCCTGAACTGTGACTTAAGGGACATTATGATAAAAAGTTGCAATCCATCTTCCCATCCAGCCAAGATAGTAAATCAGAAGCAATATCATCTCCCAGGACTGCAGAATTAATTACCAACAAAGTGAACCAGGGATAGTGATTCTCATAAAATATCTAGTCATTTCACCTATCTAGCCTCTGCAAAAATCATATGGATCATGATGGACACCAGTGGATCACTATAAACTTAAAGTGGTATCCCCAATTATAGTGTCTGTGCTAGATAGAAATTTTATTGGAGAAAATCAACTCACCTCTGGCACTTCATTTGTAGCTATTATTTTGAATGCTTTATTCCTTTTTTAAAAAAATGCTTATTTATTTTGAAAGACAGAAGAAGACGGGGAGGGGCAGAGAGAGACATGGAGAGAGAGCATTCCAATCTCCGTCCTGACAGCACAGAGCCTGATGTGGGGCTCAGTCTCATGAACCATGAGATCAGGACCTGAACTGAAATCAGGAGTTGGACACTCAACTGACTGATTCCCCCATGTGCCCCTTGAATGCTTTATTCCTGATTCTTATCAATAGAGAGGATCAAACGCAGCTCACCTTTACATTGCAAGGACAATAGTAAATCCTCATAGTCTTGCTCTAGGTCTGTGTTGTATACTGTTGTGGTCTATTCTGTAGTTATCTCAGTCATCTTGATATTCTGCAGCACATCATGCTAGCCTTCTATATAGACTGACATTTTACTCATTCGACCAAATAAGGTGAATGGGTCAAGTAATTTGAATGCCCTAATAAAACACATATGTCAGAGACTAGGCTTTAAGTCCTTAATGATTAAGGGCCTGCAATATCAGTGAAATATTTAGGGGTCCACTGATCTGGAACATGGAGGGACACAGCCTTTGAAGTAAAGCCTAAGAGCCTGACTTTGGTACACCAAGTAACTGTACAACTGGGAGCTGTCCATCCTGAGCTTGGTATTAACAGAAACTCCTCCCCGCCACACCAAAAAGTTGAGAGGCATAGAAATAAACTACTATATAAAGGAAATAGATTTAGGAAAAGACGCAAGTAGTCCAGAAGATGAAAAAAAATATGACGTGCTGGGCTAGACCATATCACCTCTGTTGCACTGGTGCCACTTCCTCAGCTCACATCTGTGGCCTCATGGGAAATTCCCTATAACCAACTGAGGAGAAAGAAAGATCTTGAATCCAGTTCAAAAACAGTTTGGTATGCCATAGTGGGGTCTATAGAAATGGATCACTGCAACAATAAAATCTTGCTTAGGAGTGACTAAAAGAAGAGCATAGCCGCAAGGAGACTCTCAACAAGTCGGTAGATAGGATGACCCATTTTCTGGGTGTTAGTGAGCTTTTCTTCTTGGTCAATCCACTGGTTGCACAATGGGCTAATGAACAAAGTGGCTATAGTGTCAGGCTCAGATCCTATATAGAGATCCAAAAGAAGGGCTCCAGGAACCAAGGGGTAGAACTGGGATCAGCCTCTCTCACTATCTTTCTCAATTATCCAGTTGCAGAACTTGTTTTTGTTGGGTTTTGTTGTTGTTGTTGTTGTTGTTGTTGTTGTTCCCACAACCTTATATCTGCTGGATTAGAGACCCTGATTCCAAGAGGAACGTTGCTTCCTAGAAACTGTATTAAATGTTTCACTGAACTGGAAATTGAACTACTCTGAGCTCTTCATGCTAATGGATAAATAAGAAAAGCATTACTGTATAGATTGATTTAACTGACCTTGACTGTTATAAGAAGCTAGGGCGGTTGCTATAAAATAGGGTGGCAAATACAAGTACATCTGGACTACAGGACTCACTGGGGATCACCTCTTGATGATTCTGTGCCCAGTGACAGTTGTAAATGAACACTCACAACAACTATTGCCTGATCAAAGGAAAACCACCAAGGGTTCAACCTATCAGACAAGCAACCTAGAACAGCTGAAATGCTAACTGACGGTGAGAGAAACTGTAATGGTTGACAAGGGAGGGAGCTGATAAGTATTAGCTACGACCCTGGGACCAATTGCAACAGTGAGGACTACAGTTTGGTTTGCTAACCCTGTGTGAATCTTGTTTAAGGGATTGAAAATGACTACTGTCTAGGCCTGGCCTTGCATCTCACTTCTCTTCTTAAGGAAGTAGAGAAAGCATCTTGTCCTCACACAAGGTCTACTATATTATAACAGGAAAAAAGTAAATCTGATTGGTGCAAGGGATGTGATGTAAGAGACACAGCTGATGTATCACCCTAGATCCACCCATCCCTGCCTACCCCCATTCTACCCAGGCATCAACCATTTGCAAATATTCAAAATATTTTCAGAGTGGTTAAGTCCCAGCCACTGCTGTTGCCATTGTACACTACGGATCCCCACATGTATCCACTACTGACATGGAGAGCCTTCTGTGCTGCAAGCCAGAGGTTCTGGCTGCACCAATGGCTGCATAACACAACCTGGACACACAAGAAGTTAATGCCTTATAAGGTGGACTTCACCATGGGAAAAAAGGAGATGTAAAGGACATCAGGAGATTTCTTTCCTACCCTTCCTTCTCTTCAGTGGATTGCTCTGAGATGCAGTCTTTCCATATGGCTTCTCTGGAGACATTCTGAAAATCTAAGCAACTGTCTAATTGTGTTGTGAAGCTGTGGCCTTATCAGTAACCCATCTCTTTGAATTTTCACTCCTTCCTTTTCTGCCACAATTCCCTTTTACCCTCATTCTTTCTTCTCTGAGAATGTACCCTCGCCCCAGTAAAATGTTAGCGTGTTAGATATTGCCATAGGTAATTTTTCTGTGATCCTGAGCTAAGGTGTCAGCTATTTTGGTTTTTAAATAAATATGTGATTCAGGACTCTCACTTTCCAGTTCAACAGGTAAAGAGCTTACAAGTCACCTACTGCAGCCCAACAGCAAGTAAAAATCTGAACAAACTGAAAAATCAGCACCTCTTAGATCTGACAGAGAAGTGAGGTCATAGGGCAAACTGCTGCCCTAAAATTGGAAGAACACAGAGGTGAATACAGAAAATCACAACTTACCAGAACAGAAACCCATCAGTAGATAGTTCCTTGGGAACCAGTGCCAGGGTAGGAAAACCTGAGCTATACTTGATGAATTGCTACATGCTCAATGAGGACAAATCGGGAAGTTAAAAACTCTAGAGGGACCCAGTCATAGGAAGGTCCCCACACTTTTGCGAGTTTTACCTCCAGGAGCTCTACCAGGTCCTCACAGTGAATATTGGAAAAAATCCCCTCAAGCTTCCAGCAGTGGAAGGGAAAAGGAACTTTGTTGAAACATTCCAGAGGGTTCTGTTCTTCTTAACAAGGCTGTCCCTAGGAGAAACTATTCTACCTGAACTTAACCTGCTGGGATTTTATTAGAGCCTAACCAACTAGGGAAAAGGAAAATACTCAACTAAAGCCCTTCCTAATCCATCCTGTCCCACCTAAGAGGGGAAATATTGAGAAGTACTGGTGAAGTTCACAGTCCAGCGCACAGACTCACCAAAAACCAGAGACCTAATCATAGAACTATAGAATACTTCCCCTACTCACACACACATTACCATCATATGACTAAAGACCTAGATATACTTGTTCCCTTTACCCAGTACATCATGTACACCTTTCAACCAAAAATTACAAGGCATACTAAAAGGAAAAAAATACTGTCTGAAGAGACATAAACAAGTATCAGAACCAGAGTCAGATACGACAGGAATGTTGGAATTACTGGAACAGGAATTTGAAAAAAAAAAAAAAAAAACCCTGTAATTAATATGCTAACAGCTTTAATGGGAAAAGTAGGCAACATGCAAAAACAGAACAAGAACATATAAGCAGTGAGATGAAAATTGTAAGAAAGAATCAAAAAGAAATACTACAGATCAAGAAACACCTTTGATGGGGTCATCAAAGCCCATCTTTTGGGCTTGAAAATGTGACAACAGAAACTTCCAAAACTGAAAAGAGAACAAAAGTTGAAAAACAAAAACAAAACCAAAAAACAGCACAGAATATCCAAAAACTGCAGGACAACTATAAAAGGTACCATAATACACATAATGAAAATACTAGAAGGAAAAGAAAGAAAACAACAAAAGAAATATTTGAAACATTAATGATAGAATTTCTTCAGATTAAATGTCAGATACCACAGATTCAGGAAGCACAGAGGACAGCAAACAGGATAAATGCCAAACAAACAAACAAACTATATCTTGGCATTCAAACTGTGGAAAATCAAACATAAAATAAAAATCTTGAAAAAAGCCAAGGCGGGGGGCACCTTACTTATAAAGGAACAAATATAAGAACTACATCCAACTCCTCCCCAGAAGCCATACAAGCAAAAAGACAGTAAAATGAAATATTTAAGTGTTAAGTGAGAAAACCTATCAATGTAGAATTCTGTATCCTTCAAAAGTGAAGAAATACAGACTTTCTCAGACAAACAAAAATTAGAGAATTTCTTCCCATTCGACCTACTTTGCAAGAAATGTTAAATTCTTCAGACAGAAGAAAAATAATATAGGTCAGAAACTCAGTTCTACATAAAAGAAAAAAAAGGAGAGTATCAGAGAATAAGTGACGATAAAGTAAAACTTTGCTCATCTAACAATTAAATTTGTTCAAATAATACAACAATGTTTTCAACTATGTGTGCTTGTATGTATATGTGTGTGTGTGTATATGTATATGTATATGTATATGTATATGTATATGTATATGTATATGTATATGTATATGTATATAAGTGAAGTGAATGACAATAATGACACAAGGGACAGGAGGGAAGACTTTGAATTAATTTTGCTATTATAATGTACTCATACTACGTGTGAAGTGTAGTGTTACCTCAAAGTGAATTAGGTATAAATGTATATTGCTAACTCTAGGGCAACCACTAAAAAAAAAAAGTAAAATGAATGGAATCATATAAAATGCTCAACTAAAACCACAAAAGGCAAAAAAAAAATGTAGAAGACAAAAATAGGAACAAAAAACAAGGGCAACAAATAGAAAACAGTAACAAACATGGTAGATATTAATGCAACTATATCAATGATTACTGTAAATGTCAATAAACTAAGTAAGCCAATTAAAAGACATTGAGTGGATCCAAAAAAAGACCCACCTATATGTTGGCTGTAAGAAAGTACACTATAAATATAAAAACACATACAGATAAGCGAAAGAAGAGAAAAAGATATACCATGCTAACATTAATTTTTTATTTATTTTTAAATATTTATTTTTGAGACACAGAGCACCAGTAGGGGAGGGGCAGAAAGAGAGGGAGACAGAGGGTCTGAAGCAGGCTGTGCACTGATAGCAGCGAACCTGATGCGGTGCTTGAACTCACTAACTGTGAGATCATGATCTGAGCCAAAGTTGGATGTTCAGCTGAGTCACCCAGGCACCCCGGCTAACATTAATTTTCTAAAAAGTGAGGATAACTGTACTAATTTCAGACAGAGCAGACTCAAAGCAAGAAAAGTTATCAGGGTTACAGATGGACATTACATAATGATAAAGGAGTTGGTTACCCCAAGAAGATGTAATAATCCTTAATGTGTATGCACCTAACAACAGAGCATCAAAATACATGAGGAAAAAAATGAAATAGATGAATATACTATTATAATTAGAGACTTTAATATTTCTCTATTAGTAATGGACAGATCCAATAGGCAGAAAATCAGTAAGGACATAGTTGAACTCAACAACACCACAAATCAATTGGATATAAGTAATGTTTACTGATTACTTCATCCAAAGACAAGAGATTACATATTCTGCTCAAGCTCACATGAAAATTCATCAAGACAGATGACATTCCAAACCATGAAACACACCTTAATAAATTTTAAAGAATAAATATCATACAATGTCTGCTCTAAAAGCCACAATGGAATTAATTAAACTAGAAATCAACAGTTGGAAAATCCCCATATCCTTGGAGATTAAGCATCACACTTCTAAATAACATATAAATCAAAGAAGAAATGTATATTCATTAAATAAATTGAACCAATAATTAATAACCTTCCAAAACAGAAAGTACCAGGCCCAGATGGGTTCACTGATGAATTCTACCTAACATTTAAGAAAGAAATTATACCAATTCTCTACAATCTCTTCCAGAAGACAGAAGCAAAGGGAATACTTCCTAACTCATTCTATGAAGTCAGTATTACCCTAATACCAAGACCAGACAAGTCCTTGGAAAACCATAGACTAAAATCTCACTTAATATCTCTCATGAACATTGATATAAAAATCTTTGACAAAGTATTAGCAAATAGAATCCAACAACATATGGGATGAATAATACACTATAAATCAAGTGGGATTTATGCCAGGAATACAATGCTGGTTCAACATTCAAAAATCAATTAATGTAATCCATCAAAGCAACACGCTGAAGAAGAAAAATCACATGGTCATATTAACATATTCAGGAAAAGCTCTGACAAAATCCAGCACCAATTCATGATAAAAACTCTCAGAAAACTAGGAATATAGGGGAACATTTTCAACTTAATGAAGAACATATACAAAAAACCAACAGCTATCATCACAATAGTGAGAAAATTGAAGCTCTCCTGCTGAGGAAAAGAGAAAGGATGTCCACTCTCACCACTGCTTTTCAATGCACTAGAAGTCCTAGCTAATGCAATAAGACAAGAAAAGGAAACAATAAAAGGAACAAAATTAAAAGTATTCAAATTGGAAAGGAAGGAATAAAACTATCTTTGTTTTATGACATGATTGTCTACATAGAAAATCTAAAATAATTGGGGGAAAGGGGGAAAGACTATTGGAACTAATAAGTGATTACAGCAAGGTTTTAAGATACAAGGTTAATATACAGAAGTTAATTGCTTTCCCTATACCAGGAATGAACGTGTGGAATTTGATATTAAAAATACACTAGCATTGGGGTACCTGGGTGGCTTAGTTGATTAAGTGTCTGACTTTGGCTCAGGTCATGATCTTCTGGTCCATGGGCTTGAGCCCTGCGTTGGGATCTGTGCTGACAGCTGAGAGCCTGGATCTTGCTTTGGATTCTGTGTCTCCTTGTCTCTTTGCCTCTCCCCTGCTCACATTCTCTCTCTCTCTCTCTCTGTCTGTCTCTCTGTCTCTCTCTCACACAAAAATAACATTAAAAAAATTTTTTTTAAATCACTACCATTTACATTAGCCCCCCAAAAATGAAAAACTTAGGTATAAACCTAACAAAGTATGTAGAAGATCTATAGGAGGAAAACTATACAACTCTGATGAAAGATATCTAAGGAGAATGAAATAAATGGAAAGGTACTGCATGTTCACAGAAAGATTCAATATTGCCAAGATGTCAGTTCTTCCCAAACTGATCTACAGATTCAATATAATCCCAATCAAAATCCCAAAGTTATTTTGTGGACACTGACCGATTCTAAAGTTTATATGAAAACCAGGGGCACCTGGATGGCTCAGTTAAGCATCCAACTTTGGCTCAGGTCATGATCTTGTGGTTTGTGAGTTCAAGCCCTGTGTCAGGCTTTGTGCTGACAGTTCAGAGCCTGGAGCCTGCTTCGGATTCTGTGTCACCCTCTCTCTCTGCCCCTCCCACACTCACACTCTGTCTCTCTCTCTCTCTCTCTCTCTCTCTCTCTCTCTCTCAAAAAACAAACAAATAAATAAATAAATAAATAAAATATTTAAAAACGTAAATAAAGTTTATATGAAAATCAAAAGACTCAGAATAGCCAACTCAATATCAAAGAAGAAGAATAACACTAGCAAGGTTGTGGAGCAATGAGAACTCTCCTTCATTGCTGATAGGAATGCAAAATAGTACAGCCACTCTTGCAGACATTTTGGAAGTTTCTTACAAAACTAAATATATTCTTATGCCATAGGATCTAGTAATCATGTTCCTTGGTATTTATCAAAACTAATTGAAAACTTATATCTATACAAAAACCTGCACACAGGTATTTATAGCAAATTCAATCATAATTGCTGAAACTTGGAAGCAACTAAGATGTCCTTCAGTAGGTGAATCAGTAAACTATGGTGCATCCAGACAATGGAATATTTTCAGCACTAAAAAGAAATGAGCTATTATACTCTGAAAAGACATGAAAGAAATTTCAATGCATATTACTAAGTGAAAGAAGCCAGTATGAATATGCTATATGATCCCAAGCATATGACATTATGAAAAAGGTAAAACTGATGGAATAGTAAACAGATCATGGTTTCCAGGGTTTGCTGGAGGTAGGAATGAAAAGGCAGAGCACAAAGGATTTTTAGGGCATTGAAACTATTCTGTATGATACTACAATGGTGCATACTTATCATTATACATTCATCAAAACATCAAGACTCTATAATGCCAAGCATGAACTCTAACGTGAACTACGAATTTTGGGTGATGATGTGCCAACGTGGGTTATAAATTATAATAAATGTGATGTCGATAGTGGAGGAAGTTGTGCGTATGGGGGAGGAGGGACAGAGAGTATACGGGAACTCTATCTCCTACTCAATTTTGCTGTGAATTTGAAACTCTTTAAAAGACAGTTCATTAATTTTTTAAAGTGCGGTATTCATGGATATCATATGTACAGCAACATAACTTTCTAATTCTTTCCTTCCATTTTCAACTACCATATGTAATAAGTTTCTAATTGTTTGGACATCTGGAACAAAACCAGTATATCATGTCTCAGCATTTCTACCAGCTTGTGACTCCCTAAACACAAGTCCCTATTGTCATAATACTAGTACCCAGATGAATGCCTAGCCCAGAGTAGATGTTAACTAAATGTTTATTAAAGGCTTCAGGAAAAGCAATGGTAGGGGAAAGAAAGGGGAAAGAAAACCATAGTAGGAGCTGCAGTAACCTTACTTGGCTATTTCCTACCCCCCCCCCCCCCCCCGTGACCTTGGGTAAATCACATGTCCATTGAGATTCATTTTCGGTATCTATAAAATGGAGATAACCTCCACTCCTTGTGAAATTGTAAGGACCAAATGAGATGCACCACCTATAAAAGTCTTTTTAAGTTGCAGAATGCTTTAAAAAAAAATCAGCTACTCTTACTCATGGCAAATGACTACACAGATACTACATTAAAAGGGAAAGAAAAGGAAGAAAGGGCTGGATGGAAACAAGGAAATGAGAAAGTTAAAGGAAAACAAAGATATACTCAGTTATCACCATTCAAACTACTTGGAACAAGGTTCCGTACCTCTTCCTCCTTCCATGCACACGACAAACAGATACCAGACACATGCTTTCTTTCACATTTTCCTCATGTTCTCTTACTCACCAATTTTTCAAATGTTTACCAAATGCAAATAGGTACCAGGCCTTGAGCTAGGAAAAGGGCACAAGGCACAATCACAGTCCTCAGAGAGGTCTAAGTCTAGTGGAAGAAACAGACATGTGAACAGATTTATACAATGGAGTGGAATCAAAGCCCCCCACCTCCCACAAAACCCTAATGGGTTGGGTACAGGTAGGGGAAAGGAGATGACACAGAAAGCTCTCTAGGGGAAAGGATCCCCCAGGACACATCATGGAAAATATAGTCAGCAAAGAAGGAAAGGGCATTCCAAGACAGAGGAGACTAGGCGGTGGAAACAGACAAGGGCATCAAATCAAAGAAGACCTTGTATGCAAGGCTATGGAAGCTTATTTCATATATGATGGGGATCCACTAAAGGGTTTTAAGATGGCTTGGTCAGATTTATATTAAGAAGCTTTACTTTCACCCTCTGTGGATATTGCTATTGCTGGAGACAACTCTCCCAGGCACCTGTTGCCACTCAGCCTTGGAACAGTCTGTCTGGTCTCTAAGAAAGGAGTCAGATGAGAAACTTTGACACTTCACAGGGCTTGCTGTAGTCACACTTTGCAGAGACAGGGGGTGTCTTGCTAGTTCTCAAAAGAAAAAAAAATTGGAAAACTTGTTAATATATTGAGATTTTACTTGCTATGTGATTTCTTTGTGACTGAATGAGTCCTTGATCCATCCTCCAAACAAGTGAAATCCTAATCAGGAGTCTAATCTGAACACTGAAAGCTTGTAGTAAAAGTCAAGCATATTGCTTCCTCTTCTTTATTAGCAGTCCCACATAGTATGTATGAATTTGCTCTCTCCTTTTTTTTCTTAAGTCCTATCAGGAGAAGAATACTACTTGTGTGGGTAACAGACGCACACGGTGCTGGGGGGTGGGTCTGATAACCCATCACTTGACATCAACCATTTATGTCACCACTAGACCACTTTGAAATAGGGTTAACATCCAAATGTAAATTCTTGGATTTTTTTTTTTTTATAAGAATACCAATTCCATCAAACAAGGCAGCTAACTTCTACCCCTTTGCAAATGAATTTCAACAACTTTACATCATGTCAGTCTCTTTTAAGATAAGGGTACTTTAAAAACAAGCCAAGGTCTAAGGATACAACTTTGTAGGTTTCGAACCACCCCCAAGAAGACAAAAATATCTCAGGTTCATTAAGGGAATGAAATTGGGTCCCTCTCCCTTTCACCAGGACACAACTACCCCAACCAGCATCCCAGTGTTTGTCCAAAGAGAAGACCCTCAGCACTGGGGAAAAGTTCTGAGTTGGGGACTTAGGGCCATCAGGGTGCGATTGCTTTTCACCCCGCTCTTTCCCCACACAACAAAGCTTCAAGTAGTCTGATTTGCTGAACCCAGCATCTTGCCTGTCCCCACGCCCAGGGCAGGATTTGGGAAGGATTATTTTTAAACTAGCAATAGCAACACAAAATGCAAGAAACTCATTACATTTGATTTCTTTTCAAGTTACCTTACAAATATGGTCTTTAAATCATAATGAAAACACTCAGAGACATAAATTGCTGCTTAAACCTATCCCCTGTAGAAGCTATCTTCTGCTGTGAACAGATGAAAAGGAAAATATTTCTGAGTGCTCTGGGTCCCTTACTCAGCAGTCACATATGAGCTGCAACTGAAAAAAACACTCACCAAGTGTTTAAAAATCTGCTTTAATTATATTTCCATGAATTCCAAGAAGAACATCATTGCAGTTAATATTACAAAAAAGCAGAGAGGGACATCTGAACATGCAATAAAAAATGGATTCACAGTGAAAATAACGTATGTTGGTTCTAAAATATAGTTACGTGGCTCCGTGAAGGGAAAAGGTTTCTTCTAATTATCTATTTACTTGGATTTTATTATGAGAAAAATGCTTTGTTTTTTTTTTTTTTGCTCGACAGCTTTGGGGATGTTTTCAATCTGTGCTACAATTACTGTTAGCGTCTGACAGAAGTCCCTCGTTCTGAAAGCCATTATTTGCAGTCTATAATTTAATCAGAAAATTCAAAAGTACAACAAATAGCTTGGCAACTGTGTTCTTGTTACATACAAAGCCGTTAGCAAAAATATGTAACAAAATTTATGTAAAACAAACAATTTTGTCTCTATATACAGAAGTTTGTTTTCTCCCTCACACCCTCCCAGCCTACTCTAAAATGAGAGGGTGTGGGGGGAACAGCTACCAATCTCCTTTGAACTCTTATTCTGCCTGGGGTAGAGAAATCTTAAAAGGTAGGGTAACCCTTTCAATCTTCTTTTAGCTGAGTTATAAAAATGAGTTTGGGCTTCTCAGCAAAGAAGGAAAACTAGGAATGATGACGATAGCTTTAAAATAAAGAATGTACCCCTTTGTCCTTTGCAAAGTTTCTTAACGAACTCAGCAATTAGAGAGTAAAACTGACTACATTTGTGACTGTGATCTGAGGACACAGAGCAAAGGGGGTGGTAAAGAAACGTACACACATCATAACCCAAGCCGCTGAGAACTGTCACACCTAGGGCATGCACATATTTCTTACTGACGGCATTTACACTTCGGGGAAGAGAGATCATATGCACATGGGAAATGTCACCCCAATCTATATACAAACACATAAACAGGAAGAACATGTGGAGTCAAAGGGAGACCAAAGCACAAGTTTAAAAATACATTTTAAAATCATTTCAAAGCCAAGACCGTATTTACCGAAAACTCTGACAACTCTACGGAATACCTTGTAAACACTGAAAATGCAGCTTTACGTAATTCACAGTCTCAAAAGAAAATAAATTTCTGGTTTGTCATCACTGTTTGGCTCGGTCTGCAAAACAGAATTATCCGGACAAAACTGGTCGACGTAGCCAGGGCGCAAGGCTGCGCACGCCCCTTCGGGGATGCCGCGGCCCTCCGGGCCCCCGGCTTTGGTGCTCCTCAGATAGCCTGCGATGTAGGAGCCGGTGGAGTGCCGGTTGCCCGCAGGCAGGGGCGCTGACGGCTTGTTTCGAAGAACCACTCCTCCCGCGTGGCTGGGGTTTACACCTTTTTGCTTGTTGGCTTCCTGCTTTTCTTTGGCACGACTGGCAATATTGCGCACTCTGCTCTGACTTCTGGATGACAGCTTTCTGACCAGTGCCCTAGGGAACTGGTTGGCATCCTGCTTTGAGTAGAGCACTTGACAGCCCTCGTCCTGGTCAAAAGACACAAGCTTCCGCAGCTGCTCGGTCAGGGCGTCTATAGGCTCTAAGGACTTTGTCTTCACAGTCACACCCTTCTTGTCTCTAATGCCAGTTGTAACAAAGCTCTTACTGATACACTGGTACTTGCTTTCGAAGTTGCAGGCAATGTCCTCTGACGTTAGGTCCCCCAGACTTTTGGATTTGCAAGGACTGGGCAGCTTCAGAGCAGGCAGGGGAGGATGTGTGGGCTGCTTGGGGATGGGGGCATGCGTGGCTTCATCACTAGACAGGGGCACACAGGTCTGGTTCGTTTTTGCATCTGAATTTGAGCAGGTGTTATGCATAAAACCAGCACCCTGAAAGGCTAGACAGGAAATGCTTTGATTTTTGACATCTTGAATATTGTTGAAGATTTCAGAGACAGAAGAGTGGACAGTCTCTTTACAGTAGCCATTTCTCAAACCTCTTTGAAAATGTTCCACCACATCCTGACCGTACTTCAGTTTTAAAGGAGAATCAAGGTGACTTGTGTCCTCTCTTCTATATTCATAGGCTGTTATAGACAGGTTTTCTGAGTCCTCATCCATTTCCACGAGACTGCTCTCTCCAGAATTTAAACAGAGAGTGGCATCGGCTATTACATCTTCCAGCGTCGAGTCCGTGCAAGTGGCAGGGCCGTGGTTCTTTAGCATTTCCCAGTCTTTTCCATGGTTGGGACTTTTTGGTAACTGGCAGTGAGAAGTGTTAGAGGACCCAGGCAGGCTGTTTTCCACAGCCCCCGTCTTGGCCTTACCAGAAACGTTGTCATCTGGTTTGGTTTTAGAGACAGGAGTGCAGGTAGTTTCGCAAACTGTGTGTGTGGAGTGTTTGGAGGTCTCGGGACTTGAGAAAGCAATTGGCTCAGGAGATGAGCACAGGAAGGATGACCTGGGTTTTCCCATGGAAAAGTCATGCCTGAAAGGCAATTTTCCATCTAAGGGGGGCAAGGGAGAATGACGTGACACGGCACTGGCACCATGGACGTGAGAAACGACTGTGAGGTTTGCCTCATCGCTGGCCTCCTCACACTGGCCAATCAGGGCAGAGATGGAACTGCCCGGCTCGCTCTCATTCGTTAAAGTGACATCGTCAATAAGATGGGAAATTTCACTCTCATGCAGAACGGCAGTGGAATGTGAGTCAGGTATGTCAGAACAGAGCGTAGAGACGTCTGACAACGAAAAGGATGTTGCAGCTCGGCCCTTACCCCAGTGACCTTCCAAGTTCTTAATCTCCAAATTGCTTTGAGAGAAAATGCTTCCTGACAACGTGCTTTTCTCTTCCACAGAGCCCCCCACATTGCCACTTTCCTTGGTTTTCACACCACACAGACCTTGTGTTGGAGTAACGGCAGGATCAAGAACCAAACGCTGCCGCGGGGAGAGGGATTGGCTGGGGCATTCATGTTCCCGGCAATCACTTGACACGTTTGCTTTGGCTCTCCCACCCTTAGGACCTGGCACTCCCCACGGTTCTCCCGTGATTGCCATGCTGGCAACAGACGTGGTGGAGTTGCCTTGGCTGATGTCTTTGTGTAGGAGAGCGCTAGAGGAAGAGGACAACTTTCTGTTGAAATTTGGAAAATGTTGGTCTTTTACACTTGCCTTCCCTTTTCTTCCATCCTTATCTTCTGCTGAATGAAACAAAGAACATTTTAGGTAACATGTATCGCTTTTTATAGACCCTGCAAACACTCATGTTTGTCTTCAGACAGACAAATGGAGAATGCAGATCTGTTACATCGTGACAGAATATAGTTATGGATTGCAGAGGTTTGTAACAAAGTGTCTGTGTGATGAATAAATGGTAAACTATATTTATAGGAATTTCACTGAAGCTTCCCTTTGAGTATCTATTACATCAGCTAAGGATGTAATATTCATTGTCAAAAAAAAATGTCAATGAGTTACCATACTTTTACAGTGAGGATTACCTTAAGTTGTTTCCTATTCAGATTTGTACTACACAGAAGCATGGCAATAAAAATAGAACAAGACAGTTCTGTTAAACGAAGTACTGTGGTACCTGCAAGCAAGATACTATAAGCTTTCAAAGTTACACATGTATTAGTAAAAATCACAAATCATATTATTTTAAAAAACATCTTGGCAAAACAGCTACTTTAATCAGGTTCTGAAGCAGGTTAGAAGGTACAATAAATGTATTAAAATACCAGTATCTATTTGAGGTGTAAAACTAAAGACTTGGTCACCAATTCTATGCTGGTGCTAATATCTAATTTTTTGTTAATCATATTTTTGTTTTTAATACACAAATTTCATACTGCATTTTCCCCTAAAAGAGGCAGTAAAATATTGGGCACCATATGGAAAGCTATAAAAACACAAAATTCACAATACTTTGGGCTACTCCATCATGCTTAGGATAATGCTAGGATAATATCAAATGTTCAATTATTCTTGATCTAATTAATAGCTTTTTTTAATGCTTTCAGTCAGGATATATCAAAAAGAAGAATTTACTTAACTTACCAAATGCCTTCCTAACTAAAGAAAAATCCATCATAAAAAGTTTGATAAACCCAAAAATTATCAAGGAAAAAATGAAATACCCTATGATGTTACCACTCAGAGATAGCTACTGTAACCTTCTTTAGAGGGACAAAATTATATACAGAATTTTGTATACTGCATTTTCCCCACTTTTTTTTTTCTCCATTGTAACTTGAATCATTGCATGGCTATGTTTGTTCAATTGTTACCATAAGTCTCATATAATATACATGAAAATGACAAACTTATATAGCTATTAAAGGGAGGATACACACATCAACTAAATATTGCTTTCTGGGTTAACCAGTATTGATTTCTATTGAGTACAGATTTATCTTCCCCCAAAATGGGGTTCTGAAATAAACTTTAAAGTATGTATTTCATCTCTTCTCTGACACTGCTCCTAGCAAAATTTCAACCTTTAAACTCTCTTTTTCTCTTCAAATAAGCCATTCAAAAATTCATTTGTTCCCTTAGAATATCTTATAATAAAAATCCACATAAGCAAAATGAAGTTTGTGAGAAAAGAGAAGACTGAAATTAGATTGATTGATAACAGGAGTATTTTCCTAAAGTAAATAGGTATCACATCATACTTGTCTGACTGGATTCCGATTTAATTAAAACTCTTGTTGCAGAGACATCAAATGGACAGTTTTGGTGCTTAAATTACCAAGGGCGGGGGAAGGAGTCACTGACACAATTCAGGAGCTCTTTGGTACCGTGCAAAGCAGGCATCATTCTTTATCAAGTTCTTGATATGAATGAAAAAGCATTATGCTCAGATTAAGAAAAAGATGGGTAATGCTTGGTCCCTATGCTTGAGGAGCCTATAACCGGACAGGAACCATGGACATGCTTCCTTCCCTGCCAGTATCTGGGGATCAAGGAAACGAGACCACAGGAAAATATCACCTGAGCTACCTCTTGAAGAAGCAAAGATTTCTCAAGTAAAGAAGATGGCTTGCTGTTAACATCTGGCTTTACTTCATTCTCCATAAACATTTCCAATCATGGAAATGTGTTATACATTGGGGAAAGAAATGCAACTACAGGTAACTTCAGAAGAATCACTATGATTCTATTTAACCTCAGAACCATCAGTAACATTTGTACCCACTTGGTAAAACAAGATCTCTGCTCCTATTTTGCAGGTTTCCCTGCACGGCACCTCGCAGACCCACGGGCTCTGTACCATCACACCTGATCATTGCCCTCTCATTACAAACTTCGATGTTATTTTAAGGCTTTAGGTGACTAGAAAATAGCTCTTCTACCGCCCTCTTCCCAAAGTTTAAAATCCTGTCTAAAGGTAACATTAAAAATTACTTATTTTTTAGTATATTTTTACTTTGACTATAAAATGTCAACCAGGTCCTAATGGTAATCAGGGACCAGAATATGGGTTCAAAGGATTTATTCTTAGAGAAACGTAAAGCATCTTACCCAGGGAGCTTTCCTTTCCGTCAGTGTCCTTTGCTGTTTCAGATACAGGTAGGGACAAAGCCCCCAGCAGACTTTTGTCAACAGGCATAGAGACAGGGCGCTCTTGCAGACTCCGTGTGGTCCTCCTCAGGACACCATCCTGATCTCTCGCAGCCTCAGACACAGAATCCTTTATCTCTACCATTTCTTGGAAGCCCATTTTGCTCTTTTTCCTGCCTTTGGCTGGAGCGCTGGCAGTGCGTCGCAGAATTCTATCTCCAATTGATCGTTTCCGAACATAATGGGAATTGTTTTCTGAAGAACCGTGTCTGGGATTCTTATTGAACAATCCCTTCAGACCTTGGAGCTGTCTGTTCTGAAGACACAAAAGAATGAAGCACAAGTTAAGCAAATCCCACTGTGGCAACCGCTTGCCTTTGACATGACAGCTCCATGAAAAATGAACACAAAACAAAATTTTACAGCCATTGAAGTATATTCAAACCAAGAAAATGGCAGCTCACAGCATGTCTACACAACACCATGCAAGTCTTATTGACCTTACTTTGTGAGGAGGCAGCCTTCCATTTTCACCACCAAGCTACCCAGAAGTTTCCTACCCAGAGATGATGAGGTGATAGGAAAAGTTTCCACACTTAATAGACTGTTATGAACTTCGGCCGCCTTAAAGCAACAGATGCATGTTTCAAAGTGGTAAGCAGGAAATGGAGTGATATGAGAGAGCATGCTGCCATAACCATTTAAAAAGAAATATGTCGGCAAGAACAAAGCACCATGCTGAGAAACTACCTTTGTAGCTCCTAGAAAGTGCAATATAGTATAACTGGGGTTGAGTATTAAAGGACTCCACTGCAAGGGAAAAAAACAAAACACAACAAAACACAATTTGGGCTCATTCAAGAAAAGTGGCACAAGTAAAAACCAAGGAGAAGAATAAAAATGCTTCTATAAACCCTTTCTTCCACTTTCGGTGAGTGTTAGTCACAGGTTCATTCGTTGCTCAGCTCATCACCTCCGCATTGTGGATTATGTATCCCAACCCAAATACACCTTGAAAGTAATATATAATGTGACTTGAGGAAGACATCTATGTAGGAACATGGAAATCCTATGGAACACTTTCTTTTTCACATTTTAATTTATTTCTGGTTCAAGTTTTAAACGAATTCTGAATTTTATTGTTTCCCTCAAGCCTGATAAATGCTAGAGATACTACTACTTTCGTAACCTGGGATTCCTAGAAATTCAAGAATCATTTTCTAACGTTTACATTTGTGTGCAATTGTGCCAGAGGAAGCATTTCAACAAACAGCATGGGCAGAAACCAAGGATTAAACACAGAACATCACAGAATAAAACTTCACTACTCTTAGAAATTACAATCCTTAGTGCCCCTCCCATAGCAGCCGATGTACAGCTAAACATTATACCCTCTAATTCAGCCTGAATCGGTCCACTCCCTAGAATTTGGCTTGTAGTTATAACAGTATTAATATTAACCAACATTTTTGAACATTTACTATATGGTAGGCAGCTTTCTAAGGATAAGGATAGCGTATTGACGAGGTAGGTACTATTTTTACCCTACATTTATAGCTGAGGAAGATAAGGCACAGAGAATATATAGAAGTCTACAGGAGACTTTCTAATAAAGAACACTGGACATTCCAAGGTGCTAGTCAATGCTCTTACAGTCCTTCCAAATCACATCTGGTCCTGGAAATTCATTCTAGTGGCCAAATCCCCAATTACTTGGTGTGCCTACAGGATAGCCCATTGATTTGTAAACCTCAAGTGAGCTGTGTACTGAAGAGAACAGCACGAGGAGAAAAATAGGTTACATTTTTATAGTCTATTTCTTAAAAGAAAGAGTCCTTATAAAGTCCTTAAAATTCCCGTGGGTGGGGAGTTTTAGGTTTTCAGTTAAATACAAAGGCACCAAATGAACACCTCCTGCCTAGAACTGGCTAGAATCACAGTCTGGTTAGTACTCGTAATTCATCAAACATTCTGAGACACTACATTTCCTGCTGCAGCCAGCTAGGTCCTCTTAAGTATTTCAATAAAATTTAACGTTTAACTATGTATTTATTGTTTTAGTGAAACAAATGATCATCTGAGAGAATAGCAGTTTTCTCATAATCCCAGAGAGCCCCCCTGGGTGGAAGCAATGAGCACACACCCCAGAACAATGGAAGGAACACATGTGGATCAAGATGGGACCGGATAGGATAGCACACTGGGCTCGCTACGCTTCTCAACAGTTTTCTGCTAAAGAACAGCTTTGCCAAGATGTATGTTCCTCTTAAGCGATTAGTCAAAAAATAAGTTTGTTAAGGACTGCATTGTTGCTGCATGTGGCTTTAAGCACTACAATCTTTCTCACCTTTCCATAGATTTCATTGATTGTTATGTGGACAAATATGGATGCTTCTGTCAGTCCTTCCAAATAGACATGCCGGTAGCCTGATAAAAGCAGAGAAAACAGTTTCTTTTTACTTGAACTTACATTTGGCTTTCCCATTGGTGCAACTGAATTAAGTATTTGACTTTACTAGAATTCTTTACATTTCATAAAACATGTCAACACTCATATAATACGTAGTTTATATATCATATATGCCATATGTTGTGTATATCACATATCATATATTAAGTTTTCCAAAGAAAACTGAATGGTCAGCCTAGAAAGGAAAAGCCAGCCTATACCTACCCGGCACTAAGCTGCTGAAGGTCACGGTTCTTTGTCCAACAAAGTCTCGTCCAATCGGATCATGATCCCACACAAGGAACCGAACCAAAGCTATTTCTGGCATGTGTACTGTAAATGTCAGGGTTTCTTCCCACACAGGGTTAAATCCTCAGAGAAATAGGAAGAGAAAAATTAGAAAAGCAAAGGGCTTGACTAAAAATGAATTGGCAGCATCGCCTGCAAAGCAGACTGAAAATTGCTTGCAATGGTTATTAAACTCGTGAAGATGACCAAGCCACTCCAGGATGCCTTCCTGAAATAAAGCCTTGGAATTTGCCCCATTGCCAGAAAATAATTGGTAGGAAAATTGCCTTTAAATGATTACATCAATTCTAATAATCTTTGATGCCAAATTGCATTGTAGGGAAAGTTCCTTTAGGCAATTTCAGAATGCTTCAGTAAGCTCAAAGAGTACCTTTAGTAGTGGTCTAAGAATAATGTTTTAGGAAAAAAAAGGAAAAAGAAAAGAAAAGAAAAGAAAAGAAAAGAAAAGAAAAGAAAAGAAAAGAAAAGAAAAGAAAAGAAAGAAAGAAAGAAAGAAAGAAAGAAAGGGAGGGAGGGAGGGAGGGAGGGAGGGAGGGAGGGAGGGAGAGAGAGAGAGAGAGAGAGAGAAAGAAAGAAAAAGAAAGAAAGAAAGAAAGAAAGAAAGAAAGAAGCAAAAAAAAAAGAAAGAGAGAGAAAGAGAAAGAGATACTTTGCCAAATATAATCATTCTTCTCACCCACAAAAGATTCTGCTACTATAATAATCACCAGCAAACATTTTATAAGGTCCTGTGCAGGTTCCAATGCCACTGTACATATGGCATCTTACTTAATTCTAATGGCAATCCTCTAAGGATGGCAAGACAGGGTTTTGGGTTTTTTCTAATTCAGAAAAAAATACATACTATTTTTCAAAACTACACAACTTTTTAAAATTACACAAGTTATAAATGCTTTTTTAAAGGTAAGAAATGTAAGTATTTATAAGTCATTTTGTAGTTGAGAAAATTGATATTCCGAGAAAAGAATACACCTAAAGTCACACTAATTACAGAGCTGAATTAGACTACACCCTATTGTTTTCCAGTGGCTTCTCATGAAGCTAGACCTTAATACATGAAAGATACATTTTCATAGCCATTGAAAATAAATAGAAAGGTATATAATTCAACGCATATTCTCAAAGTAAAAATACACTTATTTCTTGATAAAATTTTCTCAGACAAAATAATTATATAAACTGCTAAAAATTCAAATACTCTGTAAATTTGTTTCTCTTTTCTAAAAATGCAAATAAGTTTTATCAAATACAGCAATCAGAAGGCATCAGCCACCTGACCCTATTAAATGCCTCAGGTAAGGAAATAATTATGGACTGAAATCACTGAGATGCCCCTCCTGAACAAGAGAAGAGACTATGTTTTTGTTAACTTAGTAATGACCTCTCAATTACTTCTGAGACTAAAACAAAAACAAAAACCAGAAAAAAACACACCACCAATGGGCATTGGTAGGAAAATGCAATATAGGAAGTTTGCTTCCTTTAAGCATGTCATTTCCTAAAGTCATAGGCTTATGCTATTCTTGAATCCCCAAATTCCTTTCCCTAAACTAGAAAATACCTAGGGTCTCACTATGAACCTCTAATTTCCTGAATGTTCTGAGCATTGAGGTTTAGAGTTCAAGTATTAATGACTAGAGACTGAAAAAAAATAGGTATGCCACAATGTTTGTCAAATATATGAACAAACCCCATTTAAGAAGATTACAAAGAAAAAGACATGAGGCTTGGGTAAAGAAAGCTTTGTTTTACATCATGACCAGAATACAAGAATGCTGCCAACAGACCAGATGCACATATCAAGAAGTCAACTTGCCAGTGCATGCTGCACTTGCCTTTAGAGTTTTACATGCTCCAGAAAAAGAATGAAAAATCATCAAGACATGTAGGCTTCATGAATGAGAGCTTTGAAGCAACTATGTCATGAAAACACAGAGGCATTTTCCTAATTTTTAACCCAGCCCTTTAAAATAACATTTATTCTCTTTATTAGGGAAAACACACACACACACACACACACACACACACACACACACACACACACACACACACAATTTGCTTCAAAAGCAAAGAATTTAGGAGCCTAGATTACAACATCCACCAGAACATACCATGCACCAAACCCACATTTACTCACTTTTATGTGTTTAAAAGATTTTAACATAAAATTCAAATGGCGGTTACAAATTTTAGGGATCTGTTTCTTTTCCACATAGATAAATTTTTCTTTTTCAGTACAAATTTTATTTTTAGAGCTTCTAGATAAAAAGTAAACAGATTATGAGGGCACCTGGGTGGCTCAGTCGGTTAAGCGCCTGACTTCAGCTCAGGTCAATGATCTCGCAGTTTGAGCCCCGTGTCAGGCTCTGTGCTGACAGCTCAGAGCCTCGAGCCTGCTTCTGATTCTGTTTCCCTCTCTCTCTGCACCGCAGCCACCCACCCACCCCCCGCCCCCGCCCCCATTTGCGCACGCGCTCTCTCTCTCTCTCTCAAAATAAATAAATAAATAAATAAATAACCAACCATTAAAAAAAGAAAAGCAAACAGATTATCATCTTACCATTGTCATCTACTACGCGAGTTTGATCTTTACAGCAGTCTACTGGCAATCCAATAATTTCAACTTCAACAAAAGGATCAATGATCTACGTAAATAAAGAGAGTATTATTACAACTGATACATTTCTATGTGTGTGTTAATTGAGAATATTGGCCACATTTCAACAGCAAACCATTTTATTAGGTGCTTACTAAGAAAGAGAAACTGAACAACAGATTTAGATATATGAAACATAACTAGAAGATTAAATTTTTGTTTGCCAGTATTTACTGATGCTACACAAATTTTATCCAATGAACCCACAAGTCCAGTTCAAGGTATATACCCAACAGAAATGAGACCTTTTGTCCATGCTCAGAGCAGCCATATTCATAATAGTCACACATTGGAAACAATCTACATGTGTATCATGAGTAGGAGGGATGAATTGTGGACTATTCATTTCATGACTATCATACAACAATGAAAAAGAAAAAGTTCTGGTACACAGACATAACGTTGAGCAATTCAGACATAGAAGAGAATATACTAGGGGTGCCTAGCTGGCTCAGTTGGAAGAGCTTGCAACTCTTGATCTCAGGGTCGTGAGCTTGAGCCCCACAGTGGGTATAGAGATCACTTAAAAAATAAAATCTTAAAAAAAAAAAGGAGTACATTCTATAAGAGTCCATTTACATACAAGTTGAGCATAGCACAATTAATCTGTTGTGATAGGGGTTGGTGTTTGATTTGAGGGTTGGGAATACCTATTTACTGGAAGAGTGAATAGAAGCCTCTTGGGGGGTTCTCAGATGTTCTGTCTGGATCTGGGTTGCATAAACAATAATTAATCAAGCTATCCACATTTGATTTGTGCACTTTACTGTATTTAAATCAACTGAGTACTATAATGTAACTTTAATTTTTTTTTAATGTTTATTTATTTTTGAGAGAGACAGAGAGACAGTGTGAACAGAGGAGGGCCAGAGAGAGAGGAAGACACAGAATCTGAAGCAGGATCTGGCTCCGAGCTGTCAGCACAGAGCCTGATGAGACCATGACCTGAGCTGAAGTCAGACACTTAACTGCTCTTTTAAAGTTATATTAGGTCAAAAAATTAAAAGACTAAGAAGGAATCAATAGAAAAACTGAATGCTTCGTCTTCTTTCCCACATCCCCTACATCCCCTATCCTCCAGAAGGGATCCTGATTTTATTATGCAAATAAGCTCTTTTATCATGCAAGTTCTGGATAATGAGCAATGAAAGACTGGAACCTAAAGAGTCCAGAAAGAGCAGATCTAAAAGTGTAAAGGAGAGACTAATGAAGTCTGAGAAAACATGTTCTAGGAACTGGGGAAGTAAGGGGAATATGGTGTTTTGGGGGGAGCTTCAGGGAATAAGAGCTAGAAGAATGCTGGAAAAACATGTTGAGAAAATTGGGTGGATACACATACTTTTTGTCTACTACATAAACTCTGATGTTTATTCATTTTCAATAGGGCATTTTATGCTAGAGGTTTTTCCTTTTAATAGAACCCTGGGCTAAAATTGGACAATTGGGTAGCTCAGATTTTGGGGGGCAACTAATAAGTATGACTTCTGACTTCTGTTCATAAGGAATTCAAGAAAACCACAGACTTGAAGAGCAACTTCCTGCTTCAAAACTTGGCTCCTGTGCTGCCTTAGGCAAGTATCTGTGCTTCAGTTTCCTCAAATGCAAACCTGAGACACCAGTGTCTGCTTCCACATACGGTAATCCAGCTGAGATGCTGGAAGAACAGAATTGGATGGTTGGCAGCAAGACTGGAAAGAGGTGTGGGAGGTAGAAGTCCAAGGAGATGGTAATATATCATATGTGGAGAGCAAAGACAAGATGAAAATTTAAGATGACAATCAGTTTTCTGAATGAAAGCAAGACTAATGGTTATTTCATTCTCAGATGGATAAACAATGTGAGAGATCATGGGTTGAGAATTCAGGGAGCCTGGATAGGGGGAAAAACTGTATCTTTATCTTATCTTTATTTTCATTAGCTTATGACTAAAGCCCAATATAATAGTACTAGAATTGTAATTTTGTATCTGGTAGAAATCATGGATGCTTTTGTGTCCTATTACAGTTGTTGCAGAAATTTCCATGTATCATCTACATTTATCACGGCTTCAAAATTCTAATAGTTAATAAACCAACCCCTAGATCCTGCTATTTATTGCATTAATAGATATATGCATATCACAATTTATTTTTAATATTTTGATAAGTGAATTTCAATATAACTGATTTCCAGTATATCCCTACATATTTTATTTTATGCATCAAAATTATTATTCTAGAAGGGGTCCAGATGGCCACATTATATACCAAAGGGTTCCATGGCTCAAGAAAAGTTGAAATCTCCTGATAGAGAACCTTATAAGCCAAGTTAAGGAGATTGGGTTTTATTTTAATGACCAAAAAAACCATATTTCCTCATATATATAAAAAATTACTCTAACTCCCCCACACTATATATTAGTTACAAAGGTAAACAGATAACTAGACAATGAAAAACACCTGGAAGAAGCCCCCTTATTCAAGTAATGTGATCAATCACTGAATAAAGTGACATCACACAGATCCTGATGTGATGTACTGAGAAGGACACAACATTGCCCAGGGAGTACTCCTGACAAATACATTTATGTTTATTCCATTCATGAAGAAGCAATCAGGACATTAAATTCAAATTGAAGGACATTCTAAAAATAACTGACTTGGGCATTTTGTAAAATGTCGATATCATGAAAACAAAACAAGAAAGCCGGAGGACTGCTGTAGAATTTAAAAGGACCAGAGAGGGGCACCTGGGTGTCTCAGTCAGTTAAGCCTCCGACTTCAGCTCAGGTTATGATCTCACGGTTCGTGAATTCAAGCCCCACATTGGGCTCTGTGCTGACAGCTCAGAGCCTGGAGCCTGCTTCAGATTCTGTGATTCTCTCTCTCTCTGATTACCCCCCCCCCACCTTCATGCTCTGCCTCTCTCTGTCTCTCAAAAATAAACAAACATTTAAAAATGTTGTTGTTGTTTAAAAAAAAAAAAAAAAGGGCCAGAGAGAAATGACAATTAAAAGCAATGTGTGATCCTTGATTGGATCCTGAATACATAAAGAAAAAAAAAGGACATAAGGACAATTTGGGGATAACTGGAGAAAACTGAATATTGATTTTATATTAGATAATATTATTGCATGAATGTTAAAAGTCATGCCTTTATTATGGCTATACAGGAGAACGTTCTTATTTTTAGGGGATAAATGCTGAAGATGGTATGTATTTAGGGGTCAAAGGTCATAATGCCAACAATTTATTCTCAAATGACTGCAAAGAAATGCAAATGTGTGTATTTGCACTTGTGTGTATATGTATGTATATATACACACACACACACACACACACACACATAAAATATACTTATGCACACATACATAAATACATTTACACATGAAAGAGAGAGAAAGGAAATGTAACAAATTTTGTAATTTTATAAGTGAATCTAGGTGCTGGAGATGTGGCATTAATTTTACTATTCCAACTTTTCTGAGGTTTAAAAATTTTCAAAATAAAAAGTTTGAGAGAAAAGGTAAGAAGTGAGTCCTCATTTTTGCAGACAGTGAAGAAGAGAAAGAAGGAAAGGAGAGGTAAGGATACATATTCTGACACTGCCCAATTACTCCTGCTGCTTAGAGGACAGAATGGCCACAGGGAGACCAGTCAGCGGGGAGGTTACCACAGCAGAACTGACAAGAGACAATGGTGGTGTGGATTAGGCTGGAGGCAACCGAGATGGAACAAATGGTCCCATATGAAGTTCCTACTTTCTGAGAAGTAGGACACGGTGCCATCTGTTGAAGATGAGAAGGAAGTGATGAGAACACAGGTTCGAGGAGAGAGAAGGCTGGAAATGGCCACTGTGGAGAATGGGAACGAAGGTTGACAAGGTGAGGTGGATGGCCGCAGGGTATCACGGGTCAGCTGAGATTTGCAACAAAGAGCTTAGGGTGGAACCGAACACCAGAGCTGTGTGGTGTCCCCAGTCAACATTCAAGATCCAGGCAAAGAGCCTGCGGTGATAGACCTTCTCTGAGAAGAAGGACATGAGCATGCCTCCAAAATAGAAGGTACACTGCATTCCAGAAGGAACCATGTGTGCTTTGCCCATAAGTCAGTTGATATCTGATGAGCTGAGGTCAGTGCTCATTTGTGAACACATACACATACACACATAGAGAGAGAGAGACAGAGAATTCTGAAGATATTTCAGATACAATATAAACATAATAAAATAATCACGTAATTAACATGTTCATACATGTGGCTTACCTCGCCTCGGTCTCCAAACATGGAGTCTGGAGGTTTGGGGAGTTGCTGTCCGCTGATCACTTTCAGGATGAGCTGCTTTTTGGGGTTGGCAGGAAGTGGATCACCAGAGAAAGGGTTGAAAGTACCTAAGCCAAATAAAGCGGAGGTTAAAATCTGAGGCTGGTAACATGGGAAAACACACACACACACACACACACACACACACACACACACACACACACAGTTTAAGCATGTAGAACAAAGAAACAGCAAATGCTGAATTACTACAGTGTTTTTTAGAGAAAAGAAATGATCATGTAACTATCAGTGTGGCTTTTGACCAAAGGCAATGCCAGCTGGCATGTCTATAGCTGTGGTTTTTGCTAGAATCCATGCTCCCAAAGGCAAAAGAATGGGCCAATTTGAAACATCTGTGATGCAATTATCAATCATGGCATGAGGGAAGAGAAGCATATTATTGGAATGCCAATAGTGTAGAGAAGAAGAGCAGTTATGTCAGATGTGAATAATCCCCTAACTTAAACTATCATAGGTATAGACAGTGAATATAACAAACGGAAAGAAGACCTGAAACTGAGTAAACAGAAGAGTAAGAAAACATGCAAAGCATAAAATCCAGAAGGCACATCTGTCAACGCTTTTTTACCTGAATTGTTAAAAAGCCAATTTGGAAATTTTTAAAAGAATTTTAATGAGCAGAGCCAAAAAGAAGTGTTTCTTGATCTAACGCTACATTATCTTTTCTTTTTTGTTAGCGCTAACAAAGACTAAAAGGGCTTGGTACAATGGTTTCAGGTGGTATTTTAATTTTGCTAGCAGGTTTCAGACTCACTTATACTCACGGAGTTTCTGAAAGACGGGGCTCAGACCTTAAAAGGCAGCACAATTTTATAAGTGAGCCCAGGGAGTATCACGCTGGGACACTGGGTTTCAGATAATGATCCATGGCTATCCACGTCCCCCTTAACATAAAAAACCTCACAAGAGAACATTCTAAACACCATGCTACCCAAACATTAAACAGTTGTGACAATTTGCATGCCAATACCTTAACCTATCTATTTTTTTAAAAATCATGTTGCAGGGGCACCTGGGTGGCTCAGTCGGTTAAGTGGATGCCTTCGGCTCAGGTGATGATCTCATGTTCACAGATTCGAGCCCCACATCAAGCTTTCTGTTGTCAGTGCAGACCCTGCTTCCAATCCTGTTTCCCTCTCTCTCTCTCTGCCCCTCCCCACATGCTCTCTCTCTCTCAAAAGTAAATCAGTATCGGGGCACCTGGGTGGCACAGTCGGTTAAGCGTCCGACTTCAACCAGGTCACGATCTCGCGGTCCGTGAGTTCGAGCCCCGCGTCGGGCTCTGGGCTGATGGCTCAGAGCCTGGAGCCTGTTTCCGATTCTGTGTCTCCCTCTCTCTCTGCCCCTCCCCCGTTCATGCTCTGTCTCTCTCTGTCCCAAAAATAAATAAACGTTGAAAACAAAAAAATTAAAAAAAAAAAATAAATCAGTATCAAAATTTTTTTATAAGAATCATGTTGGAGAACACTGATGTATCACATTTTGCAGAGAGTTCCTTCAATAAGGTTACCTGCATTCAGAGAGACAACCATGAAATGAACACACACCTTTGCACATTTGCTGGGGTTTGAGGACATAGCCACAATTGCCATTTGTCTTGAATTTGGCTCGATTTAACTGCATCATTCGCCCTTCAGACTGGTAGTTCAGTGCCACTGTGCAAGTTCAAAGTTTGAGAGAATTAGGCAAGACAGCAGCATAGAGTCAGGACATACAGAGAACCGCTTCTTCCCAAGGCATACGCACCTAGCTGGCAGCCTGCGTTCCAGTACGGCAGAGGGTTGAAGTTACTGGAATCAATGCGGTAAGCAGAGGGGTAAATCCTCGTGAGCTGCTTTTGGTTATAAATCATGAACTGCTCCGATTTCTGCTGAACCACCTGATGGGCTCTTGTTTCGCTAAATGATAACACATTCCCTGTGGTGCCTGGCAGTTTTTAATAAAGGAAAAAGAAAAGTGAGAGCCCCTGCCAAGAAAACACCAGTCACCAAGGACTTTTACCTACGTCAGATTATACCCATAATAAAATGCAGAGCAAAAGAGTGAATTCAACCAGAGTAGCAGTAGCTTCTAACCAAGAAAGATCCATAAAGCCCCATTCTTTAGCCATTTTGAGGACTCTTTAGCCATTTCGAGGCCAAATCAGAGGTGCACGTCTGGCTGGCATAACTGCATGTTTCTGAGTCCCCTGTTCTCCCAGGAATTCAAAACATGTCACTAATTCATGTCTATCTGGCTAATGTGATGAGGGCTGGCACAAAAATTGCTTTTTAGGGGCATGAGTCCAACAGAGTATCTTTGCCAAAGATATAGACAGTCATGGATAAATAAAACTATGAAACTTATTCCTGACCACAGGGAGACATTCATTGAAGGCATTCATCTGCAAAACATTCATGTGAAACACATATTAACGGATAGCATTCAGGGTCCAAGAAAATAAAAGACCAATTCCAAAAAAGAAAAAAATGAGTTTTAATGTTAACTTAGAATTATGAGTTGGAGTAATAGTGGAGGAAGATTTGTAAAGAGCATTATAAAAAAATAAAATCTCAGAAACAAGAACCATCATCCACCCTCCATACATACAATGAGAAATATAAAGGGAGGAAAAAGAACAGGAAGCCTATATTAACGTTTCCTGACTATCATCAGGAGGTGTCAATCAGGGCCAAGGTGGCTGCCAATTTGAGGGTCATGATGGAGGTAACCTCCCACCAAGCATTCAATTTCCTACCCTTTCCTCCCAATCCCATGTCTATAATGCCCCTACTACTCCTACCCCTTCACCAAACATCCACACCCTACCTCCAAAATGACCAGCCATATGTGTTCTGAAAGAAGCCAGCCTAAATAAAGAACCAAACTTGCCCAGAGCCTCATTCCCATTTCAGTGTTTACTCTGACAAGCTAAATATGTTGGAACCCAGACTGAGGGACACAGCTCATATAGCCAAGGAGCTGAACTACAGAGTCTTGCTGGGCCAGCTGGGCCAGAACCATACCCACACTGCATGTTCATTGGAGCACACAGTTTCCCAGAGTCCCTGTTGTCCTCAGGATTGTATACCCTTAGATATTAAATGCTGGCCAAATGACTGCCAGTTACACTCTAGAGATGGAACTTGGGATGATCATGTATACAAGATAGAGGCAAAGAAATAAGAGCATTGCAGTTTTTAATTAGATGATTTCCCTCATATAGACTCTTTCCTTATCACATATATTTTATTGACATACTTATTAACAAAGTTTACATATGTCAAGCATACTAAAAATAATCTTCTGCAGATTTTGATGAGCAATGCTTTAAACAAGATAGGAAGAAATACGCTCTTTTTGACAAGCCACATTCAGATGCACAAACGCTATAATCAGTACCACTGTTTTCTATGTCTCTCCACATAAATATGTACACATTATCATTAAGATGACCTTACTAATTAGGCACATATAAATTAGCATATGAATAGATTTGAGTTGCTTTGCATTGGGATAAGACATGCATTCATTATTTAATGCTCATTTTGTGGCCACACACACACAACAAAAACTCCTAACTTCAAGAGCTAAAGAGTACTCAATATTATTTTCCATTAAGCTAAGAGAATTATGATTACTTAAAGTATTTATTAGAAATTATATTCCTCTAGGGGCACCTGGGTGGCTCAGTCGATTAAGTGTCCAATTCTTGGTTTCGTCTCAGGTCATGATCTCATAGTTTGTGAGTTCGAGCCCTGCATCGGGCACTGTGTTGACAATGCAGAGCCTGCTTGGGATTCTCTCTCTGTCCCTCTCTCTTGGCCCCTCCCTTGGTCTCTCTCTTTCTCTCTCTCAAAAATAAATAAATAAAAACTTTTTAAAAATTAAAAAAAGAAATTATATTCCTCTAAACCAAATACACCTGTAACACCATTAAACCACTCACTGAGTTTATTTTCTAGCTATGGGTGGTTATTATAAGGATGCATTGTTCACTTGCTAAGAAAACCACAGTTTCTCATGTTCCCTCATGTGAAATTACTTTTTTTTTTAATTGTCACCATTTGAAGAAGGAATCAACACAAAAGGTAAGAAAATCTGTACACAGAAAAAGATACACTTGTGGAATGGGAAAAACAAAAAAGACAGATCTGAGGGAAGAATCCTGGAGGTTTGTAATGGACAGAAGACTCACCAAAATGTCATTTTCCCTTCACTAAGACTTGTTGGGAAAATGAGAGATTTTTAATTTACATTTCATTCCACTAAAATTAAAATTAGATTGAAAAGCCACATGACTGTACTTCATTTCTATAAGCATATTCAGTAACTGAACAAAATAGAAATGAGAAGGGAAGAGGGTAAAGGAAAGAAGAGCAGAAAAGTCCACGGTAAGAACACCTGTGACTAGGATTTCTCAGCTCAACACAAGGCAAATAATAGGTGAAAAACAGTGAAAAGTCCATCCTTCTGAAATCCCTGCTCTTTCTGCTAAAACTTCAATTTGTGCATGAAATTATTTTCATCAAAGTTGGGGTGCCTGGGTGGCTCAGTCAGTTAAGTGTCTGACTCTTGATTTCTACTCAGGTCATGATCTCACAGTTCATGAGTTCAAAGCCCCACATCAGGCTCTGCACTCTGGGATTCTCTCTCTCTTCTCTCTCTCTGCCCCTTCCCCACTCTATCTGGGATGCTCTCTCTCTCGCACTCTCTCAAAAATAAACATTAAAAAATAAATAAATAAATAATTTTCATCAAAGTAAAAACTTCCAATGAGAAAATATGGGGCTTTTTGAGGTGCTAGTTTAGCCAATTAATTTCTTCTTTCTTCTGGTCATTCACACTAGGAACATCCATCTGTTACCTGGCCACCAAACTAGGTCAGGTCTCCATAGTTCACGCCTTGGGCAAGACCTTGCTGTAATGCATTTGTCTTTGCAGAATAATGAAGTCCTCCTCGGCCCTGAAGGAAATTTCTCTAGCTCCAGCCAATCAGGCAACCACAGTAATCAATATACTCCTCCTGGTGAACTAAGCATTATACTGGCAGTCAGTTTCCTGACACTTACGTTGGATTCTACACAGTTCCAGAAATGTGTGCTGATGATTAACAAACAGTTGACAAAGAAAGGTCAAGAATTTATCCTAGAAGAAAAACTCAGTCCTTACCATCATCCACAATGTCTTGGGCTGCCACGGAGTTTGTATACACCACCAAGTCAGAGAGCTCTCGGCAGAGCTTCATGGTTTTCCTTCGGCGACCCAACCTGCGAAATACACACCCAGGACTAAATGTCATTGTAGAGCTGGAAGACGTTCGGGCTTTTGGTTACTCAACCTTCCCTACCAGCTCCTAATGGAGCCAGGATTAGGACCCAAGTTTGATTCCTAGTTCAGCTCTCTTTCCAACACAACACCCTAACTCATGTGGTTTTATTCAATGCTCATCTGAGAATCACAGGGTCCTCTTATGTATTTGTGAGTTCTGTCATGAAGGGCTTGATTGCCATTGTTACCCAGGTAGTGAGGAACACCAGAGTTCACTGGACATTTCCTCCACTTTGGCAGGAGAACCTGGACTTCTATTTGAGAACATTCACAGCAGAGGTCTCCTGGAAGGTGATCCCATCACTCTTATATCCTTTACTGTAGATATGTGTTCAATTTTCTGTACCCTAAGGGTAGGAACCACACACATCCTCTCTGCCCTCACTAGTTACTCTCTTATGTATGAACATTCCGTCAAAGTGAAGCTAAATATAAAATTTAATTGAGCACTAAATGTCATCCATTCCTACATGCTCTTAATTTCATTTAATTTCAGTCTTTCAATAAAGACACAGGGGTGTGTGTGTGCATTTATCTATGATAAAATTTACATTCCTCTGTGACTCTACTGTATACACAAACTGCCAGAAAATCATCTTACTCATCTGAAATTCTATTGGCAATAATAAAAAAAAAAGTAGCTAATATTTTTGAGTGCTTAGTTCATTGGAATAGGGATTATTGGGCTAAGTAGTTTACTTCCTTTAATCTTTACAATGAGCCTAAGAAATAGATACATATGAGAAGCCTAACTTGCCCCATGTTAATGTCGAAGGAGCAAGAGTTTCAAGTCTGGCTGATCTCAGATGCCTGGCTCTTAACATGTGCTCATGACCCATCTTCTCCTTTAGTCACCTAGGAGAGCTCCCTGTACTAGCTCATGTGGCCCCTCTCTCTTCTCTATAGCTACTGCTTGGGAAGAGTGTCAGGCACAGTGTAAGTCCCTTACATGTCTTATTATCTCATACCCAGTTGATCTTCACAGGTCCTGCTGCACTGAGCACTTGACCATGTGACTTGATTCTCTAGATACATACAACGAAGCAAGCTGATGGGGGTGGAGAGGCTCTAGGAGGCTGAGCAAAAAACGTGGACATTCTTACCTGTACAGCTGGCCAGTTTCCTTGCCAGAATTCTGCTGTGTGTCTTCCTCATCATCAGTACTATAAGACTTAGACCGTGATTTTGTGGTTTTCTGCCGGAAAAATCACAATAAACTTAACAACAAACTCACTGCATCAGGTACATCTACAATGTATGGAGAATGGACTCGGCATTATAATATATACAAAAAGGACAATTACCTGGAAGAAAACAAATTAACCAAATATTGCAGCTTGCCTTACTATCAATAACGAACATGCCTATGGTCATAATCATATTAGAATATTAAGGCAAAACTGAAGGTTTCATGCTTTAAGACTGACTTCTAAGCCACATAAGCTATAGATTTTAGAAAGACTTTATTAGTCATGCATTGGAGGTCTCCATGAATGGAAGGGTCAGAGTTGTCACATCTATTTAAATGACTGTAAGGGGATAAAATATTCTCTTATTTAGGAAACTTACTACTCCTGCTGACTCAAAAAAGGCAAATTTGATTAAAAAAAGACAGTAGTAATTTTTTTTCACGAATAACTTTTTCCTGCTTTTGATCAGCATGCATTCAAGTAACTGCCTAAATCAAACTACACTTTTGAGATTGTGGTCCATTTTAATTTCTAGCAAAAGGATGAAAATTATTACCCACAGGATTTAGGGTGAAAGGCTGTAGGACTAAAGGCTGTCAGAAAAAAAGCCTTTTTGGAATGATGCAGTTTCATCCCAACACATTAGTGATAACCCCAATATTTATCAATACGTAACAGAAAAACAAAAGATGGGGAGGGACCCTCTAATTGCAGAAAACCTTGCCACCAAAACTACGCCTTCCACAAACAAAAGTAAGACCTTTAGATGAGTTCCCTGGATATCTGAGGACTGCAGCTTAGGAAGGAAAAGGGAGCCCACCCCCGCGTTACCATGGGGCCATATCACTCTCCAGATTTTCTCTTACTCAACAAATAAAACCCCAAGCTGGCACAAACACACTCAGGTCTATTGCACTGATAACAAGGCGCCAATTTAATCTGGATTCTTCTCAGGTGTTACTGATGTTTTGAGAACCTCAGGGAGCACAGTGTGGGAACCCTAGCATCTATCTGATGATTTCATGTTCCAGCTTGGCCTATCACCAAGCTGGCTAACCTCTCCAGCTTCCTATTGTGTTTTTTAAAAGGACAGAACAGTAACAACAATTTTAAAGGATTATTGTGATGATTGAATGAGATAGGTGGAAAGTCACTGTGTCAGCTACATAATGTTAGCTTTCAATATAAATAATAAAATCCTGTTTATTAAGATAAGCTGTATGTAGTCTTATGAACATTCATTCATATGATTTGAGATATAATACATTTTAATTCTATAGCAGCTAAAATATTCCATGAAAGATTTACTTTGGAAAATAATTTTAATTCAAATGAGTAGTTGTAATCAGAAATGAAATTTTCTCCAATTCTACAGATCATCAGTAACTTGAGGTATTATAATAATAGATCTGTCTTTTTAAAATTCATTTTTTAAAAAATTTTTTAACATTTATTTATTTTTTGAGAGACGGAGACAGAGTGTGAACAGGGGAGGGACAGAGAGAGAGAGGGAGTCATAGAATCCGAAACAGGTTCCAGGCTCTGAGCTGTCAGCACAGAGCCTGACACAGGGCTCAAACCCACAAACTGCGAGATCACGACCTGAGCCGAAGTCGGATGCTTAACGGACTGAGACACCCAGGCGTCCCAAAGTTCATTTTTAAATATAAAATGTAAAATGTAGAAATAAGTAATGAATCGCCAATGGCCTAGTATTTGGAAAAATGAGGATATGTTTTCTTTCTATATAGATGTGACATCTTATTAAAGTTAACGTACTACATAATCAGTTTTTGACCTTACTCCTTTACTCAATGTTTTGCATGCTGAGCTCTTCAGAGTGATCATCTTTCAATGGCTGTATAATTATTCATTCTGTGAATGAATCATGGACTGAATAAGTCTTTATAGATGAACATTTTTGTTGTTTTTAATTTTTTATTATAATGACTACCTTGTCCAACCTTTTAATAAATTATCCTATTGATGGAGCAGGAAACTCCAGATACAACACTACTTAAAGTACAGGAAATAGCCTTACAGAAACCTCATGCATAAAGTTTACCATTCAATAATTGATTTCTTGTATAACACATTTTACCTTTTTATTGAAGTATAGTACACATTTAGAAAAATACAATCTTAAGTACACAGCATGATGACTTTCCACAAAGTGCTACATCCAAATGAGGATTAGCTGTCCAAAAGCCTTCTGACTCTCCCGTTCAGTCATTACCTTCTCCCTAAAGGTAACTACTATCCTGACTTTGACCTCATTGATCTTTTTTGCCTGTTTTTAAGCTTCATATAAATGGTATCAAACTGTATGTACTACATTGGATCTGGCTTCTTTTGTTCAATGTCATGTTTATAAAGATTTTATTGCAAAAAGTTGTAATTGTGTCATTTTCATTGCTGAAAAATATTCCCTTATGTGAATATATCACAATTTTTACACATTCTGTTGTTGACAAACATTTGAACTGTTTCCTGTTTATTCTATTACAAATAATGTCACTATAAATATTAGGTATATGTCATGAGGCTGAAACACAACAATGGAACTGATAAGACATGGTGCACAATACAGCGTTAGTAGATACTGTGAAACAGTGTGAGGTAGTTGCACAAATGCACACTCCCATTGGCAGTGTATAAAGATCAAGTTGCTCAGCATCTCCACTAACCCTTAGTGCTGTCAATCATTTTATGTCTGCTATTGTGATGGATATGTAGGAAATCTCATCACCATTTTAATTTGCATTTCCCAGAGGATTGATAAGGGTGACCACCTTTTCCATATTAGCCATTTGGAAATCTTCTTTTGTGAAAGCCCACTCAAGTCTTTTGCCCACTTAAAAAAACAAAACAAAACAAAATAAAACAAAACTATGGGATCTTTTTATTGATTTATAAGAATTCTTTATATATTCAAGATACAAGTCCTTTGTTGGATATATATATTGAAAATACTCTTACCAGTATGCTCTTCGCTTTTTGATACTTTTAATGAACAGAAGCTCTTAAATTTTAAAGTGGCTTATTAATCTTTTTCTTTTCTGGAGTCCTATTTAAGAAATCTTCAGTTATTCCAAAGTCACGATGATACTGTCCTGTTACTCTCTAGTTTCTTGAAATTAACTGAATCATGCACATTTGTCGCTCTTAATTCATACCTTATGTTTTCCAAAGTTGGTCATGAGGGATCGTCCATGTGATTTCTTTCCATTTTCCTTCACGTCTGGATGCTGAGTAAATAAAACATAATATGACTATTTCTCTTCCTCCCTCTTTTTTTTCCTCAGTTCTGGTGGAATGGCGGGGGAACCCTCTCTGCCTTAGGGAGAGCAAACAGGTCTTATTCATTTGTTGCTGTTCCACACCTTCACTACTGCAAAGGTTGTGGGATTTGCCTCAAGAGAGGGAGACACTGGCATGGAGAGGTCTGGGCACCAACCAGGAGACAGTTAACTGCCAACAACTTCCCCTAACTGGTGTCGAAGGCCTCTCAGTAACGCCCAGCTGTGCAGGTCCCTCCAGAGCCTGTTCGCAAGGCTCTCTACAGCACAAGGTATATTCTTTTGAAATGCCCTGAGTGGGGATAAATCATCTTCAGTTAAAAGGTAGATTTAATTTTGAAAAATGGCCAAGTCGTTAAGAGCTAAATTCTGTTGAATGAGAAAAAATAATAATCACACTGATTGAATACTGCTATTTGGGATTTTAAAACACTAAAAATAAATAAAATCCAAGCACATCTATTAGATAATAAGATTGGTTTTGTTTGTTTAAGTAAACCACAGCAGAGCTTATCTGTTCACTGAAATTAATTCCCTCTGTGGTGAGCATTTGGAAGAGGTATTGTAGCCTCATGTGGGTTAATTTTCCAGGTTAGAGATCTCCTTGCTCAAGCCTCACTAGGGGAAAGAAAGGACACCCTGGGAAGAGGGTTTAGACTCTTTTTCAATCGTCATCCCTAAAAATATGTATTAGCTGGTTCACAGCTAATGACATGATATAAGAACAGATAGGCAGGCCCCATCCTCCTAGGGCTCTGGCTAAACAGAGAAGAAACAGAGATAACCACATAAATGGAGTAAATGTGGGTGAGCAAAACTACTTAAAATCAAAAGGCCAGGGAGGCACTGACATATATCCATAGAGACTAGTCAAAGATGTAATTTGGGGTGGGGAGGAGAAAAGATTAAGACTTGGTTGGGGAAAGAGACAGTTCAGAAAATGCTAGAGCGGTGGGATAGGGGGATTACAGGGTAATTTCATTTGACTGGTTAATGTATACTGACTGCCTTTCAAGATCTATTGAAGCTGATCATTAAATGTTCAAAAACCCTGGAGTTAAGAAGGTAGCCAGAGAAGGTCATTAAAAGTAACACCTCTTTCCAAGTTAGGAGACCCAGTTCTGACACTAAGTAGATAAATGTCCTCTGGCAAGCCCTTTCTCTTGACCTCAGTTTTCTTACCTGTGAAATGGGAAAAGAATGGATCAACTAATCTCAGAGCTCCTCTCTGCTTCTAATAGCCCATCTACTGGTCATGGGACCATGTCATTTATTGTCTAAAACAGAACCCTTTTAAGAGTGAAATGAGGCACTTTTAACAATTATGCTGGGACAACAGGTATGAAGCAGGGCTGTCCCATATGAGTTGAGGTATATGGTCACCCTATTTGGTAGGCACCTATCTCCAAGGATTATGCTAAGTGCATTCCATATACTCTTATTTAGTATATACAACCACCCTCAGAGATAAGTACAGTTAAAATCCCATTTTACAAATAAGAAGTACAGTGAAGTTGGATAATATGCCCAAAGTTACAAAGCTAGTAGCTGATAAAACAGGGGTTCTGTGTAGCTCTAAATCTTCTCTCTGGCTTGTCCCCACCAACTTCTCCCATTGCACACCACCTCTTTACATAGAAGGGTTATACACACAAATATCTATCTCCAACTTGACCTCCCCCTGAGCATCAGTACCACATTTCTTAATGAATCCATGGATCAGACATTGTGCTAGGAACTTGGCATGTATATGAAGACGACAGCAAGGAAAACAGATGCAGACTCTGTCCTCACTGGGCTTGCAATCTAATGGTGGAGACAAGCGAACAACACTGTGTGATAAGTAATAAGACTTATGATGGGGGAAAGTGCAGGGCATGGCAAGATGGCAGGGAAAGGCCATCTACCCAGACTTGAGGATCAAGGAGGACTTCCATGGGGACAGGAGGCAAAAGCTGAAGCTGGAAGAGGGCAGACATTTTCTTTTTTATTAAAAGTATTTTTTTTTAAGTTTATTTATTTATATGGAGAGAGAAGAAGAGTGAGAGTGTGGTTGGGGCAGAGAGAGAGAGAGAGAGAGAGAGAGAGAGAGAGAGAGAGAGAGAGAATCCCAAACAGTCTCTGCACTATCAGCATAGAACCTAAACAGGTGGCTAGAACTCATGAACCATGAGATCATGACCTCATAATGGAATCAAGAGCCAACCAGGTGCCCCAAGAGGTAGACATTTTCTAAGTGAGATGAGAAGGAAGAAGTGTGTGGTGGCCAAGGGAAGAGCAAACACAAAGGCCAAGTGCTAAGAATGTGGTACTTTCTAGGAGACAAAGGAAGTAGGATGTGTGTGTACTTGTACATATGTGCACAGATGGACAAGTCAGAGCTGGGGCCAGAGCATGGAGAAAGGATCTTATGGGCTACATCCTGGAGTGTGAACATTATCTTCCAAACTTTCAAACTTCCAAACTTATCTGTGAATGGTTTAAAACATGAGGATGGCATTCTCAGATACACATTTCTGAAATATCACTATGGTAGTGGCATACATGAGAGATTGGAGTGGGTGGGATGGCAAAAGAGTGGGAAAAGTCCATTTAGGGAAAAACTACAGCCATCCAGATAGTTGCCACTGGTATGTAGAGAAGGGAGTAGATTTCAAGGACTCCAAAGAAGGCAGGCATCTTTCTTGGTCTACTAAATTCTTCCAGGCTGAAGGAGGAGCACTTCATTCTTATTTAACTGAAGTAAAAATAAAATAAGCTCTTCCGGGCTAAGACAGCACAGGAGAATACAGTGGTGCACTGCTGAATGACAGCCCAGCAAGAAGGAAGCTGGGGTGACATGCTGCCCTGAACCACACAGCATATCCTCAGCCTTGGATCTCAACATGCACGTATATTCAACACAGATGTACTTCCCTCAACAGTAACTTGTCTTTGCTTGTCTACTGAACCAAAACCATGTTTTGAAAATGAACAGTAGTGTTAAAAACCTCAACACTTTGCAGCCCACTTTATTGAAGGCACAAGCTCCACTTTCTCAGTCTACTGCATCCTTATAGTCACCCAGATTTAATGGAAAGTAAAGAATAAGCAAGAGGGGAATGAGTTTTGCTCCACCACATCTTGGAACTTTGAGATCTCTTACTATCTTACCTGATAGGAAAGTTACCATTGGAATTTCTTTCATGAATAGCAAAAGAAAGATGGGTTTAATATGTTTTATCCAAAATCTCTAAGACCTGCTGTGGCCTGTCCAATTGGAATGATCTAGGATGGAACAAAAAGTTTTCCAAAAGCATCAGGGGGAGCGATTAGCCCAGATTAGCTAATGAGAATTCAGTAAGAACAAGAAGCAGAATCAAACTGAGCTAACCAAATAAGCTACCCAATTTTATAGACATTTGTGTGGCTAAAACTAAGTGGCAGGAAGGAGAGGGTGAGGGGGAGAACCTTATTGCTATTTATAGAAGTTTCTAAGAAAATTCAAAATTGCATGATCAACGGTAATGGCAGTAATGCTGTAATTTACATTTTGGTTGCCTCCCCACTATTCCATTCTGCCCCTCTAACATGCAGCTGCAGAGGGGCTGACTTTGGCACCACTTCCAGGAGTAAGTTGTCTTATGGCATTAACAAGACAAGGCCTTGGCAAGTTATTGTTCCAGGAAGGAACAATAGGTTAGGGGTGGGCACATGAGCTAAGCTGCCCAACTAGAGCTCAGCACAAACTCTAGACAGTAACCACGACACTAGGTTGTCACTTAGATTCAAGGGTGGTCACCCCATATGGTCCTCCCACTAAGTGAGGATTCCTGAGTCCTGAGAGACAGGAGGTCCAAGCGGGGAAGTCTGTTACTGGCTGAGCCAGTGAGTTCATGGATCTCTAGGCCAGAATAAGTGCCCTGAATGCCCTGCAAGGGTAATAGCAATAAACCCACCCTCCTTCTTCCCTGCCCATTTCTGATATTTCTACTAGAAGGTAGAGTTAAAATCGCAGCCAGAGCCCAAATCATTCATTCATTCAACAACTTAATATGAAAGTCGCACTAAGGCCCAGGCACTATAATAAGCCAGAAAAATCATGGTTATTAGGACTGACATAGTTCTTGTTTTCATGGAATCTATAATCTAGTTGAGAAGACAGATATTAAACAAATAATTGCAAAGGTGTAAAAAAAAAAAAACAACCTTCATAAAAGAGAAGATATAATGGGAAGCTACCCTGGACAATATAAGGGGGATAACTAACCTAATCCCAGGTCAAGGCAGGACTCATTTAGGGCATCACACTGAAGGTGGAATTTAAAAGACTAAGAAGAAGTTAGTAAGAGCAGATGTAGGAATGGAGTGTTCTGGGCAGAGGGAACAGAATGTGAGAAAGACCATGGCATACAGACAGTTGTGTTTAGTGGGACAATGGTGGGAAGCAGTGTGATAGGGAAAATGAGAAGACTTGAGAGGTAGACAAGGATGAAATGACACCTTGAAAGCCTGGTTAAAGAGTTTGTAATTCATCCAAATCCTAATGGGAAACCACTGAAGAATTCTGAATAGTAGAGAGACATGATCAGATTTACCTTTTAAAACATCATGCTAATTTCAGAGTGGAGATTAGACTGAAGGAGGGCAAGAGAGGTCTAGGTGACAGTTGACATTGGCCTAGAACAGGACCCAGCCATGGACAAGGGAAGAAGACAGACGGAAGACACACTCAAGGAGGTGCAATCAATGCAGCACAGCGGATGACTGGCTGGAGAGGTGGGAGGGTGATGCACGTGGTGGGCTCGAGCTCCTCCCACACCCGAGCAGGCAGGGCAAGATGGGTCCAGGGCCACCGCACTTTGTCCTGAGGATCCCAGTGAAGCAGTATTTGAGTTATTTCCACCCCTGCCCATCCACTTTTAACAATTTCTCCCATCATTTTGCAATAGGAGATTTTCATTTCTCAAGTAAGATGAGGATAGAAATGCAAGAAACTGGAGAAGCAGTTCACAAATGACAAATGATTAGAAACAGAGTATGAGGTCCATTCTTTTTCCTGTTGAAGGACAAGTCCAAGGGAGAATTGTATACCTGTTTCAGATGTGCATTTAAGCCTTCGTGTGTGGCCTTCAGTAGTGCCCTCACTGTGAAACTATCAGGATCTTCTTTGTCTCGAATCTGAGATTCTTTTAACAATGACTCCAGTTTTTTCCTTATGAAAGACTCCACCTGATGCTCAGTGGTCCCATTATTCTGCAAAGAATTAAGCAATGTAAATTATTTCCCTGAAGAAACACAGAATCAGTTAGAACACACCCTTCATTCAAGCCACCACTGCTTTTATAATTTGATTATCTTTCAATTACCAGCAAGAAGTTAAGCACGTTATACGATTTTGGTCCTTCCCTCCCCAACACACACACTGATCCACCAAAATAATGATTACTATGATTGTATTCAACCCTCAAGAACCTTATAAGGTCTTATTTTATTTTCAGGGATACAGAATCTGATGTTTAGAGAAATCAAATTGCTCAAGGTTACAAAGCTAGCAAGTAGCTGAGGCAGAATTCAAACTTAGGTTTCCTAAATGCTTCCCACCATGCTACACTGCATCCTCGTGCGTGCTCTCTCTCTTTCCTTTTCTTTCTTTTTCTTTCCTTCCTCCCTTCTTTGTCCCCCCTCCCTCCCTTCCCCTTTTTCTCCCAGAAAGTTAGGGGAGGGGAGGGGAGGGGAGAGAGAGAGAGAGACAGAGACAGAGAGAATCTCAAGCAGGCTCCACACTCAACGTGGAGCCCAATGTGGGGCTCAATCTCACGACCCTGGGATCATGATGACCTGAGCCAAAATCAAGAATCAGACACTAAACCACTGAGCCACCCAGGCACCGCTACATTGCACTTTCTTTTTTTTTTTTTTAATGTTTATTTTTGAGAGAGAGAGAGAGAGCAGGTATGAGCGAGGGAGGAGCAGAGAGAGAAAGGGACAGAGGATCCGAAGCAGGCTCTGTCTTGTGCCACAGACAGCTCAAACTCACAAACTGTGAGATCATGATCTGAGCCGAAGTCGGACGCTTAACCAACTGAGCCACTCAGACACCCTTACATAGAGAGGAAGCAAAGGAGAGTTTTTGAAAACTAAGTTTTCTATATCTACATAGGTAAATTTGAGCAAAAAAATATGCTATTTTTTTCTTAAAATTTTTAATGTTTATTTATTTTTGAGAGAGAGTGTGTGTGTGTGAGCACAAGAGGGGCAGAGAGAGAGAGGGAGACAGAATCCAAAGCAGGCTCCAGGCTCTGAGCTGTCAGCACAGAGCCTGACGTGGGGCTTGCACTCATGAACTGTGAGATCATGACCTGAGCCAAAGTTGGACACTTAACCAACTGAGCCACCCAGGCACCCAAAATATGCTATTTTTTAAAAATCACTTTGCTTCACTGAGGGGAAAATAATGCTATGGAAATCTTTGGAATTGAGAATTATTCTGAGATAAAAATTTCTTTGGTATCTCTGATCCCAATATGTAACTAAAGAGAACTCACTTACTGACCTGTGCTATGATTCATCATTATAATTATGTTAAGATCACAAATATTTTGGATAATAAAGCTATGCTCACATCCAGATGACAACTTAGGCAATTTTCAGGTGAACAAGGGACATAGATTTCCTTGAAGTCTTGCTTAGCACGGCTTTTTGGGCACCTTGCTCTGCCCGACACCAGTAGCCCTGGGCTCCTCAGCTCCTTTCCCCTCTCCCTAGACCCAGTAATTGTGCTTAATTCTTCAGACACCTGCTGGAGGCCAGCCCCAGACACAGGGAAGGAGAGCGGTCCTCCTCCAGGAGAACAATGCCTCTATTCCTCACCAAAAGTTTAAGGCCTGTTTTCTACTTGCACATTTGTTACTAAGAGGTCATTATATTTAAACCCTGTAGAACCAGGTAGTTTTCTGGTAATGCCTTCCATTTTCACAAAATCTTATAAGAGAGAAGCAATATAAATGTCCTAAGGGAAATTTGGAAAAATAAGCCTCCACCACAGTAGGTTGCTGACTTTCCCTGTATTAAAATCACATGCACAAATGTCTTTAATATATCTAGTTAACAAGGCACTCTACTTCACTGGAGGCCCTCAGGTCCTGAAGGAAATGTAAAGATGGAAAAGAGCTGATCTGCATGCTGCCTGTGCCTGCAGAGATGCTACAGATGCCTATGAAAGCACAGATATCCAGTACAACAGCAGTTCCGAGAAGGAGCATGGCATCCCTGCCCGAGCGACCAACAAATCGTCCAAGAAGAGCTGGACATGTCTGGGGCTCAGCAACAATGAGGAAGACAGGGGGGTTCCCATCCTCCATAGTTCCGGCGAGGTTTCACCTTAATAATGTGTGCTCTGTACACAGGAGCAGACTAGTTCTCCTCGAGCACGAGTTCACAGAAGAGGGTACTGGAGGATAAAGCTAGAAATGTATGTTAGGGCCAGATGGTAGAGGTACTTGGATTAAAGAGGTATGGAGCTGCTCGAAGTCTCTGGGTAGGTACGTATCTGAGTAATATTTTAGAAATAATACTAACCTGGCAGCATGGGCAGAAGGAGGACAGGGGCCTGCAGAGGAAAAGCCAGACACATTGGTTCCTACACCCAGTACTAGACGCCTAGGCTGGGGAGGGATTCAACAAAGATGAGGGTTTGAGAACAAAATTCATGTTGTGTAAAACAAACCCATTGAGCTGTTACATGCCAGGTGAGAAACATTACTAAGGCACAACCCCAATGTCTCAGAACCCTCGGTGTCATGGACAAGACAGACACATGAATGGATAACTACACAAGCAGGTGCAAATGGTAGAAGTCAGGAGTGTCAAAGGGCATACAGAGGAGGGGCACCTCATCCACTCCCGGGAGGGTGGGAAAGACTTCCAAGAGCAGAGGAAATTGTAGCCAACCCTTAGATGATGAGAATAGTAGTTTCCTGTGGCTGCTGTAACAAGTTACTACAAATCTGGTAGCTTAAAACAACAGAAACTTTGGGGTGCCTGGGTGGCTGAGTCAGTTGAGCCAGTTGACTCTTGATTTCAGCTCAGGTCATGATCTCATGGTCGTGAGATCAACTCCCAGTGTCAGGCTCTGCACTGAGCATGGAGCCTGCTGGGGATTCATTCTTTTTCTCTCTCTCTCTTTCTTTCTTTCTTGTTTCTTTCTTTCTTTCTCCCTCTCTCTCTCTCTCCCCTCCTCCCTCTGCCCCTCTCCTCTGCTCATGCTCTAAAATTAAATAAAATTGAAAATTAAAAAAAAAAAAAAACAGAAGTGTGAAATCAAGGTATCAGCAGAGCTAATCCTCCCTTGCTTCTTCCAACTTGCGGTGGCTCCTGGCATTCCTTGGCTTGTCAGCCTAACTCAAGCCAGGGCCTCTTTTCTTCACATAGCCTCCTTCTGTGTGTCCCCTGCTTCTGCTGTGTCTTCTCTTCTCATGAGGACACTCATCATTGGATTTTTAAGGCCCACTTGGTTATGGATCAGGATGACCTCATCTCTACAGCCCTAAGTTAATAACATCTACAAAGACTCTTTTCCAAATAAGGTCTTAGGTACCAGGGGGTTAAGACTTGAACAGGCTTTTTGGTGGCCACAAATCAACCTCCTACAATGAATAAGAATTGACGAATGTGACAGAGAGTACAGTGACAGCATTCCAACATGGGTAAAGGTGCAGAGAAAACCAACAGTATCAATAAGAATAGTATCCATATGAACATGGAAAAAAGCACAAGGAAATATAGAAAAAGCAACTAAGACTATATATCATGCTAAAATTCACAAAGTACAGTCATATACTAATACTTTATCTGAGCTGCCCAGCACCCTTTAAGGTAGCACTAGGTTTAGCCAAATTTTATATTCATGATATAGAGGCAGAAAGATTCAAAACTTGTCCAAAAACACATGCCTAGGAAATGGCTGGATTGGGACTTGAACCTGAGACTTCCAATTCAAAATTCTGTGTCTATTTCACCATATAATGCTGCAGCCATCCCTCTCATACTGTTACAGAAAAAGATAAATTCTTGACTCTAATTAACCATGAGCAGGCTTATATTTTGACAACCATTATCCTTTTTTTATAAAGTTTTTTTTTTTTTATTTTGAGAGAGAGAGAACATATGTACAAGCAGGGGATGGGTAGACAGAGAGGGAGAGAGAAGATCCCAAGCAGGCTCCATGATATCAGTACAGAGCCCAGCTGGGGCTCAATCCCACGAGCCATGAGATCATGACCTGAACCAAAATCAAGAGTCTGCCACTTAACCGACTAAGCCACCCAGATGACCCTTGACAGCCATTATTCTTATAGGACACCTGGGAACTATATCCCCACAATCCCTCTGTGGGAAATAGTAAGTTTTACTTATTAAGTTCTGAAGGAAAAGAATTCCAGGTCAACACATCGGATCAAGTGACCAGAGCCTGGCAGGGAGCACATTTGTTGGGAGGACCAAAAGAGAAGGTATACACAGCATCCCCAGAGAGCTCCTAGCATGCCCAGGCCATATAGAATACCCTAAATAAATATCAGTCTCCTTTTCTGGCTCAGGGCTGCAGAAGCCAGAGATAGTGAGGAGATGAACTGTGGCTGCTATGCCCAGATACTTTCACTGTCAGCAAAGCAAAGCTAAAAATACAAAGCCTGGCCAACCGGTGCTGGAAATAATGAAGGCTTAATACAAAGGCTCTAATTATTCACCTCACATCCTCCAAACACTGGGAGTTGCTGAAGGAATGATATTACTGCCTGTTGATCTTTCTCTTCTCTGTGATGTACCGCACAAGAAAATTAGTAGCCGTGGAGAACAAATAAACGTGTGGCTGAGGTTTCATTAATGTGTTATCATTTGGTCCTAGAACCCAGGAGCACTACTGAAAGAAAGCTGAGACAGACACTTAACCCCTCGACCTGTTAGCCACTGTGCAGTGGCAGCAGGAACCACAGCTGAAAGCCACATGCATCTCACTCTTTTGTTCCTTGAGCCAGTGGTAGAGGAAGGATGCTGCAGTTGCCGGGGGCAGGGTGGGGGTGGGGTGTGGGTGGGGGGACAGGAAGCAGCTCTTTAAGATGGTTGGGAGTAGTTTCCACCAGAGAAGAAATCCAGGTTCCTAATTCCTGTTTCTGAGAGGTAAATCAGACCTAGGAATATCTACCAAAAACAACACTTCCTTGTTTTTTCTCCAGTGTAAAATTGAAGGACTGGAAAAGTAGACGGTCAGAACCACAGCTACTACCCCAGGCTGGGAGACAGCAGGAAAGGGGAGGAACTGGATTGGAGGGGCTGCCCCTTACAGAGGGACCCTCTCAAACAGTGGTGCCCTACTTCTGCTGCCCACCAGAACCCCCAGGGAGTGTTCCCAAATCCAAGACCCCACCCCAGACCAATTCCATGGGAATCTCTGGGTTGGACCTGGGCACTGGGATTTTTGAAAGCTCCCCTGTCATTCCAATGTGCAGCCAAAGCTGAGGACCTTTACTTTAAAACAAAACACTGGACTATCTCACCACCCCAAAGTGCTTCTTTCTCCACATCCAGGCTAAAATCTGGAGACAGGAAGGATAATACGTCAGCCACCCTTTGTGAGGGCCTTAGAGCTTTCCAAGCCTGGTATCTGAAGGTCTTGGGCTAAAGAACAGCTGCTTCTCAGCCATCCAAGTGTGTGCATTTCCTACTATCCTCTACTGTCTCCTGCCTGCTCCTTTAGCTCTCTTAGAGGACCCTCTGTTCAAGGTCCAGCTCAGGACTCACATTACCAATAATGGTGCTGCTACTGCTTTTCCTGTTACAAACAATATCTACTATTTATTGAGCACAAGTCATATTCCAGAAACTGTTCTGAGTCCTTTACAGGGTGTGCAGAAGTAGTTACGTGTTACTGTACAAGGGCTCGGTTAAAACTTGTTGGAAGGCTTCGTATTTATGGGGTGAGCTTCATGTACAAGACAGCTAATATTTGTGCCTAAGAGGCTGGCTGAATATAGATTCACAGAACACAAGAAAAAAGATAGTGAATAACTCAGTATTAGAAGAAAAACACCACTGAAGTTGAAATATAGGGGTGGAAAGTCTTTAAGTCACATTGACATTAGGGGATCCCGTAAAAATGAATAATGGTGAGTTGGCCTCACTGAATCAAATCTGTTAGATAACTGTACTGTGGTTGAAAGGAAACTGTCCCCTGTGTGTTTTGAGCTGCGTGATTCTTGAGTCACTGAACACACTGGCTTTTCCATGGGGCTTACATATATTGGGCCAGATTTTGTCTGTGGCTGAAGCCACAAAATGTATCAGGCAGAAACCGAAAGGATTCAATTAATTCAACAATTGAAAGATTGAATGAACGAGCAAAAAAATTTTGGTATAGTTTGAATCCCTTAGTTAGAAGTAACCATAGACCAGGAGGAATAAGAAGACCTGTGTGAGGGTCCTGCCTCCCACTCTGCTTTTTACACCAGGTAACGTGCGGGAACCTCAAGTCCTGTTTCTGGCCTTTGCATTTGCTGTTCCCTCTGCCTGGAACATTCTTCCCCATATATCAGCACAGCTAACTCTTCACTACTTTCAGGTGTTTGCTCATATGTTACCTCCTCTGTGAGATCATTCCTGGCCAACCTATCTAAAACTTCAATAGACTCTTTACATAGTACACATGCACATGCCCACACACACACACACACACACACACACACGCCCACACACGTGCATGCCCACATATGCGCATGTGCACACACACACCCACACACACATGCCCACATATGCACATGCACACACACACACACACACATACACACTTTCTACATGTTTTCCCTACCTTACTTTTTTCCCGTTAGTACTTATCACTGCCTAGTACCTTATACAGGTTATTTATTTGTTTTACCTCTTATTTATCCCCTCTTTCCCCATTAACGTGTAAACTTCATGAAGGCAAATATTTTTGTGTGTTTTTTGTTCACTGATATGTGCCCAACACCCACAACATGATGGCTGCATTTCCAAAAAGAGATGCTCAATAAAAAATGTTGAACATGCCCATGAGTCTTGTATAAGTCTGGTGAGAGTCAGTGACCTGGTATTCATGAATGCTAAGTTAAAATTTTTATTTATTGCAATAATTCAGATATAATTTGTAAATCTGACCACATTCTGTTAACTTAAAACTGAGGTTAAGAACTTCCTCTAAGGTAATTATTGGTTTCACATAAGCTATTCACGGTACATCCTCTTTTGCAGAAATGTGATCGGGCAATTTACATTCAACACTCAGATAAGGCATCTGAACCCTGTGCAGACAATAAGACTATAAACTGACTGATTACAGAATTACACTTTGGTTTTCTAAACATGGCACTGCCTTTTCTCAGAAGAGCTCAAAAACAGGAAAAAAAGATTCAAAAAAGTGAAGTAAAACTTTATATATTTCCACTGGAATATTGGTTCCTTTATGTATTTTCTCTCCTAGAGTGCAGCAAAGAGATACCTGTAAAATGTCACAAGTTAGGTGCTCTCTGCTTTTACTAAAGCCCAAATCAAAGAATCCAAATAAAAGATCATACGTATCTTTACAGAATCATGTTCTAAACTATCTACCTATATGGCTTCCTAGAAACCATCTAGGAGGCTTTGAAGATGGGAGGGGTCAGCTGGATATTTTCACAGGTGAAGTTACTGATTCGTTTCCATAAAACTACAGCTAACTCTATTTATAATTATAGATACTTCACATGAAAAGTTAGGAGTTCACTGATAGTAGAAGAAAAATTATATAACTGGGTGGATTTAGAATCTAAAACAAGTTGGGTTTTACTCAGCAATAAATGACTACGTTGTGGTAATAGCTGAATTTCCATCGCTCATTTTCCCTAAAAACAGTATTTTCTAACTACATACTTTAGTCAAGCCTCTCTGTTCCCTACTTTCAAATGATAGACTACTCTGAAGCTGCTAATCAAGAGATTTTGGAAAAAAGATGCAAAAATAATGAAGAGCAGAGACAAAAATTTGGTTTATAAAATAAAAGCTTAAAAAATAGAGCTACATTATCCATAATTGCATGTAAGTAATTACAAAAATAGTAAATAACTGGAAGAGTAAAAAATAAACTATTTAATATATCAACCATTTTCACTAATGTAAATCTATTTAGATTAATTTTCTATGACTATAGCCCTATTGGTGGTACTTGACTGCACTAATATAAACTATAAAAGGGAACAGATTAATACAGATGGTAATTTTTCCTTTTCAGTTCAAGCTGAATCTTTCCCACTTCATCCTTTTTAAATTGCATTAGAGTCAAGAAAAAAGTGTCTACTGAGACAACAGCTGTCACTGTACTTATGTCCCATTGGTAATAATGCCGGCTCCCTTTGGTAACTATAGGAAGTCATACTCATTACTATTATTTCAAAGAGAATGGACTGTTTTTTGCAATGTAATTACTGCATTCAGGGCAATGGTGTAAATTTGAATATTTTGTACAAAATTTATCTAGTTTTTTTTTTTTTTTTTGAGAGAAGAATAATAGTTCTGATATTTAGAGGAATACTACTTATCCATAGAAATGAAACTGCAAACCCTGTAACAAACTAATGTCGGGCTGGGGTGGGGGGGTTACTCTCAGGCTGCCATGTGATCCTGACAATCATATGAGTTGTAGAGGTGAGAAATCCTAGCCCCCCACGAGGAGGTGGGGGGGGTAATCTGTTTAAGTTCTACATTTCCTCTAGGTTTGCATTTCCTTTAGATTATCTGCCTAAATGATGCTTTTCTATGAAGGCAGCTCCTTGATCTCAGACAGGGGTCTGAAGTACCACGCAGACAGCAAACTACCCTATGCCATTTTATCCAAGATGTGGCAAATTAAAGATTTATCCAAGAGTCCTATTTCTGGCAGAGCTTGGAAACCCTCTGATCCAAAGTATCTTCTCAGGACAAGGATGGGCATCCTAGAGGAGCAGACCACATGCCGTTGGGTTCTGCAAGCCACCCTTGACAAGCAGCATAGTGAGGTTGCCAGCAGGAGGCAGAGGAGACAATGCTAAAGCCAGTTTATTTCAGCAAAGACTGTGACATTTCCAACAGCAATCTGAGTTTTGACAAAGTTGTAATAGGAGAGGATTTGTCCCTAGATAGAGGGTCAGAAAGGTTAATCACGAACATTCCTTCCAACTGTAAGACACAAAAATCCTTGACTCAAGAAACATCTAAGTGTCTGTTTCCCCAAAAACGAAGTAACTTTCAACAAATATCCCTTTTGCACCACAGCTACCATATTTGTGAGGATTCCAACACAGCAGTAATTCCTACCGCAACATAATGAGGGTAAAAATTATAACTAAGGCTGTAACTTACATAATGGAGCTTGAATTTGCACTCGTCCTCAATTTCATCTGCGCTGTCTTCGTCAGAAACTTCCCCTTCCTCTGCATCATCCCCAAGGTGATAAGGCAACTTCTTGCCCTGAAATGGAGCAACACGCCCAATTTAAAAATGAAAACACTGTGCATGTCTGATGTTTGGGGCAGGTTCACTTGATTGGGAGCATCTAGAGCATGTGCCTACATCCTAGCTCCGAGAGGCTGCAAAAGCCAAAATGTCTAGCATGTTCAGCCACTAGGAGGGGATTCCTTAAAATATAGGGATGGGGGGTAGGGGCGGCTGGCTGGCTCAGTCGGTTAAGCGCCCAACTTTTGGTTTCAGCTCAGGTCATGATCTCACAGTTTCGTGGGTTCAAGCCCCACTTTGGGCTCTGCACTGGCAGCGTGGAGGTTGCTTGGGATTCTCTCTTTCCCTCTCTCTCTGCCCCTCCCCTGCTCATGCACTGTCTCTGTCTCTCTCAAAATAAATAAATAAACTTAAAAAACAACAAAAACAACATAGGGATGGGGAGAACTCCTTAAACATGGAAGGATGTTCATATGCTTGGCAGCCAAAAATAATGATAAATCTCTAAACATCCCAGACTGCTAACCAGGCTGATCTTCTCTAAACTCAAGCCCCAGTGACTTCTCATTCTCCCACTCTCCACACCACTATTGGCCCTCTTCAACATGCTGGATTTTCTCCTCACCCACTTCTTCTATGCACAGGACCACCACCATAGTCAGGTTTTCAGAGAACTCTCCATCTCTATTTTCCTTTTTTTTTTTTAATTTTTTTTAATGTTTATTTATTTTTGAGACAGAGAGAGACAGAGCATGAACGGGGGAGGGGCAGAGAGAGAGGGAGACACAGAATCGGAAGCAGGCTCCAGGCTCTGAGCCATCAGCCCAGAGCCCGACGTGGGGCTCAAACTCACGGACAGCGAGATCATGACCTGAGCTGAAGTCGGACGCTTAACCGACTGAGCCACCCAGGCGCCCCTCCATCCCTATTTTCCTATACCTTCCCTGATACCCAGAGCTCTTGACCTTGGGTCCTTAGCACAGTGATAGTTTCAAAGCTGATTAAATCATTTATATAATGAACACAAAATCTTTATTAAGACTCTAAAGTCTTGGGGTTTGGATACTTAAACATTTTCTTCAACGTATAGAGGATCATTTATAGGATTGAAAGGGTAAGATTTAATTTCCCTTTGTAATGATATGTATTTTACTCCTTATTTGTATGTGCTATCTGCAAAGTGAAAACTACACTCTTTCCATTTCACACAAACATTTGTAGAGATAGATATAGATACATGCATACATACGTATATATAATTCTAAGTAAATACGGCGAACATTTTTTAACTTTCTCTGTATCATTAATAACAAAACAGCTCACAATTAAAGCATTTATGTCTATATATTGATTTAAGTCTTTTCTGATACAGAAGACTTCTATAAAATGAATTTATTTTTCTTTATTTTAGAGGGCACTATAGAGTAGCTATGTTAATATAGCAGCATCAGAAATAAAGTACTCAACCTAATGGTGACCAGACGTGTTCAGGAACACAAGACATCAAGTTAATGACCTCCTTCATTTATGCACCACCAACTACTTATTCAGAGTCAACTCTGTTTTGGGTACAATGACAGATAACCAAGATGGATCTGTCCACAAGACATTTGAAATATAATGACAGCAATTCCCTCTTTGAAATAGAACAAAGCCAACATATTTTTTAAATGTTCAGCAGAACAGAGCTACCAAATATGAGAAGTAACATCTGCAAGTAAGGAGTAATAATCCTTGAATGATATAAACAGTTCTGATACCACAAGACGGAAACAAAAGTGTAACCGTGATGGGCAAGCAGTGATGAGCTAGTAGGGAGCTGCACCAAGCTTTAGTTCCCCTTCATTTAAATGTGGTGGCAGGTGGGAGAACACATTACTATGGATGCTCAGAGCATCCATAGGTAACCTAATTTTCCTTCCTTAAAATTGAATTAAAAGATATGAGGGCTATATTTTTTACCAACTCTTCCATATTTCTGGTTCTCAAAAGTAATTTATCCAGGCAAATAGGAAGAAACGCAATGCAACAGAACATTGTTTCTTGATGCTTCTTATCAACAGTTACATCTAAGGAAAATTATAGAATAAATTAAGGCAGAACTTAAGGTGACTTAAGGAACTTAGCTGTGGTCCAGTAGATACAAACAAAGAATGTACAGTTGTCTTTTAGGGATCTCTTTCCGATTTACATACTATTTCATGCAGGAGTTATCAAGAATTAGATCAATTGGTCCATGATACATACAAGTATTGCTAGAGACTGGAATGGTAGCTACCATTCAGCTCTAAGCTATATGACCCAAGAAGAATGGTAACGACTCTGTGATTCACATCTGTAAAAAGTAAGAAGCTTAGACCAAATAGTTACAGTTTCTTTCGGCAATAAGAATCTACGGAAAATTACTGTTTGTTATTATTTTTGTTCAAAAGCCAACTTTTGTTTACTTTTCAGGAGATATGTGTGTATACATATACTTGGAAAGCATGTGTATTATAATTATAATAATACACAACTTGTCAATCTCTAAAGTGTTAATTGGCCACTAAATGGTGCCTTTCGGTTCAAAGGTGGCTCTGATGACAAAGGTACGTAGGAAAACCCATTCCTTTATTTTTGCTTCAAATGGAAATGCATTGGTCCATAGATCTAGGAGATCTTCTTAAAGTCTGAAGAACATTACTACTAGCGAATGAACCTTAGATGCCTTCATATGCTCACAGTCCACACTGCTGCCACTCCTCCCACTGAGTGCCCCAGATCAGCTGGTGCATCCTGGTGCCCATAAGCCCTAGGACATTCTATGACAAATGACCCAAAGTCCAATTATGCAGAAGGGACTCCGTGCATATCAAATGTCTTAAATTCCACTGTCCAAAAGGGAAGCATTTCAATCAAATGGACTTACTCCGCGTTTAACCTTCTGACTGCTTGCTAAAGACTACAGGAAACATGGAAACATTTACAAGGCTACTAAGGTGACATTTAGCTTTCTAACCCAGCAATCAGTTTTTACCACAAGAGTTTGCTTTAGCAAGATTTCAGGAAAATTGACCTTAATGTTATCTCTTACATTATTTGGAGCTTTTATTCGAAATGCTGTCCCACATACAAATGCCTGACAATACCTCTTTGATGAATTCAGTCTGTAATTTTCATTTAACTGATAGAAAAATGGGTTTTGACCTATTCCAAAGATGAATATTTCACATCTTTCCTATTTGCTGCCCTCCGTTAGAGACCCTATTAAACTATTCCTAGGAAATTACATTGTTTGACTTTCCCATGCCTCCTTTGTGATATCTGGTTTTTTGGTACACATTGCTGTTAAGTAAAATATGACCCGATTTGAATATTAATACCCTCTTGCTCTTCCTTAGGTTTTTGGTATCAAAATAATACAACTATCCAAGGTGGATTTATTCCAAACACGTAAAATTAACAGGAATTAAGTAAAATCACAAAGTCAGCCCTGTGAGATTTCAAGTAACTGTTTTTCTGGCTATTCTTCGTATTAATAACACTCATTGCAGGTAGTAAATTTCCTCCCTCAGAAAATCTGTTCATAAAATGTCATTCTCTTCACCTACTGCTCCTTCACATACACATGAGTCCTGTGGGGCATTATGTCTGTGCCTATGCTCTGCTTTCAAGTGAGCTCTTCTCACTTACATAACCAAGGGCTGATCAACCGTAAAGACTGTTTGTTTTTTCCTTTTTCCCCCCTTCTTTTTTTTTTGACAGTTATTGGAGCTTGAAATGGGAGAGAAGAATCTGAAAGAAATGCTTTCAGATGTGGACACAAGGAGGCTTCTCTCGCTCCTATGCACATACTTCTGGCCAGTGTAAACTATAACAGACTCAAATATTAAACATTTGGCTTACAGTATTGATATTCTCACTTCACAAAAACAACTCCCGAAATATGTGGTTAGTCAAAAACAAGCTTTTTCTTAAGGTATAACTATTAATAAATTGGAACAAGATGCAAACGCAAATCTAGGCGACCCTTCATGGATTAACTCTACTATTCTCCTGATAAACCAGTTTTTAGTCCTTAAGGGAGGGAGGGCTTAGTTGGTCATTAATGCCTTTCATTGCATTTCTGGAGGTAATTACCTTCACTAGGATTTTGCCTTTCAAACTCTGAGGGCTTGGAAGCTGTTTGGTCTCTCCTGTGTCTACAGATGACAGGTCCAGCTTGTCTCCAAATATTCCTTTCAGGTACTGAGCAATCTTCCTCTGTTGCTGGACACTGCAGTGATTCTCAATGGACAGTATGACCGGGAACCTAAGAGGATAGCGACATATTCTAAAGGCATCAAGTATAGGCAACTCACAGGGGTGTTTGAAAATCACTCTATATATTTACTATGCTCTTATAGTCCTAATGACAGTATTTGTGAAAGCAGTACTGACTAAAATGAGAAAGATGAAAGGAGCAATTTTTAAGAAACTCCTCTAACCAAATATATTTTGCCAGGCATGATGGCTGAGCAGAATACCCATCATGTGGGATGCCCTCATTTAATATTTTGCTTTTAAAAAAGGTACATACATTATGTCTCTTTTAAAAGAAAAAGAGAGAAAATTTTAAGAGAGATAAGCCTAAATAAAAAAACTCATATAATGTAATTTTGTCTTATCTATTCAAAAATCTAAAGGAGGAAAGAACATATAATCTTCAATAAATGGTGCTGAGAAAAACTGAACAGCAACATGCAAAAGAATGAAACTGGACCACTTTGTTATAGTACACCCAAAAATAAACTCAAAATGGATTAAAGATCTAAATGTGAGACCTCAGACTACAAAAATCCTAGAAGAGAACACAGGCAGCAATTTTTCTGACATCACCCATATCAACATTTTTCTAGATAGGTCTCCAAAGGCAAGGGAAATAAAAGTAAAAATAAACAATTAGAACTACATCAAAATAAAAAGCTTTTCTGCATGAAAGAAACCATCAACAAACAAAACAAAAAGGTATCCTACACTAAATGGGAGAAGATGTTTGCAAATGATATATCCAAAAAGGAGTTAATAACCAAAATATAAAAACACCAATCCCCCAAAAATCCAATTAAAAATGGGCAAAGGACCTGAATAGACATTTTTCCAAAAAAAAAGATGTAAGATGGCCAACAAACACATAAAAAGATGCTCAACATCACTCATCATCAGGAAAATGCACATCAAAACTACATAAGATATCATCTTAACATCTGTCAGAATGGCTAAAATCAAAAACACAAGAAATAACAAGTGTCGATATAGAGGTATATGCAGTTGGTGGGAATGTAAGCTGGTACAGCCACTGTGGACAACAGTATGAAGATTCAAAAAAATAAAAATAGAAATATCATATGATCTAATAATTCCACTACAGGCCTTCACCCCCCAAAACCCCAAAACACTAATTTGAAAACAAACACACCCGTATGTTATTGTAGCATTATTTACAATAGCCAATATATGGAAGCAACCTAAGTGTCCACTGATAGACAGATGGAACAGGAAGATGTGGTATACACACACACACACACACACACACACACGCACGCACACACACTAGAATATTACACAGACATAACAAAGGATGAGGTTGTGCCATTTGCAATAACATGGATGGACCTAAAGGATATTATGCTAAGTGAAATAAGACTGAGAAAGGCAAATTCCAAACGATTTCACTCATATATGGAACCTAAGAAAAAAAAGCACAAATGAATAAACAAACAAAAAGCAGAATCAGGCCTATAAATACAGAGAACAAAGTGATGGTAGCTAGAGGGGAGGAGGGCGAGGGGTTGGGCAACATGGACGAAGGGTAGTGGGAGATGCATGCTTCCAGTTATGAATTGAGTAAGTCATGGGAATAAAAGGCACAATAAAAGGAACACAGTCAATGGCATTGTAATAATGTTGTATGGTGACGTTGGTAGCTACACTTGTGGTGAGCATAGCATAATGTGTAAACTTGTCCAATCACCGTGTTGTACACCTGAAATTAATGTAACATTGTGTGTCAACTATACCAAAAAAAATAAACTTCAGTATGAAAACTTAAATAAATTCAATTTTCAAAAAAAGTCTATAAGCGTCTAAGAGACCACAGTGTATCATTATGTGCTGACATTTATTCTAAAAATATATTATCAGCCCCCAGTTTGAAAACTACTATTGAGGATAAAATATCATAATGGAATTTTGTGATTTATAGCATCCTATGCCAAGCATTTTAAAATCATTTGTATAAAATTATATACTAGTCTTTACTTTCAGAAAGGAAAAAAAGTCAAGCATTCACTCCCCACAAGCCCTCAGATTTCTGTGCAGAGTATGTGAAACCCAAGCAGACTGATTACCAAAGACAGCCTGGGGAGCTGGTGGCCAAGGCAGAAAGGGAACAAGGACTAATTACTGATCTTACTCTTCTTCTGATTTTTTTTCTTCAGAGTAAGAAATTATTTCAAAATTAGCTTGTTGTGGTTTTTTTTCTACTTTTCTATCACATATCTTCTGAAGTAATAGGCAATATCTATTTTTCAGAGTACAAAAACCAATATTTAAATTGGCTAATACATCTATGTAGAGAAAAACAATTTATTTCTGGGCTTGTCTGACAATAGCACATGCTCCACAGAAAGGGTTATGACCTCCTGAAACTACATTCTTTCCCCATTAGTAAAACCTGATGCCAAAGGTACTATTGGAGATGAACCTTTGTGACTGGAGTGGGTTATCTTGCTATAATCTGTTTGCTCTTGCAACCACATAGGTTTTATCCCAGAGTGTTAGAGAGAAAAAGAACAAACTAGCAAGAGATTGTCTATGCAATCACATCAAGGGGTTCTAACAACGAATTTTTAAATTAGCAATCTGTTTGGGGCCCCGAATGGCTCAGTTGGTTAAGTATCTGACTCTTGATTTTGGCTCGGGTCACGATCTCATGGTTCATGGGTTCGAGCCCTGCATCGGGCTCTGTACTGACAGTGCAAGCCTACTTAAGATTCGCTCTCTCTCTCTAAATAAATAAACTTAAAAAATAAGTAAATAAATTATTAATTTGTTTATAAAAAGCCTATTAGTGTTTAATGATGCTAAACATAAAGCAGTGCTTCTCAACAGGGGAGGGGGGAGACTGTACGGCACCCTTCCCAGACAGATAATTTGTCAACATCTGAAGACATTTTTGGTGGTCACAATATGAGGGACGGAAGGAGTACTACTGACATTTAGTGTCTAGAAGCCAAGGATGCTGCTAACTATCTTACAATAAACAAGACAGTTCCCCATGACAAGGAATTACATGGTCCAAAATGCCAATAGTGCCAAGGTTGAGAAATCCTGGTATAAGGAAGGCCTAAGAAAGGAAAGAAAAAGACTGAACTTTCAAAATGTGCTCAACAAGCATAGTAACTTTTAATGTGAAGTGCTTTTCTAAGTATTCCCAAACTTGAAGCACTGTCAAGTTATCAAAGGGTCCTCCAAGGTAGCACATCTTTTCAACACCTAACTTCACATTTTGGAAAATAATGGCAAAATCACTTCATCAACTTCGCTAAATCTAGTAGCAATCAAGGTAGAAGAGACCCATCAGAATTCAGTACTTGGGATTCTTCCATATAGCAGATACCATAAACTAAACCTGCCATGCAGCAAGTGTCTCTCATTAAAACGGCATTTTTAACCTCATGGTTAATAAATAAGAAGACCAAATATTAAAAATTCTCAAGGCCACTAAATTCTATAAAATTGATTTTATGCAACTGTAATTTTCTTTTTATTCAAAAATCATTTCTTAGCTTTACGGTATATTGCAGGCATCTGCTAGGCAATAAAGAATGAATAAGACAGGGGCGCCTGGGTGGCTCAGTCAGTTGAGTGTCCGACTTTGGCTCAGGTCATGATCTCCTGGTTTGTGGGTTCGAACTCCGCGTCAGGCTCTGTGCTGACAGCTCAGAGCCTGGAGCCTGCTTCGGATTCTGTGTATCCTTCTCTCTCTGCCCCTCCCCAACTTGTGCTCTGTCTCTCTATGTCTTTCAAAAAAATAAATAAATGTAAAAAAAATTTTTTTTAATAAAAATAACCATTAAAAAATCTTTAAAAGAATAAAAAAGAATGAATAAGACAGAGCCCCATATTTTCAATGAGGTCTTGGTCTTAAAGACTCAAAAGAAGGAAGGAAGCCAACAATTGTAAGAGGGTGCTATATAGATATAACAGAAATATGCTCAGAATGCTAAAAGCAGGGAAAGGAGCATTTAAATCAGATAGTGTAACAGTAAGTTTGCCAGAGGGACAATGTTTAAGCAGTCTTGTAGAATGAATAAGAATTAGACACGTGGAGTAATGAGGAAGAGTGTGCCGGGCAGAGGGAACAGCATATGCAAGGTAGGGAGATGTGAAAGAACTGGGGTCACCAGAGGATCTGAAAGACAAAGGAAGAACCCTCCATCTCTGTGGAGCATTGGTGGAAGACGACCCTGGAAGAGAAAGAAGAGGCCAAACCTTAAAGGGCACATAAGACATGACTGTGTACTACAGGGAGCTTTTGAAGGACTTTAAGAATACAACATCATGCTTATAGTTTCAGAAAGGAAAACACTGCACCAGTGAGGACAATGGCCCAAAGAGAAATGAAGAGAAGGCAATGGAGTCAAAAGATAATTTAGAAAGTATAACTGACAAGAATTGGCTGAATTTAGAATGACTTAGTTTTTGGCTAAAGACACTGACTAGGTAAGTGCTACTCCTAACTAAAAGGAAATAAAGAGGGGCGGCTGGGTGGCGCAATTGGTTAAGTGTCCAACTTCGGCTCAGGTCATGATCTCACGGTTTATGGGTTCAAGCCATGCATTGGGCTCTGCGCTGACAGTTCAGAGCCTGGAGCCTGCTTCGTACTCTGTGCTTCCCTCTCTCTCTGCTCCTCTCCTGCTCTCTTTCTCTCTCTCTCTCTCTCTCAAAAATAAATAAACATTAAAAAAATTGGAAGGAAACAGAGCAAGAGAAGGTTCGGCAGAATGAAATGCTGACTTTGGCTTGAGATGTGAGCTCCATGGTGGTAGGAGTCATCTCTTTTGTTCAGGGTCGTGCCTCTCTGCACCTGTTACAGTATGCCTGACTTAGAGTAGGCACCATTAAATATCTGAATAAATAATGACATTTGTTGATTCCGAGGTATGTATGGGACACTCAGATGAATTTTTACTAAGAATTTTGCTACACACCTCTGAAACACAGGTAAAAGTTCTGGACATATAATTAAACAACCCAAAAGGAGAACAATGGCAACAACTTAAGAAATAGTGACTAAAGGAATGAGGAAATGGAATAGAAGACCATAGGCCAAACAAACAAAACCAAGAGAGAAGCAATGACAGCATAGAGGAGAATGTTATAATAGAAGCCCCAAAAAAGCAACTATTGAGGAGAAAAGAGTCACCATTATCCAATGCCAAGGAGGAGTCAAGTAACACAAGGATGCTAGACACTTCGGTATGTATAGGACCATCCAGCAAGTCTGAAAACCTAGCTGTTACTATTTTACTGTATGTTAATATAATATCAACAAACTATTTATCATGTACAGTAACCTGTGTTTCCAAACTTTACGAACACTCTATAGAAATTTTCAGGTCAGTCTTTGCAAGAACATGCTTCAAGGAAGCAATGTCTTGAGAGAGAATGGAGTACATAATAAATGGAGCATGAGAAAGTACAAACATGGAGCCCTTATTATTTGCTCACAATGTTTTGTTGGCAAGGAGGGAGAGAATGAGGGGAGTAGAAAGGGAGATGAAGACTCAAGGCAAGATTGTGTGGTGTTGTAGTCATGGTACATCAGCCAATGCTCTCTATGCTGGCTTAGCTCCCAACTGTCGCTATACTTACTCATTCTTCACAAAGGCATGCCTGTTGATGGTCTCCACAACATCTCTGAAGAGAATTTTTGAAGTGAGAGTATAACCGTGGTGTACTACTGGCTCTCCATCTGGGCCATCCCAACAGTCAACTGTCAAAAACAGAACTTCACATCAACAACACAAAGTTTCTGGTTTTGCTAATATTGCTGGTAATATCAGACAAACATTATTTTACTATTTGAGATTATGCCTATTATGATGATGACAAAGATGTCAAACGGAGAGATGGGTGTTCTGGCATATTTATCAGAATAAGGAATTAAAGATAATAAGTGATTTGTCTCTGAGTACTTACAGTTAACAAAGATGTCACATTCACAAGCAGCCCAGCATTTACCAAGAATGCTCATTAGAAATCGATCTAAATCCAATCAAGCGGCCCAAGGGTAGTGATATTTCTTAACAGGTTGCTCCGCTAATTTCACTTCTTCCTCTTCAGTTTACTAAGGTCTTTTAAGAAGCTGCAGTGGCCCTCCCAAATCGATAACAGGGTTTTTCATTACTCCTCACTTAAACTCATTAGGTTTCTATTACATTTTCATTTTATTAATTCCACAATAGCTCTAAAATAACACTGACTTCCTAAGTTCAAATCCTCAGGCCCTGCCAAGATTTATATCAACATGGGCAAATGATTTAATCATTTAAAAACTTGCTTTCCTCACCTATAAAAGAAAATCATGGTAGCATTTGCATCATAAGTTTGAGTGATGACTAAGTATATGTAAAGCTGCTTATAATACTGCATGATACATAGTAATTATGATTATTATTGATAATACTGTTATTGTTATATGTATAGACAGCTTCACTGGCTGGCTCCCAGCTAGAGAAAGACAACCACTTCCTCACCATCTACCCTTAGAGTTTGTCTTCTTTGTTTTACACTCTACCACCAGACTAGATTCTCAAAACAATGGTTTCACCACGTTGTTCCTTTGCTCAGAAGACTACTCAGTGCATAACACAGCATCCAACACATACACAGTAGGTACTCAGTAGACACAGGCTGAATTTATTAATATCCTATAGCTCCTCCTGCCTGCTTAACCCCAAGGTCCTTATCTCTTGTACTACAGACTAGCTAGCCATTCACTCAGTCTGTATCCACTTTCACCCTGGCACACAGCTGGACTACACTGCCCAGCCTTCCCTTGCAGCAGGGTGTGGCCATCGAATTGTGGGCAGAGATTATGTGCACCATTTCCAGGTCTGGTCTGTGAAAACTTTCCCTACAAAGCCATCCAGACTCTCAGCTTCTGCTATCACTGCAGAAGACATGTGCTGAAGATGGCATGGCCACAAGATGGAAAGAGCCTAGACCCCTAAATCATTGCTTGAAAGACTCACCTGTAAGGAACACCTATTTTGGACTTTACATAAGCAAGAAATAAACTTCCTCTGTTTCAAGGAACAGAGATTTTAGATTTAATTCTTAAAGGAACCACAGTTGCCTTAATTAATATCGTAGCTTCTGTCTGACAAATCGATCTTATTTTCTCTTACCCCTGAACTCACAGACTTGTTCTTCCATTACACACGTTTCCTCACATAGGAAACCTCCATGATTTTGTGTCTTTCATTTAAGGTCAACCAAAATGCCCTCTTTCACTTTCCTTATCTAAATCCCAGTCAAGGCTAAGCTAGGAACCCCCCAAAGAATCCTGCCAGCTCTCATGACATTGCCCTTCCTTGTGGTAGTCTGGTAGCTCTGGTTGCCAGAGCCGAGAGAAATCAAAAATCTAGACATTACTCCTGTGAATTTTCCCAATTTTTAAATATCAGCAATTAATCTAGTTTTTAAATTACAATATGAGCCAAACATTCTCTGGCTAATGGAATGCCAGTTAAAATTCTGACTTTTAATTAGGGCCAGACATTTCATGACTACACCTGTTCTTTATTTTAGTACCTTCCTCATATGTGTGCTTTGTATACTATGTCAGGAGATGCTATGTTTATTTATTCTAATACTTTCAAATTGTTCACCATTACCATAATGTGATTCGATGGTAAATTTTATGTGTCAACTTTGCTAGACTATGGTGCCCACTTATTTGATCAAGTACCAGTCTAGATGTTGCTGTAAAGATATTTGTTAGATGCGATTAACATTTAAATCAATAGATTTTGGGTAAAGTAGATTATGCTCCATGAGGTGGGTGGGCCCCATCAATTAGTTGAAGGTCTGAAGAGTAAAGACTCCCATTTCCTGAAAAAGGAATTCTTCTAAAGACTGTAATGTAAGTCTCCAAGCTGCTGGCATGCTATACAGATTTCAGACTAGGAAATCCCCATGATCACGTAAGCGAATTTATTAAAATCATTCTTCCTCTCTCTCATATATAAGAGAGAGATCCCATTAGTTCTGTTCCCTAGTACAGTCACCTATATTACAATTAAACATTGGCTATAAATTATCCTTAGGGGAAAAAATGAAAAAGGTAAAAGGAGAAAAAAATTTTCAAGGTTAACACCACAGGAATATAAAAAACAAATTTTAAGAATAAAGATGCCATTGAGAAGATCAAAGGCGGGGCGCCTGGGTGGCGCAGTCGGTTAAGCGTCCGACTTCAGCCAGGTCACGATCTCGCGGTCCGTGAGTTCGAGCCCCGCGTCGGGCTCTGGGCTGATGGCTCAGAGCCTGGAGCCTGTTTCCGATTCTGTGTCCCCCTCTCTCTCTGCCCCTCCCCCGTTCATGCTCTGTCTCTCTCTATCCCAAAGGTAAATGAACGTTGAAAAAAAAAATTTAAAAAAAAAAAAAAAAAAAAGAAGAAGATCAAAGGCTTGGAGATACTAGCATGAAAAACTGTATTATGCCTTTGGGCCTGCAAATGAGGTCAAATGTATCAAAGACATTTTCTAAGAAGAGAAGCTCCATCCATGTTTTGACATGTACTTGATATTCTTTAATTTGTCTTTGGATATGGGTGTGGAAAGAAGGCAGAGATGTTTCAAAGGTACGTAATTTGATTAATTTATACTCTGATTTAGCCCCCTTGTGGAGGAAAGGCGGCATAACGGTTCCTCATAAATGAACTAATACCCTTTCAAAAAGAATGAATGTAGACAAGGCAATGCTATGCCTTATTTGATTGTCATGTACACATAAAAATAGCTCTTAAACCACATGGATCATGAAATAAGGTGCTCTTTTCCTATTATTTATAAACATAGGCAGAATATCCATAGTCAAGGATAGCTCTTCTAAAAATGTTCACACTTTAGATCTATTTCATCATCTATCCGGTGAATAAGGATAACCACACTCCCAAATGGTACCAGCATCCTAACATGTGGCAATCATAGCCAAATTCAAATGACAGGGAAGTTTCCTGTAAGAACTAATGCTGTAATGGGAATGCTAGCAAGGTAGAGACCCTCTAACTAATTCCCATGCCCACAAAACTGCCAGTGGCCCATTTTTCAATCACATCACACATTAGAGCCCTCCAAAAGCACTTGGACAAAGAGGTGGTTAGTTCTGCAGCCTAGATGAGCAGCTAAGATGACAGCTTTTCATAATGGAACTTAAAAGTACTCCATCCTGATAGCACTTCCAGAGATAACAGAAAGGTTGTAAACCAATTATAGCAGTGATGCAACATCAGTTCCATAATGAGAATGACAATCCCCTGGACAGAACATCCATATTTATTAGGCAACTTGGGCTGAAAATCAAGGGAAGGTAAGGCCATGTAAAAAGTGTTCTCAAATTGATTTGCTGACAAGCCCACTTCACCAAAAAAGACTTATTAGTCTTCCCCAATACTCTCTATGTGTCTTTACCAAAGACATTCCTACAGCTGTACTAATGGAGATGGAAAACACAACATTATAAAACTTGAAGCTTGAAAGTGGAGAGATTCTTCAGGTCACAATACCATGAAGAACCTGTCCAGAATCATTATTCTCTACCTTGAAGTGCTATCCTTGGCAAAAGCTGCTTCAGAAAAATGTCTGTGGTAACTGAGATTTTCAATCCATGACCTGCTACACTCTATACATCAGGTTCTTTAAATATTAGCTCCATCTATTTAGGAGTAAAAACAGCTTCATCTGGACCCAAGGTAGATGACATATCACTGGGTATATATACACTGATGTCTCCAGGTCCAAACTTCAGATGCGAACTAAGATCTCGAAAGCACAGCGCTGACAGAAGTTGTTAGGAAAGCACAAAAGATCATGTCATCAAATTCTAAGTCTTTGGGAACATCTAGTTAGACGGTAGTCCTAATCTTGAACCAAGCAAATTCCTTCTTCTCAAGCCAACGTCCCCTCAGTGCTTCACTTCAGTTTTTCTAGCTTTCCTTATGTGACTGATGACTGTCATTTGATCCGTGTTAGGGCTGATCATGCCATTCAAACTTCCTCCTCCAAAAAGCACATAGACTTCCCAGGGAAAAGTGGAGCAGGGGAGTTAAATCAACTTGAGTTAAAACCTCAGGTTGCAAGCTTCCCAGCTATGGAAACTTGAGCCACTTAACCTACTCCAAGATGGGGTATCCTCTTAAGGAGATTATTCTATCCCCCTTAAGGTTGTAAGAATCAAATGAGAATGTATAGAAAGCACTCACTCAGGACCTAACTCACAAAAGGGGCTGAAATCATGGTAGTTCCTTCTTACAGTACATTCAAAGCCAAAGTGATAACCCTAATTTGGAACAGGAAATAGGTCAAGGACAAAGCTGATCAAGTCTCCCAAACAAAGATAATTCTTTTTTTTTTTTTTTTTTAAGATTTTTTTTTTTTTCCAACGTTTATTTATTTTTGGGACAGAGAGAGACAGAGCATGAACGGGGGTGGGGCAGAGAGAGAGGGAGACACAGAATCGGAAACAGGCTCCAGGCTCTGAGCCATCAGCCCAGAGCCTGAAGCGGGGCTCGAACCCACGGACCGCGAGATCGTGACCTGGCTGAAGTCGGATGCTTAACCGACTGCGCCACCCAGGCGCCCTTTTTTTTTTTTTTTTTTTTAAACAAAGATAATTCTTGTCCTCAACAAAAACCTTCCAGAAATAGTAGTTTGACTTTCACTGTCCACTTACAGATTATTTCAACAGAAATAATTCAAGTAAACCAAATACAAGGGGAGGAATTTACTGACACGAACTGGTAAGGGAGATATTTGACAGATTGCGTGTCCTTTAAAATTACACCGTAACTGTATATATCCTCAGCTTGTGTGAATATCTGGAGCAGACAAGCTCCTACTAGAAAAGGAGAGCCAAGTAGCTTCTTTCTATTACTTTGGTGAATGGCAGTTAGGAAGAAAGAAGGGACGTACAAGGGAAGGCCCATATTCAATAACATCTACTGCACACAATTTCTAAACATTCTCATTTTAAAATCAAAAGACACTAAAAAAGGCTAAGACTAAAAATCATTTGTACCTTGCTATAAATTGTCTTAATCAGATAACTTTCCTTCTTAATAGGCAAAACTAAGCTGGAGGATTAGATGTTCTAATTCAGTATAAGGAGTTGATCATGGGAACATGGTTGGGCTTGGGTAGGACACTGATTTTTGACTAAAAAAGCAAAAAAGAGAAGACCAGTTACCTGGAGGACCTGAAAAGCAAAATAAATACCGTACGGGACACAGCACTTAACAAAATTGCAAAACTGTCTGGAGTTAACTATCATTTCACGGAGTCACTACAAGTCATTTTCCATACTTGGCCTCCAAGGAAATGTCACCATTTAAAATGATAGGCAACCATCACTGTGAATCCAAAGAGGCTTTTTGCCCAGGGAATCTCTGTGCATGTCAGACACGTAAAACTTCCTGAGTACTGAATGAACAAAGGGTTGAATAATGGCTGAGAGCAGAATGTCATCTCAAGATCTTCTAAAAGGTTTTTCTTTATGTTAATATTTTATAAGCATCTTCATTAGTTGCTTAAGCTACTCGATTGTCAGTCACTCATTGTCAGTAGGTGCTCTCTGCATTGACTGCAAAAATGACATCTCTTAAAGCATAAATTTCCAGAACACTAAATTTGTAGTGGTTCTAACTGCTCTGCATGTAGACAGTTCTTAATGCCTGTCCAGTTTTAAAATGTTAATTGACCCTGATAACATGCCAGAAACTATATGACAAAGGCCCATCTAGTTACTAGTCTTATCACCCTACTGCTTTATTCATTTCCCCTACACTGTTTCACCAGCCCAGGATGTGCTGTTATCTACTGCTAACTCCCAGCACATCCCCACCAAAAAGCGATTCCCCTTTGTTCCATGGAATCTCCATTCCATCACAAACTCCCTTCTATCATCCGACTCTTTTTGGAATTCTCTTTCAACCTCCTCATCTTAACAATCAGCTTACCTTGGAGGACACTACTTTTCTCCACAGATGTTTTTTAGTATAAATCACAGACCAAGAGTCATTCTCTAGGGCTTTTTTTTTTATGTCTAATTTGTTTATTTTTTTTAAATATGAAATTTATTGTCAAATTGGTTTCCATACAACACCCAGTGCTCATCCCAACAGGTGCCCTCCTCAATACCCATCCGCCATCAACCCTCAGTTTGTTCTCAGTTTTTAAGTCTCTTATGTTTTGGCTCCCTCCCTCTCTAACCTCTTTTTTTTTTTTCCTTCCCCTCCCCCATGGTCTTCTGTTAAGTTTCTCAGGATCCACGTAAGAGTGAAAACATATGGTATCTGTCTTTCTCTGTATGACTTATTTCACTTAGCATAACACTCCAGTTCCATCCACGTTGCTACAAAAGGCCATATTTCATTCTTTCTCATTACCACATAGTATTCCATTGTATATGTAAACCACAATTTCTTTATCCATTCATCAGTTGATGGACATTTAGGCTCTTTCCATAATTTGGATATTGTTGAAAGTGCTGCCATAAACATTGGGTACAAGTGCCCCTATGCATCAGCAGTCCTGTATCCCTTGGGTAAATTCCTAACAGTGCTATTGCCGGGTCACAGGGTAGATCTATTTTTAATTTTTCTCTAGGCCTTTATTGCTATTTTTAAACATTTTTTCTCCTACATCCATTAAGAAAAAAAATCTCCTTACTTTTGAACCTCACTTTATCCAACTCTACCTTTCTGTAATCTTCCAAGTGTCTTTCCTATAGTATTTTTTTCACATTTAAATATCTGGCTTAGTTTTTAATCTCCAACTGTTAATCTTTAAAATTTTTAACATTTAATCTACCTGTCAACATCCTTTGTGAGGTAAAAGTACAGGTGGGCAACTTACTCTATCTTTTTACCTTTGACCTCTCCAATGCTAACAATCCCATCCCCACTCTACTTCATTCATGCCCACCCATGACACACCCTGGATACAGTCGTCACCTGTAACTACGTCCAAAAGCCCGCGCTCTGTGATAACAACTCTCTGCTCTTCTTTTGTGTGTGTGTGATGACAACTTTCCCCATATTTCTATTCCTTGGAGTTTTCTAGTTTCCTTACCTCATTAATGGCCCCTTATTCATTTATTTTCCTTTCTTAGACTCACCGACCTACTGACTACTTACTTAAGAGTGCTCACCAACACCTTGAAGATATTTTATATGACCTAGAAATCTAGAGGCATGGATCAATTTTATAATCTATCTTCACTGCTCCTATATCTAATCTGATGGGAGTGAGGTGGGAAGAATCTAAACATGCAGATCTTGTATAACAAACAGACTGTTTTAAGACTGTTTTTGAAACTAGCTAGGAACTTTCCCAGTTTATCTTGTCAACTCCTCTCCCGTTGTTTGTTGATCTTCTTAAGCCTCCAAGCTAACTTCCACTCACTTTACACTTAGTAGATGATGCTCTCATCCCAGAGAAAAGACAGGCTATCAGACATGAACCCTTTCAAAATCTGGTCCCCTTATCCCATCTAAAAACAAAACCTGTGTCCTCATTTTCTCTTCTTCCAAGTGTCAAAATCTCCCAAACTTGTATCATCCAGTTTTCTTCTACTGCAGAAAAATGCCAAGTGACTAACCCATAGCAGATTAGCTACCTCCAACTTCTCACTAACATGTCACCAAAACTATCTATCAAAAGACACGAGAGGCACCTGGGTGGCTCAGCTGGTTGAGCATCCAACATCAGCTCAGGACATGATCTCACAGTTTGTGAGTTCTAGCCCCATATCAGGCTTGCTGCTATCAGCCCAGAGCCCGCTTTGGATATTCTGTTCCCTTCTCTCTCTGTCCCTCCCCTAATCCTGCTCCTACCCTCACTCTCAAAAATAAATAAAACATTAAAAAAAAATTTTTTTTAAGACACCAATAACCTCCTAGCTGTTAAATGCAACCAGATTGGATAATTAATTTTTACCTTATTTTACTTTTCTGTTGCATGGGAAATTTATGACCATTTCATCCCTTAGGACCCAGTGACCATTCTAAGTTAATCCCCATTGGTTACCCTTGCTCTTCCTACATCTAAATGCTGGATCACTTCACTACTCAGGCCTCATTCACTTGTCCACTCGTCTCTGTAAGTGATCTTGTACACTTTCATGATCTTAAATATCACATACAAAACTCAGAATTATGGAGTGCCTGGGTGGCTCAGTCAGTTGAGTGTCCAACTCTAGATTTCAGCTCGGGTCATGATACCAGCATTGTGGGATTGAGGCCCATATCAGGCTCCACACCGAGCATGAAGCCTGCTTAAGATTCATTCTCCCTCTCTCTCCCTCTGACCCTCTCCCCAATTCGTGGTCTCGTTCTATAAATAAATAAATACATAAATACATACATACATACATACATACATACATACATACAGAAATACAAAAGTAAAACACAGAATTAAATTATCTTTATCTTGCCTGGATCTTTCCATTGAGTTCAGATATTATTATCCAACCGACTGATAAAAATGTCCATGTAAATGTTACAAAGTCACTATAAACTCAACTGATGGAAAACTCAACTCATTAACGCTCTTCCCCCCAGATTTCCCACATAATGTGAGGGCACCATTCATTTACTACAGCTCTCACCCTCATTCCTTACATCCTTTACTTCTTGCATTGGGTCCTGCTGGGTTTACTTCTTTAATATCTATGCAATTGTCTCTTCAACTCACTCAGTCCAGTGAACCCTTCCTTGGTATCACTGTAATAGCCTTCCTACCATTCTCTTTGCTCTATCTAGCTTCACTCTTCTTCCCTGCCACAAACACATATTCTAAAAAACTTGTCCTCCCACACAGTGACCCAAATGATCTTTCTAAACTGCAAGTCTGATCATATCACCATATGTATGAAAACCTTTCAATGAACCCGTTACCAAAAGCTAGAGCTGAAATTTCTCACTACAGCACTCAAATCCTTTACCTCTTTATGACTGACCCAAGTTTATTTTCCCAGCCTACCTATTTCTCATCGCATTTTATTTCACATCTTACTCTTTGTACCAACACTTCTCAATATGTATATGATTTGCCTGGAGGAATTCTCATGTTGTACTACTGTTTTTAATGGCCACCCAGTCTATAAGATTGTCAGCTCCTTGAAGGCAGAAACCATGTCCTATATCTGTGTCCTCACAATCAAGACCCCACAAGAAATTTAATAGATGTTGCTGACTGATGAAATGTCTCAAAAAAAAAGTTATCCTGAACTATCTTTGTCATTGTTTAAATTAAAAAAAATCTTTCTAGGAAAACTTTCATTTTCATCACAATTTTGTAGCAACTGAAGGTGTGCTTCCTAACTTCTAGTACATCCCTCTCTCTCTCCTCCTGATTGGATAATAAGGAGGATCCAGAGAGCATCATGAGTAAAGAATGACTCTACAATAAGCAGAAAAATGGTTCTGATTAGTGTGAGTACATATTTTAAGTCTCCATCAACACACAGCAGAGCTCAGACAAAGCACAAACCTTCCACACAGCGACAGCCCTCTTGTAGCACCCGTGCATACATGTCCACTTTGGACTGGGAAAGGAGCTGGTCCCCCGTCAGGTATGTGTTGTGAGAGGAAGCGATGTAGTAGTTGCACAGAGGCTGATCCATGTCCTGGTACACTTCATGGTGCAATGGATTAAATATGTCACAAGCAGGACTACGCATGAAGTTCGTGAACCCTTTGGAAGAAAGAGAGAGTAAAGTACTTTAGCTTTCAAAGTGTACTTAACTGACTCCATCAGGGACAACAGAGATCAAAGTATGTTCATAGCAGGGCAGCTGGGTGGCTCAGTTGGTTAAGCGTCCAACTTTGGCTCAGGTCACGATCTCATGGTTCATGAGTTCAGACCCCACGTCAGGCTCTGTGCTCAGAGCCTGGAGCCTGCTTCAGATTCTGTGTCTCCCTCTGTCTTTGCCCCTTCCCCACTCATGCTCTATTTCTCTCTCAAAAAATAAACATTGGGGCGCCTGGGTGGTGCAGTCGGTTAAGCGTCCGACTTCAGCCAGGTCACGATCTCACGATCTCACGGTCCGTGAGTTCGAGCCCCGCGTCAGGCTCTGGGCTGATGGCTCGGAGCCTGGAGCCTGTTTCCGATTCTGTGTCTCCCTCTCTCTCTGCCCCTCCCCCGTTCATGCTCTGTCTCTCTCTGTCCCAAAAATAAATAAATGTTGAAAAAAAAAAATTTAAAAAAATAAAAAAAAAAAAATAAACATTAAAAAATCAGTTCAGGCTCTGTGCTGACAGCTCAGAGCCTAGAGCCTGCTTTGGATTCTGGGTCTCTCTCTCTCTCTCTCTCTCTCTCTCCCTCCCCCTCTCCCCACTTCACACTCTGTCTCTCTCTTTCTCTGTCAAAAATCAATAAACATTAAAAAAATTTTTTTAATTAAAGTATGTTTTAATGATTATCTTACTTACTTACACTCAGGACAGGTACTATGAGGAATACTAAGGCAATGAGAGATTTGTTTCAGGTCAAATAGTGTTAAAAACTGAAACATGAATGGGGAATAGCAATGTGAACATAAACTACAGAAAAATAAGTAGGCTTTTCAAGAATTGTGATTGAGTATGAGAGAGGGCTTACTCCAAAGCCATTCAATAGCTACTGAACACAAGCTAGGATTATGCAGCATGATCTAATGGGTTACTGATGCAGTGTTAAAGCAATTTTTACACAAAGTGATACACTGTGCAACCATCAATTTGATAAGTTATTCATTTAAAAAACAGTACTGTTAGTGCCATGGGTGAAGTAATAGGTCAAAAGTTAGGCACAGCCTAAATTGAGAGTGTGGTTATTTGACTTTGAAATTGGTTTGGGAAGATGCTGCTAATAGCTAGCACATTTGTAACTTTAAAATAATGTTTAAAGATTATGCAGAAATACAGACAACAAAGTGATGGTTGCCAGAGGGGAGGGGGATGAGGGGTTGGACAAAATGGGTGAAGGGGAGAGGGAGGTCCAGGCTTCCAGTTATGGAATTAACAAGTCATAGGAATAAAAGCGCAGCTTAAGGATTAGAGTCAATGATATTGTAATAGCGACGTAATAAGACAGACAGTAGCTACACATAGCATAAGCTATACATTTGTAAAATCACTAAGATATACCCCCAGAACTAGTGTAGCACTGTGTATCAGCTATACTCAAACAAACAATTTTGTAGAAAACCCGATCAGTTTTTCTACAGTTTTTCAAAACATAATACCTAGGTAGAAGAGGCATTCGTTAATACATGAATAAATACTTGAATGACCACAAGTACTTAAGTGGAATGACATCGCAATTTATCAGGTTAAATTGCTTCAAGTCTTCAAGAAACTGTATCTGTATCTGTAAATATCCTCTGAGACTCTGGAGAATTTCTTCATGCCTATCTTTATGACAATAATGTAGAAATCATGTTTAATTCCATTTTGGGGGGCCCACCAAGCAAAACATTCATTTCTTGGTAAAGAAAAGGCCCAAATTAGTTTATCTTCTCTAGGTGTTTTAAAATGGTTCTTAATATATATAAGTTTTAAATTATTCCTTTCTTTTAATTACCCTCCACCGCAGGAAGTAAACATGTGGTACCAAACCTCCTTGTCCACACTGAGCCTGAAACCAGTGTGTGTGTGTGTGGGGGGGGGGGGGGGGAGGGCAGGAATCAAAACCAGTTAGATAAACCATGGCTTTGGATGGTCTTGAGGGCAATGGGGGGCCTTGGCGGTCCTTCATTAGATTATTGGTTCTGCCTGAAATTTGTTCTTCTCTTGGGTAGCAGCCTGAAATTTATTTCCCCACGTATTTTAAGTATATATAACTTACACATACATGTAGCTATATTCACATTTATGTGCAAGATCCTTGAAGCTACATTCTAAGTATATAACTCTGGGCAAATTACTTAATTTCTTTGAGAGCTTCACTTTCCTCAACTATATAATGAAGTAGTTGTATTAACAAAATTTGTGGCTCCAACAATATCTCCACTGCTACCAACTAGGTAAAAACAAGTTCATTGCCAAGATTTTTAAAGAAACCTGTACTTTCAAAGTCACTAATGTCATAGATTAGTTATTTGAAGACCAAATTTCCTTTTTTGAAATCACCAGGTTGAATCTCTTTCCAAAATTTGCCATTTGAGAGAAGTCCAAATATTTCTTGGCATCTATCACCCACATGGTGGCATCAGGTTGACTTGCTTAGAGTAGAACATGCATATGATCATTGCCAAAGTAAGAGAAATAGCAATATCATGGCATCTGTTTTATAGGAAAATATGTTGTTTTGTGAGTTTTATTTGAATCACCTGTAATCCATGAATATCTCCTGACTTCTTTTACTAAAAATTTTGCTAGAATTTAACTTAGCAAACTGAACTGAAAAATGAGAAATTAAGAAATTAGTTATTTTACCTTCTATGCCAAGAACATTTTTCGTCTTATTTTCTTCTGAAACTTCAAATTTCCTTATGATGTCAAGACAATAGTCTGTTGTCACATTGTTCATCTAAACAAAACAAAACATTAGTAGAGTACCTGCAATTCCATGAGATGTTTTCTTCTATGCTAAAAAGGCACATTGCTTAAGCATTCATGATATAGTGCAAAGTGATTTAATGAGCATTATTTGAGATTACTAGTGTCATAGCAACTTTATCTTTAGAAAATGATCTGAATCTTACCATGTTACCCTTCAGATTTAATCAGTGAAAACATCCCTTCAAGTAATAGACAAATGTATTCCATGAAGCAAAATTAATAAAATTAAATCAATAATCAGTGCAAATCCACTGTTAAAATCTACTTACTATAAGCTAGTAGCTATTTGCAAATTAATGTTTTCTACACAAACACTACAGTTTGCTAATCATAAATACATACAGAAAGAAAATGATCCCCTGACAAAACAGGATGTTCTAGGTAAATCCACTCATGGGTGTACATATCTACAGATCTTTCCACTGAATCACAAGAGCAATCTGCCATGGTGATTCAAGATCACAAAGGTTGGCAAGAGAAAATAAAACCAAAAACCTAGATAAAGCAGCTAGCATAACAAAGTACTCTGGAGTTAGATGGCTTTTGTCCCAATTAGCCATCTCATATTATTTACAGAGGGATCTTGAACTACTCACTTACCTTCTCTGTGGCTACCTTATAAGGTAGTTGTGAAAATGAAATGCATTACTATTAACATGTGACATCAAAGAAGCAGTGCATGCTATTATTATTGAGGCATTCTCAAGGTTGCTGCATGAACACACATACTTAGTGTCACTGGGCAAAGTACACTCTTCAGGAATAATTAATTAAATAGCAACATGAAGGGTGTGATCTTTTGATCAAAATTCCATTGAGTCCCACAGTCTAACAGTGACATTTAAAAATACTAATGAACAGTGATAGAGAAAACTAATCTTATGAGCCACTTCTCAATATTTCTCAAATATTCTATTATCTCTTAGGTTTGATGCTTATGTTTTAGTGAAATCTCATTTGTCTAAACAGTTTAAAAAAATTTTTTTAATATTTATTCATTTTTTTGAGAGACAGAGAGTACAAGCAGGGGAGGGGAAGAGAGAAGGGGAAACACAGAATCCAAAGCAGGCTCCAGGCTCTGAGCTGTCAGCACAGAGCCCGACGCGGGGCTTGAACTCATGAAACGCGAGATCATGACCTGGGATGAAGTTGGACGCCTAACCGACTGAGCCACCCAGGTGCCCCTGTCTAAACAGTTTAAACAGCACTTAAACCTTCTGCAGGGGAACAAAAGCTTTGTTTTGCAGTTTTTTTGTTTTGTTTTGCTGGCTTGAAATAGCATAGAATGCTTCCCCTCCCCCCCCCCCAAACTAGCTGCACAATGGCTGATGCATCCATTGAGCAAATTTTACAATCCTTCCTACATTCAGAGGCTTATATTAACAGACAACACCAGAAAATACCACAAAATAAATGAAATCATGATACCTGTAAAAATTCTATTGACCGAGTCAGGCTTTAAGCAGCTCATTAATTTGTCTGCTATATACTATCACGTGCAATCTGAAAAATAAGTAATTTCTCACAAAATTTTATAAAATTGGGGTGCCTGGTTATTTCAGTTGGTTAAGCGTCTGACTTCAGCTCAAGTCATGATCTCACAGTTTGTGGGTTGGAGCCCCGCGCCAGACTCTGTGCTGACAGCCCGGAGCCTGGAGCCTGCTTCAGATTCTGTGTCTCCCTCTCTCTCTGTCCCTCCCCTACTTACTTGTTCTCTCTCTTTCTCTCAAAAATAAATAAGTAAACATTTTAAAAAATTGATAAAAAAAATAAAATAAAATTCACGTGCCATGGGAAGCCTGAGTTTACACTGCAATTATTTGGTTTATGAGGCTGTTTGTTCAGAGATGTAGGGGCCTTGCCCTAGACTTAGGTCTACCTGGAGCCCATGTTTGATGTAACAAACATCAAAAATATCACCCTGGATAAAACTAATTGCAGTTGAGCAGAGAACATGTTATTGGTTCAAGATACAAAGCAGAACATGTTAGCAAAAAGCATCCTATTCGAGAAGTATTCAGTAAAGTGATGAAAATATCAGTAGGCATTCTAGGAAGCTCACAATTTTCTGGGCATTATATAACAATAAATGGGAAATAATCCACTTCCTATCAAAATTCAAGTATTAAGGATTAACTCAGTGAAATACAGTAAAACCCCATAATAATGAGAAATGAAATGTACATGTCAATCAGTTTCCCTCCTTCCCCCAACTCCTGGTCTAATTTAAATAACTCCCAATAGCAAAATCCGGCATTTCACAAAACTGAATTTTTCGGACCTTACTTAAAAAGCCATTGTGAAATTCTACTGTATGAAAGAAGGTTCGACATAGGTTAATGCTCTTTACTGTTTCTTTCCCCTTTGTTTTTCTCCCGATACCACATAGCTAATAAGGTGAAACGGAAAAGAACTTCTCCCTACTCTACTCCTATTTCTCATGAAGCTTATTTGAAAGTTCTGTTTGCTATCAGTATCTGAGCCACTTGCTGTTTCCAACATGAAGGACTCTTCTTACTATACCAGGCAAGTGTTGCTAAGACTGCTTTAAAAATCCTGGATTTAATAATGATTCTTTACATTTAAATAATGTAGTCAATGCTGTGCAGTTTATAAAGAGCTTTTACACATAAAATCTTAAATAGTTCTTACAACAGTCTCATAAACTTGGTGTTTTTATTCCCATTTTAAAATATGCAAATCTATGCTAGAAAAGGTTCACTATCTCAAAGTCACAAAACTAACAGGAGGCAAAATCAAGGTTCAAATTTCATTCTTCTGACTTCAAATCCAAAGCCTTTACTTTTACATTATACCTATTGTCTGGGTGTTTTTCTTCATCTCTACTGAAAAATCGAAACGCTTACTTTCAAAACGGTTTGTTTTTTTCAATATAGCTGAAACTCCTGAATCTTCTTATTTTTTGAGATGCTTTAAACTGTCAAGTCAGTTACTATAATTTGACTTCCTTGATTATTCCAGGTTGGACTCCATTCTCTTGTCCTAGTTTGCTATAATACTTTAATCTCAACCAAAAAAGACTAACTGGCCCTCATATTAAAGGTCAATCCACTTCAGGTGGACTAGTTGTAGAAACCAAAGTCATAGATCCCTATATAACAGTAGTATTCTGATACTAACATTTTATCCTCAGACTTCTTATAAGTTATCTGGCAAAGCTCTGACAGTGAGTATGAATTTCAAAACAAAGCCAGAAGTAAATAATTATATTTCTTATAGCTATGATTCCCAAAGCACACCAAATCCAAAATCATAGTATAATTTGCACAGAATTTTAATATTGCTAAACTCTTTTCATTTTTATCAAAGTAATATATATTCATAATTAAGTAAATCAAAACCAAGAAGCTTATGATTGAAAGCAGAATTTCCCCTCCTATATGGATAATCACTCTCCAAAAAAAAATAATGTCAACATTTCTAGATATTTCTTTTGGAAGGAGTCTTTATATTCCAAATTGTTATGTTAATGATGCTATTTTTATATACCTTTTATACACCTTTATACACCTTAAGCATTATCTATGGATGTTTTTATTGTGTTGGATAAAAAATTTAGCTTGTTTGAGCCAGCAAAACTAACTTTTTCCCTCTACCCCTCCACCTAGGATAGTTATATCTTAATTTTTTAATTTAATTGCTATTCAGTGTTGAATTATTCTGATTATGCAAGTGTTGGACATTGAGTCTATTGAATAATGACTGTGTTTCTTGAACATTTTTTGTTTTCAGTTTGTTAATTGCTGCTATTTCTACCCATTTGGTTAATTTTTAGTGTCCTCTCATAAATTCTTCCTCATGATGCTAATGGTGTCTCGATTACCAAGACAACAAACAATCCATGAATTCCACTTTTTTATCCCCTATAAGGGTCGTCCTTCTTCCAGATTGGTGGGATTCAGCACTTTATTCAGGGTTTGTTCTGACTTCATTCTGTCATTCTCATCAGAGAGTACTCAGAAAGTAAATTATTTATTTCTCGCTTGTATTTCTGTGTTCTTCCATGTGTGTTTTACTCTGCACGCACGTTCAGTTGACAGATTCACCAGGTAGAAAATTCTAAGTCAGAAATCATTGCTCCCATGTTTTTGGTTTCCAGAGGTGCTGTTGAGAAGTCTGATGCCATAGTGAATCTACTCCTTTTACAGGACCTGCCTTTGCTCATTAATCGGATCAGCGCTTTTTCCCCTCTCTCTTTCTGCAAACTTTTAGGGTTTTACTCTACCCTTGGCTTTGTGAAATTTCATTATCATTGGTCTCTTTTTACATCCAGTGTGCTTGGCACTGAGTGGCCCTGCTAGTCTAGAGAGTTCTACCTTTCCATGCTAGTCATTTTTTGTATTATTTATTTTATAATCTCCCTTCTATTTGTTCTTATCTTTTTTCTGTACCTCTGATTATTCAGAGTGGGCTTTCTGAATCAATCCACTAATTTCCTTATCTTTTCTTTCTACTTTTCATTTCTTTGTGTTTGTTCTATTTTATGGGCAATGTTCTCTTTATCTTCTAAGCCACTTAGTGAGTTTATTTCTCTGCTCTTTTTTTCCTCAGAACCATCTTTTCCCACAGCATACTGCTCTTGCTTCGTGGCTGCAATCTTCTGTTTCAGCACTCTGATGTTAAGGGTAGTTTTTAAAATTTCCTTCTCCCTGCATTGCCTCTATTTCCTCCAAGTTTCTCAATGCTATTTGTTTACCTTGGTCTCTGTATTTTATGGTCGAGGATTTCCTCAAACATGTGGTAAGCCTTGGCTATTTAAAACCCATTTTTAAATTAGCTATTGAAAAATGTATTTAAAATAAAGTCAGTAATAAATTGGTTGGAAGCTCTGTATTCACGAGCAGGCTGAGTGACTAGGGGGCTCGCTGTAGAATTCCCTGTCTGAACTATTTTATTAGATGTCTGATGCCTATATCTTCAGATTTTGGGGGTTTTCCTGGGACTGGTATATTAGTTTCCTAGGGCTGCTGTAACAAATTACCGCCAACTTGGCTTAAAACAATAGAAATTCATTCTCTCATAGCTCTTGAGACCAGAAGTCCAAATTCCAGGTGTGGGTAGAGTTGGTTCCCTCTGGAGACCCTGAGGGAGAATCTGTTCCATGCCTCCCTCCTTGCATCTGGTGGCTGCTGGCAAACCGTGGCATTTCTTGGCTTGGGGGCTTCGTAAGTACAGCCTCTGCCTCCATGGCCTTCTTCTGTGTGTCTGGATCCTCTTTTCTGTCACTTGTAAGAGCACTCATCATTGGATTTAGGGTCCACTCTAAATTTAGCATTATCTCATCTCAACATCCTTAATTTAATTATGTCTACCAAGACCCTATTTCCAAATAAGGTTACATTCAGAGGTACCGGGAGTTAAGACTTGGACTTATCTTCTGGGGCCACTATCCAACCCTCTATAGCTTGTCATAGTCTCCTATTTCCTACCTGTAATTTCCCTTATATAGAAACCTGGGAGCAGAGTGTTAGAAGAGGGTTATGGTTCTCCCACACCGCAAAGACATTCATTTCACTCCTGTACTCGTTACCTATCGCTCTGAAACAAGCCACCCAAACTTAGAAACTTAAAACAACAACCACTGTTTTAAAATCACATTTGTGCAGGATGGCAAGTGGGACCAGCTTTGGCTGGACAGTTATTTTGCTGTTCTCACCTATGGGTTATTCAAGTGCCTATAGGCACCTGGGCCCCTGACTACAGCTCAGTGTATGAGGGGGCCTCTCTCACATGTCTGTGGTTGGTGCTGGCTGTTGGCCCTGGGCCTCTTTCTCTGAGTAGTGTCTCATCCACAAAACCTTGGCCTGGTTTCCTCACGTGGTAGTCGCACAATTCCAACAGGGCAAAAGTGGAATCATCAAGGCTCCCGGAGGCGTAGGTTCTTTGTACATCACATCTGCTACAATCTATTAGTCAAACCAAATCCCCAAGCCAGACGAGATTAAAGGGACAGGAAAACAGATGGGAGGAGAGGCAAAGTCACCTTGCCAAGGGGCATGCATATAGGAATAGGAGAATTGCCACAGCCATCTTCACAGACTATCTACCACAATCCCCATCTTTTCAGTACTCAGGTGTGCCTGGTATGCCTCAGTGTAGACCCTTCTGGGCCATCTTTCTCCGGTTCTGACTTTTGCTTTTAGGCCAGGATAGAGGAAGGACAGTTGCTCTGCTGCAAGAAGTAGGAGACAGGATCTAGAGCCCTACTTCCAACCAGTACTTGGGTTTTTGACCCCTTCTCATCTCGTATTTTCAAGAGCATCACGTGACTTCAATTGTTGAGCTTTTCTGGGGTTCCCCTGGGCTAATGAAATTACTTCATGGTTTCCTGCTCTGTGGGCTTGAGTTTCAGTGCTCTGAGGTCTCCTTTAAATCAGACAAATTTCAAGATTTTGTTGTTCCTGTCTCCTCCCCTGTTCTCTTTGTCCTTATAGTTTTATACAGAAGAAAAAGACTCTTCCCTCTATTTTTGGTTAATTTCAGAAGGGAGTGGAGAAACATTTCTCAGTGAATGGCCCTTCAGTTTTCAACCAAATAAGTAAGAATTTTCCTCCCCAAAATGGCTACCTCTAACTCATCTTGAAATTAAAACACAACTTTCAAAGCATTTGAAGGTATGACTATTTCACAGAAAAATGCCATTTGGAACTATATTAAAGGCTGCAAAATACTACAAGATGTAATTACTCTGAAAAGTCTCTCAATTGCTTCAACTGTGAATAATTAAGTAAATGAACAGAAACTCAGGAATGACTCTTAAAGGAATGCTTTTATGATGAAGAAAATGCGTTAAAAAAAAAAGATAAAGGTACACTAGCCCCAAAAGGGATAGTTATAAGCAAATGAGTTTCTAAGTATTTATCATAGAGAGGTAAGGTTAGAATGACCATGACTCTCACGAAATCATTCTGGATTCAGTAAAGAATAATGAAGGGAGATGGTACAAACAACACTGGTAATTGGATTAGAAGAATCAAGGGAATATTTTAGCGGAGAGTTTAAAGACACAAAAGGGGCAACTGTTAGAAGTGCCACAATGAGATAATGTATAGATCTATGTCAGATAAACGCAGTTACAATAAGAAGAGGGCCCTCCAGCATGAGATCAGTAAAGCTCTGAAAATTCACCTGGAATTAACCACACATATGTATATTTCAGATGAAAGTGATGCATAAACAGAAGCCTGCTTTTGGCTTATCCATGGAGATAGCCTTTGTGCTCAGGAAACAGCTAGCTGGTTTTTCAGACTGTAAGGATGCTTCAATAGTCCTGCCTTCTCTTCTTCTCGCCTTAAGCCACAAGAAACAAAAGGATAGAAAGAGAGTAGAGGCTTGTTAAGAAAGGCTGTCAAGGGGGATGGGGGAATGAAATCCAATTATAGCTCCGGAACCAAAACTCTGAAAAAGCATTGAATACGAAACACATTCCGCCCCAGTGACCGTAAATGGAGAGTAAATCTGGAGGAGACATAGACTGATGGTAAATGGAGAGTAAATCTGGAGGAGACATAGACTGCCTTTTGGCAAACACGGGGGGGAAAATGAAACCAAAAAACCTCAACCAAACCTAGTACTCTGGAATCACAAGCTAGCGGATGTCAGTGATCTTTATCTGTGGTTGCAAGGAAGAATGAAAGAGAAATGTCAGCCAGCTGGTCTCTTCTAATTGGCACTTCTTCATGGATATAAAAGAGAGAATTTCTCTTAGCACATACATGTTTTAAAAATGAAAGACGTAATCAAACAGCATTTGGATCTGTCAAAGGTATAAATTCAATTTTCAGAGGACTTCAGTGAAATAAAAGTCTGACCCATGGGCCAATATTTGATTTCAGATAATCTTTGACATCACATATGGCCAGCAGTGATATTTTATTTCACAACTGAGTAAATCTGTAAGTTGAATACTCTGATGTCTACACCAATTTTATGCCATCAGAAATGAATGAATTACTGCCATATGAATGGTCAAATTGCCTCCAATTTGCTCCATTGTGAAAATCCCATTTTAAAATTCAAAATCCCACAAAACTCTTAACCAATGACTCTGATGCTGCACATTTTAGATTGTGTCCAATTTTTCTCTATTAATTTTTGTAATGTGTTTTATTTATTTTTGAGAGAGAGAGACAGAGTACGAGCAGGGGAGGTGCAGAGAGAGAGAGGGAGCAATTTTTCTCTATTTTAAAATGCACAAAGGGCACCTGGGTGGCTCAGTCGGTTAAGTGTTCGACTTCGGCTTACGTTATGATCTCATGACTGGTGAGCTCGAGCCCCATGACAGGCACTGTGCTGACAGCTCAGAGCCGGCTTCCAATTCTGTATCTCCTTCTCTCTCTCTGCCCCTCTCCCACTCACACTCTCTTTCACTCAAAAATAAATAAACCTTAAAAATTTTAAAAATAAATAAAATAAAATGCACAAGTGGAGCACCTGGGAGGCTCAGTCAGTTAGGCGTCGGACCTCAGCTCAGGTCATGATCTTGTGGTTCGTGAGTTTGAGCCCCACATCAGGCTCTGTGCTAACAGCTCAAAGCCAGAAGCCTGCTTCAGATTCTGTTTCTTCTTCTCTCTGCCCACCCCTTCTCCCTGACTCACTCTCTGTTTCTGTCTGTCTCTCGCTCTCTCTCTCTCAAAAATAAACATTAACAAAAAAATATTTTTAATAAATAAATGAAATGCACAACTTTACATCCTTTTTTTTCTGTACACGATTATTTCCTTAGAATGAACTATTAGAAGTAAAACAAATTGGTCAAAATCTTATAAATTATATAAAATTTAATAATTAAACTATCTGATGGAAAGATTATACCATTCTACAACTTCACGAGAAATCTAAGAAATGGATACCATGTTTGATAGTATTTTTTTTTTAACTTTTATATGTCTGGTGGGTGGAAAATGGTCTTTTCATTTTGTTATATATATTTGAATTACTAATGAAGGGTGAAATTTCATAGGTTTATTGAGTTTTTATGAAATTTTTCATGTTTCAAATGTTTTGCCTGTGTTTCTATTGGGTATTCATTTTTTCCCCTCAACTGCCTGTGACAGTACTTTCCATATTAAGGAATTTCACTATTTCTCCCTTTGTGTGTTACAAATACCTAGTTTGTGCTACACATTAACTTTATGGCATTTGATAAATTGGACCGCATATAAACTTAAAGCTTCAAGACATTAATATTTTCCTTTATGGTTTATGCATCTCGATATATGATAATTTTTTAAAACTTTCTTTCAGAGTACACCCATATGTAGCTTCAAGTTAATTTAGAAAATTAAACTGGATACAGGTAATTATCCACCAGAAGCAGATGTCATAGAACACTGGCTTCTGTTCTCCCCAATTAAGTCTACTGGTTGAATGTCAATGTAACCAAAAGGAGGACAGAAACACATGCCCCTTAGCAAGTGATATCCACTATTGCTATTCAAATGGACTAGGTTACTTCCACTCGTCCAAATGAATTTGAAGTCAGTAGCTTTAAATATTGTAATTTTAATTTGTCACATTGCTGTGCTTCTGAACATCTATGTCAAAGGGCCTTCACATTCATCATTACGATCAATGTCCAAGTTGACACTGTGAGGTAGGAAAGGTAGATGTAAGCTCCCTTTTATAGATAAGGAAATAAAGGCTCAGAAATGATAATGAATGATCTGCCCAAGATCCTCCAGCCAAAAAAGCTTGTAAGATGTGGAATGTAGGTCTCGTAGGCCCCTGATCTAATGTTCTTTCTTCTGTATTAGAGGAGCTCTCCAGGTGAGAGTGGAAAAAGTAGTTACCAGAGCAGAGAAGAGAGGAGTAGAGATGTATGTAGAAGAGCATATTTTCTGGGCAAAACAAAAAATCTTTTATTCCATCTTGTGTTCTACCTGTATTATAGCTAACTTTGTTAATGGAGAATTGCTCCCTTTGCCAAATTAGCAAACTAATTAAAATAACTGATTCTGATACAAGCATTTTGCTAACACTTAATCCTTAAGAAAGCAACATCAAAATTCATTAAATCTGATTCTCTTATTCCTAAAATGTGTGTGACTGTGGAATGGGGTAAAGTAAATCATTACCACATCTAGCATATTTTTTTTTCTGACACCATCCAAGTTTTAGATTCTCCAGCACTAACTGGGTGTCCAACAACACAATTTGGTTTGACACTAACTACCTGGAGTTAGCATTAGACCCCACAGGTTAAGGGTTCAGTCCCATAGACTGACCCATCTCAGATGCCAGCTGCAAATGAGGTGTTCAGGCTTCCCCCATTTCCGCTTGGCCCACTACAAATTTAGGGGCTCTATCAAAGAAAAAAACAGACCTAGACAGTAGTTAAAGCAAGAAAAACATATTTTAATCAGTAGCTGTTGCAATAGGGGAAAAGAGAACTCAGTACTGGCTCAGTTCCAAATACAGGATGGGCAAGGGGATTTATAGCAAGGATCAGGGTGCAGTGGAGGGAACATTAGAGGTAAGTGGGATTCTGGCTAACCCTACCTAACAGGGTTCTTTGCTGAAGGAAAGAAAGTGATCAGATATCACGTGGGAGATGGTGAAAGATAGGGAATTTTATCAGAAATCGAGTTGATCAGATATCAAGGATGTGGGGTTTGGTTAAAGAGTCTTAGCAGGATTCTTGCTACAGCTGGACTCTTGAGGACAAGGCCCAACAACAGGGCCTAGTCAAAAAAGGACTCAGAAAAGCCTATCTAGAGTTTAGTCAAGGAAAAGTCTCTGTCAGTTCCCATAATTCACTAGAATGACTCACAGAACTCAGAAAAGTGCTTTATTTACTAGGACTGGTCGACTACAAAGTGTACAACTCATGAATAGCCTTGGGGAAGGTGGTCAGAGCATCTGTGCCCTCTCAGGGCATACCCCTTCTGCTTCCCAGTCCGTCCATGTCGCTTCACCAACCCAGAAGCCCTCCAAACCTCATGGTTTAGGGGTCTTGGTAGATGTCCCATTATGTAGGCAAGATTGATTAAATCATATCCACCATTTGTGACATATTTAAAACCTAGAGGAAATTATGCTATGTGAAATGACACAGAAAGACAAATGCATTATCTCACTGGTAAGTGGAATCTAAAAAAGTCAAAATCATAAAAGCAGAGTAGAGTGACAGTTGACAGGGACTGGGGGGAATGGGAGGGTGTTGGTCAAAGAGTATAAAAGTTCAATTAAACAGGAAGAAGTTCTGGAGATCTAATGTATAGCATGGTGACCACAGTTAATAATGCTGCATTATATACTTGGCATTTGCTAAGAGAGTTGATCTTAAGTGTTCTCACCACACACACACACAAATCAGAACGGTGTGAGGTGATGAATGTTAATTAGATTGACTGTAGTAATCATTTTACAATGTACACATTATATCAAAACCGTACATTGTACACCTTAAACATACACAATTTTCATTGGTCAAGTAATACTCAATAAAGCTAACACCCCCTCAATCACTCACTTATTCTTCTACTTTAGTGAGAAACAGAGTTTAAGGCAATATAAAAAAAAGTAGTATGAGAAGACCAGCTTTGTTGACCACAGTTGACCCTACATAGTATTAAAATCAAAAGTCTTGTTTTAAATATATTTAGGGATTATCTTTGCTAATCGGGACTTAATTTACTTAGTCTTCTCATATAATCGAATGTCAATTTTCTATCAGAGTTATCAACGAATTACTAGATTGCTAGCTAAAAATGATGTCATAGTTGGACCTCCTGGGTGGCTCAGTCGGTTAAGCGTCTGACTGTTGATTTCGGCTCAGGTCATGATCTCACGGTTCCTGAGTTCAAGCCCCATGTCGGGCTCTGTGCTTGATAGCATGGAGACTGCTTCAGGGTTCTCTCTCTCCCTCCCTCCCTCTCTCTCTCTCTCTCTCTCTCTCTCTCCCAGTCTCAATAAATAAACAAACACTTTTAAAAAGTTTTAAAAAAAGAATTATGTCATAGTTAACAAATGCCTATCTATATTATTAGTATAAAGAAAACATAACCATTATATGTACAATGAAACACATGAGTTAACATCCGTTACTTTGTGGAAAAATGTGCATTTCTACACTCAACATATTTAAGGTAAAAAATTATACAAGTGTTCAACTTATCACACCCTCTTAAAAGCTGCTAGAAACATGTTAGAAATAACTCATAAATAAGATTTTTTTGGGTGGAATTGTGATATTTACCCATCTATCCTAAAAATAAGGTATACCTATATCCAACAGCAGAAGAAGCCTGTATATTCATAAATATTTTTGAGTAAACATGTAATTCAACAGTCTAATGATACCTTTTGTTCCACCTTCAAAAACTGAGCCAGTTCTTCCACAGTTAGGTGATCTTTCTTGTCACTGTAGCTCAAGAGCAACAAATAAAGGTCCCGTCTCAATGACATCATTTTGTAAAAAACACAGAATTCTTCAAATGTCAAAGTTCCCTGATTCTCATCTGTATCAGCTTCCTGAAAGAGGCATAGAATAAACAAGGCAGTGTGAGAGTTTGAAATAGGAAATTCAGCACAGAGATGCTGAGAAATAATATTTACTATAAAAAGGCTAGAACGCATATCACAAATGGTAAACACATTCTTTTAAAGCACACATGGAACCATTTAAAAAATGACTATTTATTAGGCCACAAAAAAAGTTTCATATTATAAGCAATCAACCTTATAAAAACCAATTTCTCTGATCACAGCAAATTTATAAACCAACAAAGAAAGCTTTAAAAAAAAGTAATTAGAGGAAAACGAAGTTTTCAATTTATTAGAAAGCAAGGTAGATTAAAAATAGATAATAATTCAAATCAAAAAGCTAGAAAAATCAAGCTAAAGAAAATATAAGGAAAAAAATTATAAACAGAAGCAAAAATCAATGAAATAAAGAACCAAATACATACATCAGCAAAGGGAGAGCAATTAAACCAAAAGCTGATCTTTTGAAGAAACTAATGAAAAAGAAATCTTGGAGAAAATGAATCATGAACAAAAGAGAAAAAATATCCGACACATTATGAAAATACCAGTCTCTAACCAGCTTCTGAATGTAATCCAATCAATACAGTTTTTAAATATAACAGAATCCCTCCTAATTTGACAGACATAGTTTATTGTTGTTACAGCTATCAGGATCATTGAAACCTCCTTGTTTCCTCTCCACAGAAGTCTGAAAAATCCATTTAGACTGATTTCTAGTTGAAATAATTTGTTTCTAGTAATTATTGAGCAAGAATCTTTCACCATGTATCTTCCTTCTGATTGGCTGAATTTGCCAGAAAACACTAAAATTGTTGGGGATATGTTATGAGCAACAAATCTATTTACACGATCTTCATTTTAAATGAACACAGTTGTAACTGAACGAAAACTGACAGGGAATGAATGGCAACTTGAAATGCATGGGTTTTATGACATATACTCAGATGTAGGGGGGTTAAACATAGCTTTGAAAGTCAACATGTTCATAAAAGATAGATTTTTTAAAAACTTTGTTAGCTTTGGGACAATTGTGAACACATATTTTAGCCAATATTTAAATCATACACAGTTTCGTTATAGGGCAGATTGCTGTTGCCTTCTATCCTTTTAAAGGTAGAAGGAGAATGGTGTATAAAATATCCACATTTTTGCTGTATGAGATGCTTGTTTGTAGAATCACCGCATTTTAAGAAACTGGGTCTAATGTTCAAATTTCTGTCCTAATTTTGTTTCAAAGTATCTAACCCTGGATACAGAGAAGAAACATTTTTCAACTTCCTTGTAAATGCTGTAACAATTAAGAACAGTAAAACTCTCACATTAAACAACAGCATCTAAAGACTTCAAAAGGAGCTATCCATAACTGAATAGATTATTTTAAAAAATTTTAGTTGAATCTAGCTCTACAACAAAAGCAAAGAAACCTCTAGAAAGGCTTCAATGTCTGTACCAGCAATTCAGCCAGAAGAAGAATGTTCCTGAGACAATGCTAAGATCTTTGGTCCTCTCACTCCCATGAAGGGCATTTACACAACCCTGCTAGATGCAAGACCTACAGTGGAAATGTTCTATCCAGAAATGTTCTATCACTTCTGGCTTTATAAGTCTTTAAACCTAAAGGTCACAGAAAGACCCCCTGATGTTTTCTTAAAGTTTGTCTAAAGGATTTACTTAAAATGCATAAAACATTTGACGTAAACATTTCCTGATTTACCCTCTACAATGTTTAGTGCATTAGAAATAAAAAGGTGTTGGGGCACCTGGGTGGCTCAGTCAGTTAAGCGACCTACTTCGGCTCAGGTCATGATCTCATGGATCATGAGTTTGAGCCCCGCGTCAGGCTCTGTGCTGACAGCTCAGAGCCTGGAGCCTGCTTCAGATTCTGTGTCTCCTTCTCCCTCTGCCCCTCCCCTACTCATGCTCTGCCTCTCTCTCTCTCTCTCTCTCTCTCTCACAAATAAATAAACATTTAAAATAATTTTTAAAAGAAATTAAAAAGTGTCTGAAGGGGGAAAACATATAAGTAGAAATAGATCAATAGCTTATGTTATTTCTTTATCTTACTTCCAAAAAGTACTCTCACATCATTATTTTTGCATGTATAGACTTTGCCTTTCTCTTTAAGCTTGGGCCTTCTGATTTAATCAGCAGCTACTCTTCAGTAAAATGAGCATTTTCTATGAAAAGGAACAGATGGGAGTGTGGGGCTCACAACAAGCAAAAGTGAGATGACACAGGGAGTACCAGGAACATGGCAAAACTTCCCATTAAGTTGAAGGACAGTTCACTTTCTTTGTGACAACACATTTCCCCTCCCAAGTCCCTCACTCCATCTCCAGGGTTCCTTCTATAGCATATTCCTTCGTCTTCTTTCCTCTCTCTTATGTTGTTCTCCAGTGCAACGGGACCAAGTTCCCTTCGCTGCAAACCATGTCCAGCCAAGAGCTTCCCAAGCACAGGCCCACTGTAAGAGGTCACAGAATGGAGCCAGCCTCCACCATTCCTCACTGCCCCTCATCCCTCATGTCATTTGTGCCCTTCCCACCTCTAAGGACAAATGGTTAGAAAACAAAGGAAACACAAAACATTAACCATCACACAATTTCACACCTTCTGCTTATTTTTATATGTACAAAATATCACCGAGATACAAAATATCACTTAGAAAATTATTGTAAAACATGGATTGTGGTTATGACTTATCTCCAAATAAGAGCACTTCCTAAATTAATATATTAGCTGTTAGTTATAATCTAACATTGTCTTTGCACCCACTTAACAGAGCTCACTTCTGCACCTCAGACAGAGGACTAAGTGCAATCCCAGCTGGGTGCCACAGAATAAGTCTGGGCCCAAGGATTTTCCTCAAGGACTGACCAACAGGGAAAGGGCATCTCATCTAATACCAACAGGCAGTTGAATGAACTTCTGGAGAGCTCCCGAAATGGTAGGAGTGATGTAGCACTTCTGAGAATCATGGATTCTAAATCTTAAACTTCTAAGAAACAAAACAGAGTCTCTTGAGAACTTAATAAGTGCTGTTTTTTTCATGTTACTAAGTCTTTACTCTGATCCTCACAAGAGCTCTGTGAGGTAGACACATGAGATGTTATCACCCTCTCGAAGGGACTTCACGGAGTTTGCTCCAATATCTAAGTGCCAGGTAGTCTTATAATTACTCTCTGAAAAGAGCAACAATAAAAAAGCATTTTAGGAAGTGAAACTGTGGACACATGCTAAGTTTAGGAAGTCTTTTTTTCCTTCATGAAACAAAACGCCTCTCTTTTCATCAAAGAAAAATAAAACACTACAGAGTAGGTGATACCAACTTCCAACATAACAAAATAGCCTTTGAAATATCTAAGTACATCAATAACATGCAACGTGTATTTTACAAAAAGCCAACCCATTTGTGAAAACATACCTGAAACATTTGTCGGACTTTTCTTCGGGGCAGATTGACATTTAGTTTATGCATCAACTGGTGTATCTCTTCGATATTCAATAAGCCATCACCATTCTTATCAGCTTCCTCAAAGGTCTGCTTTACCCACATGAAGAAAGGTCAAGAGAAACACTTTTTTCATGAAAATAAAAACTGCTCTCACAGAATACTCACAAGGACATTTATCATTAACACAGAGCTTGAGAAGAAATTCTTTGGAGAAGACCCTGCCTGCAATCCATGGACTAGTGATCTGCTACCAGTGACAACAATCAACAGGGGAATGGGTGCTTGGAGGTGATTCCCTTCACTTTGAAATGAGAGTCAAACCAAGTTCTTCTGGGAGTTTGTTTAACTCACACATTTTTATCCAATCTGTAAAGGAATACGATGTGATGAAACCTCAAATATACCAAATTTAGGCCTTATCTTCTTCCTCTATGACCTTCCAGTTAGCGTATTTTTACCTTCACAATACCCCACACTAAACAACTTTTTCAGTTCCCCTCAGTCCACTCCTACATTTAGAAACTGTCTAGTTCAATCTCCTCATTGTTCAGATGAGGATATAAAACTAGAGGAAGAGAAATTGTTAAAAAATGTTGGTTTACTTAGAGAAAGAGAGAGCAAGCAGAGGAGGGGCAGAGAGAGAGGGAGAGAGAGAATCCCAAGCAGGCTCCGCAATGTCAGTGCAGAACCCAGCACACTCCATCCCCCCAGGCCCCCCAGGTCCCCCAGCAGAAATTTGTTAAGGATAAATTAGTAAGAGATCCACATTTTTGGAAACTTAGTCTAGTATTCTTGTCTCCTATACAGCAGATCTGTCTCTATGCTATATTCATCTCCATATTACCAGCTTGGAAGGTTCTTACCTAAGAGCCTCAAATTTCTAAATCAAAAGCAAACCTCATATGTTAGAGGTTACGCTCAAATTGCAAGTAGGATATTCAGTGACTGAGGGTATGAAGCTGAGTTTAGATACAGAAGATTTACATCATGTGACCTGAGGTTTTAAAAAAAACCCTCATGGGGCGCCTGGGTGGCACAGTCGGTTAAGTGTCCGACTTCAGCCAGGTCACGATCTCGCGGTCCGTGAGTTCGAGCCCCGCGTCAGGCTCTGGGCTGATGGCTCAGAGCCTGGAGCCGGTTTCCGATTCTGTGTCTCCCTCTCTCTCTGCCCCTCCCCCGTTCATGCTCTGTCTCTCTCTATCCCAAAAATAAACATTGAAAAAAAAATTAAAAAAAAAAACCAAAAACCCTCAGGGGAGTGACTCTTGGGTTGTTTCACATCATGAGGAAGCAGAATAAATGGTAACCAATGGGTGATCTGAATTTTTTTTTTAAATGAATAATTCAAGGGGCACCTGTGGGGCTCAGTCAGTTAAGCATCCAACTCTGATTTCACCTCAGGTCATGATCTCAGTGTTCGAGAGATTGAGCCCCATGCCCTGACAGCATGCAGCCTGCTCCAGATTCTATTCCCCCTCCCCAGCTCACGTTCTCTCTCTCTCTCCCTCTCTCAAAATAAATAAATAAATATTTTTTAAAAATAGATGATTCATAGTTATTGGGGGTAAACTGCAGAAAGCAGGAATCACGTGCACACTTAGAAAACCAAACTGGGCTTCAAAATTTGAAGGGGAATAAAGGTGGTGGAAAGAAACCAGAAAATCAAAGTAAGGGAAGGCATAGGTTTAAAACCAACAAATAGGAGAATGAGAGTAGGTGAGAGAGGGGGAAATGGATAATATTTGCCTCAAGCAGATGATATCAAACTGATTTTCATGTTAAGTCAAAATACTAAAAGTATAACATAGCATATTTACATTTCTTAGGCAATTCAAATTATGATTGTAGGAGATAGGACCTCAGGAAGTAAAAACAACCATAAAGACTTATTTCTTCTAGATTTAAATACCTAAATACTGTAAATACCTTGTTTCACATTTTGTTCCCTTTATAACATTGGAAAATAACCAGCCCAGTTCTTTATAATTCAACTTCTCATAGAAGGACCTCATTATACATGACATCTGGAAGTTAACAGGTGACCCAGGACTAGGGTAAAAATAACTGAAGAATCAAAAGAGTGAAACATTTGGGCCAATTATTAATAAATACCTGAATCTCATTTTTTTTTCTGTTTTCTGGACACACAGTCCCCATCCATCTCTATTTCTTATGACTGTGGACACTGCTCTGTGTTCAAGGAAGTCATGAAATGAGTCCAAGAGCAGTCATATTTTCATCCTTTTATTTTATACTTCCTTACCAAAGCCTCTCAAAGATTTCTCCAGAGAAGAGTCAAGGACAAGCAAACCCTAAAAATGAGTATTCTGCCAGTACAAACCCTAAAATAGGCCTGTGTCTATAAGGCCTTCAGTGTCAACATATAAACTGGCCTTGACAATTGGTTTAGGGAATATGGGATTGGTAAGACATAGAGGTAGAATCCAACTGAGAAACAGACACTAGTCCTGATTCTGCTGACCTGGCACTGTGACAGTGGCTCACTTATGGCACACCTCTTGGGCCTTGCATTTCCTCATCTATAATGTCAGTGAACACAACTAGATGACCTTGAAGTCCCTTCCAACTCTAAGATGCTATGAAAGGAAAAACCATTCTCTCCCAGTAACAGTACACATGGTATACAATTACAGGTTAAAGTATTCTGATATCTTAAAGCTATTCTTCATAATTAAGATATGAGTACTCAAGAAAGCTCTAAATTAGTGATTCACATCATCATACAGAGTGAGTTTAAGAAGAGAAACAATCATTCTGCAAAGAAAAACTGGGATAGTAAAAACTGAATGACAGTTATGGCCTAGAATTTTCTATCAGAAAGTTAAAGGAAATTCTAAGTATTGAATGGTAGTATTTACCATAGGGTTGGGCAAACTTTTTCTGGAAAAGGCCTGATAGTAAATATTTTAGGCTTTGCAGCTCTCAACTGCAACTACTCAATTCTGCTACTGTGACACAAAAGAGGCTATAAGCACCACATAAATTAATTGGCATTGTTATGTTCCAATACAATTTTATTTACGGACACCGAAATTTAAATTTCAGATAATTTTCAGAATTTCACAAAATATTCTTCTTCTTTGGATTTTATTTTTCCAATTACTGAAAACCATTTCTTAGTTCAGGACCACATATAAAAAAGGCATTAGGCCAGATTTGCCTACAGGCTACAGTTTGCAGGGCCCCTGATTTACTGGGAAGGTGTAAACCTTCAGTTGACAACATCCTTTCGAGACTGCCCAAAGTCTTCCAGAGGTAATAATTTCTCCTGTGGGGTCAAGAGATAAGGTGGGGAAATCATGGAGGAGAATGGACTGGCGGAGAAAAATGCTGAGGCTTTCATGCTGGGGCCACTGAGATTTCAGACTTAATCTGAAGAGGAAAGCAAAAGATTTGCCAGTCCTTACCTCTCTTCAGCAATAAAATAGTAGCTATTATTTATAAGTGCTTAATATGTGCTGGACAGTGTTCTAAACACTTTGTGTACATCAATTCATTTGATCTTCACACAACTACATAAGGCACACACTATGATTAACACCATTACCATGTGACAGACAAAGACTCTAAGGCAAAAGAGTTTAAGTTACTTATCCAAAGTTACCCGGTACATGGCAGAATTGGGGCCAAATCCCAGGCAGTGCAATACTAGTCCTTAAACACAACACTGTATTGCTATTAACAGACATGAGTAATGCATCTACCTCCATGAAACATGGCCATATTCCAGAGATAACCTGAATTACATTTTACACTGGAGGGATTTTTTTCATACAGCCACTTAAGATTCACTATTCTCATTATTCATTCACAGCTGAAATTTTCAGGCCTATTTGTAATGTTGTCCTCAACTAATGTAATTAAATGTATGTCCAACCAAAGATGTTATTCTGTTATTAAAATATTACCTACAACCCTATCAAATCCTGACAAATATGTATGAGGATTGTCCTCTGATTCAACATAACTATTCTATTTTTGACATCAGCTTCTTTATTATTAATTTCCTCTGTCCTTTTCTCTCCTCACTGACACAAGCATCAACTGTTTCTATATTTCTTATAAAATTATTCCCTGTGCAATTCTTGGGTACGTTTGCTTTCCAAATAGCATATTTTCAGAATATGAAATCCCTCAGCTGTCAACCTGGTTAATTCAAACACGAAAACTTTCTATTGCCAGTAAACACGGGCAAACGAAATCAGGTTCAAAAAGCTATTGAGCTAAGCTAGTATAAATTCAAATTAGAATATTATAACTTTACGATGTTAAATGTAACCCCCATTGTAACCATAAAGAAAACAGCTATAATGTATAAAAGGACATGAGAAAGGAATTTAAAATTTCACTATAAAAGTATCAACCAAACAAAAAAGACAGTAATGCAGATGCAGGAAACAAAAGACAAAAAAGTTATAACACATATAGAAAGTGAACAGCAAAATGAGAGAAGAAAATCCCTCCTTATCAGTAAGGAGTTTAAATGTAAATGGATTAAATTCTCCAATCAAAACACAGAGATTGGTAGAATGGATTAAAACACATGATCCAACTATATGCTGTCTACAAGAGATTCACTTAAGATCCAAAAACCTGAACAGGTTGAGAGTGAAATGATGGAAAAAGATATTACATGCAAATAGTAATGGAAACGGACCAGAGGTGGATTTACTAGTATTAGACAAAATAAGCTTTAAATCAAAAAATGTTTCTAAAAGATAAAAAAGGACATTATATGTTGATAAAAGTTTCAAATGTAACAATTATAACAATTACACATCCAATGACAAACCAAAATATATGAAGCAAAAACTGACAGAATTGAAGGGAAAATAGACAGCTCTACAGTAATCGTTGGAGAATTCAATATCCCACTCACAATAAAGTATAGAAAAACCACATGGAAGGTAAGGAAATAAGAGAATATAAACAACAAAATAAACCAACTAGGTCTAACAGACATGTACAGAACACTTGAACCAACAATAACAGCAGCATACACATTCTTCTCAAGCACACAGAGAACATTTTCCAGGATAGATAATATTGTAGACCTAAATTAAGTCTCCAATTTAAAATTTTTTTTTCAATGTTTTTATTTATTTTTGGGACAGAGAGAGACAGAGCATGAACAGGGGAGGGGCAGAGAGAGAGGGAGACACAGAATCGGAAACAGGCTCCAGGCTCTGAGCCATCAGCCCAGAGCCTGACGCGGGGCTCAAACTCCCAGACCGCGAGATCGTGACCTGGCTGAAGTCGGACGCTTAACCGACTGCGCCACCCAGGCGCCCCAAGTCTCCAATTTTTTTTTTTTTTAATTTTTTTTCTTTCAACGTTTATTTTATTTTTGGGACAGAGAGAGACAGAGCATGAACGGGGGAGGGGCAGAGAGAGAGGGAGACACAGAATCGGAAACAGGCTCCAGGCTCTGAGCCATCAGCCCAGAGCCTGACGCGGGGCTCGAACTCCCGGACCGCGAGATCGTGACCTGGCTGAAGTCGGACGCTTAACCGACTGCGCCACCCAGGCGCCCCAAGTCTCCAATTTTAAGCACAGATATCATTCAAAGTATCTTCTTTGACCACAATGGGATGAGATCAATAACAAAAAGAAAACTAGAAAATTTACAAAATTATGGAAGTTAAACAATATACTTTTAAATAACCAATGGATCAAAGAAGAAATCATAAAGGCAATTAGAAAATACTTAAAGATGAATGAAAATGGAAACAACATATAAACTTAGGCAGTGCTAAGAGAGACATTTACAGCTATAAATGCTTACATTCAAAAATAAGAAATACACTTGAAGCTACTGTAACTGCATGTCAACTATACTTCAATTAAAAATAAATGTTTTTAAAGATGAAAAATAAAATTTAAGAAAGATCTCAAATTAACATTTAACTTTACCACTTAAGGAACTAGAAGAAAAAGAAACTAAATCCAAAACTAGCAATAAATAAGTAAATAAAATTTAAAAATCCAAAGCTGGCAGAAAAGGTAGAAAATACGAAAGATTGGAGGAAAGAGCAATGAAATGGAGAAAGAAAACAACAGAGAAAAAAAATCATTGAAATAAAATGTAGGTTTCTTTGAAAAAAAAGAGAAAGAATTCAAATTAATACTAAAATCAGAAACAAAAGTAAGAACATTATTACCAATTCTACATAAATAAAAAGGATTTAAAGAGAGTACTATGGTATCTTTCTCTGTATGACTTATTTCACTTAGCGTAACACTCTCCAGTTCCATCCACGTTGCTACAAAAGGCCATATTTCATTCTTTCTCATTGCCAAGCAGTATTGCATTGTGTATATAAACCACAATTTCTTTATCCATTCTTATGTGGATCCTGAGAAACTTAACAGAAGACCATGGGGTAGGAGAAGGAGAAAAAAAAAAGTTGGAGAGGGAGGGAGCCAAATCATAAGAGACTCTTAAAAACTGAGAATAAACTGAGGGTTGATGGGGGGTGGGAAGGAGGTAAGAGAGGGTGATGGGCATTGAGGAGGGCACCTGTTGGGATGAGCACTGGGTGTTGTATGGAAACCAATCTGACAATAAATTTCATATTAAAAACAAACAAACAAACAAACAAACAAACATTTAAAAAGAGAGAGAGTACTATGAACAATTGCATGCTTACAAAGTGGATAACCTAAATGAAATGGACAAATCCTAGAAACACAAAACCTACAAAGACTAAAGCACAAAGAAAACAAAACATGAACAGATCTATAACTAGTAAGGAGCTTGAATCAGTAACCAAAAATTTTTCAACAAAGAAAACTTGATACTTGACCTTGATAGCTTCGCTGGTAAATTCTACCAAACATTAAAAGAACTAACACCAATCCTCAAATTTTCCCAAAAAATTAAAGAGGAGGGAACATTTCCTAACTCATTCTATGAGGCCAGCATTATGCTCATAAACCCAGGCAAAGATACTACAAGAAAAACAAAAATACCAATAAACAATCATGCAAAAATCCTCAACAAGATACTAGCAAATAAAATTCAGCAGTATACTAAAAGAATTATACACCATGACCAAGAGGGATTTATTCCTGCAATATAAGGATGGTTCAACATATGAGAATGGATTAATGTAATATACCATATCAACATACTGAAGGAAAAAACCACATGATCATCTCAATCGATGCAGAAAAAAGATTTGACAAAATTCAATACCCTTTAATGATAAAAACACTCAACAAAATAGGAACAAAAGAAAACTACCTCAACATATTAAAAGCCACATATGAAAAAAAACACAGTAAATATCATATTCAATAATGAAAGACTGAAAGCTCTTCCTCTAAAATCAGGAACAAGGCAAGGGTGCCAGCTTTCACCATTTTTATTCAACACAGTACTAAGTTTTAGCCAGAGCAATTAGGCAATGGGAAGGAAGGAGGGAAGGAGGGAGGGAGGGGAGGGAGGGGAGGGAGGGGAGGGAGGGCATCCAAATTAGAAAGAAGTAAAATTATGTTTGTAGATGATATGATACTCCACAACAAAAGCTGTTAGGATAAATGAATTCAGCAAAATAGCAGGATACAAAGTCAACACACAAAAATTGGTTGCATTTCTATATATGAACAATAACAATCTGAGAAGGAACTACAAAAACAATTCCATTTATAATCACATCAAAATAATAAAATAGGAATAAAGGAGGTAAAAAAGGTGCACAATGAAATCTACAAAACATTGCTGAAAAATTTTAAGAAGACATAACTAAATGAAAACACATCCGATGTTCATGGATTGGAAGATAATTTAGTTAAAATGTCAATACTACTAAAGGAATCTACAGATTCAATGAAATTTCTATCCAAATCCCAATGACATTTTTCTGCAGAAATAGAAAAACCAACCCTAAAATTCATATGGAATACCAAGGGACCCTGAGAAGCCAAACCATCATGAAAAAGAACAAACTTGAAAGACTCACACTTCCTGATTTCAAAACTTATCTCAAAGTTACAACAATCAAAACAGTGTTGTATTAGTATGAAGACAAACACATAAACCAATAGAATAAAACAGCTCAGAAATAAACCCTCATATCTATAGTCAAATGATTTCTGACAAGGTTGCCAAGACCATTTTATAGAAAAAGGACAGTCTTTTCAACAAATGGGCCTGGAAAACTTGGATATCAACATGCAAAAGAATGAAGCTGGACCACTACCTAACACTATCCACAAAAATTAACTCAAAATGGATTAAGGACAAAAATGTAAGACCTAAAACAATAAAACTCTTAACAGAAAAGAGAACAAAATCTTCATAGCATGGGATCTGACAATCATTTCTTGGGTATGACACCAAAGCACAGGTGACAAAAGAAAAAACAGACAGGGGCACCTGGGGTGGCACAGTCGGTTAAGTGTCTGACTTCAGCTCAGGTCATGATCTTATGGCGTGGTTTCAAGCCCCTCTTTGGACTCTGAGCTGACAGCTCAGAGCCTGGAGCCTGCTTCAGATTCTGTGTCTCCCTCTCTCTCTTCCCTTGCCCCACTCGTGCTCTGTCTTTCTCTCCCAAAAATAAACATCAGAAAAAACAAATTGGACTTCATGAAAAATTTAAAAATTCTGTGCACCAAGGACATTATCAATAAAGTAAAAACACCAACAGAATCGAAGAAAATATTTTCAAATCATGTAACTGATAAGTGATTAGTATCCAGAACATACAGAACTCTTAAAACTCAACAACAGAAAAACAAACAACCTGATCCAAAAATGGAGTGGGGGAGATAAGAGTGCGCATCAAATTGTTAACATCAGTAACCTTGGAGAAAAAGGTGCAAAACTGATAGGGGTGAAGAATACTGATGTTTTCTTTATGCAACTCTGTATTCTCTGGCTTACCTCAATGAGCATGCATTTCTAGGGTAACTAGAAAGATCTAACAAAGGGGGAAATTTTGCTACCACTTAAAAAGAAACAATATGCCCATTTCTCTTACTGCTCTACTTCAAGGCTTATGAAAGTCATTTATATAAGTGGCTAAAAGCTCTGGAATACTGTGAACTTGTTCTAGTTGACTGGGTGAGAATAATAACTTCTAGAATTGATTGTCCTCCCCTACGGCAATTTTCCTTCTTTCTTCCTTGTTGAAGAACCTCTATTTGGGGCGCCTGGGTGGCGCAGTCGGTTAAGCGTCCGACTTCAGCCAGGTCACGATCTCGCAGTCTGTGAGTTCGAGCCCCGCGTCAGGCTCTGGGCTGATGGCTCGGAGCCTGGAGCCTGTTTCCGATTCTGTGTCTCCCTCTCTCTGCCCCTCCTCCGTTCATGCTCTGTCTCTCTCTGTCCCAAAAAATAAATAAACGTTGAAAAAAAAAAAAAATTTAAAAAAAAAAAAAAAAAAAAAAAAGAAGAACCTCTATTTTGTTCAGGTGTGCAAGAACCATGAGCTTTAACGAAGGCAGAAGGGGTATTTTGATGGATGTTAGTACACCTGTCTCCAAAGTACAATTCAAAGGGTCCTCATAACCAAGAGGAGCCCCCTTTTCCCACTATTTATGTGTGTGAGGCTAAATTTTCTTCATGCATTTCCACCAAAACAATACAACATGCAGACTGAAGGCAGAAACAGATAGGAGAATGCATGTGTTCTATCCAGATACACATTAAAGAGACTTGCAAAGTGAAAAGCAACACTACTCTTTCTCACAAATTTGTTTTGCTTTGAAAAATAGTTTTCGGCAGCACTTGGGTGGCTCAGTGAATTAAGCATCCAACTTCGGCTCAGGTCATGTTCTCACTGTTCGTGAGTTCCAGCCCCGCGTCGGGCTCTGTGCTGACAGCTCAGGGCCTGGAGCCTGCTTTGGATTCTGTGTCTTCCTCTCTCTCAAAAATAAACATTAAGATGAAACCCACATAAACAAAAACTCTATATAGAGTCTTTAGTTTTTAAGCATGCAAAAGAGTCTTGAGCTCAAAGCCCAATTACGCTAATTGATTTATTTTATCGAAGACTGGTTCAGGAATGGACCTGCAGTAACAATTCTGGCCAATGATGATATTTAGTCTTGGGCTGGGGTGGGCATCCTGGAAAGATTTACATTGCTCTTAAAAAGAAGCTTTGTGAGAAGAAACTATGCTTCCTCTGGGCAGAGCTGTGTTTGGAGCTGCTGCCCAAAGCTGCTGTACCTCTGTCTGACCAAGGGGCAACCCACCCAAGGACCACGCCAACATGCTGAGAACGGCAGAACCCAGGTCTTGGGTGACATCACTGAGCCACTGATTAACCAGTTCTTGAAGTGCCCTATCTCACATCTCCTGTTCATGAGAAATGAATATTGTTTTAGTTTGAGGCACTATTAATATGATTCTGTGGTTTAGACCAGAAAGCAATTTTATTCAGCATTTTGTTTGTTTTTTACCAAATGTTAAGGAGTTAAGAACCAAATGAATAGAATAAAGCACAGAAAGTTCCTTTCTATGTTTGCATTTTGTTCATTTATGAATCCCAGGTGCCTTTATCTGCATGCTGTGAATATTGATGAAAATATCATGGCTCATCAGCTCAGACCTTCCCACTGTCAAAAATCCTTTCATGGGCTGAATATTTCCACTCTGCTCAAACAATACCCTGGGTGTGGAATTATAACTAGAGCAGCACAAATTTATCACTACTCTGGGGGACAAATTTAGGACACACATTCCAATAACAGCAAGGAAGTAGGACTACTCCCTTCATAGATGGGGGCACACATGTTTTAAGACCCTTCAAAATGTGCAGAAGGAAACCAAAACAGTCAACAACTCTATCGCCCTCACTTTACACATAAGGAAATTGAGGCCAAAAAGGCCATGTCACATGACCAGCTCCATAGCAGCAGAAGAGGTGCCTTCAGACCAAGCATGTTAACTATTTATCTTGTCAGCACTACAGGACCTCAAGAAATGAGTTTAATAAAGGCGTCTCAGATGAGTCTCCCAGTTTCTTGAAGAATTTAGAGAAGGTAAATTGTATTGTGTAAAAAATGACTTCCCCTTCAGTATCAATCAGTTTCCACACTGTAAATTAAAGAGAGAGAGAGAAAGCAGGAAGGAGCTTAATACCATGTGTGTAATTGGAACTCAAAAGTACTTGTTCAACTAAACTGACTTGATTACAAAGCAGGATTTGTAATCAAATAAACACTTTCCCAGCTATCTAATCTCTCTTAGGAAACATTAGGCTGCAGTTGGAGACCTCTCAGATTGTGGAGCTAAATTCAATCTCCTCAGAAGAAGCCTGCTCCTGAGTTCATGCAAGCTTAAGTTTCTGTATGTTCTACGCATTCATTTACTTGGGATGAGAGTGAGGAGAGAGCAGAAAGGTGCTAGGGGTAAAGAAAGAGAAAGAAAGAAAAGTAGCTTTAAGCCCCAAAATTATAGGAAAAAATAAAATAAAGTCTAATACACACACACACACACACACACACAGCTCAAAATTAACATTCTAGGGAGGATATTGGTCGTGGGTCCTCTGCCGCTTGGCAAGTGAATCTTCATCACTGATGCCGGCCATCAGGTACTTGAGGCCTGTGATCCAGGTGCGGGCCTCCTCAGGGTTGGAGGTGATGAGATCCAGAGACTCCATGTGGTTGCCATGGTAGATGGTAAAGCAGCAGCTGGGATCGAAGTGCCCCTCAGCTTGTCTGTGGAATATTTCAGACTGCCGACCTTCGGTGACTTTGTAAATGGAGTCAATAAGTACTGTGAGGAAAGTGAAATGCAGTTATGTGGCACGTGGAGATATGTACATGTATTAAGAAAAAAATAGCAAAATCATCTTAAATTTTAAAAATAAGCATGAACATGGGGCGCCTGGGTGGCTCAGTCGGTTGAGCATCCAACTTCAGCTCAGGTCATGATCTCACGATTTGTGAGTTTGAGCCCCACCTCGGGCTTTGTGCTGACAGCTCGGAGCCTGGAGCCTGCTTCAGATTCTGTGCCGCCCCCTCTCTCTGCCCCTCCCCCGCTTGTGCTCTGTCTCTCTCTCCCTCTCAAAAATAAATAAGTGTTAAAAAAAATAAGCATGAACAAACTCACTGTCTGTGAATCATGGTATTAAGTTCAAAAGTGAACTATAAGCCCTGTCATTTCCTGCCATTAACCCTCTCCACATACCACTCTACCTTCCTGCACAGCCTGGATAATGCCCTCTCAAGCTTTTAGTCAGGATATGTTGAAATTTATGATAGGAAGATTGATGTATGCATCAGGGCAAAAAGACTGGTAGAAAAAGGAGATTATGAATACATCAAATTTATAGTTTACATATTTGCACAGGGAAAACATATGAAGACCTCGAACCAACCTTGGAGTTTTGCAACACATATAAGATGACAGTTAAAAACTGGAAGGGAAAAAACCGAATAGCAGAGCTAAATGTGTTGAGCATTTATAGAAAGAATGCTAGGATGATGAAGGGAGAGCAGGGCTTGGAGAGGTAGAGAGAAACAAGGTGGCATCCCAGGAGAAAAAGTGTAAGATACAGAAACATGAGATCCATTCCAGGACTGTTAAATAGGCCATTTACACCAGACTATAAAGCTCAACAGAGAAAGGAAGCGGGGGATAAAGCTAGAAAGGCTAGATCAGAGAGAGCCTGATATAAGAAACCAGAGATTGGCATCATACAGGTAAGAGAGCAACACTGCAGGTTTGGATCAGAGAAGCACTAGCAGGGACAATTACTTTAGACTAAAACAGTACTTTCTTATTTGTTTGCTTGTTTTTAAGCATGAATCAGAAGTGTTGTAATCTTATTGATTTGCCCCTATACCCCATCTTCCCTTCCACTGTGCCTTAATGGCAGAGGCACAATTTTCTTCTGGTATCAACTCATTCCCCAAATGATTCACAGGGAAATGAGCCCACACCCACTCCAGGGCAAGTTCTGGTGAGTCTAAGCCATTGAGGTGGCCCCATTCCTATTTCTTATGATTACTTTAGGCGTAGGAATGTAATTCAGTTCTAACCAAGGAGACATGGGGTAGTCTGCTTTGAGGCAAAATTCTGGAATGAAATCCTCTCTCCAGAAAAGGAAGCACCATGTTGCTGCTGCCTTGACTACAGGGCCAACACACTAGGAACAGAGCCAAGAGCACTTGGGAAAACAGAGCTAGAGACTCATGTCCACGCCTGGGCCTGCTGATCTCTAAAGTTCTTGTTATGTGAGACGATATATTTATCATGTAAGTCTAATTTAGTCAAAGTCTTGTGCTACTTGAAGATGAAAGTATCTTAACAGACAAAAGCAGAAACTAGCAAAATGGAGATTGGCTAGGAAGTTTCTCAAGAGGCCCAAAAGGTAAAGAGACCACAGACCAAGGAGATTCCTATGAAACAGGAAGGAATGAGATGAGACAGCCATTACACAGGACCCAACAAGGACTTGGTGCTGAATGTACAAGGTGTGGGAGAGAGGGTTTAAGTAGGAGTCAGACCAAAGCTCTTTTGCTTAAAATCATTAGAACAATTTTGTTAATTCACTAATCAGTTACCGTGCTCAGAATAATGCAATATACTTTAAAGCCCACTGGATTTATGATATCCTTCACCTTTTATAAAAAAAATAAAAATAAAAGGCCTCGGGCTATAAAACATCACTAAAAAATATATCATGTCTCCAACACAGGGGAAATATTAACATTTACAGCATTCATGGGCAAGAAAACTTTTATGGCGTGAAACTTCCAAAGAAATAAAAAGGCAAAAACGGTCACTACTTATTCAGTTTCTCTGTATCCTTTAGCAACTGACCCCAAATCTTGTAAAAATATCAAAGTTTCACAGATCTGAGGCTGTCAAAGAGCCCAGCCAATATAACCCATGTATTACTATTTCAAGCCACGAAAAGAATTCAAAGGTTGGTCTTACTTTTTGCCTTCTCACTCTTCCTTGAGGGTCTCCATCGGAGGCGGGTCCGATGTTCATCCAGGTAAAAGAGCCGGACGAGCCCTTTGGTTCCACGTTTCAGTTTGATCATCTGTGTCCCGGACTGCATCACACTCATGCATCTTTCAACTACAAAAGAGATTACAGCACTTTCAGCTCTTACACAATGCACATGCAGATGGGTGTTCAGAAACTTCACTGTCAAATAAAACCTCTGATTTACTCCTAAAGATTTCAAGGACCAAAAGACAAAGTTGGTAAAGGAAATCTAGAAAGAGCTATTGAGGAATTGATTCACCAGTCTTAAGCCAGTGAAAAGCCTTCCTGGTTGAAATAAAATTCTACTTCCAGATAAACAATGCATTAATGCTGCACAGAGCCATCTTTTGTTCTAACCAGCAACATATTTTTTGCTATGAGACTGATCATTTGATACCTGGATTTAAGTTCATAAAGCAATTCTCGGACTTCATATTAAGTCTTGTGAGTTTTTATATAGCCAGTTGTAAAAACATCTTGTAATAATGCTTTCACATACAATCAACAGAAACAAGATCAACAAAATGTTAACAATTTTTGAAGTTGGATAATGGTTACTTATGGGTTCACACTATTAGATTTTTGTGTATATTTGAAAATAGATACATATCATTTTTAAAATGTGATTAGAAAACAAATCATGTTTTCACAAATGAACATAAAACAACTGTTGATTAATGAAATAAACCACTAAGATTTTCCACCTAGAAGAACAGCTTAGTGATTGAATTCAGGTAATATCCAAATCACTCACTGTCCAAGTTAAAACTATCATTTAGGGACACCAGGGTGGTTAAGTCGGTTAAGCGTCCAACTCATGATGTCACGGTTCGTGAATTCATGTCTGTACTCACAGTGCAGAGCCTGCTTGGGATTCTCTCCTTCCCCTTCCTACTGTCCCTCCTGCCCATCAAAATAAATAAATAAACTTTAAAAAATAAATAAAATAAAATCTTTTTTAAAAACTATCATTTAAATTCTCTCTGCTTTGAGATGAACCTTGTTAGAAGTGGTCATCTGTTGGTGTTGCCTGTTTCCCCTTCTTTGGTAACTGGAAATACTCCTTTCCCATTTCATGTGCTTTTGGTGACCCCCAACTAAGAAATGGGCACCTAACTTAAGCTAAGAACAAATTTGACTCCTTTCCAAAGAACACAAATCCTGATCTGACCATTGAAAGAAAACAGAATGGAGCCATTTCAATGGCCAAGACTTAAGAGATGCTCTTGCTTGGCCATCCTAAGATGCCATAGTTGTTACAGTTATCCTTGAGGCTGACATTTTCCCTTTGATTCTGTAAGTTATCCAATATTCTTCCAAATACTTTCTCATTATATTAGCCAGAGATAGCTTTTATTTCACCTGCTAATACACAGGCACATATATAACCACTAGAGCACTAGAAACATCTAGTTCTGAGTACCTATCTTATCAAGCAGTATGCTGTTAGAAACAGATAAATCAAACACAGAAAACAGATTCCAGCAACATCAGACTTCAGCTTTTTTGACTAAGTATCTTGCCTTTACCAAGAAAGATAATGTGATCTTAAAGCTTAACACTGTACGTGCAGGGTACTCGCTAAAAGTAACTTCAATGTAACCAACTTCCAGTCTTCTTCACATGAAGAGCCTTTTCTTTTCCAAAGAAATTAAGGAGGAACTGCATAGTATCAAGCATCACTTTAAGATTTGATATTGCAAGGAAAGTGAAGTATAGGTTGCTCTTTCTCATTTTACTTGACATCAAATAATAAAAATACAGCTTCAGAAAACAAACACAAACTTAAAGTGTTTAACTTGAAGCGCAGAGCAAAATTTGAGATTTGGTTTTGCATGCATTAGAAAAGTCACCCACTACTGAGCACCATTCATTTAGGTAACAAAAGCCCAGATTTGAATTCTTGGCAGCCACACTGACCATCTCACACCAGTAATAAGAGGAAGAATAGAGAGTATCAGTGTATCAAGATAATATCATCAAGTCAAACCAACAAAGCCAAAACTCCTAGAAAAACCCAAGTACTTGACTGACCACTGATTATAATAGGTCACATCAGGGTGCCTGGCTGTCAGTAGCACATGTGAGTCTTCATCTTGGGGTTGTTAAATTCGAGCCCCATGTTGGATATAGAGATTACTTTAAAATATTTTTTAAAGGAATAATTTTGATTCCAAAACCAGACAAAGACCCCACTAAAAAGGAGAACTACAGACCAATTTCCCTGATGAACATGGATACAAAAACTCTCAACAAGATACTAGCCAACCAGATCCAACAATACATTAAGAGAATTATTCACCATGACCAAGAGAGATTTATACCTGGGCTGCAGGGCTGGTTTAATATCTGCAAATCAATCAATGAGATACATCACATTAGTAAAATAAAGGACAAGAACCACATGATCCTCTCAATAAATGCAGAGAAAGCATTTGACAAAATACAGCACACTTTCTTGATAAAAACCCTCAAGAAAGTAGGAATAGCAGGATCATACCTCAGGGTGCCTGGGTGGCTCAGTCAGTTAGATGACCAACTTCAGCTCAGGTCATGATCTCACAGTTTGTGAGTTTGAGTCGCGCATCTGGCTCTGTACTGACAGCTCAGAGCCTGGAGACTGCTTCAGACTATGTGTCTCCCCCTCTCTCTGCCCCTCACCTGCTTACTCGCTCACTCTTTCTCTCTCTCTCTCTCTCTCAAAAATAAATAAAACATTACAAAAAATTTTTAAAAAAGAAGGATCATACCTCAGGACCATAAAAGCCATATAAGAAAAACCCACCACTAATATCCTCAATGGGGAATAACTGAGAGCTTCCCCCCCTAAAGTCAGGAACACGACAGGAATGTCCACTCTTAACATAGTATTGTAAGTCCTAGTCTCAGCAATCAGACAACACAAAGAAACAAAAGGCATCCAAATCGGCAAGAAGGAAGTCAAACTTTCACTCTTCACAGATGACATGATACTCTATATGGAAAACCCAAAAGATTCCACCAAAAAACTGCTCGAACTGATTCATGAATTCAGGAAAGTCACAGAATATAAAATCAATGCACAGAAATCGGTTGCATTTCTATACACTAATAATGAAGCAGCAGAAAGAGAAATCAATGAATCAATCCTGTTTACAATTGCACCAAAAACCGCAAAATACCTAGGAATAAACGTAACCAAAAAGGTGAAAAATCTATACACTGAAAACTATAGAAAGCTTATGAAAAAAATTGAAGAAAACACACACAGACACAAAGGAAAAACATTCCATGTTCATGGATTGGAAGAACAAATATTGTTAAAATGTCAGTACTACACAAAGCAATCTACATATTCAATGCAATCCCCATCAAAATAATACCAGCATTTTTCAGAGCTAGAAAACAATCCTACCATTTGTATGGAACTAGAAAAGGCCCTGAATAGCACGAGCAATCCTGGAAAAGAAAACCAAAGGTGGAGGCATCACAATTCATTATTTCAGGATATGTTACAAAGCTGTAATCACCAAGACAACATGGTACTGGGAGAAAAACAGACACTCATATCAATGGAACAGAATAGAGAACCCAGAAATGGACCCACAAATGTATGGCCAACTAATCTTTGACAAAGCAGGAAAGAATATCCAATGGAATAAAGACAGTCTCTTCAGCAAATGGTGTTGGAAAAACTGGACAACAAGATGCAGAAGATTAAACCTGGACCACTTTCTTACAACAAAAATAAACTCAAACCTGGGGCGCCTGGGTGGCTCAGTCGGTTAAGTGGCCGACTTTGGCTCAGGTCATGATCTCACGGTCCGTGAGTTCAAGCCGTCGGGCTCTGTGCTGACAGCTCAGAGCCTGGAGCCTGTTTTAGATTCTGTGTCTCCCTCTCTCTGACCCTCCCCCGTTCATGCTCTGTCTCTCTCTGTCTCAAAAATAAATAAACGTTAAAAATAAATAAATAAATAAATAAACTCAAAATGGATGAAAGATCCAAATGTAAGATAGGAAGCCATCAAAATTCTTGAGGAGAAAGCAAGCAAAAACCTATTTGTCCTCAGCTGCAACAACTTCTTCCTCAACATGTCTCCAGAGACAAGGGAAACAAAAGCAAAAATCAACTACTGGGACCTCATCAAAATAAAAAGCTTCTGCATGGCGAAGGAAACAATCAGCAAAACTAAAAGGCGACCAAAAGAATGGGAGAAGATATTTGCAAAAAACGGTTAGTATCCAAAATCTATAAAGAACTTATTAAACTCAAAACCCTAAAGACAAATAATCCAGTGAAGAAATGGGCAAAAGACATGAATAGGCACTTCTCCAAAGGAGACATCCAGATGGCCAACCGACACATGAAAAAATGCTCCACATCACTCATCATCAGGGAAATACAAAATCAAAACCACAATGAGATACCACCTCACACCGGTCAGGATGGCTAACATTAACAACTCAGGCAACAACAGATGTTGGTGAGGATGCGGAGAAAGAGAAACCTTTTGCACTACTGATGAGTATGCAAACTGGTGCAGCCACTCTGGAAAACAGTATGGAGGTTCCTCAAAAAATTAAAAATAGAACTACCCTACGACCCAGCAATTGCACTACTAGGTATTTATCCAAGGGATACAGGTGTGCTGTTTCAAAGGGGCACATGCACCCCAATGTTTATAGCAGCACTATTGACAATAGCCAAAGTATAGAAAGAGCCCAAATGTCCATCAATGGATGAATGGATAAAGAAGATGTGTGTATGTATGTACATACACACACACACACACACACACACACACACACACACACACACAAACACACAATGGAGTATTACTCGGCAATCAAAAAGAATGAAATCTTGCCATTTGCAACTACGTGGATAGAACTGGAGGGTACTGTGTTAAGCTAAATTAGTCAGAGAAAGACAAATATATGACCTCACTCATATGTGGGATTTAAGATACAAATCAGATGAACATAAGGGAAGAAGAATAATATAAAAACAGGGAGGGGGACAAAACATAAGAGACTCTTAGATATAGAGAACAAATTGAGGGTTGCTGGAGGGGTTGGTGGTGGGGTGGATGGGCTAAATGAGCAAGGGTATTAAGGAAGACACTTGTTGGGATCAGCACTGGGTGTTATACGTAGGGGATGAATCACTGGATTCCATTCCTTAAATCATTATTGCACCATATGGTAACTAACTTGATGTAAATTAGAAAATAAAATAAAGAAATGCTCATCAATTAAAAATAAATAAATAATAATTTAAAATACATCATAATAATAGGTCACAGCAATTTTGGAACGGCAATTCCAAACACAGGGTTATGTAATGAAGTAAAGCAGAGAACAAGGAGACTTTGTCTTTGACCTAAATTGGTTAAACTTTAAGAAAATAAAACATCTAAAAGGAAAATTTATTAATGGTAGTTTAGAGCTATGGTCAAGAACACAGAGTCTGAATCTACACAACCTGGGATAAAATTCCAGATCTACCACTTAACTAGCTTTTTGACCTTGGGCAAGTTACCTAATCCCTGTGCACTTCCATTTCCTTATCTATAAAATGAGGATAACAATCTTCAAACGTTTAGGACTGAGTAAGCCAATTCATGTAAAGTACTAAAAACGGTGCCTGGCATATCATAAACACTATAAATGGTAGCTACAGTTATGGTTTTATTATTGACAGATATACTATGGGAGTCCATAGAGAAAGGAGAACACAGTGGGCTGGAAAGGGGAAAAGCGTGGTAATAACACAGTATCAGTGAATGCCTGGGGACGGAAAGAGTAGAGGTATGCTCAGAGGGTAGGCAACGATGGGTCTCCAACTTTGGAAGAGTGACTCAAAAGGAAAATGACAAGACATATGATTATGGGCTGGATACAACTAGGCTGTAGGGGGTCGGGATGTTGGTAGAATAAGATCTTAATCTATTGGCAGTGAGAGATTCACTAGACATTTCTGAGCAAAAGATGGGCGGGATAGAAACATAATTTAGGAAGATGTCTCTTTGGGAAGAGAGAATAAAATAAATTGTTTAAACAATTTTGGAAATTATGGAAACTGAATTAACTGTACTGTCAAAGATCTAATAGCAAGTGCTACTTATACATCTGACACAGTGTCCTCTACTTTGTTCACACTGCCCCTTATTTCTCTTTCCTTTTCGCAGTATCCCCCCACATTTTTTAACCTAGAATGGAACTGCTATGGCTATAAAATCTCAACACTTTAACAGGGAAAGCATAATGATATAGAAGTGTAATCAGTTATTTGAGCTAATAAATACCACTTACCATTCAGCAAGCATCATTCAGAGAAACCCAAATATTTTAGAAAGTAGTATCCAATCCTTCAATGCGGAAGTGCCTTTATATTATATATTAATATCCACTAGCTTCATATTTACCCCACCAATTCAGCCATGAGCTAAGACTTCAGCTTCATCCACTGCGGTAAACAAGCATATATGATAGAAACATATTTGGCAGAGCTAGGCTCTGAACAATGTGCTGCTTAAATTCTTTACGTAGCTGCTTTTTGCTTCTTATCACATAGAAAAGCCATTTAGAGTTAAATTGAAAACTCAAGTTCAGTGGAGTCTTGAGAGTCATCTAACGTATCTCTCCCTTCCTCAAAACCTCATTGTAGACAATCCATTGAGTAGTAAAGCTAACCAAAAAAGGACCAACCTCAGTCATTCTTTGGAACTCATTCAATGTTGGAGATAAAATATTCTCCCAATGTCATCTAAATCACAAAGTGTCAGCTGAAGCCAACTTCTTTATGTTCTGCCTTCTGTAGCGACAGATAACAGTAGTTGCTACCCACATAGAAGTCATTCTCCAAACACGCCAGATGGGTAGATTCCATAAAATAGGACAAGAAACAAGGGAACAAAGGAAGACTTCCAGTGACAGGTAAACAGGGGAAGAGTTCCAGGGGCTTAGAATGATATAACCTTATCACACACATTCTCAGGGCTGGAAGGTGTCTAGGAAAATCTGCAAATGCAGGTCACAAATGCAGGCAACAACCAACATAAGCACAATCCCTTTGATTCTACATTTTGTCTATGATAGCCTTAATATTTTTAGAAAAGAAGTTTATTTTGATACAGCGCAGCAACATTCAGGAATATTAAAAGAGAAACACCCATAACACACATATTGTTTTTGTCTATTATGCTCCAGACTTCAATATGTACACAAATTTGACATACTGGTTGCAATCATGATATTTAGGTCATTTGGCACGCTGCTTTTTTTCATTTGTATAATAAACAGCTTTCCATGTTTCTACACAGTCTTAATAATTATCATTTTAATGGCTGCTAACAAAATAGCATAAATATTTAAAGAGCAAAACAGATGAGAAGACTATATTTCTAACTTTATTACATAATTAGAGTTTTAAAACTCTTAACAGAGTTTTATCTGTAAAACGAAAGGCGTAACAAAGTGATCTGCAAGGTCCTTTAGAATTCAATTCTTTAAAAGGATTAAATCAATCATTTCTGCCCTTTAAAATAAGTAAATTTCCGTAGGGTTTATTGGCTCACTAAAACCCTCAAGCAGAAAATGCTATAAAAAACATACTTCTGATTTGAAGTATAATAGAGAGTATATATCATTGGGAGGAGAGATTCCCAACATTTCCACTAAGTGCATATGACATCTAAGAGGGTTTAACTCTTTATGCCATGCTTGAATTAGAGGTCATCACATTCTGGTAGGAATGTCTAACATATCACCTGATGTGAATTTTTTAATTGCTTTATTGCAGTACAATTTATATACATTAAAATCCACCTGTTTTAAATGTACAATTTAATGCCTTCAGTACATCTACCAAGTTGCGATCTTTTTTTTTTTTTTTTTTTTTTTTGAGAGAGAGAGCCTGTGCACGCACATGTGCACAAGAAGGGGAGGGCAAAAGGAGAGGGAGAGAATCTTAGCAGGCCCCTGCTCAGCACAGAGCCCTAAGTGGGGTTCAATCTCATGACCTGACCTGAAATCAATAGTTGGTCAATTGAGCCACCCAGGAGCCCCACTGATCTCATTTTAGAACATGTCCATCACCCCAAGAAGAAACCTCATGTCTACTTGCCGTCATTCTCTGTTTCACCCACAGCCCTAGACAACCACTAACCAGTACTGTCTCTATAGAGGAGTCTTCTCTGGATATTTCACATAAATGAAAATCTTACATTCTGCAGTCCTGTGTGTCTGGCTTCTTTCACTCAGCATATTTTTGCGATTTCTACAATGATTGTGTTCATTTGTTTTTTGTCTTCTCTTCCCCCCTCCTTCACATCACATTAAACTCTTCCTCAGCCATTCAGGGTAAAAATGATCCTAAACAGGAAACTGGTTGAATAAAATAATATATACATACATACAGTGGACTACTATATAACTGTAGAAGAGAATAAAAAAGATCTCCATAAACTGATATGAAATAATTTCTAGAAGGTATTAGTAAGTGAAAAAGGCAAAGTATAAATAAGCATATATATATAGTATGCTACTTTTGTGTAAAAAAAAGCTTGGGATTTTTTTTTTAAATATACAAATACTTATCTTTACAAAAAGAAACACAAGAAGGATAACCAGAAAACAATGAAGCTGGTTACCTGCAAGGATGGGAGAATATCAAGTGGAAGGGAAATGGGAGTGACCTCTCTTGGTATCCTACATGTTCAAAATTAAAATTAACTCAATAAGAATGAGAAGGAGAGAAACAAACACAGAAAGTAAACAGGAACACAGACGTATACATATTTGTGTATGTATATTTGTATGTTTGTATTTGTATGCATATATGTATACACACACACAGGGACCTGCATGTATTTCCTAGCGCTGCTCTTTAAAAGGCCAAGAAGAATATAACCTCCTGCACTAATAAGCAAAACCAGTGCCCTGCTCATTCTGTGCTCTAAATGTCACCTTGAGACACTTTCTCACATACGGGGTCACAACCATGTCTGTGTTAAGGCCATATGAGAATATCACTTGCGCTCTTTTGTAAACACATTTATTCTGGGACAATGCTCATCAAACTGTGCATTAGCAGGTTTAAAAAAAGGTCCAGTTCCCCTGCAAGAGAATCTTTCAGCAAAAGGTACATGAAAAATGTGAATTGATTTCTTGCCAGCTTCTACCGATTAGAGTAAATCTGAGTGACTGAAAGGGATTAGCTTCTGGAAACAATTTCATTTCTATGTGGAAAGTGTCAAACAATGCAGATAATGTTTCTCTCAAAGGAAGGAAAGGGAGATTTCCTAAAATCATCAGAGCAGAAGAATAGGGTGTTTCATTCTCCACACGGACCAAAACATAATTTGGGACCCATTGCCCAGTAAGTACTGAGACAGCTTGTTGATGGGCCATGCAGCTGGGTCTCAGGGTCAGTCCACAGGTCGGGGCAGAAGCAGAGGGGCAAGAAGAGTTCTACTTCTGGCTCTGTCACAAACTGGCTGTGTGCATTTTGGAAGGTCAAAGAATATCTCTGAATATCCCACTACCCTCAACCTAAAAATGTATTTTCCTCTAAGTTGTATGACTCTGTAAAAAAGCTGATCTAGCTTTCACAAGTATTATCTTATCTTTCAAGAAGATAAAATTCTAGTTCATCCAAAAGCCTTTCAGAATAACTTTAAAGAAAAAAAAAAACTGATTAACATCTGGGTAGCTTACCAGAGACATGAATTTTTAAAACGATCTTTATATAAAATATAACTGCTCTTCACAGGGAATGGCTTCACTTGAAAAGCTCCTGCTTGCCAGCAATGGAGGCTTAAAGTCAAATCATATCAGCTTATGAATAAATGTGCTTACAAACAACCATGGAGTGTGCTCCACTCTTAAGTCCTGATTCTTCCCAGTGAGGAGCAAACAATGTAGAGTTCATTGATTTTTCTTTCCAATACCTAAATCACTCCTGTGGAGAAAATTATTTGAAAGGTTTTTAGAAACTAATTGGTTGGCAGTAACATTTTGGAATTTGTTTGCAAACTTTATATGCACATAGTCAATATGTTTGCAAAGTTGATAAATACGTATGGGGGATTTAGATCAAAGAAAGGGTGAAAGGAATTTATCAGTAGTTTTTATATGTCAGAACCTTTTCTTCTATTTTGTTAAAGCCTTCCAGATAACACTGTCTGTTTTAATGAGACCTATTTTGTATTCAACAATTATTTCTGCTCCATAATTGTTAACCCTGGGAAACAAATGAGATACAAGAGAGAACTCATAGCAATATGATTTTGTTGGTTTTATTTAATGTCACCCTATGGGGGAGGGGGATATAAGTTAATTTCAAAAATTCTAAATTTAGTTCTGTCTAATATGTAAAGAGTTTTCTGCTTCAATAGAAGAAATGTCAGTGTTGCCACCATTCCACAATATGGCTATAAAATACATACATACTAGATTTTTATTCCATCATTTATTAAGTAATATGACATTGTACTGGATATTTAGAAGAACTCCCAAGCCACAATAAATACTGGCCTTTACTTACAGAGAACATTGCCAACTAACAAGGCTTGCTCGTGGTTCTCCACCTTGGCTGTAAATCAAAATCACTGAGGGACCTCCTTAGAAGCATTGAGCACAAAGCCCTACCACACACCAATTAAGTCACCATCTCTAAGAATGGGGCTGAGCAGGGATTTTCCTGGGAATCCAGAGTGAAGACTATTGACATATTATCTCAATTATTCCTCTAAATATCCCTGTGAAGTAAAGATGATTAAATGTCCCTCGCTGTAGAGTGAATCAAACAGACTCAGAGAAGTGAAGAACTTGTCTGAGATAATAAAGCTAGTAAATGGCAGACAAGCTTTGACACCAGGTACCTTGATTTCCCAGGGCAGTTCTCTCTCCATTTCAGTGCACAGAATGTCTGCCTTCACGTCCTGTCCAGGCCCCTAACTGGCTCATCACTGGTACGTTTTTTAAGCAGTCTTGATTCCAGTGATCTGATGTATAGAAATAAGGAATCAGATTTGCTGACTCTTAAGACCTCTTCTAGCAAATACTAGGAGTCTATAACATATGGTCTAGCTACTAGAAACTTCATGTATCGTGGTGATACTGCTTCATGGTAATGATAAGACTGGTAAGTAATACGTAAAATTAACAATAAAATAGGGAGGGGGTATAAAAAAATAAGGACGATAAGGACCAAGGAAGGCCAGGGTGGATCGAGGTGAATTCCAGAGGAGACAGAATTTAAGCCTGGCCCCTGAAGATCATAATAAGAACACTTGGTGCATTTTTTTCCAATTGTTCTTGTTCTGGGCCTGTGCACATTTCCCCTCCACACTTAGAATGTATAAATGGTAGTTGTAATTATTTTAAATGAATTATAAATACTCTGTTTGCCACATTAAAAAATTAGACTCTATGGGTGCCTGGCTGGCTCAGTAGGTAGAGCATGTGACTCTTGATCTCGGGGTTATGAGTTCAAGCTCCACACTGGGTGTAGAGATTACTTTTAAAAACCTTTTATAAATAAATAAACTCTAATTCTGGTTTGTTTGTTTGTTTGTTTGTTTCTTGAGAGAGAGAGAAGCATGAACAGGGAAGGGGAGAGGAAGAGTTAGAATCTTAAGCAGGCTCCACGCCCAGCACCGAACCTGAGGCAGCGCTCGATATCACAACCATGAGATCATGAGCTAAACTGAAATCAAGAATCCGACACTTAACCAACTAAGCCACCTGGTGCCCCTAGACTCTAATTCTTGTTCTTAGTAACTAGAAAGCCAGTTTCACTTATTTCTCACACCTAATCTTCCTGGCTGGTTTCTTGGGTAACACTGGGCAAGGGCAGTTTATTCAGCTATATGAGTAAGACTTAACCTTCCTGGAAGTCAGAAAGATATTGTCTCTCAGTTCTACAAGCGCTGTCATGGCAGAGCATAAAAGTATTTCTACTGGGTATGTTAAAAAGAACAAGCAGTTTACCATATCACACATTAATTTCAAAGTGCTAGCTTATTATTTGATTGGCGGTTAGATCAAAATGGAAGCGTACATGGCTATTAGAAGACAGAAGTTGAATGCGCTCTTTGGACAAATCCAACTTCTCCTAAGGTAGCAACTGGTCCCCAATCTTGGCTTTCTTTAAAATACAGACTCCCAGACTACATCTCCAGAAATTCTTGTTTCTTAAGAATCTGCATTTTAAAAGCTCCTCTTCATAATGCTGAGACCCATTTTTGGAGACCACAGCTGGGCACCATCACTTAGCATGGTGGTCAGTGGGAGCCAGTTTCCCAGGCACAGCCCTGGGACTTAATTCAGTCACTTACGTGAAAGAAGCAAAGACTTACTCAGAAGCTCAGTTACCTATTAGGACATTAGCACAAGGTTTTGCCCCCCACTGATAAAATAGGAAACATCCCAACTTAAGCAAGGATTAGAAGATATGAAATTCTGATATTCAAATAGTCATTCACGATTGTTTCTCTATAAACTCTGTCTCCTTGACAGCTGCTCAATACTTCATAATTTCAGATCTGTTATAACTTGTAGGTAGCTGCTGAATAGGACAGAGTGTTAAGCCTTAAAGACCAATCAGCATTTTATCCAGAAGTTGAAAAAACGTCTCTACAGGGTACTGACACAGTGTGCTGCACATAGTACATACACAGAGCAAGTATTTGTTCAGGTGGTTACCGTCTTACTCATTTCTTAAAGCGCACCTTCCACCTACCTCCTGCATTTACTTGAATTACATTTTAAAAGAGAATGCCTGTTCTGTATTCCAACAAATTCGCATACCCCCAGAATCCTCAATTCTTACACTTGAGCCCCTATTTCCTTCACTAACTATTGACTAATGGAGTCGATTCCTTTTTTTTGGTCAAAAACAACAGCAGCAACAACAACAACAACAACAAAAACAACAAAAGACAAAAAAGCTTAACTGATTTCATGCAAACTGTCCTAATTTGGTCCATTGAGGTCCTATTTTAAGGCTCTCCATCAAACAGTGAAATAACAGAAAATGGAACAAGAGATCACATTTCTCTAGAAAACAAAGTATCCCTCCCTCCAAGCCTTTGTTGCTCTCAGGCCAATGGCTTCTCAGGAGGTTTCAGAGACCAACTTCTGAGCTAAAGCAGGCCTGGCACCTTCTGGCCACACAGCCTGTTGGAAATCAAGTCATATGGCATTTAAAACAGGCAACTTATTTCTGGGGCAGGTGTTTTTGTGGGGAAGAAAAATCCATGCTTAAAAAAACATAAAAATAGATATCTGTGTGGTAAGGAAAATGCCTAGGAAAATCCTCTCAGGTTTATGTTTCAAAAGTCATTTGTCCTCATCCAAACCCTGGTCCTAATATCATAAGCTTCCCATTTTTTTAAAAATATAATACCACATAAACATCATTGAGTAACTGAGTATTCATACAGCCTATTAGCAGCAATTGTGATTGGAATTGCTATCCCTAATCACTGCACTGTAGATCTTAAATCACTTTTTTAAATAGAAAAATCTAAAAATGGGAGAAAATTTAAAAAAAAACCTGAGAGCTTCTTTCAAGCAAAGTTGGCATATATAATCAGAGCAGATGTGCTATAAAGTTTTCTAAATAGTCAATCCCAGAAAAAAAGGCCAGCGTTAAAACCATAACTATCTGGATACAAGTATTCTTGAGTCTCTCCATTCAGAAATAATTGCACACACTAACACATGCACATGTATGCGAACATGAGCATTCATGTACTTCTTTAGCAGTGCAAGGGTGACTACCAAGCGAGAATACAGAGTTGAAAAGTGACACATTTACCCTATGTTTGGTGGAATGATTCAAGTAAATCTTGGGAAGCATCCAAGATTTGACCATGAAAAAATGTCACAGAGGGCAGAGGTAATGTTAGGGATGGGTCACACAGCACAACAGTGGCATTGACAAGAAGAAGCAACTGGAAGCAAAAGTTTTGATGGTGAAAAAGAGTAACATCAAGAAAGAAAAAAGATAAGAAAGAGCTGTAGCCCAGGGAAAAAAAGTAAGAGGTGGGTAGGAAAAATGATGACCCCCTGATAGCCATCTTAATGTCAGAAGCATAGGTTGTTGGGAGAATCATATCTGACATGGTAGGTCAGTGAAATATAGAATATATATTTCAGCCACTACAGGACATACAGTTTTTAACAGCTAGGCAATGCTGTATAACAAAGTCTGTCCTCCTAGAAGCTTTTTCAGAGTATAGATTCCACACATTCTATAATGTAAACAAAAGACAGAAGTCCTAATGGAAAGGATGATAAATTTAACACTGTGTAAATCATAAGCAAAATTCAAAATAAACAACAGACTAGAAGAAAATATTTGCAAACATACATAATAAATGAAGGACTAATATCTATGATAGAAAGGGTTCCTGCCAGTCAGTAAGAAAAAGACAACAAGCCAATTAAAAATAGGCAAAAAAATATATATTTATAAACACAATTCACAGAAGAAATGACCAATAAAAATACAGAAGAAAATGCTTAACCTTATTCATGGTTAAAAGTTTAAAGTCAAGGCAAAACAATATTTTACCTAATGAGCACCAATTATAATGTTATTAAAAGCTATTGTGGATGAAGTTGTGGGGCAGATAATAAGATCATAAGTTGAGTAACATTATTTGAATCAATTTAGCAATATTTATCTAAATTTACAAGAAAGATGCATTTTGACCTTGCAATCGTAAGACCAGGGATTTATCCTGTATAGAAACTGGCATAACGAGGTGCGCCTGGGTGGCGCAGTCGGTTAAGCGTCCGACTTCAGCTCAGGTCAGGATCTCGCGGTCCATGAGTTCGAGCCCCGCGTCAGGCTCTGTGCTGACAGCTCAGAGCCTGGAGCCTGTTTCAGATTCTGTGTCTCCCTCTCTCTCTGACCCTCCCCCGTTCATGCTGTCTCTCCGTGTCTCAAAAATAAACATTAAAAATTTAAAAAAAAAAACTGGCATAACGAAGCATAGAGATAAAGATAAATGGCTGATCAGTGCCACCTTCTTAGTAATTGTTTAAAAACAAACTAGAAATAATCTAAATGTCTATGAGGTTAACCATAAAATGTAATATTAAAGAAATTATGGGTGTCATTAGAAAGAATCTCATAGATCTTAATTTGCCAAAATGGAAAGCTGTCCAAGATACATTGTTAAGTGGGAAAAAAAAAAAAAAAAAAAAGTTAACGGGGCACCTGGGTGGCTCAGTTGGTGAAGCATCCAACTTCAGCTTGGGTCATGATCTCATGGTCTGTAAGTTCGAGCCCCATGTCAGACTCTGTGCTGACAGCTCAGAGCCTGGAGCGTGCTTCAGACTCTGTGTCTCCCTCTCTCTCTGCCCCTCTCCCACTCACACTCTGTCTCTGTCTTTCAAAAACGAATAAACATTAAAAAACATTTTTTTAAGTTACAACCATTATGGCATAATGATGCTACTTGAAGGTATTATAGTCTCAAAAATCTATGAAATTTGTAGAATGAGCATAGTACTTGAAGAAACAAAGATACTTAATTCTCACCTTAAAGTCTTTTGTATTGTTGAGGAATTTTTTTTCTCTTTGCCATGAGCAAGTACTGCTTTGAAACATCTTTTTAGTAAACATATGGGCAATGTTATATTTACCTTAAAATTGCACATAATTTGCAAGAAAAATCAACGGAAAATACTGCCACGCCTTTATAACTGCCTATTGCAAACATGATGAAGCAAAACGCAAGGCAAAAGCCCTGCATGTGAATTCTGGCTTCACTGCTCAGTCCCACTGTCACCTGGCCTACTCTGTTGACTCTGAGCCAGTCTCCTCACGTTAGACACAAAAACAAAGTACAGGGGCGCCTGGGTGGCGCAGTCGGTTAAGCGTCCGACTTCAGCCAGGTCACGATCTCACGGTCAGTGAGTTCGAGCCCCACGTCGGGCTCTGGGCTGATGGCTCGGAGCCTGGGGCCTGTTTCCGATTCTGTGTCTCCCTCTCTCTCTGCCCCTCCCCCGTTCATGCTCTGTCTCTCTCTGTCCCAAAAATAAATAAACGTTGAAAAAAAAAAAATTAAAAAAAAAAAAAAGAAAAAAAAACACAAAGTACAAAGAATGTCTTGCTCAATTCTCAGCACACATTAGACTCTCAACAAATACCAGTTTTTTCCTTCTTCCTATATGATATCAGAGCTCAGAAAAAGCAGTGACTCAAGGTATTGTCAGCAGATTCTGAATCACTGAAAATTCTATGGCAGGACAATAAAACTGCTCCCGAATTTTGAAGGAACTTAAGTTTCTATGCTACTCCAAGCAATGTGGCCTATCCCGGAGCATTAATTCTGTTCTCACACAAATGACTTCAAACGTAACTCTCCAACACCATCCTCTACCTTCAGTTTTATAAAGGCCGGTATGTTAGGCTGCCAGATGACAGAGCTGGGATGTCTAATAAGAATCTTAAACCTAAGTCTAAAACCTATTTCTCTCCAGCCTCTCCATCTCAGTAAATGGCTCCACTACCCTCCCAATTGTTTGACCCCCAAATCAGGAAGTCATTGTTTCCTTTCTCTATTCCTTCACAAAGCCTTGATTCTTCATCTAGGCATAACCCAACTTCACCATGTCTATCAGGATGGAAACCCCATGATCCAAACCCCACATCATCTCTCTCCTGGATGTCTCAGCATTCCAGATGGCCTCCCTGTTTTTCCCGCATAAGCAATTCTCCATCTCATAGCTAATGTGGTACTTTTTCATTTTATTTTTTATTTTTTAAAATTTACATCCAAATTAGTTAGCATGTAGTGCAACAATGATTTCAAGAGTAGATTCCTTGATGCTCCTTACCCATTTAGCCCATCCCCCCTCCCACAACCCCTCCAGTAACCTTCAGTTTGTTCTCCATATTTATGAGTCTCTTCTGTTTTGTCGCCCTCCCTGTTTTTATATTATTTTTGTTTCCCTTCCCTTATGTTCATCTGTTTTGTCTCTTCAAGTCCTCATATGAGTGAAGTCATATGATTTTTGTCTTTCTCTGACTGACTAATTTCACTTAGCATAATACCCTCCAGTTCCATCCACGTAGTTGCAAATGGCAAGATTTCGTTCTTTTTCATTGCCGAGTAATACTCCATTGTACGTATATACCACATCTTCTTTATCGATTCATCCATCGGTGGACATGTCATAGCTAATGTGGTAATTTTTAAAGATCAATTAGACTTTTTGAAACAATCCAACAGCCTCCCCCAGGAAGCATAATTACCCCAGTAAAGTGATGATACTATCACTCTAGCCAGTCTCTCCTTTTCCTGTTCTTTATTGATCACTGGGATCCATACAGTTCCCCAGTACACTTTGCACTCACTGCTCCTTCTCTCTGGAATGCTTCCCCCCAGACTTTTGCATGGCTAAGGCCTTCTTGAAATTCAGGCCTAAGATTAAGTAACCCACAGGGGTAGATCCTGACACCCAAACAGAACAGGCTTCCTGGTTGCCAGTTATTAATAGCCATTTATTTGTTTATTTTCTGGGTTTGCCCCACTAAAATGTAAGTTCCACAAGGACAGAAATGTTTTATTTACCCATGATTTCATGTGCAGAATAGTGCCTGGCACACATTTTTGGCCATATGTTTTTGTTCATTAGATTAATGAACCTGTGGTTCTCAATGAACTGATCTAAACAAGATCCCCAACTCTTCTATGTTGCCATGAAAAAAAAAATTAAATAGTATTTTATGAATAGAAGCTGGGGGTCAATTTGTGTTTATCTCACAAACAGTGATTTTTAGCATTTAAACCAAAGATTTGACTAAGGGTGAATACAATTGTGAAAAAATAATAACTATTAGCTTAAACAGTAATCAATGTGTTGTCTCTTCTGCTAAATATTGAAGAACATGATTTGGAAGTGTTTTATTAGATTTTTCAAAGTATAGTGGAGTAACTCAGCTGGCTAGAAAACTTATCCAATCATAATATTTTATTCTCTTAGAACTCCAAGTTCAGGATAGGTAAACTTCCTAAAGCAGGTCTTCGGGTTGTCCGCAAGATTTCTCTGTATTATAGATGAGGCAGCATATTATAGGCCCTTTCAGTTTTTCTGGGACTTACTCCCTCATTTGGTGTCTACCATCTACATGTGCTTTTTTCTGTCTGACTCCAGCACTAGGTGAACCACACAAAAGTGAGTTTCTAACATTGCATTTGGATACTGTAGATCATGGAAAAAGGAGAAGAAACTAGAAGGCTTTATACCAAAAACGCCAACCAAAGTTGTTTCTGGATTGCAAAGCTACACATGATTCATAATCTTCTTTATTCTCTTCTGTGTTTTTCATTTTTTTTGCAGTTAACAAGTGATTTTTTTAAATAATACAATGAAATTAAATAACTAATTAACTGGGGCACCTGGGTGACTCAGTTGGTTAAACATCCAACTCTTGGTTTCGGCTCATGGCATGATCTCATAGTTCATGGGCTCAAGCCACACATTGGGCTCCACGTTGACAGTGCAGAGCTTGCTTGAGATTCTCTCTCTCTGTCCCTCCCCCATTCTCACTTTTTCTCTGCCTTTAAAAAAAAAAAAAAACCACCCTTAAAATAAATAATTAAAATTAAAGCTTAATTTTTTAAAACTATCTAATATGCTATTTGCCCATATGGAATAAGAACTGAAAAAAGATTTGAAAATTAAAAGACAAATAGTAAAATGTTTTAACATGATGAAGGAAAATTTTAGAATTCACAATATTCTTTATCACTCACCACAAAACAATTTCTAATTTTTAATTTTTAAGGGAAAAATATCTGTGTTATTTTTAAAAGTAATTTATTTATCTAACCCTAAATTCAGATCTAAGTTTACTATAAAAAATTATACCGGTCCACATTTATGTCCTACATGCCTGACTTAGAGCCAGAACTAAGCATAACATAGGAATCAATTTTGGTAATTTGATAAATTCACAAGAACACAGAGTAGATTCCCAACAAACAAATACAAGCTTTAAAAATGGGATGGTGTTCCACTGTACACACTGTATGTTAGCTAACTTGACAATAAATTATATTTAAAAAAAATTTTTTTAATGGGATGGTGCTCTCACATGTAAGTGATTGTATCAGCCCCATATAATGCTAAGATTATTGCTAAATGCAAGGTATGCTGTATTTGAACAAGATGCATGCACTTGAAACATTAGGACTTCAGTTTCAAACAAAGCACTTGAGGAAGCAGCACCAGTAAAGACCCAGGAGATGCACAGGCCTTCCCAAGATGCCTACTCACCCCACATTATTCACTACAGGAATGAACAACATATAGGCCCTCATCCCATAAGGCTGCTTCCCTCAAGATCTATTCACAGGACAATTATGTCGCGTGCTATTTTGAATTTGTGCAACTGATTCATCACTCCAATTGCTGATAAGTACTGTAATCAGAAATTCTTTTCCTCTAGCAGAACAAGGGCAATTCAAACATCAGAATTTATCCCTACCATCCCCATCTGAAAGATAAAAAAGCCCCAACGAAGCCTACATCTTCAAATCTCAGAAAACATTTGCAGCACTGTGAAGGCAGTGTGATTCTAATGATAGAAGAAACTTTTGATGAATAATGCAAAAGCATCTGTCAGAATTTAGGAAACAATTACCAATACTGGCCATTTAACCAAGTCCATCCTAGGTGAACAAGTGACTCTGTTTTGTTTTACAAAACAGAAGGACTCTGTTTTGTTTTACAGTACTCAACTCAGGAACGTAAAAATAATCGAGGTTCATTTAACTGAAATCACATTTCTGATCAATGTACCCTTCCTTCTGTTCTTGCAAGGTGTGGATCCAAGGTTTTAGCCACACTGGCCAGCTTGACTCACCTAAAGCAGTTTTCAGTAGCTTCACAGAGACCACTGACTCTGTCATATGGTGGATGTGGCTGGGGAAGGCCATATCAGCAAATGATAATTATTGTGTTGGAAAAGAGCTGTTCTCAGTGGCAGAAATATTCCAACTATTGGGGCACCTGGGTGGTTCAGTCAGTTAAGTGTCCAACTCTTGATTTCGGCTCAGGTCATGATCTCACAATTCGTGAGATAGAGCCCCACTGTGCTGACAGTGCGGAGCCTGCTTCGGATTCTCTCTCTTTCCCTCTCTCCCTCTACCCCTCCCCTGCTTGCATGCTCTCTCTCAAAATAAATAAATAAACTTAAAAAAAAGAAAGAAATATTCCAGCTACAAAAACACTACAGGTGGAAACCCCACAAAACCAGCTGATTTGTAGTTTAAAAATATTCTATTCCAATCCACTTTAGCACACACTACTCCCTATATTCTTACTGCAACAACAACCAAAAAAATCATATCTTCTTTAAATCAATTACCATGATTTAAACCAGAATATGGAATTATTGAGGGCAACTGAATCAAGCATATTACTTTCTGGAGCCATCATTATATCCATGAACAAATCAGCTGTAAAGCAGTTTATCGTTGGAGATTAATTATTTCCCAGTCAAAAATGCAGCTTTAAAATATAATTTTCTGCTTTGTCCTTTGTATTCTGAGACAACTAGGTCTAAGTCAATTTAACTATCTCAACAAAGCCATGCCCATGTAGGCACTTTAAAATGCTTGTTCACAAAAGATTTTTAAGGGTTCTGCTTAAAGGAAGATCTTAAAAAAGAAAAATAATGTTCCTGGCATAGTTTTATTTAAAATGAAAAGAATGACTAAAAAACAGTGTGTATATATAAACAAACATACAAATAAATAAAATGAAGGAAGGAAGACACATACGCCAACTTTCTTAAAGTTTTATTTATAAGAATCTTTTATTAGTAAACTAAAGAGGACAGTCTATGCATGATCTATAACATTAATATTATGAATGCTCATAGTAATCACATTAAGAAATTAATCTCCATTTGGATTTTTGATATTAATAACATGCTCATTTCCAACTTACCAATTCCTAGGTTGCCTTCCTTTCCCTAGCCCACTTAACACACATACACCAAAATTCTTTCCTGGAAAAGAAAAATCACTTTACTTCTACTACTAACATTGCCAATGATGTCAGCAGGCTACCTTAAAACATTTCCAGACTCGGCATTTCCCCCTCAAGTGTGAAAACCTCTTATCTGCTTTTTTACAATGGTGAGTTCTATTTGATGGGGCCAACAGGGAGAAGGGACAGGAAATGTGGTAGAGCATGCAAAGGGTCACCCTTGAGGGTTGAGAGTGTTCTACAGCTCCCTCTACCTACTATTCAGATGCCCATCTCCTTAAATACATCACAATCCAAAACTGCGAACGCCCTAAGAGGCGATGTATTTTCAATGTCATAATCTTGTTTAATTTATTGCTTGTTTCTCCCACGTGAATGCAAGTCCCATGAGGTTAAGAATTTTTATGTTTTTATTACTGCTATATCCCCCCATACTTGCCAATGAAAACTCAATAGATAGTTGATGAATAAATCAAAGGATAAATTATAATAGACTCCATGCTGATGCATTCCTGACTCCATCATGTTTTTGTTTTGTTTTGTTTTTTTTAATTTATTTTTAAGACAGAGAGAGACAGAGACAGAGCATGAGCAGGGGAGGGGCAAGGAGAAAGGGAGACACAGAATCCGAAGCAGGCTCCAGGCTCCGAGCTGTCAGCACAGAGCCTGACGCAGGGCTCAAACTCATGGACTGCAAGATTGTGCCCTGAGCTGAAGCCAGACACCCAACTGACTGAGCCACCCAGGTGCCCCCTCCATCATTTTTTTTTTAAGTTAAGGTAAACATATGTTTAGGAGGCTATGGGCTAAAACCCCTATCTTCTCCAAATTCCTTTGAGTTGTTTGAACATGAGTCAATAACTAATCCTAAAGAAGGCCTATAAATTGTCCATTGCTTATCACCTTAGGATTGTAGGAAAACTTACATTTCAATATCAAATTAATTTAACTGTTAAAGTAATTTCACATATCCTTCCTAAATGAATAAGGAATAAGCACTCTTCAGGGTAATGCTGAACAAGAGGAGCCTCTTCCCCAAATCACACCAACAGGGGCATCACCCTTCTTGTTTTGTCTTATCTCAGGCTCACAGTGATGAGAGAGACTGAGTCTGCGGGCAGCAGGTCACCAGGACCAGCAATGGGCAGTGGGACATCGCTGGACACTTGCAGGGAAATGAGGATCAAATGAAAACTAAAAGGATCCACCCTAGAATGGGGGTTCAGAGGTAGGCTCACTGTCTAGGATGCAAAGCTGAGGTGTGGCTCTGGAGTCCAGAAAGGAGACTGACGAAAACCACTTTCAATCGCTTTCAGAACTGTTGTTTAAGAAGGGCCTGGGAGGTACGAAAAAGTAGAGGGAGCCTCTCTACTGAAAACTGAACCAAACTTCATGGCAAAGAAAGAAAGATCACAGACCCAAAGAGAGGGGGCAGATGGGAGCAGGGAAAGGTGCTCAGGGACCAACTATGTCTGTACCATTGTATCTCTTTAAATGGCAGAGGGGAGCCCTGGATACCTGGATCATTCTTACACCATTCTCTGTGCTTGTCTGTACAGTTGAAGTATTCCATATGGAGGGAGTATAGTTCAATGGTAAAAGCATAGATTATGGAGTGGTGGACCTCAGGCAAGTTCTTAACTTCCCTGGACTCACTTCCTTCATCTGTAACATGATAATGGTATCTCCTTCAGTCAAGATTAAATGAATTAATATAAGAAAAATGCTTAGAATACCTGGTATATAATAATGTCGCACTCTTAAAGTGCCACTTCATAACTGTAAAAATTAAAATCTCCCAGCTCTACTACCAGCCACGCACACATGGCCACAGTCGGCCTCCATCTCCTTGTTTCCTTCTTGTCCACTTCTCAAGCACTCCGACTTCCCAATGTCTGGTGGTAGTTCTTTTTACACCACTCGGTATTTCTCAAGCCCTGTAGCTTCTGTCTCCCTCCATCTGGGCTTTTCCGTCAACTCTAAAGGCTGGGAGCAGAGTGCCCAAGGGGAAGAAAGAAAGAAGGTACAACCCTTGGGTCTGAGCTAGGAGCAGTTATTGATAATCTAAATCCTACAGCCAGCTCTGAGAGTATTACGTACATTGTGCACCCACCCCAAGGGTTAGAAACGCCCTATATCTCAAAACAAAACAGGCTTTACAGCTATAGTACACCTTGGTTTTTTTGTGGGTTTTTTTTTTTGGGGGGGGGTGTTTATATTACATACACTGCTGCTTAAAATGGTTGGCTTACAAAATAAATCCTACAGAGACATCTATTCCTTGTAGGCTTTTTGCCCACAAATCTAGAAGCTGCCACCTCATGAAAAGCCATGCCTTAGGGTAGACCACAGCATGGAAAATTGATTTTTAAGCACCTCATCAATTATTGCTTTTCCTTAAAAACTCATTATTAAAATATATGCATTGAGCTACTCTTAAGAGTCTCATGCTCTACCGACTGATCTAGCCGGGAGCTTGAACTACTCTTAAATTACTGTTTATATGTTTTATGATGCTAGTAAGCAAAGGATCAACTACACATTGCCTAAACAATAGCTTTTTCAACCTCACAGAATAAAAAGTTTGAAAGATAGTAACATGGTTAGTTTATTTCACAGTGCAAGAATTTATTAAAACCCCAAGTTTCTTCCTAAACTGATAGGTTGCCAGATGGCTGTGGTAGCTCCAGGCATCATATCCTTGTGTTGTTTCTTGGTATCTTTTGTTTAAGAAGAAATAAAATATTCTCAGAAGTACATTAATTTCCCTCACATCTCAGTGGCCAAAATTGGTTCCTACCTACACCAATCATTTGGAGGAAACTGGAATAAGGAATCTGACCAATATTCACCCAGACTGGGCAGATGCTCAGGCTTCCCTTAAATAAAGGATTTACCTGCCAAAGAATTTGTTAGAAAAAAGGTGGTTGCTGTTGGGCAACAATATTAACATAGCAACTTTAGATCAAAATACAATTCTGGGAAATTTTTCTTTAACATTTATTTATTTTTGAGAGACAGAGAGAGAGAACAAGCAGAGGAGGGGCAAAGAGAGAGGGACACACAGAATCTGAAGCAGGCTCCAGGCTCTGAGCTGTCAGCATAGGGCCTGGGCCTGATGCAGGGCTTAAACTCATGAGCAGTGAAATCATAACCTGAGCTGAAGTCGGACACTTAACCAACTGAGCCACCCAGGTGCCCCAGGAAATTTTTGAAATAGAAGCTTCTAGATAGGATTTAACTTTTTCATCTTCAACTAAGTAATTAGATTTGGTGTTTCAAAGTATAATCCTAGGACTTAAGCTAGTCGCAAACTGGCTGTGATGGGTCCAAAGTGAAATGAGTGAAAAAAAAAAAACAAAACTGAAAGACTTTAGATACTTTTACATTTGACAGGTTAATTTTATAGCTCTTAAATCTAAGAAAAATTTGGAGCTTTCTTCGTGTCTTGGTATTTATTAGTAGTAATTGATTTTTATTATAGTCTACAAAATTATCAGTCCACAATGGCCTGAAAAATTTTAAAAATTCATCACAGACAGACTGCCCTATGCAATTTGTCTAACTTTAGTTTAAATGTTACAAATAGTACAATTTAACTTTACTTTTAACTGTCATAACCAATCCCAGGAGCTTTTTCCTCCAAACTGGATTAAGGTCTAGGACTCTTAGAGATAAGTATGTAGTTTAAACATTGCACAATTCCCTTGAATGTAAAAACTGCATTAAAAATTAAAACTGGGTAGGACTAATGATCCCTAAGACAGAGGCCGATTACCTGGTGGGCTAGTCAGTTCCAGAAGAGGCTAGACCTTTAAATTTGGCCATCCCTTAACACAGTATATAGTAAAAAGGGAGTAGGAGAAAGTTGGGTAGAATGTGACAGAGCAGTATCACTGGAAAAAAACATGTCAGGTCTTGTTCTATCACAAGATGAGAGAAGTCTTTATGATGAACAAAATGTCATTGTCATTGAAGAGGGGATTCCAAGTTTATCTTACTTTTTCCTTCAAACAGGAAAGATTACCTACATTCAATTAGCACTTCAACTCTTCTGCTATGGAGATGTGTTTTGTACATGGTCCCATATCTTATCATATTTATTTTCCTGGTAGAAATCCTATTAATTCTTGTACCTCTCCATAAAGAAGGACAGGACAGACCTTAGTTAAGTGAAAATTAGGAGATTACCTCTGCCATAATTAGCACACATCAGTAGCACATTTTCATAACCAAAGAACCTCTCACCTACTTCGGTATGTTTATTCAGCGGATTTAAAGTAATCTTTCAAATCACCAAGTGCAAAAATAACATTCCATCTCAAAATGTATTCAGATTGGGCTCTTGGATGAAGCTTTAAGAAATTGTTAACATACCATCTTCTTATGAAAGGCTCCCAGACATCCCTTAGAGCACTAACCAGGCCAGAAGGGAAACAAGGTTAAGGATGCTAAACTGATTCTCAAATTGAAGCTTGAAAGTAAAAGTCATTCTGAACTTTAGCACATCCACTAATGGCATGTGTTAGTGGGTTGCTTCCTTCTCCTTATTTTTTTCCCATTGGTTATCATGGCACAGTTCTCCAAATGATTTTTTGGGGGTATTCCATTTTAGGAAGTCAAGTGCAGGTATGCTCCCTCCCTCGTTATAGGAGAAAGTGGTTTCAAATATTTAACAAATAGGTTCACCTACTGGTCTCTTTAGAGAGGTCTACTACTTTTCATCCACTATCACCCTAAGAAATCTAGTGATATGATCCCTTCAACAGTTCCCATTACTGAACTTTAAAAATACAATGCTATACCCTCGGCCATGCACAGTCGTCCACCAGGAGCAGTTCTCACAGAGGGCTAAATGTAAGCCTCATTAAAGAAAGAGGCAAAACTCCATTTGTTTCAGACTCTGCTACCTATATTTGTGGACATGCACAATAGCTGACTTTGCCATCAAAGATCATCCTTCTTTTCCTGGAGCAGCCAGCTGTGACTTCATTTTGAACTTAGGCTATGATTTTTCTGATTTTTCTCTTTGCATGTGCATATTTATTTGTCACAACTTGAACTTTGAGCTACCTCCAACTCTAGAAAGGATTTGGGCAAGTTGCCGTGTTCATAATCTTAAAGCCTCCAGCTTCCCAGATTGTACAAAAATCTATCTTCTGTTATTTAATTAATGTCAAACTCAATGTCATGCAACATTGCTGTTGGAAAATCTCTATTTTTCGAACATGTCTATTCTCCTACACATAACTAGAATGAATAAAACTTCTAAATAAGTCAAAGGCATCTGTACAAGCGAAGGATGAAAGAGTTTAACTGTCTACCATAATATTGAAACAAGATCTGGGGGAGAATATTAATGAATAAAGGATTATAATCCTGGGCAGGCAAGTGAATACAGCTTAAATATGCAACATTAGTTTCCTCCAAAAAATGAACTAGACTTTAAACTGCATATGATCATATCCCATGCATCTATATATTATATAGCACCTTAAAAACCCTAGGTAATAATTATTTAGTAAACAAACAAATGAGTAAATGAAAAAATTCACAAGATATACAACCTGGTTGGAAAGGTAAATTCCCAGTTGCTTTAAGCTTCTCTTAAATAAACCATGAAGATGGCAATTATCTGATTGCCTGATACCAAAGACAAAAGCCCAAGTCTATTTAAAGACATCTGAGGGTAACTGGCAGGGGTGGGGAGATATCAAGTGTTGATATCTAACACTGTTCTCTGTGGTTTTATATGGAAGTACTCTGAACACTCCTATCCAGCAAAATAGCTAACTGCTTTCACAGCCAGTGCTACTCATGTGACCATCCCCTAGGTTCAGGGGAATAGCAGAAAGCCTATCTTACTCTGGTCCATCAGATTTACTTTCCCAGGATGCAAGAGTACCTGAGAAGCTAGTCCCTATCTCAGCTGATCACTTTCAGGAAAGAGGACCAGGGGGTGTGGCGTGGCCATCAGCAAGCATGTCAAAGCAGAGAAACGCAATCTGCAGACAGGATGAGGCAGGGGGCAGGGAGAGCCCCAGAGATGAGAGCTGGGGCCTCGAGGTCTACCTATGTATGCATCTAGCTTCAGTCTCTTGTGAAGCCTGACCATCTTTGAGTTTCTTGAGCTGACTCAATATCCAAGATGTCTGGATAATAAATGGGGGAGGAGGGAGGTAGAATAAAATTAAGAACTGAAGAGAAAGGATGCAATAACAGTCTGGACTTCCTTTGAGGACTCTATAAACCACTGAAGGGCTTTATGCAGAGTGACCAATGATCAGGATTCATCTTTACAGACACCACCCTGGCTAAGAATAGAGAATGGGTTGGAATGGAGCAAAATTCCAATGAGAAGACTTTTATGGTAATCCAACAGCCCACGGTCCCAGGGAAGTATTTGTTGCTAATGCATGGTACTCCTTGCTGGCATAATTTAAAAAGATGGGCTATATCTTTTCAAAAGGTCATGTTTTATGTAAGATCTCTAAACATTACATGAAAACTCATTCTTTGCTGCCCTATTACAATAAATTATAAGACTGTTAGTCCAAATGCTCCATGATTATGTAATTAAATCATTAAGACTAGAGATTAAGTCACCAGGGAGCTTCCATTATTTAACAGTGCTGTATTTCAGAATCACCCAGGGACAGTATCACTCTACTGCTCTTTTAGCACACTCTCTAACATTTCTCCCTGAATGCTGGAGATCCTTTCCTAAGCCTCTGAAAGTAAATTTCAACAAATGAATTCATAAGGTAACACTTGGTAGCAGATACTTTTGCTAATTTCACAAAATCTTTCTAAATCCCTTAGGATTTGCAGTTTTCTACACTTCTTCTAAATATCACTGAATATTAACCTGGCTAAAGAGAGGTAGAGTGGAAGTTAGGCACTGAAATGGGGACCAGCATGGCTCTGTAATAAGAATGAATTCTGGGGGTGCCTGGGTGGCTCTCTCTGTTGAGCGTCCAACTTTGGCTCAGGTCATGATTTCACAGCTCGTGAGTTCGAGCCCCGCGTCAGGCTCTGTGCTGACAGCTCGAAGCCTGGAGCCTGCTTCAGATTCTGTGCCTCCCTCTCTCTCTGCCCCAACCCACTCACATTCTGTCTCTGTGTCTCTCAAAAATAAATAAACACTTAAAAAATTTTTTTCAATTAAAAAAAAAAAGAATGAATTCTGCTTTCTACAACTACCTGAGCCCCATATAGATGCAGTTCTTGGAACACATTTTCAAAACTGACCTTCAATCCAAAAAATAAACCACAAAAACAAACACCTTTTAAGATATTTCATTGACCCTGGCATTTATCCTTTTTTTAATTAAAAACCTTAATAATTAATAACTCAAGTCAATGTTTCCTATAGATCCTTTATAGATCATGTCTTAGACTTGAATGGTCATAAATGTTATACTGTCTCGTATTTCTATTTGTATAATAAACCAAATAAATACTCCTTAAATATGCTTGATCCATTTTATGATCAAAATGTGAAGGCAGGGGGAGATCCTCATCAAAACTCAAGCTTAGGGCACATGAATCCTGCAAATTAAAAATTCATATTAAACCCTCAAAAACATCTACTGCTTCTCTGGCAGAGAAGTTATTAGACACTAAGCCAGAAATTAATACTGTTTAGATCAGCCAAAAATCTTAATAAAACCACTAATTCAAAGACCCACCAGCTGCTGAAGGGTTGCACACTAAAAACTAGGTCAAGTGTAATTTTTTCCAGTGACAAAAATAGCAAAAGCTTTAACAATTTTTTTTTTTAAAAAGAACTGCTAAAATTTATTGAACACTTATTATGCACTCACAATTCACTACTCACAGAGACTGGCATGGATGGAGTCACTCAATAATCAAAACAACCCTAGGAGCAGGTACGACTATTCACTCTATATTCAGCAGAAGAATTTGAAGCCTAAGTAAGCTAAATAACCTACCCAAGTTCACCCAACCAGCAAGTGGGAGAGCAGGATTCCAGCACCCACACAGAACTACTGCCTGAAGCCCAGATGTTACTTGGGATTTAACATCACTGCATCCTTTGATAGACTGAAAGAAGGACAAGATTCACTCAAGGTAAACTGCAGGTTCTTCCACGCTACTTCCACTATCATTTTCTTTTTCTTTTTTTTTCTTTTTCCTTTCTTTTCTTTTTTTCCCAACAAGCTAAACAGTATCTGCAAGCAAGCCAGGGAAATGAGGTGGACAGCTACTTGGTCCAGCGATTGGTCTTTCTTCCGTCTGCTTCATCTCCTGCTCACTTCCAGCTGGTACATCTAGTGACCTCTTCACAGAAGGAGTCATGTTACGGTGGATGGAGGTCTACAGCCAGCTCAGTGCACTTCAGAGAGACATACGGAATAAATCCTTAGTGTCTGCTTGGTGGGCCGGGCTTTTCCACAAACTAAAGTGGTCCTGAGCACTTTGAGTGTTCTTTCCATTCTACACCCTGCAGCTACGTCGTCTATATTCTGATTGGTTTCACCCTACATTGTCTAACTCACTTCATAATTGTTTGTATATCTTGCTTACAAGTTATACAACTGTTTATCAATACATTCCAGAACATGACTGTATTTTCTAAAACATGTTTATTACAACTTATCTACGACTCTGAGGTAAAACTTTATCTTTACCAGTAAGGGCACCATCACTTCCATTGAAAGAAGCCTAAGAGGGGGCACCTGGCTGGCTCAGTCAGTACAGCATGCAGCTCTTGGTCTCAGGGTCATCAGTTCAAGCCCCACTTTAGGCATGGAGAAGAAAGGAAGGAAGGAAGGAAGGAAGGAAGGAAGGAAGGAAGGAAGGAAGGAAGGAAGGAAGGAAGGAAGGAAGGAAGGAAGAGAAAGAAAGGCCAGCCAGCCTAAGGGATTCCACTCTACTACAGTAGGTTCTAAACTCTCTACCAATCACCAGTTTAAAAAATACCAATCACCAATTTAAAAAAGACAAATGTATAAATACATGGCATCCTGAAGACTTCTATTGTATATCATTTTACTATCAGAACAGTCCTGTGGCACCCAGAGGTGAAGTGCATTTTCCCAACTAAGGGTCATGGGAAGCCACACCCTCAAGCTGGGAGAGACTACCAGTGCATGGGGAGGAGGGTGCAGAGAAACAGCAGGGCACATGTTCTTTCTGGGATGCAACTCAGGCTCTCTGAGGAGTCCACATAATTTAAGTCCACCGTACACACCAGTCATAATTATACGGCAGACACTCGGGCAGGGTGTCAACAAAGAAATCAACCAAGTATGGTCAACTATTTCAGTATTCCCCATTAATACTGTTGGCTACAGACACCAAAAGGACTTTTTCTAATGCATGTGAATATCCCTCCACTGTCTTAGATTTTTCTCCGATTTGTGTAGTAGAGGTCGGGGGAACTTCCATTACATGAATTTCAACAAACTAACCTTAGTTTAGCCCACCAAATTTTGTTTTGTTTTATGGGGATATACTTTAAGAATCACTGATCTAGAGCACCTGGGTTGCTCGGTTAAGCATCAGACTTGTGGTTTTGGCTGAGGTCATGATCTCCTGGTTTCCTGAGTTCAGGCCCCATGTGGGTCTCTGTGCTGACAGCATGGAGCCTGCTTGGGATTCTCTCTCTCTCCCTCTCTCTCTGCCCCTCCACCCCTCATCGCTCATACTCTGAAAATAAATAAATAAAACTTAAAAAAAAAGAATACTTAAAAAAATAATCACTGATCTAAAGCCTTCCTTATCCCTAGTGATTAACAACTTATTCTAAATAACTGTCTCTCTTCCATACTAACTAGTAAAGAATTTTGCCTTTTCCCTCATCTCTTCTGGACATCAAATTTATGTTTGGGCTTTTTAAATAACCAGGGAATTAGAACTCAATGTAGAACTAGGACCAAACATTCCTGTTTTCTGGTCCAGGGAGACAAGGCTTAAGGCAAACAAGCACTTAAAAAAATCCATGATAATTAGCTAACCCAATTACAAAATAGGGAACAGCATGCATACCGATTCTTTGTCCAATTTGGATGGTGTCAGGCACTTGATTGGATACTGGCAGAAAATTCACATGGAGAACTGTTCTCATATACAAGAACTGTAGTATTTGAATTTCTATGGGCTAAGGAAAACAAATTCTCCTGGTAAAATGGCTCTCAAACACTGGGACCCTAGAAATCATTTCATCCAGGGAAATTCGTATTTTGGCTTTATTTTGTTATGTGTTTTCCTACAAATAATTGTCCATGTGACCAGAAATGCACACTTGCAGTCCCCATTATTTTTTTTTTTTAATTTTTTTTTTCAACGTTTATTTATTTTTGGGACAGAGAGAGACAGAGCATGAACGGGGGAGGGACAGAGAGAGAGGGAGACACAGAATCGGAAACAGGCTCCAGGCTCTGAGCCATCAGCCCAGAGCCCGACGCGGGGCTCGAACTCCCGGACCGCGAGATCGTGACCTGGCTGAAGTCAGACGCTTAACCGACTGCGCCACCCAGGCGCCCCTGCAGTCCCCATTATTGATAAGAAAGGTGAGTTTAAGGTAATCAGCAATCAATCTACACAAGAAGCAAAAGAGCATGAGATAGTTTGTTTTTGTTTTTGTTTTTGTTTTTTTTACCTAGGGCAGACACTGCTCATTGCTTATATAAGCACATGGCCATGTGCCTAACTTAAAAATATTTCCCAGCCTCCTTTACATATATGGGTGGTCATGTGATTAAATTCTGGTCAATGTGGTTTAAGTACAAGTTCATAGCCATGAAAGGTTATTTCTATGAAAGGTATTTTAAAAGTGGGCAGGGGAGCCTGGGTGGCTCAGTTGATTGAGCATCCAACTTCTGCTCCAGTCATGATCTCACAGTTCATGAGTTCAAGTCCCATGTTGGGCTCTGCACGGACAGTGTGGAGCCTGCTTTGGATTCTCTGGTGTTCCCTACCCTCTCTCTGTCCCTCCCCCACTCATGCACATGCTCTCTCTGTCTCTCTCAAAAATAAATAAACATTAAAAAATTGCTTTTAATAAAATAAAAAAATAAAAGGGGGCTGATTCAGTTAACAAGTTCCCTTTTGCTCTTGACCCTTCCTGCTATCTGAATGTAGATTTGATGGCTGGAGCTGCAGCAGCCATCTTGTAATTACAAGGCTTCCTTGAACAAGGAAGTTAGCTCTCTCCCTTATACCATCATCCTTCTCCTTTATATCACACAGTTTAGTTTCCAAGAAAGGAAATTCAAATCTTGATTTTATGCTGCCATGTTCTGTGTACTTTCATTTTACACCTCCAATTACTATCTCTGGATCAGAACAAAGGAAAATATTCACTTCCTAACAGTCCCCTTTTCTGTTGGCTGGACAGGCTCCCCTTTTAAAAATCAAACCCAAGTCAGTGTGGTGGCAGTGACACGCAGCCAGTGGAACTCCTGTAAAAGTTTATCTCTGAATAGAGACTGGAAAACAAAGGGATATGGGCAAGTGCATTTTTCACCTATTCTCAGTGAAGTTCAGCCATTTCAACAGTACACAGCCCTAGACTGTACAGGAAAGTGATGAAATAAGAATACTCTTTGTTTAGTAGTACTTCATCACTTTCATAGCCCTTTCTCCCACATAAGCTCACCTATTTTCCACAGCAACCCTATGAGACACAATGGGAAGGAAATATTGAGCCATCTTCCCCTGAAGCCCCAATCCTTATGTCTGATTGCTCCCAGACATCTCCATCCAGATGTCCCCATACCCTAACACCACAAGTATGAAATAAAACTCTCCATCAGCCCCACTGTTTTAAGTTACCCAGGATTTGTTGTTAAATCCTATTATGTATGTAAAACACACAGACATGAAAATGACAGTCATGAAGGAAGAAGTCTGATATACTCTCTAGTTTCCTAAAATTAGGAGGCACCTGTGCTACCGGAAAGCCACGCAGGGAAGCACAGGGGGGTCAGCCAGGAGGCAGAGGGATTGGGTTGGGGGTGGGGAGGGTAAAATGAGGGCAAGAGCCTTTGGTGTGGTTTCCACAGGAAGGAATGGGCAAAGCAGAATAAGCAGACTTAGGTTGGCTGGTTTGATACATTTTAGCAGGCTCTGGGGCCTAGGGCCTGCTCCTAGTTGTCTGGTACTTGGCCTTGGGGTGATTAGGAAAGGTGATTATTGACCCAGGTGTGAGAGGCTGAAAAAGGAGATGACTGGGAGTGAGGACTCAGGATTGGTTAGTTTGTATAGGAAAAGTATGCTCACAGGTGAGTTAACTATTAGTAGAAATTAGCTAACCCTGGGAGGGGCAGTCCCTCCAGGGTCTATAAGGCCCCAAGACGTGAAAGTGTCTGAATACAGCAAATAAAAAGTGGTTCACACACCCGCCTATACGTTGTTCCCTACCTGGTTTCAGTCCCATGAATGGGTGTCATCACCAACCACCCAGTGGCTGAAGCTAGACACGGCGTCCCTACGGCCTTCTCCGTTCTCCCACACTACACAGCCTGGCCTCTCCCTCCTGCATGTCTCCCCTCGCTCCCCTCACCACTCAGTCCTTCATCTCCAAGCAGGGCTCTCTCCATAACCTTTTAAATGGCATCCTGGAGGCTGGTAGTGCCATGGACCTATTTCTCCTTCTTCCCTTCTCTCCTTCTCATCACTGACAACCCTAATCCCTTCAATGTGCAGCTTGACCCTCCTGAGTCCCGTGCTCAAATTCTTTGAAGATTTTCTTTCATCCTTTGAAAATATGAGAAACTGTATCTTCAACTTCCTCAATAAGAATTCCCAAATATCCTTGAGTAAAACTGGCCTTCTAGGAATAGCCCCTTTTTATTTTTTTATTTTTTTATTTTTTTTTCAATATATGAAATTTATTGTCAAATTGGTTTCCATACAACACCCAGTGCTCATCCCAAAACGTGCCCTCCTCAATACCCATCACCCACCCTCCCCTCCCTCCCACCCCCATCAACCCTCAGTTTGTTCTCAGTTTTTAAGAGTCTCTTATGCTTTGGCTCTCTCCCACTCTAACCACTTTTTTTTTTTCCTTCCCCTCCCCCATGGGTTTCTGTTAAGTTTCTCAGGATCCACATAAGAGTGAAACCATATGGTATCTGTCTTTCTCTGTATGGCTTATTTCACTTAGCATCACACTCTCCAGTTCCATCCACGTTGCTACAAAGGGCCATATTTCGTTCTTTCTCATTGCCACGTAGTACTCCATTGTGTATATAAACCACAATTTCTTTATCCATTCATCAGTTGATGGACATTTAGGCTCTTTCCATAATTTGGCTATTGTTGAGAGTGCTGCTATAAACATTGGGGTACAAGTGCCCCTATGCATCAGTACTCCTGTATCCCTTGGGAATAGCCCCTTTTTAATCTTGACACTGCTTCAAATGAACTAGGGGGTAAGGCCATCACAATTGGGAAAACACACGCCTAAGGAGAGAACCTAACCGAAGTCCTTCCTGGAGCAGCTCTCCTAGCTAGCCGGCCTCATTCCCTGCACAACCTGCCTCCTACCTCAACCTCATGCCCCTGACACACCACTAACTCTGCAAATGTAAGCCTGTGGACACACCATGCCTCTGATAGTCTTTGACTTATTTTGCTGGGCTGGCTTTGGATAAAACAGCTCAATGAAACAAAGTGGTAAATACAGGGGACATACCTGTGGTGATGTTTAAATATAACCATAAATTATCTGACACTCCTGTCATGGAGACATGAAGTCCAAGTCCTCAAACTCTGGGTATGGGCTAGCCTTAGTGACTCATATCTAACAAATAGGATGCATCACCAGAACACATAGGATATAGAGTCAAGACTCTCTGCAGCTGTGCAAAATTAACCATCACCTTCATTCTTGATTTACAACTCTCTTCCCAGAGAGTGAAATGATTTTGTATAAACGCAGTATCATGCAGGGCCAGCCCCAATTGCTTTTCCTGTTTAGTAGGCTGAGGATGTAAATGCTTAGCTAATAAAAAATGCATGTATTCTTAACCTGAGAGTCAATAAGAAAAATTAATGTGCTCCCCCACCCAGCATAACAATAAGCATTTGTGCTCCCAACAATTAAGTAACTCCCTACATACACTTTAACAGTCCCAGGATGAAAGACACTTGACTTGCTTCATTCAAAAGTACTTTAATAAGAATGTTCCTGGGGATAGCACTATCAAGCCAAGGCACATTTCCTAAACCTCTTGCTCCCAAACTTGCAGAATCTTTTAGATAGCTCAAAGGATACAATTAACAGGAAATTGCATTTCCTGTGCAGATCAACAAAGCAGCCAATTTAGGAGATCAGAAAGGAAAAAGATGTACAAAGAGCATTAAGAAACAAATACCCAGTCTTTGGATCCTCTGTCCCTCTTTCTCTCTGTCCCTCCCCTGCTTAGGCTCTCTCAAAAATGAATAAACATTTGAAAATTCATGGGGGCGCCTGGGTGGCTCAGTCGGTTAAGCGGCCGACTTCGGCTCAGGTCATGATCTCGCAGTCCGTGAGTTCGAGCCCCGCGTCGGGCTCTGTGCTGACAGCTTGGAGCCTGGAGCCTGTTTCAGATTCTGTGTCTCCCTCTCTCTGATCCTCCCCTGTTCATGCTCTGTCTCTCCCTGTCTCAAAAATAAATAAAACGTTGAAAAAAAGAAAATTCAAAAACAATAATATAATAAAATAAATAAATAATAAATTAGAGGGCACCTGAGTGGCTCAGTTGGTTGAGCATCCGACTCTTGATTTCGGCTCACGTCATGATCTCAGTTTGTCAGATTTGAGTCCAGAGTCGGGCTCTGTGCTGATGGCGGTGTAGAGCCTGCTTGGGATTCTCTCTCTTCCCTCTCTCTGCCCCTCCCCTACTTGCTTTCTCTCTCTCAAAATAAATAAATAAGCGTTTTTTAAAAATTAAAAATAAGCAAATAAATTAGAAAATTTATAAAAATTAAACCCCTGAGACAGGAGAAAAAGAAATGATTGAAGACAGGACAGAGTAAACATTAGTTTTCCTATCCACTCATCAAGGAGTTTTGAGTAACTATGGAACATCTAATCCAGTTCTGTCTGAGAATTCTGAGCCTATGGCAGAGCCAAATCCGGGCATTTAACTTCCTCTCTTCCATTTCCCTAGTACTGACTGTCTTCCCTATATGAGGAATTTTGGCAGCGTTCTGAGAAAGAGCAATTTGTGTCTTCAACCTGCTGAGTTTACTGCAAGGTGATAAGAGGCCTGGCTCATTCTTTCAAACTGAAAGCTAAGATTACTTGAAAATTTGACCCTTGGATCAAAAGAGAGAGAAAGCCTAATTAGTGATAGAGTCATCTTAAAACCTCTTGTAGGAGTAGCATATCCATAGGGTCACAGCTCAGGACTTTAAATTCTTCCCCAAGCCCAGTGGGCAAGGACGGTAGTGGTGGAGATGCCCTGATACCCAGCTTCGCCCCTCCCCCATTCATCAAGTCAGATTAAAAATGAAGAGACAAAAACTGGAAGAAGAACTATCACAATAAGATGTTGGTGCCTTCGTGGCTTTGCGAGAGATAAGAAATCATTAAAAAGGAGTCTTTAGGGGCGTCTGGGTGGCTCAGTTAAGCGTCCAACTTCGGCTCAGGTCATTATATTGCAGTTCGTGAGTTCAAGCCCTGCGTCGGGCTCTGTGCTGACAGCTCAGAGCCTGTTGCCTGCTTCCCATTCTGGGTCGCCCTCTCTGCCCCTCTCCCACTCACACACACACACACACTCTCTCTCTCTCTCTCTCTCAAAAATAAGTAAACATTAAAAAAAATTTTTTTTAAGACGTCTTTAGGGAAGGCGGGGGACCATTTGGAGTCTCAAAAATAAATAAACATTAAAAAAAATTTTAAGGCATCTTTAGGGAAGGCAGGACCATCTGGAGTCTCAAAAATAAATAAACATTAAAAAAAATTTTTTAAGGCATCTTTAGGGTAGGCGGGACCATTTGGAGCCTAGGTATGTTTACATGCCTCTGTCATGGTATACTTCTCAGCAAAAGGACTCTCCTCCTTTACAAAGGCCCACTTTCCTGGCAAATGCTCAGCTTCCAGCAGGAGAAAAGCCTAGTCACACTTAAGTTTCCCAAATTGCCACAATTATTTATATATCTTGCAGCAAGTAAATACTGGGTGTCTAGTGTGTACAAGATGTATTTCTAGATGCTAAGGATACAATGATGAACATGACAGAATGCCTGTCCTCATTAACCATGAGTGAATGACAATATACAACAAATTAGACAACAAGGTATTTCGTAGTATTTGTCATTAGTGCTACAAAAAGAGCAAGACAGAAAGAGAAAGCAAATGACAGAGGACATGACAGCCTGGGGTGTCAGGGAAAGCCTCTCTGTGGAGGCTGCTTTCAATCTGAGCTCAGGCTGAGCAGCAGTTAGCCAGGGAAAAGACAGTCACGAGCAGTCCATCACAAGGGCTGAACACGAGCGGGAGTGCTGGGACAATGTGCTGGGAGGGGAAAGAGGACCCACTTCACAGGGCCTCTTAGGTCTTGCTAAGGATTTTGGTTTTCATCCGAAGAGCCAGAGAAATCTACTGAAGTCTTTCAAGAAGGGAGAGGACATGAGGAGGCTGGCCTTTTCTACAGATCACCCTCCATCACCCTGTGGCATGGAGGACAGTTTGGGAGGACAAGAGTGTGGCTGAGGGGACAACTGGAGAAACCCACGTGCACCAGGACAGACTCAGGGCAGAACTGAGCTATGTGGGCTCATAAATTGAGGTCTTCTCCAACCACTGTTCTTCACATATTTGTTCCACATTGATTTAGAAACATGTCTGAAACTGCTTGACGAATGTGAGGCAAAGAAGCCTCTCTTTCTCTGCCCTTCAGAACGGTCTAGCCTGCAAATACCCTGACCAACACAACAAACCATGACACTCAGTAGACCCTGTCCTCCTCCTGCAGGCCATGTGACAAGGGCATATCCTTCAGGTAGGACCATCCCATACGGTGTGCTGGTTGTACAGCCCACAAGTAGTGCAGTGCACACCCTATACTACAGTTCAGGACAGCCCTATTGGCTGGTGGGGAGGGTCAGGGTCTCACTTCTCTACCCCCTAGTGACTTCCAAACAATTTTCTCCATCTCCTCTTTCTAGTCATTTCCCTGGTCAGCTAGCAAGCTGACTCATCTTTACCCCAGCTCTGACTTGGATTAGAATGATTGTAGTAGGGGGGGCGCCTGGGTGGCGCAGTCGGTTAAGCGTCCGACTTCAGCCAGGTCACGATCTCGCGGTCTGGGAGTTCGAGCCCCGCGTCGGGCTCTGGGCTGATGGCTCAGAGCCTGGAGCCTGTTTCCGATTCTGTGTCTCCCTCTCTCTCTGCCCCTCCCCCGTTCATGCTCTGTCTCTCTCTGTCCCAAAAATAAATAAACGTTGAAAAAAAAAATTTTTTTTAGAATGATTGTAGTAGGAACAGAGGGACAGAAAAGAATTCCAAAGTCTACTAAGAAGTATAATTGGGGCACCTGGGTGGCTCAGTCAGCTAAGCGTCTGACTTTTCATTTTGGCTCAGATCATGATCTCACAGCTCATGAAATTGAGCCCAGTGTTGGGCTCTGTGCTGACTGCACAGACCCTGCTTGGGATTCTCTTTCTCCCTCTGCCCCTCCCCTGCTCTCCTGTGTTCAGTCTCTCTTTCTCTCAAAAAGAAAAAAAAAGTAGAATTAATAAAACTCAAAATGTGTGAGTTAGGGCAAGGGAGGCATGGGGAAGGACAGTGTCACACTTTTACAACTTCCTGTGGCTTCCTCAAAGACCTGTCACATAATAAAAATAGGTATAGGGTGCTTTATAGCTAATGTCTTTTTATTTTCATTATATGACGTGACTATCACAATAGTCCTGTGAGACATGACAGGTATAACCCTTGCTTCAAAAGTCAAACTCCCCAAAGATCACACAATTAGTATACAGGGAAAGAAAGAAACAACAACAAATAAAACCCAAGGACTTCTAAATCTAAATCCATACTCTTGCCACTAAAACACATTGCCTATAAGTGCCATAATAATCTAGCAGTGCCACAAACAAGCACTCCGTGGGCTCCTTGGAGAGTCTGCCAGAGGAGATGACCACTAGCACAGCTGGCTGGAGGCCCCTCAAATCAAATGTAATTTAGCAGCCTGGAATTAGCCTTAAGTCACCAAACTGGAATATTTCTTTTAACTGCAAGAGAAATGACAAAACACGCTATAAAGAAAGTCAGGAATTGGGGGCATCTGGGTGGCTCGGTTGGTTGAGCATCAGAATTTGGGTCAGGTCATAATCTCATAGTTTGTGAGTTCAAGCCCCATGTCAGGCTCTCTGCTGTCAGCACAGAGCCCACTTCGGATCCTCTCCCTCCCTCTGTCTCTTAAAAATAAATAAATATCAGGGCGCCTGGGTGGCTCAGTCGGTTGAGTGTCTGACTTCAACTCAGGTCATGATCTCACAATCTGTGAGTTCAAGCCCCACGTCGGGCTCTGTGCTGACAGCTCAGAGCCTGCTTTGGATTCTGTGCCTCCCTCTCTCTCTGCCCCTCCCCTGTTTGCACTCTCACTCTCAAAAATAAATAAATATTAAAATAAATAAATATTTTTAAAAATTTTAACATAAATAAAATAAAATAAAATAAAATAAAATAAAATAAAATAAAATAAAATAAAATAAAATAAAGAAACTGAAAGAAATGGGTACATATATTTCCAGTACATGTGACAGAACTGCATTTGCCTCATATTCAGTGAGCTCTTACAAATCAATAAGAAAAAGATTAATGGAGGGGAGCCTGGGTGTCTCAGTAGGTTAAGCGTCCGACTTTGGCTCAGGTCATGATCTCATGGTTCGTGAGTTCGAGCCCCGCATGGGGCTCCATACAGACAGTGAGGAGCCTGCTTGGGATTCTCTCTCTCCCCACCTCTCTGGCACTGGCCCACTCTCTCAAAATAAATAAACATTAAAAAAAAAAAAGAAAAAAGGTAAATTGCCATAAAAATGGTTACAGACTTGAGTCAATATGGAGAAGAGAAAATTACTATAAACATGAGAAGATACTAACATCTTACAATGTTAGCTAATGAAGATGCTAACAATGTTAATGATTCAAGAAATGTAGCTTAAAACCATGATATCCTATTGTTGCCTGGATTTAAAAGGCTGACATCATGCAGTGTTAGCTAGAGTGTGGGTAAACAGGCATTCTCATCCACTGGAGAGCTTTAGCCACATCCAAATTTTCCTATTTTTCAAAATTGCAAGTTCAGTTCTTGGCATTTACACACTGCACAAGGGTACAAAGGCATATGTAAATGAGTATCTGTTATGGCGTGATTGTAAGAACAAAAAACAAACAACGGTCAACAGAGACCTAGTTACTTAAAATATGGTACAACATAATATTGAAAATACAGCTGTTAAAAGGAATGGGACAGATGGGTAAATAACAATATGAATAAATATAAATAGCGTGTGTGTGTGTGTGTGTGTGTGTGTGTGTGTGTGTGTGTGTAAAATGCAAAAGAGAAGAAAATAAAGCAAAACCAGGGGTGCCTGGGTGGCTGGTTGGTTAAGCATTTGACCCTTGGTTTTGGCTCAGGTCATGATCCCATGGTTCATGAGTTTGAGCCCTGCATCAGGCTCTGCAGTGACAGCCCGCTTGGGATTCTCTCTCTCCCTCTCCCTGCCCCTCCCCCACTTGCACTGTCTTCATCTCTCTCAAAATAAATAAAAAAACTTTACAAAAATTTTAAAGAATCCAATTCAATTAATTGAACAGAATGTATAATAAAATACATTTTTAGTGTTAAGGTAAAGTATGTTTGCATGTGCATAGGGTAAAAGTTAGGAAAGGACATACACCAAACTGTCATGAATATGTACAAAGGGTAAACAGCAAGCAGGAGAGTGGAGGAACATATCCCAAAAGAGGGCATTTACATTTTACACCATATACTTCCGCACTCTTAAAATTTCCAGTGACAACCACATATTTATAATTTTTTTTTTAATTTTTTTTTCAACGTTTATTTATTTTTGGGACAGAGACAGAGCATGAACGGGGGAGGGGCAGAGAGAGAGGGAGACACAGAATCGGAAACAGGCTCCAGGCTTCGAGCCATCAGCCCAGAGCCCGACGCGGGGCTCGAACTCACGGACCGCGAGATCGTGACCTGGCTGAAGTCGGACGCTTAACCGACTGCGCCACCCAGGCGCCCCTCACATATTTATAATTTTTAAGCTAATAAGAATATCTTAATATGGAAAAACTTCTGGAACTTAATGTCCTTCAGCAAGTAAACTATAACACTGAGTAAACATCCTCGATTATTACTCACTTTACTTTTCAATCGCTCTCGGTTTCAATATGAAATTACCTTACCAGCTGATCTCACATGAAACATTAATAAAAGAAATCTCTGCTTTCTTCTTCCACTGTTGCTGACAGGCAGATTAAATGTTCCAATTATCTTCTCAGATGTACTATTTCTAAATCCAAATCCTTGGAAATGATCAATATTCCCTAGGATAAACTAGAAGGAAACACGAATATCTGTTGGTCACCATTTTTAAGTCCTAACTTTCTAGGCTTTCCTCCCTTCAGGAATCTCTAAAAATATATACGTTATGCCTCAGAGCCTTTGGACCCATGCAGTTAACCATGCAGAACAAGCTTATTAATTTGACTTTCTCAGTGAACATAATGATCAAATCATTCTAAATGAGCAGGAAGCCAGGGCAAAGTCCAAGTTAGAGGTTAGCATTGATTTGACTTTACATCTAACCCTAACTCTTATTTTTCCAAGCATTCCAGGAAAGTTTGGGCAATAGGGAGCCAGTTAACTTTAATCACTCATGCTGCTAGATCCCTCAAACAGCCATAACATTTAAACTAAAAAGCGCCCCATTAAACCTCTTACATCTGATTATTTCATAGATTGCTATTAATCTGCATTTGTACAGCATCATTTCTCTAATGCACACAAAGAAACCAGCACAGCAGAGATCAGTAGACTAAGATTATTATCAGCCAGCATTCGTTTGAGTCAGTAGGACAAATCCACATTCTGTTATAGGAGACCACAATTCCCCTTGAGGTTGGTGAGGGAGAGAGTTGTTTTTTGTTTGGAACCCTGTTGAACACGTTCACATTTTCTGAGCTCACTTTGAAGATAGCTTTACATGTTCAAGATCATTTATTCACCATTTATTACTAGGTATCAACTACCATTTATAAAGTGCTTATTATAAACAGGAAGATCTTTAAGTCCTTTTATCTCATTTACTTCTCCTCCTCTCTGCTGCTTTCAGACCATGACCCCCGCCCCAAACACACACCTAAAAACAAAGCACATGTCTGTGCCTATACCACCTGCTACCTACCCTCCTACAGTTGTGAACCACCCCCCAGGTATTCTCTTTCATCTCTCGATTTCTGTACCAACTTCTACTCCTGCAATCATTCCAGGTAACATTGACTTAGTATTGGATGATGCATCCATACTCTGGCATTTTAGTTCCTGGATCTCTTCACTTCCAGTAATCTTGTCACTCCCCTACCTCAGCCTCCTTCTTCAATGGTCCCACCTAGACTCTAATTATACAATTACCACTAAGTGTATAATTCCTAGAATCTTCACTTCAAGCTTTCCACTAGACTGCCACCACTGATTCGGTTTTCTTTTTTTTTTCTCTCTCTCTCTCTCCCTCCCTCTCACTCTTCTCTGGTAAAGATCCTATTATTCAACCCCATCAAGAATTCCAAATCATTGGCTTTTTTTTTTAATGTCTTATCCCATAGCCCTCCTTACACAGCATCGGTTCCACAGCCTTGCATAAACATCCAACTCCTTCATCCCACTCTCCCTCACCAAAGTCATTTCCTATTCTCCACCTTCTCTGTGCCTACATGCAATTGGCTAGAACAAAATAAAGGAAAAAGGCTCATTTTTAAATTTGTGTCCTCACTTCCCAATGGGCCTTCCTTTCCCTTCTCAGTTTATTACATCACACTCTAAAATGACTTCAACGAAGCTCCTCTCTTGAGATCTCCAGTACCCTTCCCATTCTCAACTAATAACTTTGCTTCTAATTTCACTAACAGTGGAAACAAGTAGAGAAATTCCTCATTCCACTACCATGTTATCTATGTCCACCTGTTCTGCTTCCTCTCTCTCCTGCATCATCGATTTGTTTTCTTTCTACTAGATCATTTGTAATAGTCTTCAAATACTCTATAGAAAGTCCCTTTAAAAAATTCCACCCCTTGACCCAACATCCCTTTCTAGTGACCACCCCATGTGTCTACATATCTTTAGGGGAAAAAATCCTCAAAACAGTTGTATCTCTCTATTTCTTTCCCTCCCCCTTTCTCTTCAATCCATCCCAACCAGTCTTGCATCCTCAAGTCCCCACTCAAACCATGATGATCAGACATGTTCATGACCTCCAAGTTGCCAATCCCATGATCATTTCTCAACATTCATTGTTCTCAACTCTGCAGTGGCATTTGACCCAGCTGATCACATCCTTCTCCTTGAAAAGCTTTCCTCCCATGACTCCTGGGATATGCTATTCCTTTGGTGTTTCTCCAATCCTCCTTGGTTTCCCTTGCTGGATGATCTTTTCCCTGGGCTCTCGAGTCTGGGGAAAACCAGGACTCAGTCTGTGACCTTTCATTTATTCTTTAGTGATCTTAGCAAGTATTATGATCTTATCTATACTCATGATTCTAAAATGTATATCTACAAAGCTATGCCCTCTCCCTTGAGATCCAGAACCAAGCATTCAAACTGTCTATCAACATCTCCATCTAGAAATGTCAACCTTAACATGCCAAGGAAGAATTCTTGTCACACACACACACGTATACCACAAGCACCACAACAAAAAAATGCTCTTCAATCATGTCTTTCCGTCTCAGGAAATGACATCAGCATCACCTCATTTATCCTGAATACTTCTCTTGTACATCCCATATCCAACCAACCAGGACATCCCACCAAGCCAACACTTAAAAATCTGACCACTTCTCATAACCTCCCAGTTACCACTTCAGTCCAGTCCACCATCTCATGCAATAACATCATAACTAGTTTCTCTGTTTTTCCTAAGTCATAAGCCCATCTTCTCTGGTACCATCTAAGAGGTCTCTCTAAAGAGGACATTATCACTTCCCCCTTAAAACCCTGCAATAACTTCCAATTACCATTAGAAAAAAAAATTGAAACTGCATGGTCTGACTACTTCTCTGACTCCATGTGCTACTATTTTTTCTATCATTGACTTTACTTCCACCGCCCTGGCATCTTTGCCATTCCCTCCTTACCCTGCCATAAGGCCTTTGCAGTTACTGTATCCTCTTCCTGGAACATTCTGCATTTAGCTGTTATATGGTTCACTTCCTCACTTTATTTAGGCCTCTACTCAAAAGTCACCTCATATAAAGGTCTTCTTAGATCTTTCTAAGAATTCCCCATTAGTCAATATTTCTCAGTTGCACCACTTTATTTTACGGAATCAATCTTTTACCGAGTCAATCTTCCAGCATCCTTACAGATAATAGAAACTACCTGAATCCAGATCTGTCCATACACCCACCAAAGGAAAGCAAGAAAAACCATCCATAACCCACACCCAGAGAATAACTAGGAGTTAGATAAAATTGTGAATTTCAATTTACATATAAGTAATAAAATAAAGAACCCAACATAGCCAACCTCAGAATTAGACATCAACCATGTAGAAAATAGAAGGAGATAGTGGAGTCCTAGAAGTGGTTGAAACAAACAAAAATCTCTTCTGAAAAGAAAAGCTACCTACTAAAAGGCTAGTGAACTGAAGAAAACAGAAAGGAAACACTTTTTTTTTTATACAAAAGAGTAAGATTACTAAATAAACTTTAAAATGCAGATTCGTTGGGATGCCTGGGTGGCTCAGTTGCTTAAGCATCTGACTCCTGGTTTCGGTGAAGGTCATGATCTCTCAGTTTAGGGAGTTCAAGCCCTGCATCGGGCTCTATATGTTGACAGTGTGGACACTGCTTGGGATTCTCTCTCTCCCTCTCTCTCTGCCCCTCCCCCCACTCACGCTGTCTCTCTCAAAATAAATACACTTTTTAAAAGAATAAATAAACAAAATGCAGATTCTTCAAGAGAGAAATAAAACAAGAGACAAAAACCCTTACTAGCAAATATACTCAAGAAAAAAATGACATAGCATAAGTAAAATAAGAAAATTATAGAGTAAAGAATATTGAAACAGAAGATATGCTTAATACCAAAAGACAATCTTTCATTAACTCTAAGCAAATAAATTTGAAAACCTAGATTAAAGGGATGCTTTCCAAAAAAGATGCACTTTCCCTAATTTGATCCCAATCAGATAGTAACTCAAATATCAATTTTCATAGAATAGAGAAAATTATTCCCTCAGATAAAAACTACCCCCCAAAAGAAGCACCAGACCTATGTGGCTTTATGACAGAAGTTCTACCAAATCTTCAAATAATTTGTAATCTCTATGCTACTTAATTATTCCAGAACATAGAAAAAGAATCATAAGCTGTTGCCAAATTTGTTTTATGTAGCAGCTATAATACTGATACCTAACTTGACTTCATAATAGATTGCACAAAAAATAACTACAGACAAACCTCACTTATAAAATGGCCTTCAGGGCATTCAAAGAATACCATTCTTTGCAAATTGGTGCAGCCACTCTGGAAAACAGTATGGAGGTTCATCAAAAAACTAAAAATAGAACTACCCTATGACCCAGCAATTACACTACTAGGTATTTATCCAAGGGATACAGGTATGCTGTTTCAAAGGGACACATGCACCCCAATGTTTATAGCAGAACTATCAACAATAGCCAAAGTATGGAAAAGGCCCAAACGTCCATTGATGGATGAATGGATAAAGAAGATATGGTATATATATACAATGGAGTATTATTTGGCAATCAAAAAGAATGAAATCTTTCCATCTGCAACTATGTGGATGGAACTAGAGGGTATTATGCTAAGCGAAATTAGTCAGAGAAAGACAAATATTGTATGACTTCACTCATAGGAAGACTTTAAGATATAAAACAGATGGACATAAGGGAAGGGAAGCAAAAATAATATAAAAACAGGGAGGGGGGTCAAAGCAAAAGAGACTCTTAAATACAGAGAACAAACAAGGGTTACTGGAGGGGTTGTGGGGGTGGAGATGGGCTAAATGGGTAAGGGGCACTAAGGAATCTACTCCTGAAATCATTGTTGCAGTATATGCTAAGTTGGATGTAAAATAAAAAAATAAATTAAAAAAATAAAATAAATGTTTCTGGAAGGAAGGAAGGAAGGAAGGAAGGAAGGAAGGAAGGAAGGAAGGAAAGAACACAGGGAGGAAGGGAGAAAACAAACCATTTCTGGGGCACCTGGGTGACAAAGTCAGTTAAGCATCCAACACCATCTCGGCTCAGGTCATGATCTCCTGGTTTGTGAGTTTGAGCCCCACATCGCGTTCTGCTCTGGGAGCACAGAGCCTGTTTGGGATTCTTTCTTTCCCTCTCTCTCTGCCTCCCTCTATCTATCTCTCTCAAAATAAATAAATAAAGTCCCTCCCCAAAAATAATACCTTTCCTGATTTAAAAAAACAACCACATGGGGCGTCTGGGTGGCGCAGTCGGTTAAGCGTCCGACTTCAGCCAGGTCACAATCTCGCGGTCCGGGAGTTCGAGCACCGCGTCAGGCTCTGGGCTGATGGCTCAGAGCCTGGAGCCTGTTTCCGATCCTGTGTCTCCCTCTCTCTCTGCTCCTCCCCCGTTCATGCTCTGTCTCTCTCTGCTCCTCCCCCGTTCATGCTCTGTCTCTCTCTGTCCCAAAAATAAAATAAAATAAACGTTGAAAAAAATAAAAAATAAAAAAACAACCACACAATAAAATAGAAATTAAAGGATATTTCCATGTGTGTTGTGTGTGTGTATCCCTCAGTCACAAAGCTAACATCTTATTTAATAAGGAAACACTCAAATCATACTGCTAAAGTCTGGAATGAGCCAAGGATACCCATTATCTCTACATAACATGATATTAGAGGAGGCATTAGCCAACACAATCAGACAACCAGACACACAGGCCAATGGAACAGAACTGAGAACCCAGAAATAAATCCACTGCATATATAGTCAACTAATATTTGACAAGGGAGCCAAGATTATTCAATGAGGAAAGGACACTCTCTTTAATAAATGATATTGAAAAAACTGGATAACCACACACAGAGTAATATTGGACCCCTGTCTTACACCACTCACAAAAATTAATTCAAAAAAGATTAAGATTTAAACATAAGAACTGAAATCATAAACTCCTATAAAAAAAAAAAGTACAGGGATAAGGTTCTGTGACTCTGGCCCTCAGAATGATACTTTGGATATAACACCAAAAACACAGCAAGAAAAGCAAAAATTAATAAGTGGTATGACATCAAATGGCACAGTTTCTGCACAGCAAAAGAAACAATCAACAAATGAAAACACAACCTAAGGAATGGGAAAAAACACTTGCAAAACATACATCTGATAAGGGGTTAATATTCAAAATATATTAAAAAAACTCATGTAACTCAATAGCAACAACAAACAACCTGGTTAAAAAATGGGCACAAGACCTGAATAGACACTTTTCCATAGATGACATACAAATATTTGGCTACCAGGTACATGAAAAGATGCTTGCTATCACTAATCATCAGAGAAACGCAAATCCAAACCATAATGAGGCATCACTTCACACCTAATAGAATGGCCATCACCAAAGAGTCAAGCAATAACAAGTGCTGGCAAGGATGCAGGAAAAGGGCAACTTTTGTGCACTGTTGGTGAATGTAAATTCTACAGCAACTATAGAAAATGGTATGGGGCGCCTGGGTGGCGCAGTCGGTTGAGCGTCCGACTTCAGCCAGGTCACGATCTTGCGGTCCGTGAGTTCGAGCCCCGCGTCAGGCTCTGGGCTGATGGCTCAGAGCCTGGAGCCTGTTTCCGATTCTGTGTCTCCCTCTCTCTCTGCCCCTCCCCCGTTCATGCTCTGTCTCTCTCTGTCCCAAAAATAAATAAACATTGAAAAATTAAAAAAAAAAAAAAAAAAAAAAAAGAAAATGGTATGGAAGTTCCACAAAAAATTCAAAATAGAATTACCATATGATCCGGCAATCCCACTTCTGGGAATATATACAAAGGAAATGAAAACGGGATCTCAAAGAGATATCTGCACTCTTCTGTTCGTTGAAGCATTATTTGAAACAGCCAATACATGGAAACAAGCTAAGTGTCCATCAACAATAAAGATGTGGTATACATATACATACACATATATACATACATATATACATATAATGGAATATTTATTATTCAGCCATGAAAAAGAAGCGAATCCTGCCTTTTATAACAACATGAATGAAACTTGAAGGCATTATGCTAAGTGATATAAATCAAAGACAAGTGATATCACTTATATGTGGAATCTTAAAAAAGCTGAACTCACAGAGACAGAATAGTGGTTGCCAGAGGCTGAGGAATGGGCGAAAACAGGGAGATGTTAGTAAAAGGGTATAAATTATAAATTACAAATTATAAATCAGTTCTAAGATGAAGAAGTTCTAAGGATCTAATATACAGCATGGTGATTATAGCTAACAATACTATATTAATATACCTGAAAGCTGTGAGGAGAGTACACCTGAAAAGTTCTCATCACAAAAAAATAAATGGTAAGTATTTGACATGATGGAGCTGATTTGAGGGTGGCCATCATTTCACAACATGTAAATGTACCAAATAAAACACACTATACACTTCAAACTTATGCAATGTTATATGTCAATTCTATCTCAATAAAGCTGTGGGGGGAAAGTCAGTCCTTCTTGGGTTTTATGACCTGCTACAGGGGAAGATCAGAAAGTCCTTCCTGTACATGCCATTTCTCAAATTCCTTTAGCTTAAAATATTCGACATGCCACGGTGCCATATTCTGAGGTAGCATGTCTTGAACCCCATCACAGACCATGAAGAACAGTAATCCCTAAGAGTTGGGAATCAAATGGAGTGAGTTGAATGGTTACTCCAGCTTACTGCCTGGGGAGATTTTCTAGACTTAGAAAGGGGTAACCCAGGAACAGCTTGACAGTCTCTCTGGGTTGAGAAGACAAAGTTGGGAGTCCCAGGAGACCAAGCTAGGTAGAGTTCACAGGACAGATTACAGGAGAGGAGAGAACTGCCTAGAGAGAGCCCTCTGGAGATTTCGAGAGGGTCCCCTTTCAGCCTTCAGCTGAGTACTGATTAGCACATGTAAAGAATTAGAAGAAACAAGAGTTAGAACTCAGTTTAACTTTACAATAATAATATTAATGGAGTCAGAATATACTACCTCAAAATATGACACCTTGGCATATTGAATATTTGAAATAGCAGATACAGGAAGAATTCTCTGTATTCCTCCTTTTCCTCTGAAATAGGTCACACATAATACCCTCTTGTGAGAGGTACCCTTCCTTAGCCTCCTTATAAGGAGCATCCTTACCTGTGAAGACAGGGAGGCCAAAAGAAATCCAAACACAGAGCCAGTGTTCAGTTTCCCAGTTTACTACCCTTCGCTCATACCCTTTTGTCCTAAAACTTTTTTTTTTTTTTTATTACTCTTCACCAAACCTAGTATAGAAACATTCAGACTTAACTATTTCTTCAGGTCTTCAATTCCTTATGAAGGCTCTTGTGTCATATAAAACTTATATTAAATAAATTTGAATGCTTTTTCTTATCATTCTGCCTTTTGTCCATCCAACTCACAGAGCCCCAGCCAGAGAACCTAAAAGGGTGCTAGGAAACTGAAACTTTCCTCCCTTATATTATTTCGAAAATATTTATTAAATTATAATATGTGAAACTAGTGAGAAAAAGGTAAGATACTCCCTATCATTTCCCATTATTTACTCCTTAAGGTTTATCAGTAAAGGACAAAATAATTTAGTAAAGAATATGCTTTAAAAAATAAAACTTGAGGGGCACCTGGGTGGCTCAGTCAGTTAAGCATCCAGCTCTTGATTTCGGCTCAGGTCATGATCTCACAGTTCATGAGATAGAGCCCTACATCCAGCTCTGTGCTGACAGTGCGAAACCTGCTTGGGATTCTCTCTTTCCCTTTCTCTCTCTGCCCCTCCCCTGCATGTGCTCTCTCTCTCTCTCAAAAATAAACAAACATTTAAAAAATTTAAATACAAATAGGGGCGCCTGGGTGGCGCAGTCGGTTAAGCGTCCGACTTCAGCCAGGTCACGATCTCGCGGTCCATGAGTTCGAGCCCCGCATCGGGCTCTGGGCTGATGGCTCAGAGCCTGGAGCCTGTTTCCGATTCTGTGTCTCCCTCTCTCTCTGCCCCTCCCCCGTTCATGCTCTGTCTCTCTCTGTCCCAAAAATAAATAAATAAATAACGTTGAAAAAAAATTTTTTTTTTAATTTAAATACAAATAAAAAAATAAAACTTGCTTTTTTTTATTTTTTCTTTAACTTTTATTCATTCTTTTGAGAGACAGAGGTGAGTAGGGGAGGGGCAGAGAGAGAGGGAGACACAGAATCCAAAGCAAGGTCCAGGCTCTGAACTGACAGCACAGAGCCCAACATGGGGCTTAAACTCACAAACCATGAGATCATGACCGGAGCTGAAGGCAGATGCTTAATTGACTGAGCCACCCAGATGCCCCTAAAACCTGATTTTAAAGAAGTTTGGGGGCACCTGGGTGGCTCAGTCAGTTAAACGTCTGACTTTGGCTCAGGTCATGATCTCATGGTTCATGGGTTCACACCCCGCATTGGGCTCTGTGCTGACAGCTCAGAGCCTGGAGCCTGCTTTGGATTCTGTATCTCCCTCTGTCTGTGCCCTTCCCAGTTTATTCTCTCTCTCTTTCAAAAATAAACATTTTTTAAAAAATTATAAATAAATAAATAAATAAATAAATAAATAAATAAATAAATAAATAAAAACAAAGACACTTGTTTCTGGGGCATCTGGGTGGCTCAGCAGTTAAGCATCTGACTTCATCTCAGGTCATGATCCTATGGTTCCTGAGTTCGAGCCCCGCATTGGGCTCTCTGCTGTCAGTATGGGGTCTGCTTGGGATTCTCTGTTCCCCCCTCTCTGCCTCTGCCTCTCTCTCTCTCTCTCAAATAAATAAAACATTAAAAAATTTTTTTTAATAAAGAAGTTTGTTTCTATTAAGTTAATCTCTATTTATCTTTGATGCATCTACTTCAGTCTGGCTTGCTCCAATGGTTGAATAATCCTACCTAGAAGTATGCCTTTCATAGTTGGAAAGAACTAGTCACACATTTAATTATGCTTTCTCTCTGGCTGCCTGCCAAAAGCAATCACAGTTCAATATTACAGCTTCTCCTTCAGAAGTAATTAAGAAGTTAATCTTACTTAGAACACATAATTACCCAGCAGACCACAGAATCAACTTATCTACTTGTCATGAGTTAAAGCTCAAAGAAGCAGTACCACACTGAACGGCAACATCCAAACTGTCTCTGTAGCTATCCCATCAGCACCATTTGGAAATGTGTGGAGTCCATCACCACCCACCCATCACTGGAAACCAAGCCTCCCCAGCTTCTTTGAAGCATCAGGAAGCAATGGAACTGAAGCCCATGAAGGACACTGGGCACAAGCCATTGAAGTTCCTAGTCTGTCAGGATAACAAGGGATACATCTGAAGAACCAAGGAGCCCTCTGGAGCTCTAAACTGCAGAATATTCTGGGGCGTCTGGGTGGCTCAGTCAGTTGAGCGTCCAACTTCGGCTCAGGTCATGATCTCACGGTTCGTGGGTTCAAGCCCCGCGTCAGGCTCTGTGCTGACAGCACAGAACCTGGAGCCTGCTTCGAATTCTGTGTCTCCCTCTCTCTCTGCTCCTCCCCCACTCATGCTCTGTCTCTCTCTCTCCTTCAAAAATAAATTTAAAAAAATTTTTTTAAACTGCAGAATATTCTTTTACTGCTCCTCAGCACCAGCCAGGGGTGAGGTGTTATTCACACGTAATCCCTTTCAAACATCAGTCAACCATTAGAGGAAAGACCCTTCTGCTTCATTTGACACTGGTATGCCAAGGGCCTACTATGTGACTTACTTAACATGGAAAGCATTTCTTCACTTCATTACCTATACCCATGGATGGGGGAGCCAGAAATATTCTAGAATGTATGGATCCTTCAAGAAAGCACCCACACCTGATCAAGGTGCTGCCCACTCTGTGTCATGGTCCTCAGGGCCTAATAGGCTGAACACAATCAAAAGTCAGAATTTTTTTTGTTAAGTTCATTTATTTATTTTGAGAGAGAGAGGGGACACATGCACATGCAGGAGAGGGAGAGAGAGAGGGAGAGAGAATCCCAAGCAGGCACTGCACTGTCAGCGTAGAGCCTGATGTGGGGCTTGAACTCATGAACTGCGAGATCATGACCTGAGCCCAAACCAAGAGTCAGATGCTTAACCGACTGATCCACCCAGGTGTCCCAAAAGTCAGACTTTTCTTAAAAGTGCAGACCTGTGGCCATCTGAACACACCATTTTTGGGTAAACTATTGTTCTTTTCAGAAGCCAACAGCCACTTTTAGCGACCTATTGTCTCTCCAAGCTGGCTCTTGGCACAAATTCTGAAATTCTTAAGAATGTTGCAGAAACTAAAGGCATCTGAAATTGACACTGCAGCAGAAAACTCCAAGGCTATTCCCAGCCAGTGATAGCAGGCCTCATACTATAAGGCTTTTTCAATAGTTGAGCCCCTAGAAACCTGCCGTGTACACAACACTATACTAAAGAATGTAGAGATTTATGAAGGAAAATATACTGTTTCTGTCCCCAAGAAACATATATTCTCTCCTAATATCCTAATATCAGAGGTACTCTTAACTACAGCTGCACCTGAACTTTAGCTAAATTATTTCAACTACTGCAGGAGTCTAGTGGTGAGGCTGGGTGGCTAAAATAATTCTTCTACTTATTTTCCCATATTAGTCTCATGAGTTTTGTCTCATTGTGCATTTGGATTTTACATTATTTAAAGAAAATCAACATGTTCCTTTTTTAAAAAAATCACTTCTTGGAAAACAAATTGACAATTCTCTTTTTCCTATGTTACCTTAGAATGAGCGGCTCCCCTAGGGTGACTTCACAGGTAATTCAATTTCATATGAAATTTACCAAATAACACAGGTCTGATGTGCTCTGCAGAACATTCCATATAGCCCAAATCCCTATCTGCCTGCAGTTTTCAAACATAATGCCACATGAACAATTGGCATGTTGAAGAACAGGGGAGGATGGTCCCCTCAGTGAATCAGCAGAATTTATAGAGAAAGCCTACCAGCTGACCCAAATTGGAGCTGTCATCCTCCATATCCCAGCTGGGGGGCCTATCACCTGTGTAGTTCAATAAAGACCTTAAAAGTACTGTTTAGATAAGCTTAAGATATAGACCTTCACCAGAATTAGAGGAACTACTGCCATAATCTAAAACCTTTTATGATAATCCTGAGACTCGGCAAAGTAGGAGGCAAGAAAGAAAAGAGAATGCATTGCAACCAAATATCTCCACCCCAGTGAGAACTCTGAACTATTCATTGCTTTTTTAAATTTTTTATACGTTTATTTATTTTTGAAAAAAGGGCGGGGGGCAGAGAGAGGGGACAGAGGATCCGAAGGAGGCTCTGCTGTCAGCCCAATGTGGAGCTTAAACTCACAAACCGTGAGATCATGACCTGGGCTGAAATCGGACACTTAACCAACCGAGCCACCCAGGCGCCCCTCATTGATCATCTATGTTATATATTTCTTTCTCCCTTTTTTTGTAACTAAAAGGGATAGTAAATCTTTCATTCCAACTGCAAAACTCGAAATATTTTATCAATAAACAATTATTGAGCATGGACTCCGTGTAGGACATTGTCCCTGTTCTGCAAATTTCTTAGAGCAATATACCTGAACAGCTAAATTCTACAAAGATTTTCTAAGTATATACCTTGTGTTTTGGCATCCTTTTAAAATCCAACTGCTCCAAACAAAAAGACGAAAGAGAAAGCTACAAGTTTGTGTGTACTAAACATAGCTGCAAAAACACCTCTTTCATAACATGTGATTTAATCAATTTAGGCAAGTGCCTTTGGTCAGATTTGGGTAACTAAGAATACGCATGGAAAAGTAAATCTTGACCCAGTTCTATCATTAACCAACTGCTGAAACCTTTTGTTCCCTTATTCTCTCTCTTGTTCTGCCCCTCTTCCTTACTTTCCATAAACCAGCCAAAGTATTCAACCTTCTGATTATTACAGTTAAAGAGACTGCTACTCCAGATATTAACTATCTATAAAAGTAACTCCCAGCAAAATTCTCCCTGTCTCTCAAAGGTAAGGAGATATGTGCCCATCCTTTTTGTATCTTCTGTCACTAAGCTACACATGCCTCAAGCAGGGACAATGGGCTTATTTACCTGACCATCTTTGGAACCAGGTATAGTGCATGTGCATAACAGCTACCAAGCATCAATAAATGTTAGCTCAATAAACTTCCCCTCAATCATCTAGCTTTATACCTCTACATGTTAAATGTTGAATTTGTATTGATTGGCTGAGAGAAACTCTTATTTTGCCGATCATTAGAGAAAAAGAGTTACCATCAAATTTGCACTGCCATTGTTCAGGCTGTTATATCTTCAAGCTAGCAAAAGCCAGTCTATGTAATAAGCAGAAATAAACATTAATGAAGACAGTGCACTTACAATATGAAAGCATTTCTTAGTCAACTGTCCATTACTCTGCCCTTTACTCCCTGCAATAATCATTTGTTTAATATTTGCCAACCATAATGAGTTGAATAATGATGTGCTATAATGATGACTGTTTGGTGACTGTTCCAATTATAATGATGAGAAGGGGCATTTACTTATGTTTAGAAAAGAACCTGGCAAAGGCAGCACAGTAGAGGGGATTCAGCTGGGACTGAACTCAGGGTGCCTGATTATCGTGGCCATTTAGCTATTCAAAGAGTGCAAAGGAACCTACAGTGTTCATCCACTTTAGTGGAGAGGCATCTCTCCTCCTGAAACTGCCTTCCAGCTGCATAATTTTTGAACTACAGAGCTCTAAAAAGAGATTTCAACCCCTCAGTAAAGATTCCCTGAGCATCTGCTACATCTCAGACACTACTAAACACAAATGAATAAGACCTCAGACACTCACAGTCTGGTCCAAAGGTTGGCAAACTTTGTAAAGAGCCAGATGGTAAACATTTTAGGTTCTGCAGGCCATACAGTCTCTGTGGCATTCAACCAACTTTGCATGTAGTGCAAAAGCAGCCTTATAATATACATAAACTATTGAGCATGGCTGTGTTCCAATAAAGCTTTATTTTCAAAAGTAGGCATTTGGCCAGGTCTGGCCCACAGGGTATAGTTTGCCAATTACTGGTCTAATCTACATGTCAGGTACACTTTTTTAAAAAAGCAAAACAGTGAGATCTGTATTCATGAAGTTGTCCTTCTTGTATCTGTACAATATTTCAGAATTCATGAAGCTATTTCATGTCTGATGCCTCAAAATTTAATCTTCATACCAACACACAGCCAGGGCTGGAACTAGGATTTAAGCTTCTGCCTAATAGGCAGCAATTACTATGTGTTCACCAAAATTCATTTCCTCTTCCTCCAGGGCACACACCAGACTACACTTCCCAGGATCCTTTGTGGTTAGGTCTGGCCATGTGCTTAGGCTCTAGCCAATAGAATTTAGGCACTGCCCATTAAAAACTTCCTCATAAAAATCTGCACAGGACTGTCTATTTTGTTTTCCCCTTTCGGTTGCCTGGAAAGGAGACACACCTCAGGTAACCTTGTGAGTCATATGTTGACAACAGCAGAACCACAAAATAGAAGGAGCCTGAGCCCCTGAATCACCACCTGGAAGAGAGCCACTCATCCAGGAACACCTGTGAAAGCAGCAAGAAATGTGTCTTAAGCCCCAGAAATACACAGATTTAATAATGTTACAATAGCTAGTACTGCCTTAACTAATACAGCTGAGGCATAGAAGATGAGTTTACCGTGCTAATGAGGCAGAAGAGATCATATTTCTGACAAAGGAAATATCAAGAAAAACAAAGGATGCCTTCAAGAAAGAACAAATTGTTGTAAATGGTTTGACAGTAAACTAGCAAGGCTGTGGAAGGAGAGGCAGAAAAGATAAACAGCGGGAAAGGACGACACTGAAGGAAAAGGACTGGGAAAGAACAAAAGACAGCAATTAGACACTGAACCAGAGGAAGAGGCTGGAAGCAGTGAGACCACCTCTAGGGTCTCAGAATAGCACTGGCCTAACCAGAGCACAGCTGGGAGCCAGCAAAAGAGTGGTTTGGTTTTTTTCTATGTAGCCAGATTGTTAACCAGATTTGATTTTTATCTTTTATAAATGTAATATAAGTTAATTATAAATGCACAAAGAAGTATGAAGAAAATCATACAGAATACTATAGTCAAAGATAACTGGTACTACTAGTCCAAGGCATAAACTTTTGAGCTTACGTTACCTTTTTTATGCACATACACTTAGGCATTAAGGAAAAAACTATCTACTGGGGCACCTGGGTAGCTCAGTTGTTTGGGTGTCCAACTCTCGATTTCAGCTCAGGTCATGATGCCAGCGTTGTGGGATCAAGTCCTGCACAGGGCTCTGCACTGACAGTATGAGTCTGTTTGGGATTGTCTCTCTCTCTCCCTCCCTTCCCCCCCGCCCCTCTCCCCTGCTCATGTACTCTCTCTCCTAAAAAATAAAAAAATAAAAATAAATTAAAAATAAAACCTATCTACTAGTGTACATTTAGGTTGTTCACCTTTTCTTGCTATTACAAAAAAAAAAAAAAACAACTTCAGTAAACATTCCTATCACCCGATCATTGTCCAAATGTGCAAGTACTTTTAAAGGAGTAGCTTCTGAAAGTAAAACCACCAAGCCAAAGGGTTTGTTTACTGTCAAACTGCCATCCAGAAACACTAATTCAAATTCCTACTGGCAGTATAAAAAAGTGCCCATTTTCACATACCTCTGCTGATACTACGTATCTGGGGTTTTTTGTTTGTTTTTTAATCCTTTGCCTGTCAGGTAAGGTAAAAACAAACCGTATCTCATTTTTTTAATTTTTGAAACACAGATAAACAAGCCCTCTTCTTGTATTTTTTAAAACATCCTCTCCAGGGGTGTCTAGGTGGCTCAGTCAGTTGAGCGTCATGGCTCAGGTCATGATCTCGCAGCTCATGGGTTCAAGCCCCGCGTTGGGCTCTGTGCTGACAGCTCAGAGCCTGGAGCCTGTTTCAGATTCTGTGTCTCCCTCTCTCTCTGCCCCAACCCACTCACATTCTGTCTCTGTCTCTCTCAAAAATAAATAAACATTAAAAAAAAAAACCTCCAGCCTGTGGGAAATCCTAAACACATAACACTTAGAAGTTATCTTTGGTAAAGGGACAGTTTGCTTAATTTATGCAATTGTCTAAGTGATTAGAAGCCAGGCGACTTTTTGATTTGAAAAACAGCATGAAAGAAGTTAAAACAAATGATTAAATATTAGTTCTTCTTAGGAGATATGAAGTATTGTGGGTAAGCTGTGATTATCAGAATAGAGTAATAAATTTCCACATTTACATACTCTAAATAATCTGTCTTGCTAATTAAAATCAACTAAGGATTTGTTTAACTGATTGTTTCCTGATGTTTTTATTTTGCATCTTTGTCATACATTTGACTTTGGTTTTGAGTATGTAGTAACTAGGCAAAAAGAGTAAGTATACAGGAATCAGAGGAAAAGACAAAAAGAAAACTGATACAGGTTGTCAATCCAGAGAGAAAGGGGTGTGTGTGTGTGTGTGTGTGTGTGTGTGTGTGTGTGTGTGTGTGTGTGTGTGTGTGTGTCACAGATACTAAAATGAGCAGGTATGTGTGATTAAGGGAAAGATATAACATTTAATTAAGGCTTATGTACCAACCACTGGGCAAGACTTGTCACACTCATCATCTCGTTAATCTTCGCAGTTCTTTGAAAGGCAAAGAATCAGTATTTTTTAAATGAGGAAAAGGAGTGCCAGAAAAATTGACACAGGTGATTACCTAAAAAATTAAGCTGTCATTAGAACTTTTTTTTTAATGTTTATTTATTTTTGAGAGAGACAGAGACAGAATGCAAGTGAGTTAGGGGCAGAGAGAGAGGGAGACACAGAATCCGAAGCAGGCTCCAGGCTCCGAGCTGTCAGCACAGAGCCCGACGTGGGGCTCGAACTCACAAGCTGCAAGATCATGACCTGAGCCAAAGTCGGATGCTCAACCGACTGAGCCACCCAGGCACCCCTGTCATTAGAACTTTCAGTTGTCTGCTACTATTTTACTCCAGATTCCATATTGTGCCCCCCACTGTACCAGAGCAGTGAATAAACCCTGGATTAGAACTTCTGGGGCTCACCCTGATACCAGCGTCCCTCTTTTATCACTGGGGATACAAGGAAACAAAGAAATGATAAAGTAAAAAACAGAACAGGTTGTGTGTGAGAATGGGGGAAGATTATAGCACTATGAATAAAAAACAAGAAAATAAATTAAGTGCTGAGTAAATGAGAAATTAAAGAAATTGAACAAAGAAGTGTCAACTTAAAATTGCATCCAAAAGACAATAATAAATGAGTATAGGATAAAGAAGTAGAACAGGGGCGCCTGGGTGGCTCAGTTGGTTAAGTGTCAGACTCTCAATTTCAGCTCAGGTCATGATCTCAAGGTCGAGGGACTGAGCCCTGCGTCAGGCTCCATGCTGAGCGTGGAACCTGCTTGAGATTCTTTCCCCTTCTGCCCCTCCCCCACTCATGTATGCACACTCTTTCTCTAAAACAAAACAAAATAAAGTAGCACAATAAAGCAATGGAATGGAATAAAAACGCATATTAGTCAAAAGAAGAAATTAAAAAATAGAAAAAGTAAAGCAATAACTAGAAGCCACAGAATTATAAAACCGGGTGGTTCAACCAAGAAATGTTATATCCAGCCCCTTAAACTTGACCTGTTCCTATGGAAAGGACCCATTTTCCATTCTGCTGCTACTCATTATCATATGCCACTTTCTCCACCACCCTCTTTAAATGCAGTGACCAAAACTGAACTCTGTCTTCAAGTAAGGGTGATATCCACCCACTGAAAAGAAACAGAATGTTAGCCAGGTCCCACGGCATTATTTCCACTGATCATTGACAACTTTAGAATTCATCGGTTTGTCGTTCTCTATGATCTTCAGGGCTTTTGCCAGACCTGCCAATATTTGTGATTTGTGTTGCTTTGGATTTGTTCTTATTTTTGTTTATGTTTACTTATATTTGATAAAGAGAGCGCAAGCGGGGGAGGGGCAGAGAGAGAGGGAGACACAGAATCTGAAGCAGGCTCCCCAACTTTGGGTTTGTTCTTAATGACACTCTCCTGAATTTGAACAAGAAAAATCGTGGAAGGCATCCTAGAAAGATCCCCTAGCCCAACATAAATGGCAGACAACTGCTCCAGCATCTTAACAACTAATATACATCAGAGCCAAAGTAATACCAACCATGGATCCTTATCTTCATGGACTCACATGTGGCTTCATAAATAAATATATTCTAAATTCTACTTCTGTGAAAAGAGAAAGGAAATAAGAAAACTAAGGCAAGGAAGGTTAGAAACTAAAAGGAGGACTTTGTGGAAGACTGATCACAACCAGTATAAGACTGAGTGCCCAGGGAGCACCTGTGTGACTCAGTCGGTTAAGCGTCCGACTTCAGCTCAGGTCATGATCTCGTGGTTTGTAGTTTTGAGCTCCTCATCAGGCTCTGTGCTGACAGCTCAGAGCCTGGTGCCTGCTTCAGATTCTGTGTCTCCCTTCCTCTTTGCCCCTCCCTCGCTCATGCTCTCTCTCTCTCTCTCAAAAAAAATAAATAAATAAACATTTAAAAATATCTTTTAAACAAAAAACCTCAACACCAATAGATTGCTCACAGTATAAGAGGCATTTAGTGACTAAGTCCAGGCTGAAGTCCTATCTTGTGTTCATATGGGGGCTCAACAAGTAGCAATAGGAAGGTAGGTTATGAAATGGCCCACACAATTTATGTTTTTCATTGTCCTTGTTGCTCACATAAAAATTTAATTCCCTATGAGACCTGAAGTATGGTGTGGCTCCTCTGTACGTGTGTCCACATAAGTATGCACACTCCTGGAAGAATGTAAGTCCAGATGTGAAAAAGAATCAACTGTGGTTACACCTGAGGAGTGAGAAAGGCAAGGGGAAATTTTACTTAGAACTCAATATAAATCAATATTGCTTGGTTTCTTAAAAACAGTCAGCAGGTATAATTTTGGACATTCAAAATAAAGAATAAAGAAACAAGCAAATAATGACGAATGAATTTAGACACGAGAGAAAAAATGTGCAAAGAGAAACTATAAAAGAGAGTAACACAACTGTCCTTTAAAGGGGTCTTATGGGGCGCCTGGGTGGCGCAGTCGGTTAAGCGTCCGACTTCAGCCAGGTCACGATCTCACGGTCCGTGAGTTCGAGCCCCGCGTCAGGCTCTGGGCTGATGGCTCAGAGCCTGGACCCTGTTTCTGATTCTGTGTCTCCCTCTCTCTCTGCCCCTCCCCCATTCATGCTCTGTCTCTCTCTGTCCCAAAAAATAAATAAACGTTGAAAAAAAAAATTTAAAAAAAAAAAAGGGGGGGGTCTTATTTTGTCCCTTCTCTTCTGATTTCCTATCTGCATTTGGGAGAAGGGGGGGCCTCAGACCCCTGGCTGTATATGTCAAGTTTTCTTTTCACATGTTACCTGGAAAACCAGACAGTACTGACATTGATTTTAAAAAGCAAGAATCAACAAGTCGCTGAATTAGATGAAAACCTTATATTACACACATCTACAACCATGACTTACTCTTTAAACAGATCAATAGAAACAATCATTTACCTTTCTTCAAAGAGATGGCTGAAGTAACTCTAGCTCACTCATGATAGCTTCTGTGTTGTTGACAAGTAATTAGAGATAGTAATGGATTGTTTGTCAAAACCTCAATGACTAGGGTTCATGGTCTTAATACGCCTGAACCAATTTCTCAAGTAGATTGCAGGACCCTTTATCAATCCTTCACAGGATTTTTTTCCCCAAAATACCACTTTTTTTTCCTTAAAATACCAGTCTTTTTCCCTAAAATACCACTTTTATATCACCTGTCAAATCCAAAGCTTATCATCTTCTTTCCTTCTTCATTAGATCCAACCCAAACTCCTCAGGGGGATATTAAAAGCCTTGCTTAGGGGCACCTGGGTGGCTAGTCTGACTCAATTTCAGCTCAGGTCATGATCACACAGTTGATGAGACCAAACCTCGTGTTGGGCTCTGTGCAGACAGGATGGAGCCTACTTGGGATTCTCTCTCTCCCTCTCTCTCTGTGCTCCTCCCTCACAAGGACTCTCTCTCAATAAACAAGTAAGTAAACATGAGGGAAAAAAACTTAAAAATAAATTAAAAACCTTTGCATGATCTGGCTCCACCCTAAGCATTCTTACCCCACTGCTTTCCTACACCAAACCCTGTTTATCTGCCTCACAAGTCTTTTGTCTCTTAATCAATAAGTACTCACTTGCAAGTCTATTTACTCAAGGGAACAGCATATGCAGAAAGCAGAAGTTAAATTAAGAGGTCTTTATAGAAATGGTAATGCTTTTTGTTTTTCTTTTAAACAGAGAAGACAATCAATTGTTTCTTGCCTATTTATATTACCAACTCCAAGTAAGTAACAGTATGGCTAAGAAAGAGAACATGACTGACTGCAAGTCCAGGCTCCAAAGTCTGCTCACAGGATCAAATGTCAGCTCTACTAATTACAAAATTACAGTATGATCTAGGGCAAGTTATTTTTCTCTCTGTACCTGAGATTCATCATCCCAAAAGCTGAGATAACAACTATGGTCATCTCATTGAGTTCTGATGAACATTGCTAGTTGTCAAAATTACTTTTAGGTACTCAGTTTTTTCGAATGAATTTGATGCCATCATCTGGTATAGAAATCTCCAGAATCCAACCTTTTCTTCAGATACCATGTTCTGAACCAGTACCCTTAATTAAAATTAAGCAATTAAAAATTAAATTAGGTGATTACTTGCTCTGGTGAACATTTATATAGTCATAATAACATAATTTTATGCAGTCATAGTATGTAAACTTTGCTTATTGATATTAAACTTTTAAAATCAACCTATGATTGAAACATGGAAGGAGTAATGATGAGAAGTTAGAGAGACAAGTGAGAGAAAGGATGGGTAAAGGGAGTACTATGGTCACAGGTAGAGTATTTCCATTTGGCAGAGTAGGAAAAAAAGTTAACTGAATTGTTAAAGTTACAAAGATAGCCAACCAATAAGGTAACTGAAAGAGATGTGGGGATGCTACTAGTGGGCTAATACCTCATCTACCGTAGAAGAAAATCAATAGAGAATATCAAAAATTGAAAAATCGATAGGTAGTAGAGTAAGTACATCATATAGAGATATGAAAGGAACACTAAAACCCTACAAAAAGGATAGTAAGACTTAAAAGTAATTTATTTAGGAAAGAAGTGAAGAGGGCTAAGAGATAAAATCATACTTCTTGTACTAGTTCTTTTATACTACTGTGTTTAAGATTTTCAACTGCTCTTGGGGCACCTGGGTGGTTGCCAGTTGAGCGTCTGACTTCAGCTCAGGTCATGATCTCGCAGTTCATGAGTTCAAGCCCCGCACTGGGCTCTGTGCTGACAGCTCAGAGCCTGGAGCCTGCTTCAGATTCTGTGTCTCCCTCTCTCTGCCCCTTCCCCGCTGATGCTCTGTCTCTCTCTGTCTCTCAAAAATGAATAAACATTAAAAAATTTTTTGAAAGATTTTCAACTGTTCTTAAACATAAGAAAATGTAACTCTTTTCTCGGAAGATGGTGGACATTCAGATGGAGCGTGCCTACCAAAAACAGTCAACCACCTTTCAAAATAAGAGGAAAATCCTGCTTGGAGAAACTGGCAAGTAGAAGTTCCCGTGGTACTATAAAAACATGGGTCTGGGCTTCAAGACTCCCAAGGAGGCCACTGTGGGTACCTACACTGACAAGACATGCCCCTTTACTGGTAATGCCATCTGAGGGCAGATTCTGTCTGATGTGGTGACCAAGATGAAGATGCAGAGGGCCACCGTCATCCCCTGAGACTACCTCCACTACATCTGACAGTACAGCTGCTTTGAGAAACACAAGAACATGTCTGTGTACCTGTCCCCGATTCAGGGATGTTCAGAATAGTGACACTGTCACAGTGGGCGAGTGCTAGTCCTTGAGCAAGAGTGTGCACTTCAACATGCTCAAAGTCATGAAGGCCACTGGCACCAAGAAGCAATTCTAGAAATTCTGGGACTATACATCTGCCCACACCCCACACCCCCAAATAAAGTTATTTTCCCAGAAAAAGAAAGAAAGAAAGAAAGAAAGAAAGAAAGAAAGAAAGAAAGAAAGAAAGAAAGAAAGAAAGGTAACTGAAAAAAATCTATTCATAATACCAACTGAAACCACAAGAATAAACCTAACAAGACATGTAAACAAGCTACATGAAGAAAACTCTTAATCCTCATCGACGTGAAAAAAGACTTAAAATTTGGTGAGTCCTACTTTGTTCCTCAAAGGCAAAACTCAGTGTCTTAAAGTTGGTGATTCGCAGGGGCGCCTGGGTGGCGCAGTCGGTTAAGCGTCCGACTTCAGCCAGGTCACGATCTCGCGCTCCGTGAGTTCGAGCCCCGCGTCGGGCTCTGGGCTGATGGCTCAGAGCCTGGAGCCTGTTTCTGATTCTGTGTCTCCCTCTCTCTCTGCCCCTCCCCCATTCATGCTCTGTCTCTCTCTGTCCCAAAAATAAATAAAAACGTTGAAAAAAAAAAAAAAAAAAAAAGTTGGTGATTCTCCTCAGTTATTCCATAAATGCAATGCAATTCCAATTAAAAAAAAATCCTAACAGAATTACTTTGGGGACATTCCAGGCTATTTCTAAAATCATCTAGAACAAAAAAACACATGAAAAGAGAAAAAAATTTGAATGAGAACAATGATAAAGAACTTGCCCTACTAGATAGTTCAGAACTAGACTAATTGATCTATGGAACAGAATAAAGTACACAGTATCATAAGCTTTACCGTTTTTGTGAAATAGGGTAATCATAATTTTTAACAAAGTTAAATACCAAGAAATGATCACTGACCTCCCTACTCTAATGTTATATTTGAGCTGATTATGCAAGCTTCATGACAACATTCAAATCAATGTCTTGTAACCTAAAACAAAAGGTTGAGTTGGGGTTCTCTGAGCTTCCTGGGAAAACTATTTTCTGTTGTCTGTAAAAGAAATACAGGTACATAATCAGGCACAATACTAATAGACAAGAGGTCAGAAACTTGGAGCGGAAATGTTAAATTTCACATCAGGTAATATTACCTACTTGTAGCTAATATATTCCAATTGCAAGACAGTGATTGGATAAAATGTGGAAGGAAGAAGCAGGGTGAATTCTAGAGCAGCTTTGATCAGGGGCAAAGGACAGCAATGTAGACTTCAGAGTCCCGTGTTTTCTCATGAAAGATCTAAGCTAAGAAACTTGGGACCATTGTGTTCTCACCTATTTACTGCAAGAGCCTTCTGGTCTCCCTTGCTCTAGCTTCATCCCTCCCCTCAGTCTCTAAACTGTTGTCAGAGAGATCTTTCTGAAATTCAAATCAGATTAATCTCTCCCCAGCTTAAAACCTTCTCCTTTGGAGTGGGGGGTGAGGGAAGGAGGATAATGTTCAAATTTCTTAGCCTGGATTATGAGGTCTTTAGTATAACACCTGGCCCTGGCCTACTTCTTCATCTTCAATCCTTGCTTATCTACCAGATATAATCCTTCTTATTCTTCAAAGCTTAGTCAAATGTTTCAACCTCCAGAAATCCTTTGCTTACTTCTCTATGCTCAAGCTACCACTGGAATATATTCCTCTATTACAGTGCTACCATAATTACATTGATATAAGCATGTCTTTGCAATATACTATGAATTACTGAAAAAAAAGTTAATACTTTTATTCACTTTCATATCCCCTACCAGCATTTTGTACATAAAGCATTCAATACATCTTTGATTGTACCAATTAACTAGTAGCAGTTATGGATTCCAACAGAAACTCCCCTCCCTTGTACAAAGTAGTTTTCCCCTCCCTTGTACAAAGAATTCAAATGACATAAAGAGAGAAATCACAAGTATCTAAAATGCTTAGCATCTTCTAAAAGCAAAAATCTGTATGATTAAAAAGAGTAGGTCCAGCCATCATCATCTGGGAATAAGAGGGCTCAATTCCAGCCACAGATCTATTTCATGTCACAGAGGAAAATGTACAGCCTGGTTGTTTGGTTTTGTTTTTTCCTCCTTAAAAGAGTAAGATTGCTATGGTTTCTTCCTGCTCTAGAAATCTAGGACTCATTCCTACATTGACATCAGCATAAGGTATTCAATACACAGTGTGCACCCTGCTGTCATGTAGGTTATACTAAGCCAAAGGGAAAATTAGTGGCAGATGCTACCAAGGTTCTAGGTCAAAGTGTTTTTTATTTGCACTCCAGAACAAATAAAATTTCTCTTCAATTAAAGTAGATGAAATGTGCATTACCCTTATTTCTATATTTATGTCATTTTATATTTCTGTGGTCCTTCCATCTTCCAAATGCTTTCAGAGGCATTATACCAGTAATTCTTATAATAACCTTATGAAGTAAGAAGTAGTATTATCCCTAGTTGCTAAAAAGGAAGTTGGGGTTCATAGACATACAAGATTATAAAAACGCTTGCCTTATATGCCTAAAGCTTCTGCTGACTTCTGTTTTTATGTTGCAACTCAAGTATCTTACAGTATATTGAATGTAGTAAGAATCACTGAGATAACTTCCAACTCAGAGGCTTATTATGTTATACTAAATTTTGAGGCTAATAGTATTTCCTTAAGTATATGCATAAATACACACAATATAGGAGCAAGCATGAGTTTTACACTTAACACAGTTTTACCACTACAGATATGGCATCAAAACTCAGGTTTCTTCTCTCTGGTCTTTCTGGCTCTCAAAGAACATTTTTCAACCTTATATCCCCATCATTTGAAACAACTTCCACTAACATCGTTCAATAATAAATACAACTCAGGTTTGATGAAAATTAGAATCTACTAATTTTAACACACTATGAAAATGAATTGATCTCTTTAATCTAAGACATATCATTTAAAACTGTTCTGGAATTCAGAAGAAAGATTTCTTTAAAAATAGTCTTGCTATCCAGTAAGATTAATACCAAGATAGGCAGGCAGTAGAGAAAAATTTTTCACTCAGCAAAATGAATCATTAACCTGAATAATTGAAAATGTGTTAAGTAACAGATGAAATATATGCTCATGAAAAAAAATCTCTGGTAAGACCATATCTGTATGTGAAAATATCTACCCTGAAACAAGACACCTTAAATTCATCTACCTTAAAAGCTTATATATGACTAGAAAAACTCATTGCAAATGTCCATACTGTTTCATTTTAACTTTAATTCAGTCTTAAAGATCATTATATGGTCAAAGTAATGGAAGTCATTTTCATCATTACTTCCCTGATGTGCAAAGCAAGAGAAACTTGACAGTATGCTGTGCATTTCAACTTACTCCTATATTCAGCATACGAAAGAGTTGCCAAACATATTAAGACAAAACTCTAAATGGAAAATCCTTCTGACAAACTGCATGTTGAGTTAACCAAATCCCCAAACCCTAACCTATTTCTATATAAAAGATCCTTCCAAGGCTTAGAAAACTCGGTCATGCTCAGAAATCTCATCCATGATCTATATTTTGAATAAAAAGGAAGCATCAAGGCTGGTTACTGTGAACATGACACACTGAAGTTGATACCATGAACTAGCAACAATCTCAAGACAGGCTCTCAGCGCACTGGCATGATAAAGTCACATTTGAGTAGACACACATGAATAATCTGAAATCACAGACGAATTTCAGTTTGAAGACAAGTTTAGAAGACATTTCTTGACATGTCATTTATTCTGTCTGAACAGGCAGGAATATTTCTTATAATTCAAGAACAGTGTCCATCTATTTTAAATTTCTGATCTCCTAACTCACACTTTCAAATGTTTCTCTCATGCTACAGGAGCTGACAGACTCTAAGAACATGATACATGGATTCTGCCTCCATTTTATCTATGCTGAGTACTTATACCATGTCATTTTATAAAGCTAATTATTTTTACTATCCATGACCATCTTTAATTGATACAAATTGGGAATGATTCTGTCCAGATTATTGTAAAAAGTTAAAATACAGCTTTAGTCATTTTCAAACTGAATAAGACTTGGAATGTTAAAATTAAAACTCACTATTCCTAAGTGTCAGACACATAAAATTTTTAAGCACATCTATATCCTTGACTTGTAACCTAAGAATACAAATGATTTTGTCACTGACCACTTTATTACAATGTACTCCCAATTCATCAGCATGCAAATTCTACTGTTACAAAAAGTACACATTGGCAAGAAAAAAACACTTTGCCTGATCAAAAATACTTTACCTTTTCATCTCATATCGAAATAGAATACCTCAAATATGTTGTCAAGAGTTCAAATAAATATTTAAACTTAATTAAACATAAGATAAAATAAGAAATATTTACCATCTTTTACTAGGACTATTACACTTACCTTAAAATTAGTAGTATGACTCTTACCTTTTTCTGGACTCAAGTTTTTATACACTTCAAGGTCTGCCATTAAATTTAATATTGTTATACATTATTGGCAAGAGCAGTAAAATTTCTCTCTAAAGGCAAAGCCTTTTTCTGATACACATCTCCAAAAAGGAAAAGAAAAAAAAAAAAAGGCAAAGAAATCCTCAGCAGCCCCAGGAACTTGGCTCATTCTGCCCTTTATGGCATGAGGAGATCTTCACAATCCAGGCTTTACAGTGTGGAGAAAATAAATCCATGAGATATGATTATAGAACTTTGTCCCAAACTGAAAAGCACAGCCAGCTAAGAACACTGGAAGCATCTGCTCAGGGCTGCCGCTATTGTGGGAATGCAGGCGCTGTGGCTACTTTGGGTATGAGACATGCATGCTTAGTGCAGGGCTTAAAACCCTCCAGGCATTATGCACATTTAATGTCTGGGAAGTGTAGGTCTTTAACCATCAAAGAAACCCTCCTCACCTACAGAGGCCATTGAGAAACACTGATTACCATGGTAGTGACGCAGGCTGAATGCAGAAAATGAACATGCACACACACAGAGAAACACACAGAAGCACACACACAGACACGCACACTCTCGGAAGCAAACATCACTCCATTGGAGGCAAAAACAAGCCATTAAAAAATAAGCTATCTGTGGTCCTCTACACTGTACACTACTTTGTGCCAGTCAGGGTGAGCACATATTATTGACAGCATTGAAGCTTTTCCTTGATTTTTGTCCTTATTCCACACACAAACGTAGCAATGATTATAGAAAAGACTGGAATGTTTCCAACTTAGATTGAACGAGGTGACAGTTTCAAAATACTTGGCAGTAAAGGCTACTTCTCAGGTAAAAATCACATGCCTGTGGGTAAGGGAAGTAGCAAGAATGGGTCTGAGAAAGCCAGTTTTTAGTGAATGAACAAGCATATTATCAAAGTACAATTTTCCCTAAAATATACATAAGAATTACTTGTATGTTTTAATCAACTTCTTCACAGAGATAGGTAGACAGACAGACAAAACAGGCAGGCAGGTCTTTCACAAAGCAATTTACTGTAGTCTTGCATTTAAAAGCTCTAACTAGGTCTCTCCATCCTGAGCATTAACTCCCTTACTCCAGGATTCTCTACTATCAGGGCCCCTTGCCATTTTCTTCTCTCCAGCTTCAGCTGTGCCCCTGAGACTCCCGTTACCACCCATTCTGTACATGCCAGCATCAACCCCTCTACTCCACTCCCATTAGGACCACATAGCCCAGATCACTAACCCATCCCTCTCCTCAGAGGCATCAAGCTCTACTCCATTCCTATTCACCTGTTTCCCAACTGAATTGCCCCTCACCCAATTTGCAAACCCCACTGTTTACTCTTAAACACTCTGAGAAATCTGAATGTCAAAGATGTATGTGCAAGTACAAATAATTAGGAGATCCTTCTTGCAAGATTGCATCTGATATACACAGAAAGAGAGAGAGAGAGAGAGAGAGAGAGAGAGAGAGAGAGAGAGACATATACACCTACCCAAAATAGCAGTTAAGAGTCTAGGAGCCCATCTGCCTGGGTTCAAATCCTGACTCTGCCACCAACCATCTGTGTGACCATGGGCAAGTTATTTAAATGGTCTGCTCCTCGATTTCTTTATTTGCGCAATAGGCATAATAATAGTTCCCATTTCAAATGTTATTGCAGGAATTTAATACACATAAAGTGCTTAGAATCAATTATTTTATATTATGATGATTATTATCATACTATGGTTATTAGTCTTGAAATCCTTTACATCAACACAGAAATGCAGTGGGGTTCATTGGTTAGTCTTAATGAACCAGTACTTTGAAAGTAGAGTGGTACCCCCAAATTTGAGGTATCTCAGAAATTCCCACTCCTGTTAAATTCAAACATTTAATACTACCAGATAATCTTATACAAAAAGACAATAGTGTTCCCATAACACAAAATTTGTGCAAAGTGATGGGTTTCTAATTCCTGTGACTTACCAGAACCAAAGCCACCTGAAAAGCAAAAGGCATCTTTCGGTCAATCTCTCACTGCGTCCAGGAAAGAGATGGAGGCCAAAGTGCTCCCAAGGGAGGCTGGGAAAAATCTCCCTCACTCTCCCTTCCAAAGATTCCCCACCACAATCTTGTGATGCTAACACAAGGTAGGGTCAGGAGAGAGGAAGGGGGCAAACTGCTCCTCCCCCTCCTCATCCATAGGGAGTTTTCTCCCAATAGGTTCTTCATGCTTCTGGCCCTCTAGCCCTCAAAGCTCCCCAGGCTCCTCCCTAGAAAGGCTCAAACATGAAGCCCACCACCACAGGGATGGGCAGTGCCTCAGGTTTATCCTGAATGGGATGGTGAGCACTCAGCAGCTCCACAGAGCAGATGGGAGCTTTTAGAAAACAGGCATGGCCCATGAGTATGCATTTGACCACCAAGGAAAACTCAAGGATTTTTTAGAGTTCAGAAATATCTACACCTTATTAAATATCCAATTCTTCAGCAGCAGCAAATAATTCTCTATGCAGCCCATTTGAAAGACTCCTTTGAAACACCTATTCTAGCGTTGGCAGAGACACTGGATGACTAACACATTGCCCCCTAGTTACTTCCCAGAGTTCTCCCAGCAGAAGGTCATGTATAAAGTCGAGGTCAACAGGCTTTAAGGGGTGGTGATGCTTCCTTTGACTGGGTCACCCAACAACCATACAGCTTTAGAATTTTTAACTTCTTACCTGAAATTCTCATTTGAAAAGACTGGGCATTTTCCAGATTAGTTCCAGCACAGTAGTTGGCATACAAAATAGGTACCTCATTAGATGTCTCCAATTTCTAATCATTAGACCTAATAGGAAATTCTCTTCCACCAATCAAGTGAAAAAGAAAAGTGTCTCCGAGTTCAGCTTCTCAATTTACAATGAGTGAACGACTTTAAGCCCCATCTGACGACATTTTCCTCACCTTTCACACCTGAGTTCTACTTCAGATTTCTTATAGAAACATCACAGAGTAACAGGCTACAGCATGGGCTTCAGAGTCAGATGGAGGAAAATCTGAGTCCCAGCTTTCATGACCTTGCGGAGTTACGGGTGGGGTGGCCAGGTAAAACAGAACACCTAGTTAAATTCAAATTTTGGATAAACAACAAAAAATTTTTTAGTATAAGTATGTCCCATGCAAAATTTCCTATATTTTTATTTGTTAAATCTGACAACCCAACTGAGGGGGCCTGAGACTAAAATATCCTCATGTGGAGCCTGTAGCACCCACCTCATAGGGTATTTCTGAAGGGTAAATGAGCTAGTATAGGCCAAGAGCCAACTCCCCGTACTTGGACAAATAAGTATGCAATATCCAGAAGTTAAGTGAATGGCCACTCCAATCACTGGGTGGATATAACTTTATTTAATTAAGTCACATGCTAAAGAGGTTGTACACTATACTGTCTCCACACACACCTCAATCTCACCAGCCACATAATTCCAAATTGAGACCAACTCAGGGCAAAAGCATGGCATATATCTCTGCCTCAAGACTCCCAAGTCCAATTAGACAGCCTACTGACACCAAACATGGGAGCCACATCACTTCGTGAGGCCATTATTATAAAAGCTACCATTTACCAAACACCATAAACATTACCTTCTCTAATCTTCATGAAAATTCTGCAAGGAGATCTATTAGTATTCTTATTTTAAATTTAGGTAAGGAGACAGATTCAAGTTGGACAAGATGCCCAAGATCATACAGCTGTGCTAGAACCAGAATTCGAACCCAAGCTAACTCTAGGTCAGGCCCTGTCCACCGGCTCCATGTTTCAGGCCAGATGAAAACCATCTAAAGATTTCAGGCCTAAGTTCAGAATTCTTCACTCTCCCAATTAGAGAATGTTCCTCATTGTCAGAAGCTGTTAGGGCCTCTGGCTTAGGAACACAGAGATGCTTAGTAAGTAAAATCATCTGGAAAACCATCATTTCAAATTAGCCATGCAATTTTTTATGTTTTTTAAGTTTTATGTGCATTCAAAGTAGTACAAAAGCAAGTGGAACTCAGTGGTAACTTCACAGTGAAAGAGCCTCTGGGTGGTACCGAGCCACATCCTTGCACAGAACCTGTCCTTTACTCTCAAAGCACCTAGGTAACTTAGCGAAGGGTAGATTTCACAGGAACTTTCACACACTGCTGATAAACCGTAAATTAAGAGCATATATTTTGGGGCGCCTGGGTGGCTCAATCGGTTGGGCGTCCGACTTCAGCCAGGTCACGATCTCGCGGTCCATGAGTTCGAGCCCCGCGTCGGGCTCTGGGCTGATGGCTGAGAGCCTGGAGCCTGTTTCCGATTCTGTGTCTCCCTCTCTCTCTGCCCCTCCCCCGTTCATGCTCTGTCTCTCTCTGTCCCAAAAATAAAATAAATGTTGAAAAAAAAAATTAAAAAAAAGAAAAAAGATACAAACTAAATATACGATTTTTATTATGTAAAACGTGTATATAAACACAGAATGGAGGACTAGAAAAATATATGAAAAAGATTAAGAATGATATCTCTAGGTATTTTTATTTTCTTCTGAAGTTTAACTATATTTTAATATTTTAGAACTAGCACTTACTTCTTTTGTTCAGGAAACAAAACGACATTTTTTAGAGTACAGCCAGTTTAGTAATACTCAACTAGGGAAGAAGTAATCCCTTCCCACTGGTGTATTGAAACAATGAAGAAATGTCTTTGAGAATTACTGACATTTATGGAGCACTGACTACATTTCAGACACTGCTCCTAGCATTGCACATGCCTTATTTCATCCTTACAATGCCTGTACAAGTGAATTAAGTATAATCCTTTCTCTAGTTTCAGATGTGGAAACTGAGGCAGAGAGAAGTCAAGTCACTTCCCTGAGCTGGCCCAGCAAATGAGTCATAGACCTGAGATCTGAATCCCCCACAGCCTGTATTCAGGACCAATGCTCTTCACCACATAAGGCAGTACAGAGATCCTGCGATCTATTTTTTCATCTGAAAGCCTTGTACAGCAGCACATAGAACTATTAGAGCTTAATTCCTTTTATGAAATCTCACTGTGCGCTCAACTACACAGGGAGCCCCAAATCCTCAATATAATGTAGCAAAATCACCCATATAACTACACAAACAGATGAAACCCCAACAAGAATCCTACACATACATACAAATTCAAAGAGCTAGATTTCAGGATACCCCCAAATGGATGCTCCAGGGAGATCCATGCTACCAGGATGAGCGAGCACATTTGCTTCGGTAAGTCAGGGGGATCCTCCACTGCGGCATTATTCTGCCCGAGCCTCCCTTCTTCACCCCAAGCTGCTTCAGGTCATTCTGGGGACACTGGGCACCAGTCCTTCAACAAAATCCCCTGACCACTCCAGACCATCTGTACTTACTAGCTCTCTTAGGCAATACCTGGCTCTCAAGTAGGGGCAGCGCCATCCAATTAGTGGGTCTATGCAAATCACAGACATCTAAGAAGAGCAGCTAACTGAAGGGTAGAGACCTTTGCCCCTGAGGGTCTATTAATCTATGGGATAGCACTGGAAATCTGCTCTTGGTTTATATTTACAATGGACTCAACTAAGGAAAGCTGCTGCAGTCATTGCAGATTTGAAGTTACATGGATTAAAAAGAGTAGGGCTCCTATATCCACTCAAACCAGCACAGCACACACCCATGACCTATTCATCACCAATGCATTTAAGGAGATCACTATTATATGAAGCTCAGAAACTCCTGTCAGGACTATCCCAGAAAACTGCTAGAGCTTTTGCACCAAGTGCCATGGAACAAAATGGAATGTTACCATGAGTTCATCGTCAAAGAAAAAGTTAAGGTGCTCCACAAAGGGGTATGTAATGTCCTTAAACGCTCAGTGGCGGTAATCATGATAACCTTGCCACTCCTGTGTGGTGCTTTCCATTCTATCCCTTACAAAGCCCTTTAAGGAACAGATGCCTCAGTGAACCTGACAACTATATGAAGTGGGAGAGGCACCAGGATCATCTTGCCTTACAGATGTGGAAGCTGAGCCTCAGAGACTCTTCATGACTTGCCCAAGATCACAAAAGTAACAGCAGGGTGGGAGGGAATACCTGAAACTGGACTTTCTAATCCAAACACAGGGTTCTTCCATATCATGTATACACCCTTAACATTACTGCCAGCAAGAAATAACTGCTAGACAATAGAGTATAACCAAGAACTGTAAACCCAGTGCACTACAAAAATGTCATCTGAGAGCCGAGGAAGATCTGGAGGAACATAGGTTTCTATCCAATGACTGTTAAACTATGCTAAGAATGGCAGAAACAAGGATTCTATTTAGGCAGCAGGCTTACCACGGCTGTTTATTCATCACTGGAGACAGAGAACTACGTATTCTAATGATATGGAACATGTCCTATAGATCACACATGCTTGTCAAATAAACCAGTTTGGATTTCTCCTTCATTAAATACCTGATGTGCATCAGTGGGCAGTAATTGCTACACATTTTTAAACGTCTGAATCCCAAAACAAACTAAGTATTACCCATATTTAATATTGCTATGTTCCACAGGACAGAGATGAGCCACCCTTTGGCCCCACTGCCTCTTTGAAATGATGTTTCCTTGATGATTTATTGATCTCTCTCTCAAGACTCTTGGCGTTAAAATTAACATTCTCATTTTTTTGAAAGATGACTATTGGTCATGTCACTTTAAATTTTATAGGTTAGCATAAAAATTTACAGGCACATCACTATCAGTTTCATGAAGATGTCAATATAATTCAAAATAAAATCCTTGGTAGGCTCAGAGCTTGATTTCAGTTTGAGCTACCCACAAATAACTGAGACCTCACGAGCAAGTTTTTGTACACAGGCCCTGTAAGAAACCCAGGAGCTTGCAGCCAGTGAACACTTAAGGCACTTGAAATGGTTTTGGTAGAGACATGGAAAATGTGAAAACTCAACTGACATTTGAGTTTCATGAATTCATATCTAGATATAAATAAAGGTACCTAGACTTTATAAAGTCAGCATCAATTGTTTAGATATCTACCATCAGTTCTGATCAGTGTTAATTATAACATCAAGAGAGGGGAATTAACCAGAGATAGGTAGGCACATGGGAATCTCTAATAGTTGTTGACAGTGACATATATTAAAACAAGTATCTTCTCTTGGGGCTGAAGCTTTAATTAAATTCTCAAAACTTAAGTAGTGACACATTCAAACTCCCCCACAGCACTCAGGAGACATGTGTATCATTGAACAGAGAAGCCCCTTTACCTCCCCCCTTGGGAGGAGAGACTGGACAGATGGAGTGTAAGAGTCCAGAATTAACCCGAGGTACTTGTACTCCCCAGCACTCCAGCCAAAGCAGGACCATTTGCTTAAATAATAACCATGCTTGTGCCTATCTGATATTTATTAGAGGACGTTTTACATGCCTTAATCTGACATCTCTGAGTTTAATAAAAAGTAAATGATATTATCTGCCCAGGCATTGCTTGGCTTACAGTCAAAGAGGGATTATAATATGTGCATTCAAATGGGAGGCACACGTGGTCATCATAATGCAAACCCCCTTATCCGTTAATACTGAACCCCAGAACACTACCTATACAGCTTGGTCCCATGAGGAGTGCAAACACAAAGATAACCATAGGAGAAAGGAGTGAGGGAAAGGGGAGAAGGAGATTCTAGATTATTAAATGACCTCCCTCTAAGCAAAGCTCTTCTGAGTACAGAGTGGAGAGCAACTCATATCCCTGAATGCAGTCAGTAGTCCCAACAGCTCAGGACAAACAGACAGCAGCCACATCTCTGGAAAGTGTCATAGGCCACCCAAAGCCAAGGCCTGGTTAAGGAAGGACAAAACTGCAAGGTTCATTCTGCACAGCCAGCTGACCCCAGCCCCAGCCTGTTTCAGAGCTGTTTTTGCCTCTGTGCAGCTGACCAGAGACGCTCTTGAGAACAGGAAGCAGGTTCCAGGGAGAACTGAATGGCCATAAGCACCCTAAAGGACAGGAAGAAGATGCACTCCTCTGAAACTCTAATCCCATAGTGTCTGGGAAGGATATTTTAACAACAAAATATGACCTTCAGGGCAAGGATGACCTTAAAAGACCGAGGCAGAGAGACCCCGGCCCTCTTTCTGGAAGAAAACCAAGGAAAAGGATTGTACTGACTTCTCTGGTAACAATTTTCAATATGTCACAATGCAAACATTATCACAACAGTCTAAATTCCTAACCTAAATTACTCTACAGAATTGAAAAGTCGACCCCTTTGTTGCTTTCTTGATGAGACAGAATATGGTCATCCTCCACACCTTCAACAGTGCATTTCCCACGTATTCCTTTCCAGTCTCTCTTCCCTGGGTCAAGTAATGTCATTTCTTCAGCCTTTCTTTCTTCTTCTATTATTTCCCCCAACAACAATCCTGGCTTATTGATCTTTTTTTCTGCCTAATAGCCATCCTATGTAGGTGGGACATAGCCACAGGGAGGACTACAACATAAACTCCGAAAAAAGGAACAGCAAATTTCCTGTCTACAGATGCACTCCCGGGGCCTACAGTGCGTCAGGCCAGTTGTGGGCACCAAGGAGGTCTGAGAGCAGGGAGACCGACCTGAACACAGAAGCTCAGATTCCAGAAAGCTGTCCAACTGCCAGGAAGACTCTGGGAATAAAGCAGGACCTCAGACCCCAAAGGATGATGGAAGGAATCCAAAACTGGGGAGCATGAAGAAAACCAGTTACTGCGATAGGAGTATATGTTAAGGCTGAATGAGGGAACGACCACAGGAAGTCTTTTCTCTGTAAATCTGAGAGAAGATGAAGATGGAAACTACTCATGGGCTGTTCCCTTGACACAAAAATTATTATCAACTTATTAAAGTTTCCCAAATGGCCTTCTAGTAAACACACTAGCCCAGAGATCTAGGATGAGAGAGAGAAACAGCCTATGGTACCAAAAGAAGGTAGAGATCCTCAGGAGAAAAGGAGAAAGGGAGTTCCAAACCGAAAGAAACTAAGCACAGTGGAGCAAGAGTTAGGGGCACGGAGTAGTCGAAAACTATGTGACAGCTATCAGATATGGAATCAAAACGACACAAGTTCAAATCTTGTTCCCACCAGCTAGCTCAGCAACCTGAGCCAAATTATTTTAAATTCCCCTAAGCCTCAGTTTCCGTGTCTACAACAGTACCTACGGTATCAGATTCAGAAGTTCCTGGCCCAGTATAAAAGTCCTCTAAGCAGGACCAGCTACATAATCTCTGGGTCCAGTACAAACTGAAAACATGGGCCTTTGTTCAAAAATAAAGAATTTTAACAGGGCACCTGGGTGGCTCAGTTGGTTAAGCCACCGACTCTTGGTTTCAGCTCAGGTCATGATCTTCACAGTTCGTGAGTTCAAGTCCCGTGTCAGGCTATGCGCCAGCAGTATAGATCCTGCTTGGGATCTTCTCTCTCCCTCTCTCTGCCCCTCCCCTGCTCGTGCGCTCTCTCTCTTTCTCTCTCTCTCTCTCTCTCTCTCAAAATAAATAAATAAACTTATTTTTTTTAACGTTTATTTATTTTTGAAACAGAGAGAGACAGAGCATGAACGGGGGAGGGGCAGAGAGAGAGGGAGACACAGAACCGGAAGCAGGCTCCAGGCTCCGAGCCATCAGCCCAGAGCCGGACGCAGGGCTCAAACTTACGGACCGCGAGATCGTGACCTGAGTTGAAGTCGGACGCTTAACCTACTGGGCCACCCAGGCGCCCCAATAAACTTAATTTAAAAAAAAATAAAGAATTTCAAGATGGCAATGGTAAAGCATTAAAGCAAGTACCCGTCACACACACCTCGGGCCAGCCCAACCCTGAGAACTTAGTTGTTGTTGTTGTTGTTGTTGTTGTTTTAAGACTTTTTGTTAAATGTTTTATTTACTTTTGTGAGTGCACAAGCAGGGGAGGGGCAGAGAGAGAGTGACGGACAGAAGATCCAAAGTGGGCTCTGCACTGACAGCAGCAAGCTGTATATGGAGCTTGAACTCACAAACCGTGACATCATGACCCGAGCCGAAGTCTGTGTCACTCAACGAACTGAGCCACTCAGGTGCCCCATTTAGTAGTTTTTATGATGCCATAGCATTTTCTCTATGTTTGTTAGTGTCCTTCCCCAGGTCTGTTTCCCTATAGAGATCAGATTTAAAAAAAAAAAAAAAAAAAAACTTTCAAAAATAAAGGACCTAAAAAAACATTTAAAGGGCCTTACCAATTTTAAATTAACTTAAATTGATAATCGTGCCATGATTATAAAAGGTAATATCCCCATTCTTAGGACATATATACTGAGGTATTTAGGGGCAGACCATGAGGTGTGGAACTTATTTTCAAATTATTCATAAAAAATAATTTGTGTGTGTGTGTATGTGTGTAGAGAGTGAGTGTACAAGTTTGTAATGATAAAGCAAATGGTGTTAAAGTTAACAGTAAGTAGGGCACCTGGGTGGCTCAGTCGGTTAAGAGTCCAACTTCAGCTCAGGTCATGATCTCACGGTTTGTGAGTTCATGCCCTGTGTCAGGCTCTGTGCTGACAGCTCAGAGCCTGGAGCCTGCTGCAGATTCTGTGTCTCCCTCTTTCTCTGGCCCTTGCCCACTCATACTCTGTCTCTGTCTCTCTCTCTCAAAAATAAATATTTTTTTAAAAATTAAAAAGCAAGTTATCAGTAAGTAAATCTGGGTAAACACAAATGAAGTTTCTTTGTTGTATTCTTATTCTTGCAACCTCAATTCTTGAGGAGCCAATTACTTCCAAAGAAAAAGCTTCCATAACATAAAGTTCCCACGTGAGCTTGGGGGGCGTGGAGACGGAGGAAGAGAGCAACAGCAAAGGAGAGGCAAGGCTGTAAGCTCTATACAGACAGGGGCCATTTCAACTTTGTTAACGGCAGAATTCCAGCATAGAACTTAGGTCAACAAACATTTAAGGCAGGAAGCAGAAAGGAAGCAACATCCTGTGCTCAAACTAGCTTGGGGAATAAGGACCCGGGGCAAGGACAGATGGTTGATAGTTATACCAGCACTTGGGAACCAGCAAGCTGCCTCCATTTAGCATGAGACCAAGAATCGTGTGAATATGGGCGAACAGTAGCACATGGTGTGTACCACCCCCTGCACCACACTGAACAGGGCCTCAGTTCTTATCACTTGCTAATAGTTCAGGCAAACTCATCTTAGGCCCACCATTTGACCTTCCCAGGCTTCAGGATCCTCACTGACAGAATGTGGGAGATTACGAGTGCATTCACTTACGGGGCATCTCCCATATGCCAGGCCCTAAAGTCACATTCCCTGTTCTCTACAGCTTTCATTCTAGAAGGATCTCACAAACTGGATGCAGATTTTCTCGAGATCCTTGTGGCCTTTTCCAGCCCTGAAAATTCCACACAAAAACTATGGGGCTTTTTACTTAAAAAATAGCACCAATATTATGGTATAACCACTCTCTGAAGTAGTCATAGAAAATGGAAAAAAAAAAAAATAGGGGCGCCTGGGTGGCTCAGTCAGTTAAGCATCTGACTTTAGTTCAGGTCATGATCTCAGTTTGTGGGTGCGAGCCCCATGTCGGGCTCTGTGCTGACAGCTTAGAGCCTAGAGCCTGCTTCAGATTCTGTGTCTCCCTCTCTGCCCCTCCCCCACTCATACCCTGTCTCTCAAAAATGAATAAACATTAAAAAAAAAAAAGAAAGAAAATGCATACTCTCCTAAAGGTGAAAATATATTCAAGTGGCCTATGTTTAACTTTTTTAAATTTATTTTTATTTTAGAAAGAGAGAGAGTCAGAGGAAAGAGAGAGAGAGAGAGAGAGAGAGAGAGAGAGAGAGAATCCTAAGCAGGCTCAGAGCACAGCCTGACGTGGGGTTTGATCCCAAGACCCTGGGATCATGACCTGAGCCGAAATCAAGAGTTGGATGCTCAACCAACTGAGCCACCCAGGAGCCCCTATGGTTAACTTTTTTTTTTTTTAATCTACATACACATGGGCAGTGAAATGCTTGAGAACATACACAATTAAGCCTTCTACCAATAATCAAGTTGATTTTTAGCTACCAAAATTCTTGTTCCTTAACAAGGTATACAAATAATAAGAATTTCAAAAATTTAATAAAGCTCTGTGGCTAGAAAAAAAACATTATAAAAGATAGAAATACTTTTTAAAGCAATAAATTTAGCAATGAGAAAAATAACTGTAAAGTGTAGAATAATAATTAGTATTAAAATTAAAACATCCGAAGTGTTTTAATTTTCTGCTTCATTAGTCCTCCTCATTCACAGTCAACTGGCATAAAAATGGTTACAAAGGCTAATTTTGTTAAAGACCTTGGAGAAAAGAGGAAAGAATTGCTCCTTCATGAATACTAAAGATGATAAAATAGGAAACCAATGACATTTTATCACTTTATAGAAATTAATCTAATTTAAAAATAATTTAGTACTATGTTTTATGCAGAACTTGTTATGTATCCAAGAAAAAAATTTATAATATTAGTATCATGGTACCTACAGTTGCCAGATATTAAACATCTGCACTGATTTATATAATTTAGGACAAATGGTAAGGGACAAGAGATCAAAAATATAATTAAAGATTCAAAATAAGAGGCATATGAAAATAGTATTTCCCAGATGGATTCTCAGGAGCTAAAGTGGGAGCACAGATCTATGAAAGTTGGTCTCAAACACAGGCTGCAAGTTGAGATGCCAAGTATTTGTCCTTCAAAAACCATCCTCAAGGACGCTGACGTAATTCACAAAGATCTGGACACTCTATTATTTTTTGGTAGATGCAAAGAGGGACCACTTTAACAAGTTAACTTCTACAACTAAAGGCTATTCTTCTACAGTTTTACAGAGCGGCAGCTTTAAAAGCTTTATCCTTAGAAATGAAAAATGTTCTAAATGTCCTTTGGATTCATGGAGTCAACACTTTACCAGATAGTAAATTACCAGATAGTGAAATCATTACTTGATCCAAATGCTACATGGATTATATTACTCTATTTGTAAAGTTCAGCACCTGGCTCCCCACAGAGAGTTAATAATCATTTATTAGCTACGAAGACAGATACAAAAGTCACTTGGATGCCACCAGGTGGGGAGAGCCCTGTCTCATGGAACCCTGCTGCCCTCGATGAAGGGCCAAACAGGGCCAATGCCCAGAACTTTCTGCCCTGTTGTTGCATCTCTGCAATGAATATCTTCTTAGTCACCTGGCTAATACACAGAGGCTTTGAAATGCTTTCAGGTAAAATTCCTTTTATGTCACAATATTCCAATGCTGTAAAGAGCTAACCATTTCCCATAACCAGAAAGTGAAGAGATTTACAAGAGGTATCCTGCAGAAAATCCATATAGCATTTCGTAATACTTAGCTCAGATCATAAAGACCAGTTGAACTGCATTAGCAGAAGGTTGGCATTTAGAATTAACTCTGCCAATAGCTGGTTGGTATGAATATGAACCAGTCACCTTCTTATCTATTAAAAAAAGAGCGGTTTTAGTGAGAGATTTATAACAGATTACTTTGAAATATGATAAAAACTAAGGACTGTGTTCATAGAAGGATGCACAAATGTATACATATATACATAGCGTGCTTTGAATAATGTTCAATGATTTCACTAATGTCCTGAATCCCAGTCACAGGTTCAGTTTGGAATCCTTCAATCAGATGGCTTCCCAAGTCCTTGCTAGTTCTGATATGCCAGGCATCATTGCAGACCAGGGTATTGCTTATATCCTCAGCTATACCTTCCTAGGTTTAGACATAGGAGGTTCATATTTTTAAGTCCATTCTACAAAGAAAATTACCTGGGCATTTATAGCTTCATGTCTCCCACTTGAAAATCTGAGCACTGTGGGGGAACCTGGGTGGCTTAGTCAGTTAAGCGTCTGACTCTTGGTTTCAGCTCAGGTCATGGTCTCATGGTTTGTGAGTTCGATTCCTGCATCGGGCTCTGTGCTGACAGTGTAGAGCCTGCTTGGGATTCTGTCTCCAACTCTCTCTGCCCACCCCCCCTGCTCTCTCTCCCTCTCTCAAAACAAATAAGCTTTTAAAAAAATTTTTAAAAAGAAAATCTGAGCATTGGGATAGCATTTGGGGTCTCTGTCTTTAACTATATCCCTTACAGACAAGTTTCCACCATCCAAATGTATCATTTGATGGGAAACAGTTCTTCTCTTCCCCCTAACTCCCTTCCTCTCCCAATTCTTCGTTGGAGGTAGGAATATGCTCAAGGGCTCACACCTAAGCCCAGTGGATCTCAGAGAAGTGTTTACACTTTACAGTGTATACAAATCACCTGGGTATCATGTTAAAATGCAGATTCCAAATCAGTAGGTACCAGGTGCAACTCAGAGTCTGCATTTCTAACATGCTCCCAAGGACCACTACAGCTGATACCAGTTCTCAGCCCCCGTGCACTGGTTCCCTAAGTGTTCTTCTCAGCTTAAAGGCAACTCACATTGGTGTCTCTGTGGAGTTCTTCAGTAGCCCCTAAAAGATCTAGAAGCCTTTTTAAAACACGCAAACCCACACCCTCAATTGCTTTAAAAGAAAAAAGTTTGTGTAACACATCATTGTATCAAAGTAGAGAAACCCCAGGATTTAAGAGTCTGACAAACCTGGGTTTGAACACCATAATCTAACAATGTGGTCTGATAGCAAATTGTTTACTTCTCTGAGTCTCATCTGTAAAACTGTCTTGTTGAAAGACTCAAGAGAGAGAATGCTGGTAAAGCAACCACCATCACCAATTTGATTCAGGATTAACTCAAATTCCCTGATGGTGCCCCAAGATTATTCAAATGCAGAATCCATGGATTCCTCCTGACTAGGTCTAAATTTAGTTATCTTAACACTAGCCCCAAATTGCTGTGTCCGCCATATAACCCCATGTGCAAAGAAGGAGGTATCAGGCAAGCACACAAGTGATCCAAGATTTCTCATTCACACTCTGAAACTTCTAGGAATAACACAGGGGTCCTCAGCATTAGTTTTCTCACACGAAGAGAGATTAGGGGTGAAACAGATGTCTACAAGGGCTGACAAAGTTTGCCATCTACAAAAAAATGTATGTGTTTCTCTAAGTCTCTAGGTACCCCCTTTACCAAGGTAGATAGGCAAACAATTCTAATGATATGCAGGATTACATCTGATGTATTCCAAATGATGGCACTGTTCCCTCTAATTCCTGTGTTTCATTTTTATTTCTCTATCAATTCTTAAATTATCCTGCTGTGAACTGGGTAGTAATCATTATGGATTAATCACAACAAAATACTATTTATATGTTCTTTGTTACCTATTCTTCTTAGGAACCTTCCCAAAGTATTTCTGTTCATCATCAGGAGGCCATGGATAACATTGTGAGATCAGTTAACGCTCAAAGGTTCATTTTTGTATCATGTAACAGATATATTGGCTATAAAGACAAATCACGGGACACTAAGAAAACATATTAAAAAAGAGTAAGAAGTAAGGGTACCTGGGTGGTTCAGTTGGTTAAGTGTCCAACTTTAGCTCAGGTCATGACCTCATGGTCAGTTCAAGCCCCGCACTGGGCTCCGTGCTAACAGCAAAAACCCCACTTCGGATCCTCTGCCGTCTTCTCTCTGCCCCTTCCCCACTCATGCTCACGCTCTCTCTCTCTCTCTCTCTCTCCCCTCTCTCTCCCCCCTCTTTCTCCCCCCTCTCTCTCTCAAAAATAAACGTAAAAAAATATGAAGTCTGTTAGGAAAGAAAATATGAAGGTGAGCATATCACTTGCCCCCCCCACACACACACAACGCCTCTGCATAAAAATCAAGATTTTCAAGCATCCCTTTTGCCCGGAATAAAGAAAAATTACATACTGAATTATATCAGTAAACTAATACCTGATTTAGCTTACTATCATTACCAATCAATGTTTCAGTCAATCAACAACTTTAGTCCTCGGGGTACCTGGGTGGCTCAATACGTTAAGCATTCAACTCCTGGTTTTGGTTCAGGTCATGATTTCAGGGTTCATGGGTTCAAGCCCCACATCAGGCTCTGGGCTGACAGTGTGGAACCTGCTTGGGATTCTCTCTTTCTCCCTTTATGTGGGGAAATAGGTTCTACTTACATAAATGGGTAAGAAGAAAATCTTAGGGCAGAAAGACACCACCACAGGATGAATGCACTCGAGGTTAGCTAGCGAGATATTGTAATGGGATCATGAGTAACTTGTTATACCACCTGCAAGAAATTGCTTCCCAGCTGACACCAATGTACCTTGATCACAAACTCCACTTTCCTCCCAGACCCTTTGCTTCTTACGTAGGCAAGTTGATGATTACTATCTGATTGTTTTCTCCATGTTCATGTGTGTAAGATCCTATTTTCTTCATGTTCTCCACGTGGATAATAACTTGTTTTCTCCATGTTCATCACGTGTGTAAGATCTTGTTTTATTAACATTCACCACGAGGATAATGTCTTGTGAGCTCAAGAAAATACGGAGAGTAAGCTCCTGTTCAGGGCTCTTGTATCCTCCGGAACATTAGCCTCTCTCATATTCAATTCTGCATCCACTCTCTTGCTGGATAAGAGAGAACTCCAGACTCATAGTCTGTGACACCTTTCTCTCTGCCCCTCCTGCATTTGCGTGCACTCTCTCAAAATAAATGAACTTTAAAAAACAAAATACAACTTTACTGATTCTCACCCCTCCTAGTGCATCAAACTCACTTAAAGATAAATATATAGAGATATAGAGGTATAGATATATACCTAGATAAAAATGTAGATATAAGGAATCAGTGAATTAAGATATCTGGGTCCCACACCCAAGAGATTATTTTACTGGACTGAACTAGACCCCAAGCATCAATATTTTTTAGATTCTAATGTATAACCAGAGTTGAGAATTGCTACTTAATCTTTGGTTTTTCAATCATTTTAAGAAAGCAGAGACTTAAAACACATACTGAGGGGCGGCTGGCTGGCTCACTTGGTACAGCATGCAGCTCTTGATCTCAGGATTTTAAGTTCAAGCCCTACATTGGACGTAGAGCTTGCTTGAAATAAATAAATAAAACACATACTGAGATTACTGTTTTCTGTTTCTTTGATCTTTTCTATACTCTCCAACTTGTTTTTACAGTGAGGCTGCATTGCTATCACCAGAAAAATAAAATGGAAAAAAAAAATGTTTTAAGGAAACCAGCATCCACAAAATCCCAAGCATAAATGACCCTTCTACATTTTCCCTCTTCCTCAATATTCACACTGTTTGTGTCCATATCCTTCTTATTAGATGTCCCCTCTTCCCATACTTTTATGATTTAGTACAATACAGGCTATCATAGAAAATAACCATTATCAAATTCATGAATTCTACAGCTCTGTATCTGCCACCTTAAGTCCGGGGTTTTCAATCCACCAGAATCTAATTGGCTGCCCATTGGCATCTCCCAGGGAGTTCTAAAAATTCCCCCACATCCTGGACACACCCCAGACCAATTAGATGAGAATCTCGGAGTGGGACACACAACAGTTTTATATCCCCAGGTGACTTCAACGTGCAGCCAAGGCTGGGAACCAGTGGCTTTAAGAGTTAATTAATACAAGTCTCCACATCTAGCAGTAAGCTCCTGCTAGCTTAAAAGCACAATACCTTGGTGTAATTTCAAAGAATGGTCATTTGTGAATATGCATCGATGTTCAATTTCAGGTTGGCAAGGAATAAAAATAGACACTAAATAATAAATGTGTTCACTGTTCTCCCTTTTAATTGGACATAAGTCACCATCTTTTATAGTTAAATATGAAAAAGTCTAAGAACACTGTCACATATTCTGACCCAGTTATAAAATAGGCAAAACAAAATTGGACAAAAAATGTTTTCACAAACTCTGCATTTATCTTACTCAGGTCAGTGTTATATCTGAGTGACTTTGCTACTTGGTAGTCAGAATTATAGTCTTATATTGCTTGAGATTCTTAGATGAAAGACCTAGGTGCTGACCATTCTTCTTGTTTGTAAATGTGAAATAAAGTGCATCTGCTAAAGTTTTAAAGAAATCCTGTTCTGTTTGATTATTCTTCTCATGTACCCCCAGGCCTCCTATCCTCCTCTTTTACAGAGAAAACTGGTGCTTTTGTTTTGGTGCAGGTCTGTTCTATGCTCTCTGGGGTAAGAATTAGCCCACAGACAACACTCACTTCTGTGGAATGAACATTTTTCAGACACAAGAAGCAGAGAATGTTAACAGTATGCAAAATACCGCAATTAAACAGGTTTTGCTGATAGTGTTATTTTAATGAGTGAAACCTCCATATTCAGAGTTGAATAAAATAAACACACATATGACCAACATGGAAATTCTGGAGGGTAGTCTTAAATGAATTCAAAAAGTCTAAAATTCTTTTAAAGAAATGGGTTTGTCCTTTTCCACTTCAAGCCATTACACATCTGTAATAATCTCTTCTAAAGCACACTCGGATTCTCAGCAGAAGTGGCCTTTTCCTTCTCAGTCTCAGGAAGGAATGGTTTATGGGTATTGCTTTGTTTTCTAAGGCAAAAGCATGAGTGAAGGAAAGAAGAGGGTCTGCAGCCAGAGAACTGATGCATTCCACAGCACAAAGATTAAAAGCTTAGCTCAGAGTGCAAAAATAATGAAACAGTAGGTGGTTCTTATCTCCCCTCTTGAGTGAATTCACTCTGCAGTATTTTACTGAGCACCTACTATAATGTATGCAACGTACTGTACAACGTACCAGAGATAGAAGTCAGAAAAGTCTCTATTCTCCTGGAACTTAGAAGGAATGGGGCGGACAGAAATTAAACTGGTTTTCATGAAACTATTGTATTACCACAGGGATAACACAGTGAGTCAGCAGTGCAGGGTGACAGGAGAGCCTAAAACAGGAGCCTGACCTAGTCTGGGAAGTCAGAAAAGGCTTCTCTGCAGAAAGGACCTTTACTCCGGGATCTGAAGGAGGAGTTGAAAGCTGGACAAGTGAAGGAGTGAGTTTTGTGAGCATGGAATGCAAAAGTCCACACAGCCAGGGCATAATGAACGAGGGGAAGAGCAAGTTGAGGCTGGCGAGGCCAACTGGTACCAGCGGGACAGTGGAGTTCTGCTGCAGACGTGAGTCTGAGGATCCAGACGGCATCAGCAGAGTGTCAACTGAGAGGGTGGACATCTGGGTATGGAGCACCGAAGGGCAGTCTAAACCAGGGTGCACCGTTGGGAGTTACCAGCATGTGGACGGGAGCTGAAGCTGCGGAAGGGTGAAACCACTCCACACTAGGCCACGAGCCTTAAATATGAGATCTGAATATCCTTTGACACCAAGAGTTTGCACTTGTAATAACCTCAGACATGCTTGCTGAGCGAAATGAGCCCTAAGGTAATACATAAAGTATCAAAGGTCTATTGGGATGACTTTTCATTTACACAAAACAAAAGAACAAACTACAATTTTTTATTTATTTTATTATTTTAGAGTGAGCGAGAGAGCGTGGCAGAGGGGCAGAGAGAGAGAGACAGAGACAGAGAAAATCTCAAGCAGGCTCCAAGTTCAGCACGGAACCTGATGTGGGGCTTGATCCCACGACCCTGGGAACATGACCTGAGTTGAAATCAAGAGTTGGCCGCTCAACTGACTGAGCCACCCAGGTGTCCCCAAACTGCAATTTTTAACCTCTGTTTTGATAGCTGCAAAATAGAAAGGTATTGTGACTACAAATGCAATCACTAATAATTATTACTGTGGTCCAAGAAAAAAAAAAAAAAACCTGGATCTTTTGTGCAACTAAATTAAATAATTACGTTGCCCTGAAACAACCCTGAATCTACTCACGGAAAGACATTTCATCCTCCCATCAATCTCTGTGCATACATTAGGCACAGAGGAGGAAAAGACAATTGGGAAAATGAGAGAGCAGGGGAAAATTAATTATAATTATGGAAATGCAGCTTAAAGAACAAAGGCTTAAATTTGTAACACAGGTCTAAGGGGAAATAATTCTCATGAGCAGCCATTTACAATGTGAGAAGTCTGCAAATCTGAAGGAAACGGTGACTGTTTATTAGACATGTTATTTCTTCTTTCTAATTTAGTAATCAGAAAATTGGTACTCCCAAGCATAAAGGAGTAAAACAATCACGGGCCTTTCTGCTTGGTTGGACAGCCAATGGCCATGGTTTAAGAGAAGGAACTCGAAGGTCCAACAGGAAAGGCCCGCCACAGATCTCACTTAACTGCAACAGGCTTGTGGCTCCTAGCAGCTGAAGCTAACGCTTCAAAGACTGAACATTGTTACTTCTCACCAACCTAGGCTTCCCAAATATCCAGACCTTCAGTTTGCCATTTTGCACTCGACTCAGATCTTTTCATCCCCTCTGTCATTACAGAATGTGAGTGGCCTCGACATAGAAAGCATGACAAGAAAGAGATCACTGTGGACTCAGTTACCCAGGAAAATCTCCCCATTAGATTCCCAAATGGGGAAAAGAGGCTGAGACATCTCAGCGTGGATTTTTGTAAATCCAGATCACTGCTTGGTTCTGATCAATCCAGCTACCTAAACTTGAGCAAAGCAAGCACAATGAAAACCACCAGTACCTTTGGGGAAATGAAGTCACCCTAATTCGAGCTGGTGTGGACAAGAATCAGAGCGGCTCTGGAGGGGTCAGAAGAAACCGTCAGGGGTTAGGGGGATAGGATTCCACCCAATCAAAGTCACATTACCTGATCCCCTATTATGTGTACAGCCTAGAGCCTGAAGGGCAGGACAGCACTCTGAGGAGTGAAATCAGAGGAAGCACCCCTCGCTGCCAGAGACAAGAAGGGGAAGAGCCAGCAAAGAATGTTTCAGAGGTTTCTTCAGCCTTGTGGGACTCGCCCCTATAACAGTGTGAGAAGAGACAAAACAGACAACAGGCAGTAAGGCTGGGAAGAGCAGACAGCGGCTGTATACCCCTTCCCATCCTCCAAAGCCCACAGCAGTCTGCACACAACTCCTCATGAAGAAACATGGAGATAAGAGACAAGTAGGGCCGGACAGTTGCCCAAGTGTCCTCAGGGGAAGGGAAGCCATGCCTCAGCCAGAAGCAATTAGGAACAGACAATGAGGGGGGCTGGAGGGAGACAGCAGGCCCTCTCTGAAGAGTCCCTGGTGAGGGGCCAAGTGAAATTAAACGTCCACGGAGATGGACCCAGAGCAGGTCTTGATCACCTCGCCACCAAGGACATACAAACAGGTGCCCAGGTGTGGGCTTGAAGAACTTTGCTTCCCCATCTCTCTTCCTTGTACCAAAACCTGAGGAGGAAAGTCCGAATTCCTCTTCAAGGGGAAGAAGTACAGTAGAGCCACATGAACCCCCACCATCACCCCCCAACAGGCAGCTCAAGCCTGTGCTGGGAGTCAGGGAGGAGATGGGGCTTAAAGGAGTTTGAGATTAATGTTTTAAATTAGATCAGACCCTCGGTAATCAAAAAATAGCCAAGAAAGTAATAGAACCTGCCCAAGATGTTGCAAAGAGTACTTTTAAAAACTTTAATTGGGGAAAGATTAAATAATTTCTTGTAAATGCTACACTAACTTTAGAATACTCAATAAACCAGCTACAGATGAAATGCCCATCGTGGAGGAAGATAAAAAAAGAAATTAACTTGCAATTTTAAAATATAAAATAAATAGCATTTCATTGAGGCTTTCATTGAGAATTTATTTTCTATAAGTCTAGGAAATGAAGAAACATCACGTTTCCAAAAAGCTATAGAGTAAGTCTGTTTCATACCAGCTCATATTAAAGGTTATTTCCTTTGTGTTATAACTAATATATAAGTATCCACTTTTGTAAGGCTGGCTGTGATCTGTCTCAGACCACAGAAGGAGGAAAGTGCATAAATCAATTTGGTCAGTTAATTCACAGCAAATTCTCCAATTAACCTCTGTTTGAAAGTGGGATGAGGAGAGGTTAAAAATAAAATAAAACAAAAATTTTTAAGTTTATTTATTTTTGAGAGAGACAGAGATGACATGAGTGGGGGAGGGGCAAAGAGAGAGGGAGAGAGAGAGAATCCCAAGCAAGCTCTCGCTCTCAGCACAGAGCCCAATGCAGGGCTCATGAGATCATGACCTGAGCCAAAACTAGTCAGACGCTTAATCGACTGAGCCACGCAGGTGCCCCAAAAATAAAATACTTTTTTTAAAAAACCAAGCACTGGGGCGCCTGGGTGGCTCAGTTGGTTAAGCATCTGACTTCGGCTCAGGTCATCATCTCACAGTTCATGGGTTCAAGCCCCGCGTTGGGCTCTGTGCTGACAGCCCAGAGCCTGGAGCCTGCTTTGGATTCTGTGTCTCCCTCTCTCCCTGCCCCTCCCCCGCTTGCATTCTGCCTCTCTTTCAAAAAGAAATAAACATTAAAAAAAAATCTTTTTAAACCAAGCACTTAGACATTTAGAAGTCATTTGTCCTAAATCACAGCATTTTGCTGGCATGGAAAGTCTATCCCACAGGGAACAACTCACCCAAAGTGACCCAGCTGGAGGGCTGGCCCTACAGGGTGCCATGACCCTATGCAAGGCCCCTATAAGGCAAGCCATGCCTGCCTTTGCCTAAGCCTTCACTGCCTCTGGCATATTTGCAAGGTGCACCAGAACATCATACACCTGAAAGAATGCTTCATTCGATGCTTTCTGCCATAATGGCAGATCCTTTGGGGACAGGGGGTGAGGGAGGGGAAGGGGAGACTTGAGGAGAGGGCTAAAGAGGATCTACTTCCAGAATTACTTCTATTGCAATTTATAAAATTTAGAACTCAATACATTTTCTCCCATTTGGCCAATCTTCATTTATTCCCACCCTTTCTCTCAACTTGTGTTTGATATTTTTTGCATGCAGTGTAAGTCACCAAGAGACAATACTTCTTTTTTTAAGTAATCTCTGTGCCCAACGTGGGGCTCAAACTCATGACCCCAAGATCAAGAGTCACATGCTCTACCAACGGAGCCAGCCAGGTGCCTCCAAGAGATAATACTTTCGATTTTAATGATGCTCACAAAATCTTGACTGTCACTGCATTAATAGTAATTCTATGTGCACTGGTATTTTCTGGACCTAGAACATGTTTATACAATCCTCGGATGGAAAAGCTAGGCTTTAGCTCAGTAATGACACTAATATAAAATCTAGTGATGTCCCCACCTCCCTAAAGCAGGCAGGCTGCTGAAGTCATAACTTGTTAATAAAATGGCCTAATTAATGAGAACCCTAATTCACTTCTGCATAATTTCATTCTCCTTTCATATACAGCAGGTAGGATCTGGCATTCTTCCTTCTTTTTCCAGAAAAGATGGAATGCCAGTGTAGGGGGAGGGAACTTCTCCACTCTTTTTTTAATATAATGATGTCTTTCCTGAAAGCTTGCTTATCTGTCCTAAGTACTGGTCTCTCCATGGTTAGGAGGAACTCATGAGCCCAGCACGTGCACACACACACATGCACACACATCCATTCTCCCTGAAGGGAAATGTAAGTTTCTGCCAGTACAAAGCTAACTACAGAGTTAGCAGTCAAAAGAGATTCTTACCTCCTCTTAATCAGTATCTTGCCAGACTTTCCTTCCCACATCCTGGCCTATAGGATGCTCTCATTCACCATACACACTTTCTGATGTCTGACTACGCAGACCTCAAGCATTACTGCTAGAGGGAACTTTGGAATCTGGCAAAACCCTCATTTTAGAAGAGAGAGAAAGTGAGGATCCCCTAGGTGACAAACGCAACACAAGTTGGTAGTGAAACTGGAAACAGAGCTAATCTCCAGGATCCCATCCCAGCTTACTTTATTTCATAAACTGGTAGTTAAGTTTCTAAATTTACTGAGTAGGCCTCTGGCCAGGAAGGGAGGTTAGATAAACATTAAATTAATGATAAAATTAATAATAGATAAAATTAATTCATTAAATTAATTAGTTGTATTAGAAGGTTTCTTGAGGCAAAGTAAAAGTATATAGAGAGCAATTTTTGAAAAGACATATTCCACATTTAATAAGAGAACTATTCTTCACTTTATCTAGGTGGGAAGACGACTCATAATTCGGTTTAAAACGTTCCTACTCTAGGGGCACCTGGGTGGCTCAGTGGGTTGAGCGTCCGACTTCGGTTCAGGTCATGATCTCACAGTTCGCGAGTTTGAGCCCCACATCAGGCTCTGTGCTGACAGCTCAGAGCCTGGAGCCTGCTTTGGATTCTGTGTCTCCCTCTCTCTGCTCCTCCCCCGCTCATGCGCTCTCTCTCTCTCTCTCTCTTTCTCTCTCAGAAATAAAGAAACTTAAAAAAAAAAAAAACAACCTTTCTACTCTAGATTTGTGATGATCATTCAGAAACATTCATAAAACATGATAGCAACAGAAATAAACTTCATTCATTATAAGTTGGGGTGACAACATGATAACTAAAATGAAAGCAATTAATAATTCTTTCCAACATCACAATTATAATTAGCAGTTCATGAAAACAAAAGTTAAGTCACCTCTAAATTTATTCTATTAAGGAACTCAAATGTGTGGGAAAAAACTTATGTGCATAAAAATTATATTAATTGCAAATACACTGATTATTGGTTTAAGAATCTGTCCCAGGTCAGGAAAAAAAAAAAAAAAACAACTATAATTCGTTGCAACCAAGAGAAACAGCTGAGAGTGTAATTTTCAAATAAGAATATTTCATGAAACTAGAACCTATTAAAATCAGATTCATACAGGGATGCCTGGGCGGCTCCATCAGTTGAGCATCTGACTTCAGCTCAGGTCATATCTTGCGGCTGGTGAGTTGGAGCCCCACATCGGGCTCTGTGCTGACAGCTCAGAGCCTGGAGCCCGCTTTGGATTCTGTGTCCCTCTCTCAGTCTGCTCACCCCCCACCCCCCACTCCTCTCTCAGTCTGCTCACCCCCCACCCCCCACTCATGCTGTGTCTCTCTCAAGAATTAAATTTTTTTTTTAATTTTTTAAATTAAAATTTTTTTAGGGGCGCCTGGGTGGCTCAGTCAGTTAGGCGTCCAACTTCGGCTCAGGTCGTGATCTCGCGGTCCGTGAGTTCGAGCCCCGCGTCGGGCTCTGTGCTGATGGCTCAGAGCCTGGAGCCTGTTTCGGATTCTGTGTCTCCCTCTCTCTGACCCTCCCCTGTTCATGCTCTGTCTCTCTCTGTCTCAAAAATAAATAAACGTTAAAAAATTTTTTAAATTTTTAATTTTTTAAATTAATTTTTTTTTAATTTTTTAAATTAGAAAGAAATAAGATTCATATTACACAAATCATTCTTTGCCAAGTTTTGTTTTGCTTTTTTTCTATTTCAAACATCAGGTGCATAAAAGCCAAGTACAGAAAAACCTCAGCTACTGGGGCATCTTTAATAGGTATACAAACCCTTTAGATTCAATAGATTCCCTAGAAATCTGGGCAAAGGACAGATGAGTGAGAAATACAAAAACAGCTTTTTATAATTCCTATCAGGACCCCTCTCATCACTGAACACAGAATTATGTCAGTTCAACCAGGTCATTTTTGTCAGCCAATATACACCATTTCCTAACTTTTCCAGATATTCATTCCTACCATCAGGATTGTTGCAGAGAAAAGAGAAGATAAAACACTGGACAGAAACAGACTATTAACAGTGTTTCTCTTTGGGTGGTGGGATTGTAGGTAACCTTCCAAATTGTTTCCAATGAAAACATACTACCTCCATACTCAGAAAATGAGACTATGAACATGCTTTATGAACTGTGAACCAGTATACGAATGTTACATTTTTTATTTTTACTTTTGTTGAGCATTGTAGCTCATATAGTTCTCATTCTAATGTAGCTCTTTTCTCCTGACCACCATGTAAATCTGTATGTAAAGTGTCTGGCCAGCACAATTTGCACAGCCAAGTCTATACAGTCTAGAAGTCGAGTATCTTGCAGAGGAAGTGGTTCTTTTCTGTTTATAATGGAAGAGATTTTGTTTCCTTTTGTTTTGAATGATTTGGTTACGTGAGGAGAACTATCAACATAGACCATGTGAAGCCAAGCTACTAAGCAAAAAGCATCCAACTACTCATCCCATATTCCAGAAGCCCCTTCCAAAAGAAGTCTGGTATTTCTGACTCAACATGTCCTGCCATTTCTCTTCTCTCAGAGATGTTCTGAAATCCTCTACAAAGATACTATCATCAGTGGTCCCTTGGCTTAAAATATACAAAAACTCCTCACAACTCTCCGTTAAGTTAAAGAAGTTCATGTCTTAACAGATATTCATGTTCACAGAGGTAAAGAGGAAGAGTAGAGGCATCATTCTTTCCTGATAAATATCCTCACGCAGAGAAATCCAAAATGATACTTTACACTATCAGAAACACTTAAAGCTACTGCTTTATTATAAATGAAGAGAATCATAATTCTAACTGGCCTTAATCCTTTTAATCTTGGGTAGATCTAAGATCCCTAAATCCTTTCAAAAGAGGAATTCTTAAACGTAAGGAACCAATTCTTATTTTAAGTATTCTACTGCCCCCTTGTGTATCTCATGTTTAGTGGGAAAGGTAGCTCACAAAATACAGCAATTTTTTTTTTTATTCTCAGAAATACTTCAGTAGAATCCCAAATATTAGAACTAGAAAGAAACTGAAAATCAAGACCAGCATGTTCATTTCACAGGGGACAGAAGGGAGATCTTGAAGGATTATATCATTTGCCCCAGATTATCACAGCGCTAGTTAATAGCAGAGCAGATACTGCTGAATGGAACTTAAGCGTCTGAGTGCTAATTTCTCTACTGAAATGGAGACTGCAGCCTGGAAGAAAAGAAATAATGGTGTTTTGGAGTTAGAAAGATCAGAGTTTGAAAGATCACCACTTCACAATTTTCCCCAAGCCTGTTTCCTAGTTATAAAATGGGATGAATAATAATTATTACAAAGTTGTCCGAAGAATTAAGTATGACCATGTTCATCAAGCCCTCAGTAAGTATCTGCAATACAGTAATACACGAAGTGGTAATACAACTATAAAAATACATAGAAAATTGTTTTAAATTGTTATAGCCTTTGAGATCTCTGGACAAAGGCATTCTAAAATACTATCTGGCGGCATTTAACTCTAAACTTTGTCTAATCGGGCACAAAATAAAACTTGAAAAAATAAAGCTAGTTCTTCTGTTGTGTTGCTTCAGTTATCATATTTATTCTTTTTTTTTTTTATTACCAGTAAGAAAATTGTGACAGAAAATACCCCACAGCAAATGCTGAAGCAGTGAACAGAACCCTTAGATGAAGGTCACAGAAAAACAAAGCAGAACTCAGTGTCCCAGTCACGGTATAAGGTCACAGCTCCTCTGTCTCCTTTGCTAAGGGCCCTGCATTCACCACTGCAAGGCCAGGAGAGCCGGTCTGGAAAGGTGGAGGCAGGAATTTTACTTCTGACCTTGCTAATAATTAACTAGATCAACTTGGGCCAGTCATTTCATCTCTTTCTTGACATGTAAGATAAAGTACTACTTACCTCGTAAAGTCCTATAGTAAGGTAGCATAATAAATGTGAAACAAGCATTGTAACCTCCGAAGTACTTTAATAACCTCTGAAGTAAGTAAGCTAAGTTTATCTTAAACTGAAAGCAATAAAAAAGCATAAGTCTGTCATCAAGTAGGGGAAGAAAAACTAAACTTGGTAAGTTGAAGGCAGCCTAGATTACAGGATGTTATACAAACAGCATTCTGATCCCTGGGAAATTTCTCTCTACCCTCTACGATGCCCCTGGCTTTTGATGAAGATTACTCCCAAAATACTGGCAACATGGAAATCTTTGACTCTTAAATAAATTTCCCTCAAGGGTATCCTGATAGCAGGATTGACAGAGCTTATCCCTGACTATATATCACAAAACAAACGCACCAGCAGGGTAAAGGCAATTCATCTTAGTTTGCCAGGAAAATGACTAATATTGATTACTCTCTGATTTGTGGCTGCAGTAATCCTGATCCTCATAGGCAAGTGCTGTGAATGGCTCTGTTCTATTTTTATAGGTGGCCTGAGAGTGTGACACACACCACGCTGGTAAGGAGCACGGACTGGTGATCCACATATGTTAACTGAACACTTACTATGTGTCTAGCCTCCCAGAATTTCAAACATCAGAAAGAGGTATTACTGGAGTTGGCAGCATAAAAGAGGAAAGGCACTGATATAAACTAATGTGTAAAGAAAAAAATGATAACAGCATTATGGTTATTGAGATGGGCACATTGCTTACACCTGTAGGGAGTAAGTCCACTGGGGCTTCTCAGGCAAATCATCCATCAACAAGTTAACTCAAGCTCTTGATTCAACCCAACAATGACGCCATATTTGCATCCAGAGTGCTAGAATAAAAGTGCTGTCGGAAACAAAATAAAAGATCCAACTCCATAAACATAAAAGGCAGCTCACCGTGAAACACACTGTTGTCCACCAGAAAATGCCTGCGGTACTGCACACAGTTTCTTTTCTCCAAGTTCCAGTAGCTCATTGTCAGAAGATTTCTGGCACAGCATCAAAACCAAATTGCTGTCAAGGGAAACAGAATGAGACAAAAATGAAGAAAATGGCAGCCACACGCTCACCCCGGTAACACAATGCATCAGTTACCCAGCATTATGAGGCAACCCATGCAGCACACAACTTCTCCACACATGGAAGCAGAGTCCCGTACGTCCTGAGAAATTTCCCACAAGCCTTCCCAGAGGGTAGAACATCATTTAATGCACGAAAACGGTAGCTTTTTCAAATAGCACTTTTCAGGGCGCAAAGTTATTGCTGTCTCAAGGGAAAATAAATCTACCATTCGGGAATAAGTTTCAGGACTAGTTTATGGGCTCTAGGCCTTGCCCATATTTGACCAGGACTCAACCCAGCCAATGCTGGTAATGTCTCAGGAAATTTCATCTGCAGGAGGGAGGTAACAGGAGGGTGACTGTCATTACCAGTTGGTGAATTTGGTGTCAGTACCACTCTGGTAGACTATGCAATCAATCCACAGAAATCTTAGAAATTAACAGTGTCCATGGAGCAATGGATAAGCTAAACACAGTAACAAAGCCTGCCTCCTTTTGGATTCACTGGTGGTCCATTCAGTACCATTAAGGTCTGGATCAACCCACACTGAACTTATTGGTGTAAGTAGAGCTGGGCGCAGGCCTCAAGCAGGGTGAACAAGCAGTGTTGCCTGCCCCCACGTGAGGCTTTCCCCTCCACAGAGAAACACAATGCTAACTAGAGCAAGGGCTTGAAAAGCAGAGATTTGAGCTGATGAATTAAACTCCTCCAAAAGCTGATGTGCATAACCCTGAACAAGGCCCCCTTTGTTCACAGGATTTGGCTAAAGCAACTTTTCAGAATTCCAGCTTCTTTTCTGGTCACGGAATAAGGCCAGGCAACACCAAGCAGGGCTGGCATGAAGGAAAACCCACAGGTGGGAAACAATTTGTTATCTGTCCTAGTAGAACAATCTAGAGTTTTGTAAAGATACTCCAGGATGAAGTCAGCCACCCAGTGAAAAAAATAAATCATCAGAGCTTTGTCTATTCATCAATGGAACAACTGGTGAAAGTCCCTAAAACTTCTCCTTGGCTCAAAGGCCCATTCTTAACCCTCTCTAACAGCAATCTTATCTGACTCCTACCTATCCTACCTTTCTTCTGGCTCCATGCCTCAACGCCTACTTCCTGCCTTATCCCCACCTGGCTAAGTCTGGCTGCCTGCCGCCCCTACTCCCTCAGGCTGAAGATGAGTCCCACCACTCCAAGTTAAAACCACCTGTGGATCCCATTGTAAAATATGACAGAAAACAACTGATTATTGGAGACAATGTCCTCCTCCAATCCAAGTGAATACTACAAAGAGCTCTCCTCTTAAAAACTATTTTTAGGGGGCGCCTGGGTGGCGCAGTCGGTTAAGCGTCCGACTTCAGCCAGGTCACGATCTCGCGGTCCGTGAGTTCGAGCCCCGCGTCGGGCTCTGGGCTCATGGCTCAGAGCCTGGAGCCTGTTTCCGATTCTGTGTCTCCCTCTCCCTCTGCCCCTCCCCCGTTCATGCTCTGTCTCTCTCTGTCCCAAAAATAAAAAAAAATAAAAAAAAAACAAAACTATTTTTAGGGGTGCCTGGGTAGCACAGTTGGTTAACCATCTGACTTTTGATTTCAGCTCAGGTCATGATCTCACGATTTGTGTGAGAGCCCACATCGGGCTCTGTGCTGATAGTGTGGAGCCTGCTTGGGATTCTCTCTTGCTCTCTCTTTGCCCCTCCTCTACTCACATGCTCACTCTCTCAAAATAAGCATTAAATAAATACTTTAGTTATATAAATAATGTGTTTGTATACATTTATTAATTTTTTAATGTCAACACGAATTCATCAAAAATTTTTCAAAATTAAAAAAACCCCGCTTCCCTCATTCCACATCTCTCTCTTGGAATGAACACCTTTGTTTGGTGTGTATCATTCCAGTTCTTTTCCTATGTATTTACATATGTATGTATATATACAATACATACATGAAATTTTATTTAAATTTATTTATTTATTTTGAGAGAGAGAGCACAAACAGGGGAGGGACAAAGAGAGAGGGGGAGAGACAGGATCCTAAGCAAACTCTGCACCATCAGCACAGAGCCTGATGCAGGGCTCGAACCCATGAACAGTGAGATCATGACCTGAGCCTAAATCAAGAGTCAGATGCTTAACCAACTAAGCCACCCAGGTGCCCCCAAAGACATCTATATTTTAATAATACCATTTTGAAAGAACTGGAAATAACTTTTGGGATTATCAGTAGTACCCATTTTCTTAAAAAAATGTATTGTTTATTCATATTAGAAATATTTTGAGGTACATGGAATTAAAGAGAACCCTGTCTGTATTGATGCTCATTTTTCCTTACTCACTTGATTTTGTGGTTTCCTGTGTCATTCTTTTGCCCTATTCATTCTCAATCCAAGGAAGTTTAGAGGCATCTGAAGGTGAAAGAACAATGTGCATTTGTATATAGTTAGCAAAACACATGCATATACCTGACTCTCACTTGGCGTCCTCTTAACCAGATGAAAGAAGGAAAGAAGAGGGTGTTAGCATAAGTGGTTCACCCATGCTGCTAGGCAAAGGTGGCGGTGGGATTTGAAATCATATCTTCAGATTCCAAACCCAAGATTCTAGCCATAACAGGCTATAAAGAACTAGACTGTTATGTAATGCAGTGGTTTAAAATTTTTTTATTTTTTTAAATTAATTTTTTGGTGGTTTTTAAATATGTCCTATAAATTCTTGTACATTTCTCCCTCTCTTCAAATGGTAGAATCTAATTCGCCTTCCTTTGAATACGGCCTGCATTCAGTGATTCATTTCTAGCAAACTCAGCTGTAATTGATGCTGTGTAATTGGTTCCAAAACTACATCATAAAAAGGATACAGCTTCTGCCTTGGCTCTCAGAATGTTCACCCTGAGAACCAAGGCACCATGTTGTAAGGAAGCCCAGATATGAGTGTTCCAACTGACAGCACCAGCTAGGCCCTCAGCCAACAGCCAACATCAATGAATCTATTGACCATTCTAACCCCAGCCTTCAAGTATTCTAGATGAAGCCCCAGAGACAGAGGTACAGAGACAAGCCATCTCCTCTGTACCTCATCTATATTTCTGACCCACAATAACAATGAAAGCTAATAATTATTGTTGCCTTAAGACACTAAGATTTGGGTAATTTATCATACAGCAATATAAAATGAATATAGGTAACATCCTCAGATACATTCAGTGAGGACTGAGACCTTCAACTCTTTGAGGACAGAAAGACAAATTCCCACAGATGTATGTAATGCAGATATTTGATCACCAGTCCTCTACGGACCCACCTTTCCAACTTGATCTTTTTACTCGCACTATAACCATTGCCCTTTTCTTTAAGGGCTGGTTAAAAAAACCACTGCCTTCCTGAAATACCCCCCAGGACCTCCCCCTCCAATTTACCTGAAACTCTCTCAGGCACTGAACTGCCATAATCCTAGCTACCAGTTATTGAGTACCTACTACGTACCAAAAAAATTTTTTTTTTAATTTTCAAGTTAGCTAACATAGTATAGTCTTGGCTTCAGGAGTAGATTCCAGTGATTCCTCACTTACATATACCACCCAGTGTTCATCCCAACAAGTGCCCTCCTCAATGCCCATCACCCGTTTTCCCCACCCCCATCAACCCTCAGTTTGTTCTCTGTATTTAAGAGTCTCTTATGGTTTGCCTCCTTCTCTGTTTTTATCTTATTTTGCCGTCACTTCCCTCCCCTTCCCCTATTGTTGTCTGTTCAGTTTCTCAAATTCCACATATGAGTGAAATCATGATATCTGTCTTTTTCTGACTGGCTTATTTAATTTAGCATAATACCCTCCAGTTCATTCCATGTTGTTGCAGATGGCAAGATTTCATTCCTTTTCATCACCGAGTAGTATTCCATGGTATATATCTACCACATCTTCTTTATCCATTCATCAGTTGATGGACATTTGGGCTCTTTCCATAATTTGGTTATTGTTGATAGCTCTGCTATAAACATTGGGGTGCATGTGCCCCTTCGAATCAGCACTGCTGTATCCTTTGGATAACTTCCTAGTAGTGCAATTGCTGGGCTGTAGGGTAATGCTGCTTTTAAATTTTTGAGGAAACTCCACACTGTTTTCCAGAGTGGCTGCACCAGTTACTAAGTACCAGTTATTGAGTACCTTATCACAGTTCCTGTGATAAGGCTTTATTGACATCATGGGGTCTCAACCTTGACTACACATTAGAATCAATCTCTTGGGAAACCTTAGAATCCCAGATCCCAGGCCACACCCTAGACCAATTATATCAGAATCTCTAGGGGTGGGACTTAGGTGTCCCTCCACAGGTGATTTCAAAGTGCATCCAAAGCTAAAAATCATTCTTCACGTATATTATCTCTCCTCCTTGAAGAAACTCTTCTGGGTGGGTGTTTTTAGGAAGAAGAGGCTCAGAGAATATATACGGTTGAGCTAGAGCACAAACGTCTAAGTAATTGAACCCTATGGCTTCCAGGCTATAAGCCTCCTTACTTTGGTTAATTACTTACACATCTTACCTCTCCTGGCATCTGCTTGCTGCTGAAGGATAGAAGATTGTAAGCTGCCTCTGGGTGCCCGACCCGGGCAATGCACACTGCAGGCCCTTAGTAAACATTAACGAGGGGGCGCCTGGGTGGCGCAGTCGGTTAAGCGTCCGACTTCAGCCAGGTCACGATCTCACGGTCCGTGAGTTCGAGCCCCGCGTCAGGCTCTGGGCTAATGGCTCGGAGCCTGGAGCCTGTTTCCGATTCTGTGTCTCCCTCTCTCTCTGCCCCTCCCCCGTTCATGCTCTGTCTCTGTCTGTCCCATAAATAAATAAAAACGTTGAAAAAAAATTTAAAAAAAAAAAACATTAACGATGCCTTCCTTATATGCCCCATTTCCTGGATTCCTACTTGTTGAAGACTGAAGGAAGAAAGGGCTCACTCTGGCCTCTAGAATCAGAGCAAATGATTTCAAAATCTAGAGATGATGGAGATGGAGATAATGGAGTTAGTAGGGCTGGGGCAGAGAAAGAGAGAGTTGTGCAACAAACTCAATCTTGGTTTAGATCAGATTTAAAAGATCCCAGGACCTAGTGCTCACCAAGGGGAAGCAAGTGCTCACCAAGGGGAAGCAACTGAAACAAACCTTAGAAATCAGCTAAGATAAACCTCTCATGTTGAAGCCAGAAAAAAAATCTGAGGCCCAGAAAGGATGAATAATTTGCAGAATAGCATAGCTGTTAGATAAAGCTGGCAGGAAACCCAGCCTCAGGAGTCTCAAAGCAAGGATCTCTTGAGTGTTTCATGGTCCCATTTTTGTGAACACGATATGTGAAAATATCTACTAAAATATACTTTCATTGATTTTTCAAAAAAAAACAATTTAGATTACATCAGAGATGTACTTCACTGCACCATGTACTCAATTTGAAATTGGTCGATTTTCAAACAAAAGCAAAAGATGTTTAAAAACTGATTCAACTTGGGGCGCCTGGGTGGCTCAGTCAGTTGAGCGTCCGACTTCAGCCCAGGTCATGATCTCGTGGTCCGTGGGTTCAAGCCCTGCATCGGGCTCTGTGCTGACAGCTTGGAGCCCGGAGCCTGTTTCAGATTCTGTGTCTCCCTCTCTCTCTGACCCTCCCCTGTTCATGCTCTGTCTCTCTCTGTCTCAAAAATAAATAAACATTAAAAAAATTTTTTTTTTTTAAAAACTGATTCAACTTTCTTTTGGGACTTACAAAATGCTCACTCCACCTCCTAAGAGGTTTATGGAATGTATATGTTACATTTAGAACTCTTTAATAGAACATACAGATCCCCAATCCTTGCAATGATTCACAAAATTAATAACTTACAATGACTAAGAAACATTGTATAGGGAAGTAACTGTTATTAAAACTGGCTTCAGATTCTGCCTCCAGAATAAGGTTAATAATTTTTTTTTAGTGGATGGTAAAGTTATAGGAAATGCTGTATAAATGCATTTATCTTTAACTGTTTTTATCCATTTTTAGAGCTTTAAACACATAGAAAAGCTCAAAAAACATACATAGTGATATCACTCACCACCCAGAGACAGCTGCCATGGACACTGTGGCCTATTTTCTTTTTTTAAAACACAAATCAGATCCTACTGTTTTGTAGTCTACTTTTCTTACTTAGTAACTTACTCTAGCCATATCAATAAATATATTTCTACAAGATAAATGTAACTTGAGAAAGAAGTTGTAATCAACTCCACTCAAAGACCCCCACGTTCCAAAAACTCAATAAGAAATAAGGCAGCCGTAAGAAATGAAAGAAGCCATACAAGCATGCAGAGAGGATGCATGTATCAGAGGCACCGATAAACATCCACAAAGTTTAAATACTCCTAAGTTTGCTTTATGATTAGTATCTTTTATCATCCTTCTACATTTATTCATTTTTGCCGTTTCATCTGTAGGTTCATGACTAAAACTGCCAATGTCAAACTATAGGACAATCAGAAAACTATAGCAGGACACCACCAACAAAGAAAACAGAAATTCTAGCATGACACCTTTTTTTTTTTTAATTTTGTTTACTGTTTATTTCTGAGACACAGAGAGAGACACCGAGTGCAAGCAGGGGTGGGGGCAGAGAGAGAGGGAGACACAGAGTCAGAAGCAGGCTCCAGGCTCTGAGCTGTCAGCACAGGGCTCGAACTTACAAACGGCGAGTTCATGACCTGAGCCGAAGTCTGACACTCAACCGACTGAGCCACCCAGGTGCCCCTAGGATTGATACCTTTAAGAAAAGCAGGAAGTATTTTCAGTAAAAAGCAAAGATGTTTAAAAATGCTTTTAGATATGGTAAATATAAAAATATATAAACCTTGGTTTTTTGAGCATAATTCATTCCGGAAACATGCCTGTAATTCAAAGCACTTCTATATCAAAGTAAATTTTAAGAACCATTGGCTCAGTTGTGATCATGTGACATCCAGCGTCACATACAAATTGTATTGCAAGACATCACTCGTTTATTGAGTTAAAATTTATTAGAAATGTTTGCTCATCGGGGCGCACGGTGGCTCAGTCGGTTAAGCATTGACTTCGGCTCAGGTCATGATCTCAGCTCAGGTCATGATCTCGTGGTTTATGAGTTCGAGCCCAGTGCCAGGCTCTGTGCTGACAGCTCAGAGTCTGGAGCCTGTTTCAGATTCTGTGTCTCCCTCTCTCTCTGCCCCTCCCCTGCTCACGCTCTGCCTCTCTCTGTCTTTCAATAATAAATAAACGTTAAAAAAAAATTTTTAAAGAAATGTTTGCTCATCTTGTGGAACACCCGCAGAAGTTACTCATAATCCAAGGTTTTACTATACACTGGAATATTACTCAGCCATCAAAAAGAATGAAATCTTGGGGCACCTGGGTGGCTCAGTCAGTTAAGTGTGCAACTTCAGTTCAAGTCATGATCTCACAGCTCATGGGTTCAAGCCCCACATCAGGCTCTGTGCTGACAGCTCAGAGCCTACAGCCTGCTTTGGATTCTGTGTCTCCCTCTCTATGCCCCTCCCCTGCTCATGCTCTCTCTCAAAAATAAATAAATGTAAAAAAAAAAAAAAGAATGGAATCTTGCCATGCAATGACATGGATGGAGCTAGAATGTATTAGGCTAAGCTAAATAAGTCAATTGTAGAAAGACAAATACCATATGATTTCACTCATATGTGGAATTTAAGAAACAAAACAGATGAACACATGGGAAGGGAGGAGGGGAGAGAAGAGATGAAACAAACCACAAGAGATTCAACCATAGGGAACAAACTGAGGGTTGATGGAGGGAGGTGGGTAGGGGATGGGCTAGATGGGTGATGGGTACCAAGTAAGGAAGGCAGGTGTTGTGATGAGCACTGGGTGTTGTAAGTGATGAATCAGTGAATTCTACTCCTGAAACCAATATTGCACTATACGTTAACTGACTAGACTTTAAATTTAAAAAAGGGGGGAGGGGGATTGCTTTTAGCACCCTCCAAATTAAAAAGAAATCCTTCATACAAACAAGTACTTAACTGAACTAAAGTCCCCTCAGGAAAAGCTCCAGAGTGGCAGGCATCTGCTGGTTGTCGTACCCAACCCTCCTTCCTCTGGCTTTCCTCTAGGAAACTCCTTTATGTCCATAGACTTAGCTCATGTCAGCTTATCCCCTGACCCAGGTGGGCATGTGGTTTAGGCCTGTCAAATCAGAGACCTGCACCCTCCAGGCCACAGTACAGGAGGTGCACATCTTTTCAGACCACCGAGAGTCAGGCATAGATTTCTGTTTGACCTGTTGGAGAAAAGAAACTTTTCTGTTAGACTTAAAGTTGTGAGCCCTCAAAACCTAAAGTTCCTGGCAGCCATCTTGTCCCTACAAAGGTACAATCTGCATAATCCAACCCAGAAGAATGGAAAGAAACTAAGTCCTATTGGATCCATCCCCCCACTTTTTAGTTAAATGAGCCAGTACATTCCCTTTTTTGTTTAGTTTTGTTTAAGCCACATGGAGTTGAGCTATCACTTGCAGCCAAAGGGTCTTGACGGGTGAAACTTGTCAGCAAAGCAAAATGTAAAGACAATCCACCTGGCAGTTATGAGCTCTCTAGTCTAGTTTCATCTCTAACAATGACTCAGGGGAGACCTTGGGCAAGTTGTTTTTAACTGGTCCTGAGTTTCACAATAGAATTCTGTATTTTCTTGGGATTTCCTTAGAGGTAACACTGCATTTAAGTCCTTTGTTCTGGTAGCAAAGGATCCCCTCACACCCTTTGAAGGTGTATGAAGCACAGCAAAACCTGAAACTTTCTCTTTAGCTTTAGAATTCCCTTAGTGGTTTTTCTTGGTTGTCTTGTTTTAATCATTCTTCTTTTTTTCTTTAGTTTATTTATTTTGAGAGAGAGGGAGAGAGACTATCCCAAGCAGGCTCCTCACTGTCAGCACAGAACCCTATGCAGGGCTCAAACTCATGAACTGTGAGATCATGACCTGAGCGGAAATCAAGAGTCCTAAGGCTTAACTGACTGAGCTACCCAGGTGCCCCACCCCAAACCTCAGCATTTTTTAAATGTGTGGCAAACCCATATCAGTGCTTTAACATGAGTTTTATGAAACACTACAAATCTATTCAAGTCATTTGAATGGCTTAATAAAAGATAAATTATTCAAGTTTATACATGGAAACCAGAGTTCTAACATTGTGCTAAAGGAATCAAAAGACAGAAAATCTTTGAGAGAGAACTTTGCAGGGTGGAGGGAACACTATACATACATTCATACACACACACACACACACTTACACATACATATATAATTTTTTTAACTCCAGTACAGTTAACATACAATGTTAAATTTGCTATGGGTGTACAATATAGTGATTGAACAATTTCATATATTACTCAGGGCTCATCAAGAGAAGTATACTCTTTTTTTTTTTTTTAAGTCAAGGGTTTTGTAACTTCGGGTTTTTTTTTTAATTTTTTTTTAACGTTTATTTATTTTTGAGAGAGAGAGAGAGACAGAGCATGAATGGGGGAGGGGCGGAGAGAGAGGGAGACACAGAATCTGGAACAGGCTCCAGGCTCTGAGCGGTCAGCACAGAGCCCGACGTGGGGCTCGAACTCACAGACCGTGAGATCATGACCTGAGCCAAAGTCCGACACTTAACCGACTGAGCCACCCAGGCGCCCCAAGAGAAGTATACTCTTGGCGCTCCTGGGTGGCTGTCTGTTAAGCGTCCAACTTCAGCTCAGGTCATGATCTTGCGGTTTGTGAGTTTGAGCCCCACATCGGGCTCGCCGCTGTTAGCCTGTCAGTGCAGAACCTGCTTCAGATCCTCTGTCTCCCTCTCTTTGCCCCTCCCCTGCTTGTGCTCTCCCCAAAATAAATATATTTATTAAAAAAGATAAGTGTACTCGTCATCCCCATCACCTATTTCACCCATCCCCCAACCTCCTCCCCTCTGGTAACCATCTGTTTGTTCTCTGTAGTTAAGAGTCTCTACAGTTAAGAGTCTGTTTTTTTGTCTCTTTTGTTCTCTGATCATTTGTTTTGTTTCTTAAATTCCACATATGTGTGAAATCATATGGTATTTGTCTTCTCTTTGACTTACTCGCTTAGCTTATTTCGCTTACCGTAACACTCTCTAGCTCGTTCCCCGTTGTTGCGCTTCGTTTTCCTTAAGTAGAGGGATTGGTCTGCTACATGCTGACTGCCTCCTCTACCTCTTTACCTACTGCAACCGCTGCTACTACAGCCCGTTCTCCTTTGACACCCCTCTTCCGTCAAAACTGACGTTCCTACTCCCATTCCTCCCATTCTTTCTTAACAGGATATTATTTGCAAATCCCTTTATGGTTTATACCATATTTCCATTTGTATCCTCTTTTTTTTAAAAAACTGACACTGGGGCTCCTGGGTTGCTCAGTCAGTTAAGCGTCTGACTTCAGTTCAGGGCACCATCTCCCAGTTCGTGAGTTCAAGCCACGCATCCGGCTCTGTGCTGACAGTTCAGAGCCTGGAGCCTGCTTCAGATCCTTGTGTCTCCCTCTCTCTGTCCCTCTCCCCAACTTGTGCTCTCTTTCTCTCTCTCTCTCTCTCAAAAATAAACATTAAAAAAAACCTGACACTTAGAATAGCCCTATGAATCATGGACCATGAAGTATGAGTTCAAAGAAGTTAATAGGAAACAACAGGTTGCAAACCTATGTCCTCTGACACCAAATCCGCTGTCCAGTCCATATCCTCTGTCCAGCAGTGTTCCATCCCTGACACTCAGCTTCCTATGGAAAGAGCCTAGGGCTGTGTTACTCGTGATAGGTAAGACTTATTCTTCTCATTCCCACCCCTCAATCCAACTCCACTAGGGGCCAAAGAAGGGCAGGCGGCAGGAGGCGAGGCCTAAATGAAATGTTACTTCAAAAAAAAAAAAAAAAAATGCATACTTTGTCCCTGCAGCCGAGAGCCTTTGAAGTACACAGATTGGAAGGGATAAGAGTAAAGTGTCAGTTCTCTATCAAATGGTGGGAGGTTTCTTTGCAATGAAATTTGAGTGAACTACTTGGACCAAGTTCAGAAACACCAAGGCCAAATTTTCTAGCCAGCCATTATGTGAAAACTGTTTGAGGAGCTCATGTATTCTCCAAATTGCTAACAACAGTGAAGAACGCTATAGCCAAAAATCAAAATATAATGCATAAACTCTGTTGTCGGAAAGGAATTAATAAGGATTATGGGCAACTCCTCCCTACTATCCCAAACTGTATCTTTATTTATAAGTTAAATTATAAATTAAAATTACAAATTAAAATAGCCCGGAGAAAGCAGAGTTGATTTCCATTAGTAGATACTATAGCATTTAACTTATATGGAGAAGTGATTTTCTTTAAGCCTTGCTGAGAGATAAAAGACATAATTAATAGGCTCTGACAGCATTATTCACAAAACAGTAAGAAACAGGAAGGCATAGGGGAAAAGACCACAAAACTGTCCAGCACCACATGGCCTTTGACAACACATTTGGGAATTTCTGTACCCAGGCATCCCTAGAAGGTCAGAATTCAAGTCAAATCCAGTTGAAAGCTAAGATTTCAAAGAAAGCTTCTCTTCTTGCATTTCTGCACTAATTCTGAGTTACGAGAATTACACAGTGCAGGGATGAGGTTTGAGGGCCATAGCTCTTCTTCCTCTGGACCAAACCCAAACTGATGGCTTTAATGCAGTTCAGAACCCTGGGTGAGGCACGGAGGGCCTGGGCCCCACTCCACTCCTCAGCTGGCAGGTCACTGTCCTGTAGCCATCTCCCACCCCCATTCACAAGCTCCCTCCTCCACTTCCCACAGGTTTTCAAGCACTGCCAAACTGGTTGTCAAAGGGCTCTACAAACAGCCTGATTCCATAGCTAGCCCCCCTCCCCACTATGTACAGAAAGGAAAGAAATAAAAGGGCACTTTGTTCATTTTTTTAGGCTCACAGGGGACACCACTAAACCCTAAGTTCCTGGTGTGTTTTGTTTCTTTACAGCAATCAGGAGCTGAAAATGCTCTGAGCTAGTTGAGCAATGAGCTGCAATGCACCCTCCAAAGACCCATGGATGCTTCATTTAAAAAGGCTGGCTTAAAATATAGTATGTATCCAGCACTTGACAGAGTACCTACCTTTCACGTCACTAATTCCTCTTCTGGAAATACATCAGAAAAAAATAAAGAAATTTTATGTACACATAAAAATGTTCACTGCATCATTTTTCATGACAGAAAAATCAGAACTCTAAATATCCAACTATTGGGTTAGCATTGACGGTCATACACATATTAACAATTGTGTTTGCAAAGACTCTGTAAATGAGTGTGGAATATGATCATGATATCATACTATATGAAAAAAAAGCAGGATATGAAACATCAACTAGGAAAAACAATATTGCATAGAATAATGGATCCTGATCTTAACAAGAAAAAAATACTTCCATGTTTTACCATTAACAGTCATGTCTGTTGTAGGGTCTTTGTAAATTATCATATTTTTTAAAATATTTTTAAATGTTTGTTTATTTTTGAGAGACAGAGCATAAGCGGGGGAGGGGCGGGGAGGAGGGAGTACACAGAATCTGAAGCAGGCTCCAGGCTCCGGACTGTCAGCACAGAGCTCAACGCAGGGTTCAAACCCACGAACTGCGAGATCACGACCTGAGCCAAGGTCGGCCGCTCACCCAACTGAGCCACAGGCGCCTCGTAAATTATCATATTAAGAAAGCTCCCTTCTATTTCAATTTCTTAAAGTTTTTTACACGACATTAAACATTTTAACACACTTTCTCTGCATGTGATATGATCTTTCACCATTAATTTGTTAATATGATGAATTTTCTAATGTTAAATCAACCCTGCAATTCCAGGATGAATCCAATTTGTTCACAATATATTGTCTTTATTTTATTTAGGTTTTGTTTTGTTTTACTTTGAGAGACAGAGCGAGCTGGGGAGGGGCAGAGAGAGAGAGTGAGAGAATCCCAAGCAGGCTCCACACTGCCAGAGCATAGCCTGATGTGGCAACAGACTCCTCGTACTCACAAACCAGGAGATCATGACCCAAGCCAAATTCTACAGTCTGACGGTTAACTAACTGAGCCACCCAGGCACCCGTGTATTGTCTTTTTAATACACTGATGATTTAGCTTGCTCATGTTTTATGATTTTTTCAGGTATATTCCCAAGTTTGGCCTATAATAGTTTCCATTTTTAATATTGTTCTCAAGACTTTTCGCATTGAGACTATAGCTTTATAATATGCATCTCTATTCCCTAGAAGGATTTATGCAAGTCTGAAATTATCTTTTTCTTGAATGTTTGGTAAAACTTGCCCATAAACCCATCTAAGCCTAGACCTTCCTTTACGGAGAAATATTTGGCTACTGGCTTATTTTATTTAAAAAAACAGAATCGGGGAGCCTGGATTAGGATTGAACACTTGATTTCGGCTGGGGTCATGACCTCACAGTTTGTGGATTCAAGCCCCTTGCAGGCTCTGTGCTGACAGAGAGGCATGGTTGGGATTCTCTCTCCCTCTGCCCCTCCACTACTTGCGTGTGTGTGTGTGTGTGTGTGTGTGTGTGTGTGTGTGTGTGTGCGCGCGCGCATGTTTTCTCTCTCTCAAACTTTAAAAAACATAAATAAAATAAAAATTATAGGATGACTTAGCCTTTCTATTTTTTTGAATTTAGTTTTGTTAAGTTATAATTCTTTAGTAACTTACTCTAAGCTTTCAAATGTTTTAGCATAAATTAGCTCATAATATATAGTCTTTTTAGTTCTAAAACATCTGCTTTTCCATTCCTAATACTGTTTATTTGTACTGCTCTCTTCTATGCAAATCAATCTCACATGTTTATCAATATCACTAGCTTTTACAAATGAGCCAAAATTTGTCATTATTAATCCTCTCCATTGACTAACATGAAATTATTACTATTACTCTTTTCTATTTTGAGTCTATATTGCACCTTTTTCAAATTTTCTAACTTCAACATTTAGTTAACTTTCAGGTTTTCTAATATAGGCATTTATACATACATTAGCTGTTTTCCCCAACCCTGAATCTTGACCCACGGTATTCCTCTAGTTAAAAATATTTTCTGGTTTCCATTAGAATTTCTTCTTTGATCCAAAGTTCATTTTGAAATATTTCCATACTTATTCATAGTTATATTTTTGTCAGCATCTAGCTTAATTGCATTGTGGTCACAGATCTGGTCTGGATGATGCCAATTATTTAATAATTATTAAGGCTTGCCTGATGTCAAAGCTTGAAGTCACTTTTTATAAATATTCTATGTGTGTTTGAAAAAAAAATGTGTATTCTGCAGTTTCGAGATAGTGATCTTCACATCTATCAACTCAAACTTATTCAAACTATACTGCTCAAATCTTGTATTTGGTCACTGATCTTTTCCCCACTTTATCAAGTACTAAGGAAATATATTAAAATCTCAGTAGGAATACAGTTGACCTTTGAACAATGTGGGAGTTAAGGGTGTCAACACCCTACACAGTTGAAAATCCATATATAACTTTGACTCCCCCCCAAAACTAATAGCCTGCTGCTGAACTATAGTCTTACAGATAACATAGTCGATTAACACATATTCCGTGTGTTATATGTATTACATAGCGTATTCTTACAATCAAGTAAGCTAAAGAAAAGGTTAACAAAATCATAAAAGAAAATACATTTATAATACTGCACTTACTGAAAAAAATCCGTATGTAGTTGAAACCTGTTCAAGGGTCAACTGTATATGTTTCTCATTACAGTCCTCTCAATTTTTGCTTTATATTGAGCATACAAGTTTACCATTCTGTGCTAAATAGACCAAGTCACTCAAAGAAAGACAAATCTCATATGATTTCACTCATATGTGGAATTTAAGAAACAAAACAAACAAAGGAAAACAAAAGAGACCAACAAAAAAACCAGACTCTTAATTATAGAGAATGGATGGTTACCAGAGGCTAGGGGGGGCGAGGGGGGCGGTGAGTGAAGTAGGTGAAGGGGATTAAGAATATACTTATTGTGATGAGCACTGAGTCATGTAAAGAATTGTGGAGTCACTATGTTGTACACCTGAAACTACTTTAATGCTGTATGTTAACTATACTGCAATTAAAATAAAATTTTAAAAGGTTTATCACTCTGATGAGTTGAAACTTTTTAATATGATCATTTTTGTTGCTGAATATGTTTTCTTGGCATTTAAAGTCAATTTTGCCTGATGTCAATATAGCAAGCTTTCTTTTGGTTTGTAATCACCCATTCATCTTTCTCTATTCCCTATTTAACTTCTCTGTATCCTTATGTTTCAGACATGTCTTTCATAAAGAGTAAATAGTGAATTCATTTTTCATCCAGTGTAACAATCTTTGGTTCCTTCAGATTATACTTACTGATACAATTATATTTATTTCTATACCTTATTTTGTACTTGTTATTTGTCTTACTCATTCTATATCTCTTTTCTCCACTGTTTTGACCTCAAAATTTATTTTTTTCATTTCAATTTTCCCCATTAGCTAGAAAGTTGTTCAGTCTTTTACTGATTTTTAGTTGTTGCCTTAGAAATTTTAACATGCACACTTCACTAACTGAAATCTAAATTTAACCAGTACCTTTAACTTCCTCCAAAACCATGCAGGAACTTTCTAAGATACTAACTCCTTTTACTTCTCCAACGTATGTCATTTATTTTATCTACTTCCCACTGAAGACACTATTATTTTATATAGTATGTGCCTTAACTTACAGTTTTTTCCCTTTCTTTGCTCTTCATCATTTTTTGTTTCTAAGACCTTCCATCTGGGAATAATTTTCCTCTGTCTGAAGTGTACCCTTTGAGTGAGGATCCTCTAGAACAAACTGTAGAATTTCTGTGAAGCCTGCAAAGTCTTTGCTTTCATTTTTTAAAGGTATTGTTAATGGAAATAAACTTATAAACTGACAGTTAATTTCTGTCACTGCAAAAAAGATAGTATTTTTTTGTCTTCCAGCTTCTATTGTTGCACTATCAGGATAATCCATCATATCTTTAAAGATAAACGGCCTCTTCTTTCTGACCTTAAGATCTTCTCTATCTTTTATATTCTACAATTTAATTTTATGTGATTTGACTTCATGATTTATGGGCAGTGATGTTTTTTCTTGGTCCTTGAAATTCTCAGGCATTATCTCTTTAAATGGTGTCTCCCCTCATTTTTTTTCTCCTCTCTTTCTGAAGCTATAACTAGGGGCCTCTGGGTGGCTCAGTCGGTTAAGCGTCTGACTTCAGCTCAGGTCATGAGCTCACAGTTCGTGGGTTCAAGCCCCATGTTGGGCTCTGTGCTGACAGCTCAGAGCCTGGAACCTGCTTCAGATTCTGTGTCTCCCTCTCTCTCTGCCCCTCCCCTGCTCACATTCTCTCTCTCTCTCAAAAATAAATAAACATTAAAAAAATGAAACTATAGCTACACTTATGTTGGATCTGAATTCTCCAACTTCACATTGATTAACCCTTCTTTTGGGTTTTTCATCACTTGCCTCTCTGTATTCCATTGAAAATTTTCTTCAGATGAATCCTTCAGTTGACTATTTCCCTATTCAGCTTGTATTCATCTGTTGTTCAATCCATTCACTGAGTTCTGATTTTCAATTATTCTATATTTTTCAAGTTTTATATCTGGTTCTTTTTCTTTAAAATTTTTTTTTAATGTTTATTTATTTATTTTTGAGAGAGCAAGGAGAGGAAGGGCAGAGAGAGAGGGAGACAGAATCCCAAGTAGGCTCCATACCGTCAGCACAGAGCCCGATGTGGGGCTCAAACCTGCGAACCATGAGAACATGACCTGAGCCAAACCAAGAGTCGGATACTTAACTGACTGAACCACCCCGGCACCCCCTATATCTGGCTCTTTTTCAAAGCAGATTGGTTTAGTCTTTACAGTTTCTTGTTCTCAGCTCACATCTTGTTTTCAGTCTTTTTTTTTTTCTTTTACTATTAAATGACTATTTTCTTTCTAATTGTATTGATAGGGATTCTCTGAAGTCTAGAACAAAATTAGATTCCTCCAAAAGAAAGGGGGAAATTGGCTTCTGTGCAGTATGAGGGACAATTCCAATGCAGGAACTTTTTTTTTTTAAATAGGCTCCACACCCAACATAGGGCTTGAACTCCCAACCCTGAGATTAAGATTTGCATGCTCTACCAACTGACCCAGCCAGATGCTCCATGGGAACCCTTCAAATCAAATTTTCATCTTGAGGTTTTTCTGACTACCTAGTTATTGTGATTCTACATGTGCATCTGTATTAGAGCTGGTTTAGTTTCACAAATTCTCAGCACCAAATATCAAGCATTTGTTCAGAACCATGGTTTTCAATGGGTGAGTTTTCTTATACTCTTAGTTTAAAAGAGAGATGAGTTTTTTCTTTTTTATTCTAATTCAACCTTATATTGAGCAAGACACCTTCTGAATTCCCAGCTTTAAGACCAAAGACTCCCAAAGACCAAAGGACAGATGTCTGCTGTCCCTGTGCCCTCAGGACCATAAAAATAGTCACAAGTCAACAAGTTAAACTGGTTTAGCAAATGTCTTCAAGGAAAAAGCCAGCTTCATTGCAATAGACTTCTCTTCACTTAGCTTTTGTCCTGAATAGTCATTACATTCATACTGGTTCATTGCATCTAAAATACTATTTTATCCAGCATCTTTAAGTTATTTCAGCCAGAGGGTTAGTAAACTATATTACTAGGAACAGAATTCAATCTTGGGAATGCACGTTTAAAGCCACAGAGGCTTGCAGTTTGAAAGCCAAATCAGGATCTGATCTAGCCCAAAAATGTATTAGTTCAGTGCCTGTTGATATTTTAAAACTTCCTATATGCCAGGTATTGTGGTAAATATTTTGTAAATATTGTTTTATTTAATCCTTACAACGATCCTACGGGCTAGGGATTCTTATTATCCCCATTTTACAGAAGCACAGAGATGTTAAGTAATTACCTAAGGTCCACAGCTGTCTAGTGACAACACTAGAATTTACACTTGAAAAAAATCTAACTCCAAAGAACGCACTTTTGTTTTAAAGGTTGCACTCTTAAGATCCATGTAATTTGCTTCTCAATAAATAACGTAAGAGAAGGAAAGAGGGGAAGACTAGGAGAGATAGCATGCACTACTAGATATGATAGAGTCCTGATGAAATCCAGACTCAGCCACTTATAAGCCTTTCCACTTCCCTGTGCTCAGCTCAGGGTTGGCATATTTCCATCATTTTTTATATATTTCTGCATTTTAAAAAAGTGGGCACAAAGGGCTGATTAGAAATGAAGACTGCATTGATAAAACAACACCCAAAGGAATGACTGGTAATTAGATTTCAACTCTCAGTGGCCATTAATCTTGCAATCTAGCCCAATATTAACACCTCTGATTACATTTGAAGACTTTTCCTGGTGAAAACTCTAACAGCAGATTTTTTTTTTATTTTAAAATTCTAATTTTATCCACTATGTGTAGGTCTAACATCCAAAAAACCTTGATTCAGACTAATAGTCTCTAAACCGGAAATTTCCAAACTTTTTAAATATTGAAAATGGACTTCAGAATAGTTCTGCTCCCCATTCCTTCATATATAAGGATGTCCAATATCTAATTTCAGAAAAGGCACTCCCGGGGCGCCTGGGTGGCGCAGTCGGTTAAGCGTCCGACTTCAGCCAGGTCACAATCTCGCAGTCCGTGAGTTCGAGCCCCGCATCGGGCTCTGGGCTGATGGCTCAGAGCCTGGAGCCAGTTTCCGATTCTGTGTCTCCCTCTCTCTCTGCCCCTCACCCATTCATGCTCTGTCTCTCTCTGTCCCAAAAATAAATAAACGTTGAAAAAAAAAATTTTTTTTTAAAAGAAAAGGCACTCCCAGAGAAGGGCAGATCTCCCAGTTCTCCTGAGTTCATCTTACCCTCTTCTTGTGTCCACTTACCCACCCAATAATGATAGAAGGGAGCTCAGTGATCACAGGGAATGTGTTGGGATTCTCATCTTCGCCTGCTGCGTTCCCTACCCCTTCCGCTCAGCAATGATTGTAGCTCCAACAGGAGATCTACTTCAACTGGTCAATTAAAGCTCCAGTCAACATCACCTCTCATTCCCAACGAAACAGCAGGGAAGTTGCTCCCCTTCCTGTGCCCAAAAATAGGAGTCAAGGAGGCTTTAAGGTGCAAAAGGTTGTAACTGTTCGCAATTTACGAATCAAGTAACTCAAGAGTATGTTCTGAGCCATACTATAGGCCCTATAGTTACTGAGGGGATGGAGAGATGCCTAAACATAACACCAGTCATTAAGAAACTAACAATCTGGGGCGCCTGGGTGGCGCAGTCGGTTAAGCGTCCGACTTCAGCTCAGGTCACGATCTCGCGGTCCGTGAGTTCGAGCCCGGCGTCGGGCTCTGGGTTGATGGCTCAGAGCCTGGAGCCTGTTTCCGATTCTGTGTCTCCCTCTCTCTCTGCCCCTCCCCCGTTCATGCTCTGTCTCTCTCTGTCTCCAAAATAAATAAACGTTAAAAAAAAAAAAATTTAAGAAACTAACAATCTAAGGGCACCTGGCTGGCTCAGTTGGTAAGCATGCAACTCTTGATCTTGGGGTCGTGAGTTCAAGCCTCATGTGGACAGCACACATTACTTAAAAAAGAAAAGAAAAGAAACTGACAATCCAGATGGGAAAACAGGGCATACCTAGAAAGAGGAAAGATTGATAAAAAACCTACCCTGGAAAGGGCAGGATATATGAAAGATGGCAAATGAAGCATACTGTAGGAGTCCAAAAAAGGAAAGCAAGTCACTCAGGAAAGAGTGCCTTGGAGGGTGGGATAGTAGAGACAGATCTCAAAGGATCAGTAGGCTTAAAAGAGGGAAGAAGAGGGTGCCTGGCTGGCTCCGTTGGTAGAATATGTGTCTCCTGATTTGGTGGTCTTGAGTTCCAGCCCTACATTGGGCATAGAGCTTACTTTAAAAAAAAAAAAAAAAAAAAAAAAAAAAAAACTTTAAAAAATAATAGTGAAAAACGGTTAGGTGAGAGGGACATCTTAGGAGAAAGGAATCGTATATGCCCAAAATACTGCTCTCAGTTATCGAGGTAAAAATTACTCACATACATTATTAGTATGCTGTTTAATGTAATGTGATACAACAAAGAACATATAAAGAAATTGATAAAAATAACATTTCACCAAGAATGCTTTAAACATAAATTATTCAGAATCTAAGTCTTGAGAAAGACCTCTCTTTAGAAGGATAATAGCAATAAAACATTTTTATAAAGATTTTAGCCTAATGGGGTGCCTGGGTGGCTCAGTTAGTTAAGCATCTGCCTTTGGCTCAGGTCATGATCTCACCCTTCAGGAATTCAAGCCCCACGTCAGGCTCTGTGCTGACAGCTCGGAGCATAGAGCCTGCTTCAGATTCTGTATGTGTGTCTCTCTCTCTGCTCCTCCCCTGCTCATTCTCTCTCTCTCTCTCTCTCTCTCTCTCTCTCTCTCAAAAATAAACATTAAAAAAACATTAAAAGGGAGGGGCACCTGGGTGGCTCAGATGGTTAAGCATCCAACTTCAGCTAGGGTCATGATCTTGCGGTTCGGAAGTTTGAGCCCCATGGCGAGCTCTATGCTGACAGCTTAGAGCCTGGAGTCTGCTTGAGATACTATGTCTCCCTCTCTCTCGGCCTCTTCCCTGCTCATGTGCTCGCTCTCTCTCTCTCTCAAAAATAAAATAAACATTAAATTATTTTTAATTAAAAAAAAAGATTTTAGCCGAAGATAATAGTAATAAAGTTAAAGTTTAGTTTATCTAAAGCCAGCAGAGAAATGATCAACAGAGAGTCCCTGCTATATGCAGACATAGGAATATCAGAAATTGGTCCTCAAAGCAATAGTTACAAAAGTAAATGGGATATTAAACCTGGATTGGTCATAAGAATTCTCAAGCTCAAGAGAGCATAAATACAATCTAGTCAAATATGTTTAAGTTGTGGAAACTCAGCTTTGTTTTTCATGTGCTAAAATTTTAATTCTTTTTGGGGGAGGTACGGCGTGTGGGTGGCTAAGTTGGTTAAGCGTCTGACTCTTGATTTTGGCTCAGGTTATGATCTCAGTTCATAAGTTGAGTTCATAAGTTTCATGACCTCAGTTCATGAAAACGAGCCTGCTGACAGCCTGAAGCCTGCCTTGGATTCTCTCTCTCCTTCTCCCTCTGCCCCTCCCCTGCTCATGCTCTTGCTGTCTCTCTCTCAAAATAGACTTAAAAAATAAAATAAAAAAGCAAAGCAATACCATGGGGCAAAGTCAGTCTTTTCAACAAATTGTGCTAGAAAAGCTGGACATTCACATGTAAAGAAAGGGAACCCAGACACAGACTTTACATCCTTCACAAAAATTAACTTAAAATGAATCACAGATCTAAATGTAAAATGCAAAACTCTAAAAGTCCTAGAAGATAACACAGGAGAAAATTCAGATGACTGACATTTTAGATACAACACCAAAAGCACTGCCCATGAAGGAATCAAGTGATAAGCTGGATTTCATTAAAATTAAGGGGCGCCTGGGTGGCTCAGTTGGTTAAGCGTCCGACTTCGGCTCAGGTCACCATCTCGCGGTCCGTGAGTTCAAGACCCGCGTCGGGCTCTGGGCTGATGGCTCTGAGCCTGGAGCCTGCTTCCGATTCTGTGTCTCCCTCTCTCTCTGCCCCTCCCCCGTTCATGCTCTGTCTCTCTCTGTCTCAAAAATAAATAAAACGTTAAAAAAAAATTTTTTTTAATTAAAAACTTCTGCTCTGTGAAACACAGTGACAAGAGAATGAGAAGACAAGTCACAGACTGGGAGAAAATCTTTGTAAAAGGCACAACTGAAAAAGGACTCTTATCTAAAATATACAAAGAACTCCAAACACAGTAAGAAAATAATCCAATTAAAAATGAGCCAAAAGTCTTCAGAGGCACCTCACCAAAGAAGATATACAGATGATAAATAGGCATATGAAAAGATGTCATTCATCATATATCACCAAGAAATAAAAATTAAAACAATGACGAGGGGCACCTGGGTGGCTCAGTCTGTTAAGCATCCAATTTAACCAGATTTTGGCACAGGTCATTATCCGACAGGTTCATGAGATTGAGCACTGTGTTGGGCTCTTTGCTGACAGTGTGGTGCCTGCATGGGATTGGGATTCTCTCTCCGTCTCTCTCTACCTCGCCCCTGCTCGTTCTCTCCCCCAAAATAAATAAATAAACTTAAAAAAATAAATAAAACAATGATGAGATACCACTACACACCTGTTAGAGGAGCCAAAATCCAGAACACTGACAACACCAAATGCTGGCAAGGATGTGGAGCATGAAACGTTCATTCACTGTTGGTGGAAATGTAATAGGGTAGAGCCACTTGGGAACAGTTTTGGTGGTTTCCTACAAAACTAAGTATAATCTTACCATACAATTTTGCAATCATGTTCCTTGGTATTTACCCGAAAGAATTAAAAACTTATGTTCACAGAGGCACCTGGGCGTCTCAGTCTTTTAAGCATCCAACTGTTGGTTTCAGCTCAGGTCGTGATCTCACAGTTCGTGGCTTGGAGCCCCACGATGGGCACTATGCTAACAGTGTAGAGCCTGCTTGGGATTCTCGCTCTCTCCCCCTAACTAATTCGTGCTCTCAAAATAAATAAACTTAAAAAAAATTTTTTTAATAAAAACTTATGTTCACAGAAAAACCTGCACATAGATGTTCACAGCTGTATTCATAATTGTCAAAACTTGGAAGCAACCACGATGTCCTTCAGTAAGCGAATGGATAAAGAAACTGTGATACATTCAGACAATGGAATATTATCTAGTGCTAAAAAAAACATGCTGTCAAGCTATGAAAGAAAAAAAAAAGCATAGAGGAAACCTAAATGCATACTACTGAGCCAATCTGAAAAGGCTACATATTATAGGATTTCAACCATATGACATCCTGAAAAAGTCAAAACTATGGAGACAGTGAAAACATCAGTGGTTGCCAGAAGTTAAAGGGTGAGGGAGAGATAAACAGGCACAAAACAGGATTTTAACAATAGTGAAAATTCTCTGTACAAATCCATAATGATGGGTACAGGTCATTACACACTTGTCCAAACCCACAGAATGTACAACACCGAGTGAACAGTAAGGTAAATCACGTACTTTAGGTGATAATGATGTGTCAGTGTAGGTCTCATCAATCGTAATCAATGTAACCACTCTGGTGGGGAATGTTGATCATGGTAATGTTGATAATGTGGACAGGCAACGCACACGTGGAGGCAGGAAATATATGAGAAATCTCTGTACCTTCCCTCAGTTTTGCTGTGAACTAAAACTGCTCTAGAGAAATAAAAGTTTTTTGGGGTGCCTGGGTGGCTCAGTCGGTTAAGTGTCTGACTTTGGCTCAGAGGGTCATGATCTTGCGGCTCCTGGATTCGAGACCCACTTCCGGCTCTGTGTTGACAACTCAGAGCCTGGGGCCTATTTCAGATTCCGTGTCTCTCTCTCTCACTCTCCGCCGCTGCCCCCGCCCCCGCCTGCACTCTGTCTCTCTCTCTCAAAAATAAATAAACATTAAAAAAAAGAAAAAAGAAAAGTTTTTTAACAGAGAATTAAGAAGCTCTACATGTTGATACAGAATGATAAAACACATGGTTATAAGAAAAAAAAATGCAAAATCAGGTGGCTGGTGCACTACCACTTTATTTTTATTTTTTTTTTTTTTAAATTTTTTTTTTTTTCAACGTTTATTTATTTTTGGGACAGAGAGAGACAGAGCATGAACAGGGGAGGGGCAGAGAGAGAGGGAGACACAGAATCGGAAACAGGCTCCAGGCTCCGAGCCATCAGCCCAGAGCCTGACGCGGGGCTCGAACTCACGGACCGCGAGATCGTGACCTGGCTGAAGTCGGACGCTTAACCGACTGCGCCACCCAGGCGCCCCACCACTTTATTTTTAAAAGGAGGGAAAAAGCATCCATATGTATTTGCATGTACAGTTCCCCCCTTATCCACACAAGATAGGTTCCAAAACCCCCAGTGGATGCCTAAAATGGTTGATAGTACCGAGCTTTATATGAACTACGTTTTTTTCCCTATACGTACCTATGATGAAGCTTAATTTATAAATCAGGCACGGTAAGCGATTAACAACTACTAAAGTGTACCAATTATGACAGTGTACCGTAAGGAAAGTTATGTATGTAATAAATGTGGTCTCTCTCGCTCTCAAAACACCCTGTACCTACTCACCCTTCTTGTGATGGTGTGAGATGTCAAAACGCCCGCGAAACGAGAGGAAGCGAGGTGAATGACGTAGTGTTAGGCTGCTACTGACCCTCTGATGATTCGTCAGGAGGATCTTTTGTTCCCAGTTACTGAAACTGCGGAAAGCGAAACCGCAGACAAGGTGGGGACTACTATATATATTGTATACATAATTACACATGTGTGTTGTTCTGAAAAAAATACACAAGAAATGAATGATACTGTTGGTCTATTAGAGATATAACTGGATGACTAAGGGACAGAGGTAAGAGAGGATTTTCACTAAATGCCCTTTTAAGTTTTTTAAATTGTTAAGCATGAGAATGTAGGACCTATTCAGCTATTCTTTTCCAGCAAATAAATACACAGCAATAAGAAGAATTTTGTAGACAGATGTACACTTTTTTATTTATTTCACCAAAATGGGATGAGAAACTTAAGAATGTGTTGAGAACTGGTCCTGACTTGAGTTTTTGCTTTTGACTGAAACTTGGACACTAAATAACAGATTTCACATTTCTCTCTTTTGATGAGTGAAAAAAGAAGTTTGTAAACAGTTTGTGTTCACTCTCTTCTAAGACTGTATTTTAATGACTTACCCAGTAAACAGAAAAATACTTCCAATTCGCGACTCATTTAAAACAAAACAAAACACTATGGTTCAGAATAAAACACTTGTATACAAGCTTTTTTTTTTTTTTTTTTTTCAATTTGAGAAGAAAAGATTCCTCTGACAATCACATTCAGACACTGCTCAGGAAAATAAAAGAATAATCACGTTACAGATTTCTCTATGGGGGAAAGTAATGGGCAGGGGACTTTCTAGCCTTTGCTCCATAAACACACTCCCAGTCTTTAGAGAGGTTCAGCTGCTCAGGAGTGGGAAAGTCTGATTTCCACTGGCCCATGGAGTCTGGCTGCAACCAATAGGTGATGTTTTATGAAAGAAAGAAAACAAATCAAAAAACTTCCCCAGCCCTGTTATAGACATTCAGAAGAGTTTAAGAAAACTGCTCTTACATTACTGAATGTGAGGGGTGCCTGGGTGGCTCAGTCAGTTAAGTGTCTGACCCTTGATCTCAGCTCAGGTCTTGATCTCAGGGTTGTGAGTTCAAGCCCCATCTCTTAACAAAAGCAAAACAAAACAAAAAACTAAATGTGAAAAAACAATTACTAAATGTAAACTTTGGTGAGAGTTAAAAAGCTAGTAAGAAAGAATACAAATCAAAACCCCAAAGAGGTATCACCTCACACCTGTCAGAATGGCGAAAATCAAAAACATAAGAAACAACAAATATTGGTGAGGATGTGGAGAAAAAGGAATCCTTGTGCACTGTTGGTGAGAATGCACACTGGTGCAGCCACTGTGGAAAACAGATGGAGGTTCCTCAAAAAATTACAAAGAGAATTACCCTATGATCCAGTAATTCCACTATTGGGTATTTACCCAAAGAATATGAAAATACTAATTAAAAAAGATATATGCACCCCTATGTTTAGGACATTATTTACAATAGCCAAGATATGGAAGCAACCCAAGTGTCCACCCATAGATGAATGGATAAAGAAGAGGCGCTATAGATAGAAAGAGAATAGAATAATATTCAGCCATAATAAAGAATGAAATCTTGCCATTTGCAACAACATGGATGGACCTAGAGGGTAAAATGCTAAGTGAAAAAAGTCAAAGAAACCCAAATACCATATGATTCCACTCATGTGTAGAATTTAAGAAACAAAACAAATGAACAAAGAAAAATGACAAACTAAAAAATAGTCTCTTAAGTGTAGAGAACTGATGGTTACCATAGGGGAGGCGGGATGGGGGATGGATGAAATAGGTGAAGGAGAGTAAGAGGACACTTACCATGATGAGCACTGAGTAATGTATAGAATTGTTGAATCACTACATTATACACCTGCAACTAATATAACTCTATACATTAATTATACTGGAATTACTTCCCAGTCTCCTACTTTTACCACTTAGGAGTCAGGATGTGATTACTTATTCAGTTCTTTATTATTCAAACCCAAGCATTCTTTTTATTTTTTACTTTAATTTTATGTATTGAATTTAAGCTTCAAAATTCAAAAGGCACAAAAGGGTATAAAATGAATAGTTTACCTCGTATCTGTCTCTCAGCAACCAACATTATTAGTTTCTTGTATATTCTTTCAGATATATTCTATATGCATACAAGGAAACCTTACCTTTTTTTTTTTTCTCAACCTTCCCTTTTCTTCTCTTTTACACAAATGGCTACATGGAACCATGTCTTTAAATTGAAATAAAACTCAAAAAACTTTACATAATCTTAACTCCTTATATGAACACATTACTCCTGTCTATAAAGAAATCTCCTTTAAAAAGACAAATTTCTTTTCAACATCTCCCATATCATTCAAAGTTAAGAGAGAGTTGTTTGGAAGAAAGAAAAAAAAAAACGGGTGAGATCTAAAAAACTAAACTGCATACAATTACACAACAAATCAACTCACTGAATTTCTGGTCCAGGATTCTGATTGATCCCTGAAAAAAACTATAGATCTTCAAAGTTCCCACCAAGGGTAGTTTTGCAGAGGCAACATTAACACTCCATGGAAACCTGTTCCGGGGTCCAAAGGCCCCTTCGATGAAATTCAAGAGGGAGAGAAGAGGGAAGTAGGAAGCTAAATTCGAATGTTTGGTTCTTGTGGATTAGCAACAAGGAAGTGAAGGCAGATGAAAAGAAGCCAGGATTGCCTCAGATCAGTTAATCAGTAACACATATGCTAGCACTAGATCCTTCTGCCTTTTAGCGGGAATTGATAATTCATGGGCACCTGAATGTCTGGACAAGTGTGTAAGTCCCTTGTTAAGTTAAGAAGAACCAGCCACAGAGAAAAGAGGCTGCTAGTAGGGTAAGCCACAGATACTCAAGAAGAGGGAAACCTTGGAACCTGCCGGGGTCCTTCCTGTGTAGTACCCAAAGCCAAGACTGATTTCCAAAGTGGAGTCCAGCATCCATTTTCTGAAACCCTCAAACTTCTCTTCCCTGCTAGAGTCAGACATAGGGAGTAAGAAGGGCCAGGAGAGAGGTGTGCTTTTAAAGCATGGTTTGCTACTAAGAACACTAGACCAAATGTCTGCCAGCAATGTCAAGGTTCAACGCAGCTCAGCTGTGTTAAGTGCAGACATTCGTAAGCTTCAGTTTCTGCGTGGGTAAACCAGCCCAGTCCAATCCAGTTTCAATTTCTCAACAACAAAGCAGAGCTGTTTTAGGGGCACCAAAACTCCAGCTTGTTTAGAAATTTTCCTCAACTGGACCACCTGGGTGGCTCACTCGGTTAAACAGCCACTCTTAATTTCAGTTCAGGTCATGATCTCACAGTTCATGAGATCAAGCCCCGTGTCAGGCTCTGCACTGACAGCCTGGAGCCTTCTTGAGTTTCTCTCTCTCCCTCTCTCTCTGCCCCTCCCCAACTTGCATACACACACCCTCCCTCTCTGTCTCTCAAAATAAATAATCTTTAAAAGAAAAAAAGAAATTTTCAGCAACTATCCAAGATAGTTATTATCTAAGTTAGCAATTATCCAAGATAATTCTGATCTCCAATTGGAAAAGCATTACAGGAAGACACCCACTGGTTCATTCCAGCAATGTCTCTCACTACTATTTCAAGAAAATAAGTGGGCAAAGGTTACAGAAGATAAAACTAATATTTAAGTCTTAGGATGCCAGAAAACACACATTAAAACCATGAGGGGTCCTCTTAGACCCGCTGCAATTTGAAAACAATCCAGAAGTGATAAATAAGTGAGCCGCTTTGATGTAGAAAAGCCCCTGCAGAAGAGAAGCTAAACACCACTCACTTCTAAACAAATAGCCAACACAGTTTACAAACAGTCTTGAGTGTTTTTCTGGAACCAGGGCTGAATTTATAACCTCCTAAACTCCACATAGGGAATGCAGCTTCTTCACTCACCAAACAGCTGATTAGAAATGTTTCTACCTGCCTGTACTTTGGATAGAAGAGTTTGAAAAGAAAACCAACCCAGTATTTTTCATAAACTTAGTCTTTGTTTCCCAAGTGGCAACATGATCTGATAGAACACATAGGCTGAAAGACCCAGGCTCAAATTCCAAGTCTGCTCCATGCTGGCTTAGATCTTGGGCAAGAAATGAACCTCTCTGAGCCTCATCAGGGACATGAGAGAATTCCTGCCTCCTGATTATTGTGGGCTTTAAAGAGACACACAGTAAATGTCGAGCCACGTGGTCAGAACACATTAGTATTCATTTTCTCCTTTTCTTGCAGAACACCTTCAAATTTTTACTAAATAACCAGAAAAACTGTTTCCCATTACATTAAATCATAATGATGCCAGAATTCCTCAGACTAAAATAGATAATAATTGAAAAAGCTCTTCTGCATATATGCAAACCATGTGTTCGTATGATATACACATGTGTATAACCAAATATATAATCAAAAGGTACTCACTGTCAATTCTACTCAGTGAAATTAAATCACAGGACATTGCTGTTTATCATTTTATGTCTACAGCTATAGTAACTTCAAGTCTAGAGCAAGGATTTCATATGTGCCTGACCTTGATTTCCTGGAAATAGCAGAATCATTAAAAATCAGAAACTTGGCATCTTCATCCCAATTCTGCCATTTATTAGCCATGTGATTTTAAGAAAATCATTTAGCAACCTTGGGCCCTGGTTTCCTGACTTACATAATGAACATGATAGATTCATCTTTTTCTGCTCTGTAATTTTATGACTAAAATGAGGCACAGGTGCTTAGCTTAGTGCATCCAAAATGCAGTCGGTGAGAATGTTTTTAACTTTGCTATAAAAGTTCTCCTGGTTGTCCCCTCTGCACCCACCCTGTCCTCTTCTACTTTGAAGCACAGAAAACAGAGGCCCTGATGATAATAACACAAAGCTGTGTAAACTTCTTCATGGGCCCTTAAAACGCACTTCTAATTCGGTACACCCTACCACAGCAGTACTGAATTTCTCCTTAAACAAAAATGGTCACGGGTGTCAAAGAGATGTGAGTGAGTGTCCACTGAACTGTGTCTAAATGATTTTCCTTGTGAGGAAAGCCAGCCTGGAATAAGCCCCTACTAGTGAGAAGAGAAAACATGCTTCCCAGGCTGAGGAGGCATTGTTCAAAGTAATGAGTTCTGCACCACTTGGTCCACACTTCACAGCAGAGTCTGATTTTCATAGACAAAGAGCAATAACCAAATGGAGATGCTCTTCAGCAAGATTTTCTGAGCTGATTATTGTTATTAAACTCATGAGGTGGTGGAAAGAAAAAAAAAGGAGACTACAGTCTCCCTAACCTGCTACATTCTCCAAAAGAGGAAGGTTTGTCAACCTTGGTCAGTATTATGCCAGGGGGTTGTCTGTCATAGCTATAATGGATTTCGAGTCTAAACTCACTACAAATGCCTAGAATTATTCCAGCTCAAAAGTCTAAATGTTTAAATGCTCTACTGTATTCCTTTTATCCTTCTATCATAATTTTATCTTTTTTTTTTTTTTTTTTTTTTTTTTTGCCCAGAGAAATAACAGTCATGATCCTTGAAGCATGCAGACCAACACTATTCTTAGAAGGGAGCTGCAGGAGGTTTATTATGTCATGAAACATGGAGCCAGAACAAAGGACTACTGAATCACTCACCTTATCTTCATCTAAGAAACCTGAGAATTACAGGGTTTCCCTGTTCCTCTCAAACTCAGCACTGCACTTGTGAAGACAGCAAGTTGCAGGGCCCAGTCTATACTACAAAAATGTAAAAAAAAAAAAAAAAAAAACAGATGCACACAATGCTTCTCACAATATACTTATCTAAAATACTCAGAAACAATGTTCAGGATTATTTTAAATCAAAGTTTAAACATTTGTTTCTGAATCTAGACATATGATTGCTCAGCACTAAATCAACTGTTCTCCCTAAGAGTAATGTAAGTATTTACTCTGAAAACCTGAAACAGCATTAGAATTATTTCAGAACTCAACTCTGAGTTTATCGAAGGCAGGAATATAGATTGATTTATATGCCTTATATACAGTTTTCAATAAATATTTGTTGACTAAATGAATAAATCTCATTTAATCAAGAGTTTTCCCAGTATATTACATTAGGGCACCTTAACACAAAGCATCAATATTCTATTTTTATAATTCTATCCTTGTAATTATTTAGAAGACTGATTCTAAAAATAAGTTCAATTGATATTGATGATGTAAGAAAATGTATCAAACAGAAGCAGTAACTTTAACAGCTTTTATGCCGAATATGGTGCAGCAATAAATCTTGGCTCTGCCCATCAACCTTCCCTCCCTTTGTCTCCTTCCCAATGCCTGTCCCCAGCCTTCCCCCAAGCACTTGCAATCTCATTATCCCATGATCTGCTAAACTGCAGTTCACCTCCTGGAACCAGCAGAAACACATGTCACTGAGAATTACGGAACTGGAGCCAGTTACAAACCACCAAATAGGGTCACAAAGTATCTGAACCTGAAAATTAAGAGTGTTTCTATTTTTTTTAATTATGAGAAAAGGGGAAAAAACTTAATTGGACAGTTTTGAACATTTGAGCTAGATGGATTGCATAATGTCTAGGCATTTATAATGAATAGGATGGGAGAGATAACTTTAACAGCATGTTATTTGCTAATCAGCTGAAAAGTAATATTATGTTGACTTCATTTGCTGATGGTGGAAGGATATTGTCTGAAAACTTCTACCACTAATAAACATTTGCTACTCTTGAAGGCAAATTGTTTAAAAGTAGGATACAGCAAGACCATACCCCTAGTTCTTCATCTAAAGTATTTTTATGCCACACTTTATTCAGAAAGAGTTACTCCATTTTTAACTTTTACTATTTTAATTTTAACCAATATTTATTTAATAACAACTAGACATATTAATCCTGCAGCCTAGAAAAATGATCAACAAGATTCAGGTCCTTAAGATGTGTACCCTTGCCAAATGCTAACCTGTGTGTAAATAAGTGGGATTTCCTAAAAGGGATAGAAGCTGTGGAGACTCACAATTTCAAGAAAAGGAAAAGGACATTGTTAATGGGAAGCTTGAGAAATCTGACTGGTTCCCAGTAAGGCTTCTTGAAACATTCCCTGCAGATTAACCTCAGAAGTGAACAAAACTGAGGGGCAACTGGAAAAACAATCACCCCTTCTGGGAAAGCTTTTGTTTCTTTTCAGTGGCATTTTACTTCGGTCCATTTTGGAGCTCATCTCCTTCTCATAAACATGCCATAAGGAGGACACAGGTGCTCGGGTTTGCACACACTGCACTAACCACCTGCGCAAAGGAGGCCCAAGTCTGTAACCTTACTGCTCAAGAGCAAGGGTCTGATTGAATTTTTTAATGCCTCACCACCAAGGAAATATATTTTATTTAGTGGGGGTAACAGTTCAGTTACTGCCCCAATGATCAAAATGGTGATGCGAAACGGCGAGGAGGTGGGGGACAGTCTTCTATTTCAGTTTAGTTGGTTATTGTTTTAATGCTGAACTGCTAGTGTAAAAATGAGATCATAAACTCATTCCGAGTTACAAACAAAGAAAAGGAAGAGGAGAGAGGGGGCCGCAGACGCCCAACAGGGGACTGGGCTTAGGGGCGAGCCTGGTGGCATCTCGGACTCGCGGCGCCGTCGCCATGGGAACCCCGCGCAGGCGCAGAGAGCGACGCCGCGCAGCCGAGACTTGCCTCCACCTCCCCGCGCGGCGTCGCTCCGGTGCCCTCGTTTATTCCAGGAAAGGGTAATGGAGTAAATCCTCCTCGCGCTGAGTGTACCCGGCCTTCTCCGGAAAGGTCCTGAGTGGGGTCACCGAGCACAGGAAGAGTCGTGAGACTCCCCAAGAATAATAGCGTACTTTTCCTTTCTGGGAAACGCGGACCTGCTTTCTCCGCGCTGTCGGGAGGTCAGAGTACGGTTCTGGGGACCCCGCGTGTGGGTGAAGCATCCTGCAGCAAAGCTTCGCCCTCCAACGGACGAAACCCCATCCACCGCCACGGGCGACTCGACAAGTCATTTCTGGCGCGGGCACACGCACACCCACGTCTTCTGAATTACGCCCCCCAACCAACCCCCTCCAGGACTAGCCGTGGTCCAGTTCGCGCTGGGGGTTTGGGGGATCCCCACGCACAATACTCACACAGCCCCTTAAAGAGCGCGTCCCGGCCGGGACTGGGAAGAGGAACTTGAGCCACCTGCTCATTTGCACACCTGGTCTGGTGTACCAGTCCTCGTTCTCTTTCCGCCTAGCTCCCCCCAAAGCACTGACCTGCTCAACTTTGAGTGTACGGCAGTTGAAGGATTCCTGGGAGTCCTTGGCACAGGAGCAACCTCCAAAGTGCTGGGGTGGTGAATTGTGGGCCCCTGTGACTTTCAACTCCAAAACCCCGTCGAGGGACGGAAAAGCCCCCCAGAAGCGCACTTCTCCCCACCAGCCAACAGAAAACCCTGAGACGCGCAGGGGAGAGCGGGGCGCCGCCGCCACAACCTGCTTTCTCATTCAAATCCTTACGCTAACACTGGAGCCCCCTCCCTCCCGGCCCCGCAGCTCCTGAGGAAATCAGGAACTGGAGCTGGAGAGAGCGGACTGGAGCTCCCACCTCCTCCAAGGGCCCCAGCCGGCCGGGGGTAAGGGGTCGAGGGCTGGACCTGGACCGCCCCCCACCCCCGGGCGCATGCGCCCTTACGGGGCTCTCAGGGGGCAAGAGCCAGAAGCACTGGGAATAAAGTCTTTTTTTTTTTTTTTTTTTTTCCCCGTAGGTTTCAAAGTTTCTCAAACCCAGGGACAACTCCTGGATTCTCAGTTTGGGGCTGTGTTCCCAAGAGCCTCGGTGGTTGTAGGATAAAGGAGTTTCGAGAAACGAAGTTGGAAGCGAGGAAACAGAATGGGAACGGTTTGCAGCTTGCACCAAAGTAAAAAAGTGTCAGAACCACACCTTAAAAGAAAATCCCAAACCACCCATCTTATGTCACCTTCTCTTACCATTCTAAGAAAATAGCATTTAGTATGCTGTTATAACCAAGGAAATCTGCCTTGAGTAAAGTGCAACTAAGACGAGGAAGAGGGAGTGTAGGTAACCCTCTCTCTGCCTTTATTCCCCCCACCTCCCACCGTCAGTTCTTCCAGATGTTTCTCCTAAACGTTAACGGGACAGTTATTCAATCGATCAGTTTAGTGCCTGGCAGACTCCAGCGGCCACCCGGCAGTAAGAGCTTGGCCAGGGCGGAGGAAAGCTTGCACACAGTAGGTACTCAAATAGTGATGCAAATGATGAAATCTACTGAGTGCAAAGACAGGTGATTGACTCGGTTGGTGCGGCTGCTGGAACGCTGACTACCGCTAGCCTCGGCAGTCACGGGGTGATCCGGTCTCAGGATTCCAGGATTTGCATTTATCAGCCTTCATTCAACCTGCCCTATTGTTAGTTCAAAGCCTGGCTGGGAGGGACTTCTAGACTCTGCTCCTCACTCACCTTCAGTTTAAAATTCTCCACCAATAAGAAGGTCCTAGAAAAGCTGGCAGCATAGGGTTGGCAGGGATTTTCTGGGCTTAGTGACAACATAAACTAAAGTCATTTTCTTTTTCATGCGTGAATTTGCTCAGGAAGTTACAACTGAGCGCTCGAGCTTGGAGAGAAGGGCCGGGCTGCCTGTCCGCTTTGACGGACAGTTAGTGTGGGGGGTGGTAGCACCGTGACCTCTCAGCGCAAGATCTAGGGTTTCACCTTTTCATCCCACTTAGCCGATACCATAGAAACAACCCATTTGTATTATTCAATTCAACAGAGGCAATTACAATGTCACAGCAAAGCACCATGGGCATGAAGAAACTTTATCCTGAAAGCAATCTTGGACTCTCAAAAAAAAAAAAAAAAAGCCACCGGAATAGTCATTTGAATTTCTTCATGCCAGGCTACCAGGGAAAATGCAATTTGGAAAAACACATATAAGGTCGTTTGGCTCCAAAGAAAGAAACCTCCCAATTTTTTAAATATGTCCATACAAAAATCCTCAATTTATAAGAAATTAAACAGGTAAGGTAACTCTTCTAACCCCAAACTGCTTCTTGTTTTGCATGCAAACATGTGCTGTTTAGAGATTTGTTTTGCTGGTAATCTCCATGGTGAACAGGAAGTCCAAAAAGAGAGAATGAGAGACGCGCACACACACACCAAGACAACCCTTCACACAACCATGGAAGTTATCCACTCCAAACCTCCTGTGTTTGTCTTTCTCATACCTGAAAACCCACAGATGGGTGTTAAAATAAGCTCAGACACCAAGTTTCAAAACAAGAGCATTTGTTTGTGATGCAGTCTTTATTTTGAAAGTTTTAATTTCCATAATTTCAAGAACTTCAAATTTCTTTACGCAATGTTTCAAACCTACTAAAATCAAGGCAAATACCCATATAATACTCCTGCTCCTTTACACCTTTTTTTTAAATAAAGCATTACAGATACAGCTAAAACCCCATTTCCTGGCCCTCCTCCCTCCCATTGTGTGAATCATACTTAATCATGGTTTTAAGTGTTTAGGACATATGGATATATCCATAAATCTTTTAATGTAGCTTTTCCCTGTGAGTCCTTTTTTTTTTTTTTTAACACCATTAATCAGAAAAATCACTAACTAAAACCAAGAAAATATTGTTACATTGCTAAGTGTTTAGAAGCCAGACAGAACTATTTTTCCCTGCTGGTGACAGGGGGAATGATAACAAAGGGATTAGACAGTGGGTAGTAAACAGCCTCTCTAGGTTACACAAACCCTTCCATGGTTACAGAATGGTCAATAGAAAAACAAAACAAATACTACCCCCTTCCTTCACTGGGTACAAGAGAATTGGGGGAAAAAATGGGATCTAGATTAACACTTCTTTGGGCGGGTAAAACAAAAGTCCTATCTAAGTAATACCTTTTTTGCATGGTCTCTTGGTCACCTAAACACTAATCTTTTAGTGTGGATTTACCCCTTTTCCAAATATAAGGGCTTCTGCTGGTAGCTCAATTCAAGGTTGAAATCAATCCCGCTGAAAAGTCCGGAGTTGAATCTTCCTTGCTTCCCCATACACGGGGACCTCCATCTGTACTGCAAGTTCAGCCAAGCCCTTTACAGCAGTCCTTTGACTTAACCTCCTCTGTGCAGTAAAAGGGCTATGAAAGCACCGATTTTTCTTAAATGCCATTTACTGGTGAAAGACATCCTTCCCCACCCCCACTCTCCTCTGGCTTCCAGAGCGATGACTCTCATTAATTATACTGGCACAGCACTGTCTGGCCTCCCTTCTAAATAGCTGCCAGATTTCTACATATCACCTCTGCCTTGATACAGAATGTGCACTGACAACAGGATCACAGAAAATCCTGTAAAAGGTGCCTGATAGCTGGTAAGATGATTGATGTGCTTTGAGGTGGGCCTGCTGTGCTGTGCTGCGCATCATAAAGGGTTTCTTAGAAAACTGCACTAGGAATCTCTATGTTGGAAGTAGATATTTCTAGCTGTACAAAAAGGGTGGCTTTCAGTTGCAAAAATAGGCATATTTAAGATACTCGAATTTAATCAGCAATAATCTGCAAGTTATATCCATAAGGCAAGAAAGTGAAGGAGATGAATATTATCCCTATTTTAACCAATGAGCCAAAAAGTCACAAGAATAACCAAAGAGTTTGACAATTACCAAGGAGGAGTTATATCTCTCCCAACACATTTCTTGAGTACTTGCCATGTACCAGGCACTGTGCTAGATGGTAATTCTTAGCTGGAATTCAGATAGTACTCCTAAAGTACAGATCAGTAGCTCTCCTAACGGCCCTACTTTTAAATACAAATAACAAAACCACAACTCAAAGTAGCTTGAGTAAAATAGCCAGTGTAGTGAGTCCCACCTTACAAAAGAGGCAAGGATAAAGGCTTCAGGAATCACTGGATCCAGGAAATCAGAATTCATCATTTCTTTCTTATATTCTCACTTTTGATCCTTCCTTTTCTCTCCCTGCTTTTCTCAATGTTTCTTTGTTTAATGTTTGTTTATTTTTGAGAGAGAGAGAGAGAGAGCACGAATGGGGAAGGGACAGAGAGAGAGGGAGACACAGAATCTGAAGCAGGCTCCAGGCTCTGAGCTGTCAGCACAGAGCCTGACGTGGGGCTCGAACCCACGAACCGTGAGATCATGACCTGAGGCAAAGTCGGATGCTTAACCAACTGACCCACCCAGGCACCCCTCAGCGTTTCAACCTTACTCTTTCCTATTACATAGGAGCTTCCTCTATAGGCCAGTGGGTAGAGAAAGCATTACCAGAGACAGCTCCAGGTCTCAATCATCTCAGCTAGTGTTCCCAGGGTAAAGAGAGGATTTTTTTTTTTTGCTTTTACTATCTGTAAATAAGATTGTAAGAAAGTGGGGTGCCTAGGTGGCTCAATCAGTTGAGTGTCTTTTCAGCTCAGGTCATGATCTCACGGATCGTGGGACAGGCTCTGCACTGTCAGCACAGGATTCTCCGTCTCCCTCTCTCTCTGCCCCTCCCTGCCGCACACATACTCTGTCAATTAAAAAAAAAAGAAAGAAAGAAAAAAGAAAAGATTGTAGGCAACGATCCTAATTGACCTGGTTCAGGTCACGTGTCCATCCATAGGTCAATTAATGTGGTCAACAACAAGTAGAGTGTATATATAGCCAGTCTCTGATTATATACCCACCCCTACAGCCAGGAGTTGGGGTACCTTGAGTAGCAGCCCCACCAGAACTATGTGGAGTCAGGAGGATTTGTCCCCCATAGGAAGGGGGCTGTTCTTTCCAAATGAGGGTAGGAATGGATTCTGACAGGTAAAAAGAGCAAGGGTCCCCTACTGTGTCACCTCCTGAATCTGCCACCAAAGATAGCCATAAACACCTTTGATAGATTCCTATGTGTATGACAGACATTAAAAAAAAATGAGTAAAGAAACTTCCTGTGTCCATTACGAGGAACTGAGGGGATGGGCAGTATAAATGCCACCAATCTTTCCCTCCCTAGCTACAGAAGCATATATCCCCACATGAAGCATATATCCCCACATGAAGCACATATCCCCACATGAAGCATATATCCCCACATGAAGCACATATCCCCACATGAAGCATATATCCCCATATGAAGCATATACCCCCACATGAAGCATATATCCCCATTTGCTAAGCTGAAAAAGGAGAGAAAGGAACATAAATAAGCAAGATGGCTGACCTTGAGAAGAGTGGCTTTGTATTTGTGCTTTTCACTTTTTATCACAGAAATTTTCATACATACACAAAAGTAGAATAGTACAATGAAGCCCTACATGTTGATCACCCAACTCTCAATAGTTATTAATATTATGAAAATCTTTTATCTATTCAGGAATGTGACGGATTCACTGAATACTTAGTTTCATAAATTAACACATTTTTCCCTGTTGTGATCTTGGTTAATGGAAGGAATGCATGCCTACAAAATAACTATATTAAATAAGACTACTACATGTGAAGCTCTTAGCAAAATGCCTAGCACAAAATAACCTCTCAAAAATCTCAATTATTGGGGTGCCTGGGTGGCTTAGCCGGTTAAGCATCCAACTCTTGGTTTCTGCTCAGGTCATGATCTCATGGTTTGTGAGTTCAAGCCCCACGCTGGGCTCTGTTGCTGAAGGTGCAGAGCCTGCTTAGGATTCTCTCTCTCTGCCCTTCCCTTGCTCATGCTCTCTCTCTCTCAAAATAAATAAACAGTCTTAAAAAAAAAAGTCAATTTTTTAGGGGTACCTGCCTGGCTCAGTTGATGGAGCATGTAACTTTTGATCTTGGGGTTGTGAGTTCGAGCCCCACGCTGGGGGTAAAGATTACTTAATAAATAAATAAATTACTGGTATTACTTGCAACCTATTTAAAGCTTTTAAACATTAGCAAAGTCTACACACTGAAATGTATTTGGGCTACAGAGGAAAACAAATTAAGGCTAAACTCCTTGACAATAGACAATAACATTTTTAAGTGCTCCATTTAAAAAAAATTTTTTAATGTTTAATTTTGAGAGAAAGAGTGTGTGTGAGTGAGCAGGGGAGGGGCAGAGAGAGAGGGAGACACAGAATCTGAAGCAGGCTCCAGGCTCTGAGGTGTCAGCGCAGAGCTGACATGGGGCTCGAATTCACAAGCAATGAAATCTTGACCTGAGCCGAAGTCACACGTTTAACTGACTGACTCACCCAGGAGCCCTGTAAGTGCTCAATTTTTAAATGGGTGATTTGTAATTTTTATAGCACAAGCCTATGTAATTGTTTCCCCCTTTCTATATGAAAACATCAAAAATATTACAAGCAGGGGCACCTGGCCGGCTCAATCAGTGGAGCATAGGGCTCTTGATCTCAGGGTTGTGGGTTCAAGCCCCACATTGGGTGTAGCGATTACTCAAAAACAAAAATCTTTTTAAAAGTATATTATAAGCAAATGCACTTTTCACCTTACAAATAGTAAGACACATGTTAAACTGTCAAGCTCAGGAAAGAGCTTGGACTAAATATCAGAATTCTGAATTCCAGGTTCCCTACTTGAATACCTTGGCAAAATAATCCAGCCTTCAATGCTGGGTGAAGACAAAATAGCAGAATTGAGTCTGTCTAGGTTAAATCCATCAATTCAACTAAGATTTTCTTATACCTCAGTTATACTTCTTAAGAGACTCTCAGTTCCCAGCATAGAATGAATACTTTTTTTTAAGTGAATACTTTTTTTAGAAGTTCATTTATTTTTTTTAATAATCTCTACACCCAACATAGGGCTCAAACTCACAACCCCAAGATCAAGAGTCCCATGCTCTTCTGACTGAGCCAGCCAGGAGCCCCAGAAAGAGTACTTTTTAAAAGGCAGGAAGGATGCTAATTAAAGTGAACTTACTCCATTTTCTGTTTTTCTCCAACTTACTTCACTGTTTTCTCCTGGTGGTTGGGGGTCAGGGAATAAAGTATTCTAGAGAATATTTGACAATAGTATCAGCGCCCCCTTGACTTCCTCCTAAGAGCTTCCCAGCCCAGCTCTGTGACTTTTGTTTCCAGAAAGACCTCCCACAGAGCCGGTATCTACAATTTTCAAGATAGTCAGTGTCTGCTGGGCAGGACAGACATAATTGAAGTACTTTCTTGGGCCCAGAAAATAATACTGAAACTCGGATATCACATATTTTCATTACGGAATATACTGGGTTTCTCCTCCCATACCACCATTAAAAATTCCTGTAGAATCCTATAATATAATAAAAAGAAAAATGCATCTTCACAATCTATTCAATTGCGGACCAGTCATCTAATACAGCAATCATTTTTATAGACATTGAACAAAAGTTTAGGCAAATGAGCAAATTGTAAGGCGAAGAGAAAATGAAGAGAACTGGTAAGCCAGAACGCAACTTCTAAAGCTTTCAAAGCTGAGGAGGAGGGAAGGCAATTTACACCATTAAGGAAAATTCTCCTATTTCTGTACTATTTGGAATCCTACTGGCGTATGACCTCTCTTATTATTAACACCCATTTTTTTAACCAGAAGACAAACATTTAGGTTTTTCCATACATAGTAAAAGGAAAAACTGCATTTTAAAAGCCATGTTAGTTTTTGTTTTTAAGTATTTGCACTAAATATGTATTTAGGGGGCTTGATTTGCCCAAAATAAGTATTGTTTTCAAATTTGACAAGTTTTAAAATATTCTTTCAGACCACTGAAGGCAAATTAATCTTCACAATGTAGGATCATATGATGTATAGAGGAAAATTAGAATGGAAAAATAGATTCTGGTCAAGGTGAGTAGGCAACAAAGAAACGGTTCACTTCATACTGTTTTGTTTTACGATTTTTTTTTTAAAGTAATCCCTACACCCAACATGGGGTTCAAACTCACAACACTGAGATCAAGAGTTGCATGCTCTGGGGTGCCTGGTTGGCTCAACCAGTTAAGTGTCCAACTTTTGATTTTAGCTCAGGTCATGATGTCACAGTTTGTGAGTCTGAGCTCTGCATCAGGCTCTCTACTGTCAGCCCACTTTGGATCCTCTGTCCCCTCTCTCTCTGCCCCTCCCCACTGGTTCTCTTTCTCTCTCTCTCAAAAATAAATAAACTTTAAAAATAAATTTAAAAAGAGTCGCATGCTCTACTAAGTCAGCCAGGCATCCCAGTCTACTTCATTATTTCATTCCTATTTAACAAATATTTGTAGAATTCCCAATGAGCAAGAAACTGGACTAAATGCTGTGGAGAAAGCAGAAATGCTCCAGTTTAATAAGGTACGGTTTGAGTTGCAGGATCCATTCCACTTTGGAAGAGAGAGAAGACAGGTAATTATAATATAATGTCACAAGCACTAAAATAGATATGTGTTCAGTGTTGTGGAAGAACGGGAGAGGGCACTAATTACTCAATTTCATTGCTAAAGTATATATAAACTATGTTTCGAAAACCAAAACAGGAAATAGAATCATCCCAATACATCAAGTTTAAAAACTCTGCTTCTGTCTCAATTACTTGTTGTCCTCACTTTAGTTATGGAAATCTATTCATCAGGCTTCTTCAAAAAAGTCCTAGAAAATGAGATCTGCAGTTTTTGCGCGTCAAAGCCAGTGCACATATTCAAATATTTACAACATGCAAAAAAATAACAAAACAACCCTTCTCTTTGCTATGTGCAATGCACTGTGATATATTTTACTCTGTCCTGTTTTTCTTAGCCCAACATGAGGCTTGAACGCAGGACTCCAAGATCAAGAGTTGCATGCTCTGCTACTGAGCCAGCCCTGCGCTCCTGCTCAGTTCTTTTGTTCTTTCTTTTTAGATTGCTGGAGGCAACTCATTAAATTGATTTCATATCTCACTAATAGATCATGGCCTACAGCTGAAAAACACTACTCCAATATGTCCTTTAAAAATGATAAAGAGGGGCGTCTGGGTGGCTCAGTTGGTTAGGCAACCGACTTCGGCTCAGGTCATGATCTCACAGTTTGTGAGTTCGAGCCCCGCATCAAGCCCTGTGCTGACAGCTCAGAGCCTGGAGCCTGCTTCAGATTCTGTCTCCCCCTCTCTCTACCCCTCCCCTGCTCACACTCTATGTCTCTCTGTCTCTCAATAATAAATAAATGTTAAAAAAATTTTTTTTAGTAACAATGAAAAAGAGGGGCACCTAGCTGGCTCAGTTGGTAGAGCATGCAACTCTTGATCTTGGGGTTGTGAGTTCAAGCCCCATGTTGGATGTAGAGATTACCTTTAAAACATCGTAAAAAAAAAAAAAAATCATAAAAAAAAAAAACCATGAAAAAGCATGGCAGTAGTGCTCAGAACAGAAGCAGTGTGGTCAGGAGGACCCCAAGTCACACCTTCTGCCCAGCAAATTAATAGATATCAAAGCCATATAGGAATAAGTCTCTGGGAGAAAAAAAAAAAAGGCCTGTGATTGCTCAACCCTTTAACCATGAACCCACATGAACAAAAAAGGCCCTCTAAAGTTGTCCAGTCCCCAAAGGGTGAATCCTCCCTAATGGAGGATCCTTTGAAGAGACTGTGGAGTATAAGGGCAATCTTCTGGAGAGCAGAACTGGAGCATCCAGATTGACTGACCAAGAAATTCACACACTGCAGGACTGAGAGTCATCATTTTCCCTGTCCAGCTGAGTAAGTAACATGCTATGATCTACTGACATCCCATTTTCCCTCCACATCCTACATTCCTTATGTATTGGGTGCATTGACATTTGGCCTTATACTTCCAGATCATGAGGAATTACTCTGGACCTGAACAAAAGGAATTCGTATTACTCAGAGAACCTAAACTAGGGCATGGACTTGATTCCTAGATGAACACCATCTTTCCTGAAGAATACTAAACCCTAGAATCCTATCTCAATCCAATTCCACTTCATCAGAGTTTGCAAAACTTCAAAAAGCTGGAAGTTTGCAAAACTTCTAGCTAGAAGCTAGAAGTTTGCAAAACTTCTAGCTAGAAGCTAGAAGTTTGCAAAACTTCAAAAAGCTAGAAATTTGCAAAACTTCTAGCTAATTAATGGCATCTTCCCCTGTTTTCTATCATTTATACCATCTTTTTCTATTTCCTATTTGATATTTTAATGTAATTTGAATGGAAGTTAAATGAATGCACTCCATGGCCATCTTGAAATAAAAGTATAGTTGGTTCATTTTAAAGCTTTTTTACTGTTTCATTTTTAAAGTTCTGTTCTTGATATTTTAAATAATTTTTAATTAATTTTTTAAAAAATAAGTTCTATGTCCAACATGGGACTTGAGCTCATGACCCTGAGATCAAGAGCCACATCCTTTATTGACTGAGCTCACCAAGTGCCCCTGTTCTTAATATTTTAATTTTTAGGGGAACCTGGATGGCTCAGTCAGTTAAGCCTCTGATTCTTTTTTTTTTTTTAACGTTTATTTATTTTTGAGACAGAGAGAGACACAGCATGAATGAGGGAGGGTCAGAGGGAGGGAGACACAGAATCTGAAACAGGCTCCAGGCTCTGAGCTGTCAGCACAGAGCCCGACGCAGGGCTCGAACTCACGGACCGCGAAATCATGACCTGAATCAAACTCGGCCACTTAACCAACTGAGCCACCCAGGCGCCCCAAGCCTCTGATTCTTGACTTTGACTCAGGTCGTTATCTTGTAGTTCTTGAGTTTGAGTCCAGAGTCGGGCTCTGCTCTGACAGCATGGAGCTGGCCTGGGATTCTCACTCTGTCCCTCTCTCTCTGCCCCTCCCTTACTCTCTCTCTCTCTCAAAATGAATGAAACAAACTTAAAAAAATTAAAAGAATAAGAAAAAAGTATACTTTAATTTGTAATCTTGCATTTTAAATTTTCTTCAGTCTTTTATTTTTAAGACCCAATAGCTGAATATTAAAAAAAATTGTTTAACATTTATTCATTTTTTGAGACAGCGAGAGACAGAGTGCAAACAGGGGAGGGGCAGAGAGAGACGAAGACACAGAATCTGAAACAGGCTCCGGCTCTGAGCTTTCAGCACAGAGCCCAATGCAGGGCTCAAACTCATGAACCATGAGATCATGACCTGAGCCGAAGTTGGCTGCCCAGCTGACCAAGCCACCCAGGAGTCCACAGTCTTTTTTAATGGTTATGTATTTTTGAGAGAGAGAGAGAGAGAGAGAGAGAGAGAGAGCATAAGCGGGGAGGGGCAAAAAGAGGGGGACAGAGGATCCAAAGCAGGCTCCATGCTGACAGCACAGAACCTGATGCAGGGCTCGAACTCAGGAACTGTGAGATCATGACCTGAGCCAAATTCAGATGCGTAACCGAGTGAGCCACCCAGGTGCCCCTTTTCTTCAGTCTTTTTATAAATTTGCATTGCTTTCTTCCTGTGACTTGCCTTCACTGAAAGAGTTGCATTGGTAATGGCGTTAGAGAAGCTCCAAACCCAGAGATTGAGGACACACTATCCCAAATGTGGCACCTTGGCAGAGTGAACATTTTAAGTTGAAGGAGTCAGAAAACAGCAGGAGCAGGAAGGTCATTCTGATCTCCCTCCCTTGCCCTTTTTCCCTGAAACTGCTCATAAAATCATCCTCCTCATCATCAGAGAAGTGTCCTCCCAATAGCTGGAGGTCTGTTTCTCCTGTTACATAAAACTTATGTTGAATAAATTTGCATACCTTTCTCCTGTTAATCTGTCTTTGTCGGTTTAATTTTCAGACTCAGCCAGCGACCCAAAGAAGGTGGAGGAAAACTTTTTCCTCCCCTCACCACAAAGAAGAGCCTGAAAACCAGACCACCCCAGCTATCCCAGCAGCAAATGAGCTCCTTAGTGTATCTGCCATCCCTCTTAATGGTGGCTTAAGTAATAATCATTCGTTGGGGCCCTGAAATTCTGAAGTGCTGCTGTTTTTTGGTTTCTTGAATCGTGTTGTTTCTCGTTAGAGTCACTGGGTTCCAATCAGTGCCATATACAACTGCTGGATTTGGGAAAAACTGTGTCAACAATATGCCCTTGGCAGCAAAAGGAGGGATTCAAATCTCAAAGATGCAAATGTAGGGAAGCAAAATGCACCATCCCAAAAAATTCTTCTTTGGCATAAGGATTATCTTCAGAGGGTTATTTTTAAGAAACTGCAGACATAAGAGAAGCTGTGAAAACTAAGTAAAAGTTAATCTTTTGTAAGAACAATTTGCATTTATAAGGAAAATCTCCATTTGTCAAGGTGTCTCTCTCTGTACCAAGGAAACTAAATCTGACTCTAAATCTCTAGAAATTTACCAGTGGAGAAGGCATGGATTTAAGTCTGTATAACAACCTTACTCTTGTTTACTGTGCTTTTCAGGGTAACCTCTCCTAACTGGCCTCGACATCCCCCAACATCTTAGCTGGAGATACTATTTAAGGTGATGGCTTGGGCCATCTGGGGGAGTTACTCAGTTTTCCTTGGTGTCCCCCAGGTATACAGGAGGTATACATGTTATTAAACTTCTGTTTGATTTTCTTCTGTTAATCTGTCTTTTTATTACAGGTGTGTCTCAGCCAAGAACCTAGAAGAGTAGAGGGAAAATTATTTTTCCTCTCCCCCCAAAACTTCACTTTGGTGAGGAACCAAATGATGCTGGAGAAATACAGAAGATAAAACTCTCGGCATATTATCTACCTCAGATGTGGTTAATTCTCCTAAGCAGGTTTTGCAAGTGTATCAGGTTGGTGTGAGGTGCTGACCGGGAGCTTTACTACACTCAGAGTGACGTGAGAAGGCAGGCATAAATAAGAGACAGCAGAACTGTTGAGGTCCGTGGCCCTATTTTTAAGTCAAGTTTTTTAAAAATGGCATTTCAGGCAGCAGATTCCCCAGGCTTTCCCAGTGCTGGGAAAGATCAAGCTGATTTAGAAGGTTTCAGGAACAAAAGGTGTTAAGAGGTTTTGGAATAAGTAAGAGTTGGACAGTTAGAATTCGTGGGGCAGCAACCATCTCTTCCCTCTCCTGTTCACACAGAGGAAGATTTGACATGAGCACTTTACTTCCTTTTCGACAAGACTGAAAGTGCCATATATCCTGTTTCCACTATGTTAGGAAATAGTGATTATCTCTTTTCTGATATTTGCTAAGCTACACAGCCTTCTAGCACCTCATTTACCTGAGACAAGCAGAACGAAGCATGATAAAAAGGGAAGCAAGAGAGAGGGAGTGGCCTACATTCCCATCACCTCGTTTAAGAATACATGAGTTTCCTGCAAGTGGAACTGACACCATGGAAAGTGGCAGGACTGAAGCCGACTTGCTAATACTCCCCACAACACACACCCATGAGTGGAGTGAGTAAGCCCAGTCACTTTCCACAAGCAAACTCATGTTCCTTTCCATCCCAAGTGGTGGTGATCCAAGAGTTAAAGGCTATGGACTAAACTGCCTTGGGAGTTAAGAAGGAAGGGAGAGAAAGAGGTATGAATCTCCCAAGCCAGGGGACTATGATAGAGAGCCCCTACAGAACCCTCAAGGAATAACCATGGCCAAATTGTGCTAGAGAAGAAACTGTCTCATGGACAGAACTAACAAATAACAACACAAGAAAAGTAAAATGTAAGGAGACCTTGGTTGTGTGTTTTCTCCCTGGGTGTTGCTGGAACATGCTTTTAGCTGTTTTCTGTCATTATCATCATCCTCATGATTTTGTCCAGAGGGTTACCCTCTTCATCTAACAATAGGTAGAAATTAGCCATTCTTTATTACTAGAAATGATCTACAGTGACCTTCTCACATATGTTGCCCCAAATTCACAGTTAGAAGACACTTGGGAAAAGAGTAGCCTCAGACATGATGCATAGAGTTCCTTTATTATAAGTAATCAAAATTGATAAAACCGGAAAAGTAAACAAAATATTCTTGTTGAACAAAAATTAAATATGGCTGCCCCAAATAACTAAAATAATACAGTGTCCAGTAGTTAAACTCTGTCTTCAAATATTAACATTACAGATATACATCCTTTACCCTGGTAACTTCATAAAGTATTTCATTTTTCCTAAAAGCATATTATATTAATCACAATTTGCTTAAGTAATTCTGATATGACATTTAAAATAATCATCTCTTAAATATTTAAATACCATTAGAATGCAACTTTGATCATTTGGAGGAATTTCCATTTCAACTCATTATCCATATATTTACATAGTTTACTCTTTTCTGAGTAGGTCACCTCCAGGCCTCTTAGAATATTTCACCCTTTTCTACGAAAGTGTATGCGATTCATAAGTTCTCTGAACTTCAGTATTAAGGAGTAGTTATTTATGTGGTCTTTCCATGTTTCATAAGTCCTTCTAAGTTTGTCATAATAACTTTCATTTTTCAAATTGAAATCTGATCCAATTTTTTTTAAATAATTGTCTTTTTTCCATATTTCTCTCCAGGAGCCTTTCAATTTTTCCAAATAACTTTCTTTTTCATATTCTTCCTTCCATATTCCTTCTCCTTTTTTTAACGCTGTTAATTCAGCTTTAAGTAAGTTTCTGTGAATTGTCCAATAGATTTTAGAATCATAATCTAGCCCTTTAACAAGAACAGTTTTGCCAAGGCCTCTTCTCAAAATTTCTTCATTCAGACTCACACTAAAATATCTACCCTTGAATAAAAAATAAAACAAACCAATTACTTAAGAATTTAGTAATTTATTCATTTACTTAAAATCAGTCATTCAGCATTTTTTCCTCCAGAGAAAAGCCAAAAAACAGGAAGCAAAAGGGTCCCCCAAGAGCTCAAAACAGCTAATGCTAAATCCAAGAATTTCATTACTAAAAGAGATTCTTGCTCAAAGTTAACTGCCTCTTTTGTAACACAGTAGTTCTTCACAGACTCACTGGTCATCTAACCCAAAGAAGGTAGAAGTAATAAAGTATAAGAAGTGTTCTTGATCTGTTTGTTGTTCAGAGGAATAAAGGAGCACACAAAATAGGCGAAAAGACAGAAGGCCACAGCAAAAGAAACTAAAAAGTATAAAATGCAAAATAAACTGAATCATCACTGAACTGTTAGATTAGGTTCAGAATTCCACTGTGTAGGAAGGCACTGGCATGTAAATGCATTTTTAAAAGACTTCCCACATGAGGCGCCTGGGTGGCTCAGTCGGTTAAGCATCCGACTTCAGCTCAGGTCATGATCTCGTGCTCCGTGAGTTTGAGCCCCACGTCAGGCTCTGTGCTGACAGCTCAGAGCCTGGAGCCTGTTTCAGATTCTGTGTCTCCCTCTCTCTCTGACCCTCCCCCCATTCATGCTCTGTCTCTCTCTGTCTCAAAAATAAATCAACGTTAAAAAAAAATTTTAAAGACTTCCCACAAAATTATTAACATTTAAAATAGTCCTAGACCTTGAATCTTCATCCATAAAGAAATTTCCTTCATGGAAAACCTTACTTCCTAATGAAACCGGATAAATGGGACTTTTTTCCCCACTAATTTACAGTATAAAGGAGATCCTGCTGGGGTGCCTGGCTGGCTCAGTTAGTGGAAGAGAGACTCTAGATCTGGGGGTTGTAGGTTCAAGCCCCACACTGGATGTAGAGATTACTTAAAATTTTTAAAAATCTTGGGGCGCCTGGGTGGCTCAGTCAGTTAAGCCTCCGACTTCGGCTCAGGTCACGATCTCGTGGTCCGTGAGTTCGAGACCCGCGTCGGGCTCTGGGCTGATGGCTCAGAGCCTGGAGCCTGCTTCTGATTCTGTGTCTCCCTTTCTCTCTGCCCCTCCCCCGTTCGTGCTCTGTCTCTCTCTGTCCCAAAAATAAAAAAACGTTAAAAAAATTTTTTTTTAATAAAAAAAATTTTTTTTAATCTTTTAAAAAAGGAAATCCTGTTTAGTTATTTAAATAGTCCTTGTGAAATTTTAACCTAACAAGATCCATTTTAACAAAGTATTAATAACTGAATAGCTTTGTTAGACAAGTATTAAATTCTAAAAATGTGAAAACCCCAGGTTTAAAGTAGGAGACATTTCTAGGACTATCCAAAGGAACAAAGTAATCTTTTTTCCCTTAAATGCAGTAACTCTGAGTCATACTAATAAGGAGTTCATGGGGAGCCTGGGTGGCTCAGTGGGTTGAGCATCTGACTTTGGCTCAGGTCATGATCTCACAGTTCATGAGTTCGAAGCCCACACCAGGCCTTCTGCTGTGAGCACAGAGCCCGCTTTGATCCTCTGTTCCCCTCTACCTCTGCCCCTCCCCAACTCGCACACTCTCAAAAATAAACATTTAAAAAAATAAGGAGTTCATAAATATAGTTTTAAAGGATTTATCATATTTTTCTCAATCTTTTAAATTTTTTAAATGTTTATTTGAGAGACACAGAGAGCACCAGCACGTGTGCACAAGCGGGGGAGGGGTGCAGACAGAGAGAGGGAGAGAAAGCATCCCAAGCAGGTTCCAAACTGTGAGTATAGAGCCCAACTCAGGGCTTGATCTCAGGAACCATAAGATCATGACCTGAGCCAAAATCACATTGAACTGAATGAGCCACCTAGGCGCCCCTCAATATTTTAAACTTTAAGAGCTCATTCCCTTAAACCAAAATCAGAATAACTAAAATTCAATCTGACACATTAGTAAAATTCAACAGATGTAAATTACCACAATATGTATACTGCATAGTTTGGTCACCTAGGAAGGAATATAAACTAAAGTATATAAGGTGAAGTAGAAGCTAAGGAGCCAGAAAGAGCTGGGCTTGAATACAGGCTCTATCACTTGGTTACCCTGAGGCCCACCTGTAAATGGGAGTAAAAACAAGGACTCCAGAACAATGGTTTTGAGGATAAATGAAATACACTCCTCAACTTAAAAGAGAAGATATTGTTTCTTTTTATTTTTTTTAAGATTTTTTTAAAGTAATCTCTACACCTAATCTGGGGCTTGAACTCACAATCCTGAGATCAAGAATCACATGTCTCACCGACTGAACCAGCCAGGTGCCCCCGTGCCTCCCAGCTTACTTTTAAATATATGATGCTTCAACCGATCAGTGTTGGATAATTCTTATTTTGAAAGAACTGAAGATGACTTGGACATACAGAAATTAATGGGTCTCATTAGGCTATCTATTAATAGTTCAAAGGCTCTAAAGAATTAAAATGTTTACAATTTTAATCACTTTAATGTGAAGTTATATTTTCTTCAGATTGTTTGTTTGTTACATAATAAGAGACTTTAGAAATAAGAAAACTGTTCTTAATCCTATCATCACATTTTAACTATTTAATTTTCTACACTCTTTTTCCAGTACTCTTCCACCAAAAGCAGTGTGGAGTAAGGCACACGCAAGGACTCAGGACAGTGGCACAGCAACATTGATGAGGCTCCGTGGCATCCCAGTTAGTTACACAGCGGCCATGGCCAATCATAAAGGCAGGAAAACTCTGACACAAAGTCTTCAGATGACTGATTACTGATCATTAATAGTATGCAAGTACGCTCAACGTTAGAGTTCAAAGATTGAGCAGTATTAACCTTCAGAAAACACTTACTCTTTGTAGTTTCCAGTTGACAGGAAACCCACTCAACAAGTGGTTTCTAATAACAAGGGGGATATAATATACTCATGTAGAAATAAATGTGTAAAGCTACTCCTTAAATTATCAACGTCTGAAGTCATTAATGATTTTAAGTTTTTTCCATTTTCTTAGTTGTCTATTTTTTCTATAATAAACATATAAGTAACATTTTATAACAAAATTTATATATGAAACACCTGGTTCTCTATACATAATCACTATGAGTACCAATTAAGAAAAGCAAAAATTCAGTCCCATTATATATTCAAGGCTCTAATTAATAATGTTTATGTATAAATAAAAAGAATAAAATATTGCTCATTATTTCTTCATACCACTTACCTTATTCACTAGAAGATAGCAAATAAGTGCTGAATTCTCCTTTGCAAGAAGTTGAAACCATACCAGCTGGGAAGGTTTTAACTCTTTTTGTAACCACACCTTCCCGGTTTCAGTGAGTTCTACTCCTGCCAGCTTAACCAGCAAAACACCACATGGCTCTTCTAAAAAGTTTAGGTAGAAAGGAATGTAGCTTTAATACCATGTTGCAAAAACGAATTTCAAGGTCACGCTCCCCCTATGCCAAACAATCAAACATGTTTATTTATAAACACCCAGACACTCTAGATTGCAGGTTCATTTACATCTGTATTCAAGTTTTCTTTTTTTTTTTAATTATTATTTTTTTAACGTTTATTTATTTTGGAGACAGAGAGAGACAGAGCATGAACGGCGGAGGGTCAGAGAGAGAGGGAGACACAGAATCTGAAACAGGCTCCAGGCTCTGAGTGGTCAGCACAGAGCCCGACGCGGGGCTCGAACTCACGGACCGCGAGATCATGACCTGAGCTGAAGTCGGCCGCTTAACTGACTGAGCCACCCAGGCGCCCCTCAAGTTTTCTTTTAAAGCAACCTAAGCATACAACAGATGGAATAATCTAAAACCCCCATTTCAGTAAGCTCGAGAACAGGATGTAGAACCCATTAATAAAAATATGAATAAAATAGCGCCTGGGTGGTTCAGTCGGTTAAGCATCTGACTCTTGATTTCGGCTCAGGTCATGATCTCACGTTTCATGAGATCAAGCCCCACATCCATCGGGCTCTGTACTGACAGTGCAGAATATGCTTGGGATTCTCTCTCTCCCTCTCTCTGCTCCTCCCCTGCTCTCTGTCTCTCAAAATGAATCAAGAGGGGCGCCTGGGTGGCTCAGTGGGTTGAGAGTCCTACTTCAGCTCAGGTCATGATCCCACTGCTCATGAATTTGAGTCCTGCGTTGGGCTCTGTGCCGACAGCTCAGAGCCTGAAGCCTGCTTCGGAACCTGTGTCTCCCCTTCTCTCTGCCCCTCCTGTGCTTGCTCTCTTTCTCTCTCTCAAAAATAAAATAAACGTTAAAAAAAATCTTTAAAAAAATAAATTAAAAAAATAAACATTTTTAATAATAATAATATGCACATATGGCAATTACAGTGCCGTGGCGCTGCAGGGCCTCTGGGGGCAGATCCTACTGAATATCATCCCCAGAGCAGTATAAGGTACAGCCTGGACAAACCCAGGTGGCAACTTTGCTGCCTGGGCACTGAAGAGTCATTACTATTTCAGGGAGAAGTGATTTAAATTATTATAACATAATGACAACAACTTAGAAGGTAGAAGCCTTATGAAGTCTAAATCCTGCTTAGACTGAAATGGTCAACAAATAAATCTCTCTTTAGGGAACAATAGTCACTCAAATTGTTTAAATTCTGTTTGATTTATTAAAAGAATCAATCACGTAGGTATGTTTGGGGGGTGGAATCAATCTTATTCCTTTATAGGCATATCTCCTTGAACAGGTGAAATTCATTCATCTGAGGGTAGAAAAGAATCTTCTGGGGCAATTGGCTGGCTCAGAAAACCATGTGACTCTTGATTTCAAGGTTATAACTTCGAGCCCCACATTGTGTGTAGAGATTACTTAAAAAAAAATGTGGGGAGCCTGGGTGGCTCAGTTGGTTAAATTCCAACTCCTGATTTCAGCTCAGGTCACAATCTCCCAGTTTGTGAGTTCGAGCCTCTCATCAGTCTCTGCACTGACAATGTGGAGCCAGCTTGGGATTCTCTGTCCTCTCTCTCTGGCCCTCCCTCCACTTGCACCCTCTCTCTTTCTCAAAACAAATTAAAAAAAAAAATTAAACTTAAAAAAATGTTTTAAACGAACTTTAAAAAATAAGAACCCCTTCATAAAATTAAAATAATATTATGAAGCTCCTTATTATTTAAAAAAAATAATTGTTTTATTTATTGTTGAGAGAGAGAGAGAGAAAGACAAAGACAGAGACAGAGACAGAGCATGAGCAGGGCAGGGGCAGAGAGAGAGGGAGACACAGAATGTGAAGCAGGCTCCAGGCTCTGAGCTGTCAGCACAGAGCCGGATGCAGGGCTCGAACTCATGAATGGCAAGATCATGACCCAAGCCAAAGTTGGATGCTTCACCGACTGAGCCAGCCAGGCACCCCAAGAAGATCTTTAAATACAACTAAATTTAGGGGCACCTGGGTGGCTCAGTTGGTTGAGTGTCTCACTCTTGGTTTCAGCTCAGGTCATGATCTCCCAGTTCATGAGTTCGAGCCCCACGCTGGGTTCTGTGCTAACAGTGTGGAGCCTGCTTGGGAGTCTCTCTCTCCCTCTCCCTCTTTCTCTCTCTCAAATAAACTTTTTAAAAATGTATTTAAAATATAAAATGAATGTATAAGTAAAACTAAATTTATTCAACAAGCTTTGCCAAGTCTCCACTGGCTAACAATTATTTTTCTAGGGCCTGTGAATAATGAGATAGGTGGGAAAAGGTCCCTGCCCACATGGGGTTCAGTTTAGTGGAGGATATAAACCTAAAATACATGACTATAGGAAAATGTGTTTAAGTACTGTAACCACAGTGTGTGTCCACTGTTGTGGGTGTAGTAAAGAAAGAGGCTAATTCAGCTCCAGAGTTAAGGAAAGCTTCACAGAAGAGCTGACATTTGAGCTGGATACTAAAGAATGAACTGGAGCTCAACAGGAGCCAAGGCACTCTGGGAAAACTGTGCCAAGGGGCATGAGAACACAAATAAGCAGCAGGCAGGAAGGTCTGTGTGAGTGGAGTCTTTGACACAAAGCAGGGAGAAATGGGAAAGCAGCAGGGGACATCAGCCCCTGTTCGGCTCTCCAGTCTCCTTTGGTGACTCTTGTCCCTTTCTTCCCTAGGCTCCAGCACTCTAGTCTTCATATGGCTTCTCAGAAGAGCCATGCTCATTCCCATACACGTTCTGCCTAGCCAGCCCCCTCTCATTCTTCAGATCTCTGATTAAATAACAGCTCATCCATGAGGCTTTCTCTGACCACTTTACAGGTATAGGTTCCCCATTCACATGACCTCCAGTAATGTTCATCCTAGCATCTTGCTCTTTTCTTCATAGCTCTTAGGACAATTTTCATTGGTATGTTGTCTATTTTCTACTTAGACTGTACTCTCCAAAGGGTAGTCTTATTTGTTTCACTCAGTGCCATGTAGCTACAATAGGTCCTAGAACATAACAGTTGCTCAATATTTGTGGAAAGAATGCTTGACTGCCTGAATGAAATACTGAATGGTTGAATAAAAAGAGGAGGGGGAAGAAAAGAACATCTGGAGACCAATTAAATAGTTCCTTGTATTTAAAACCAAGAGTTTATACTTTCTCTCACAGACAGTGGAAAGTTATTAAAACTTAAAATGACATTGTTTGCTACTTTACAAATAACTTCTAATTAACAAATACTAAAACAGTTGTATTATTCTTGTACTTTACTTACTTTTCCATGAAGTTATAATAGGTAAAGCAATGGGAATATGCTCAATTTCTAAACCATTCTCAGTTATTCGGCGTAATCGTCCACGTAGTTTAACATTCCTTCTTATAAATTCTACTGGAATATCTGAAGAACTTGTAAATTTTGATGTCTGTTGATTTATAAAAAAATATAACATTTGATTATTATTTTCATTTTAACATTAAGCATGTCAAATTGTTACCTAAATATTTAATAAGAAGACGTAACCCCTGAAATTTTTTAATTTACCCCTTAATTTTATATGTTAATATTTTAGTGTGATTTAATCAAAAGTGTTTATAGGAAGGGGGCACCTGGCTAGCTCAGTCAGTGGAGCATGCAACTCTTGATCTTAGGCTTGAAGATTTGAGTCCTACATTGGGTGCAGAGATTACTTAAGAAAATCTTTTGAAAAAAAAAAGTGTTGAGGCACCAAGATGGCAGTAGTTAAGCGTCCAACCTTTGGTTTTGGCTCAGCTCATGGTCTTATGGTTTATGAGTTCAAGCCTCACACTGGGCTCTGCTCTGCCAGTGTGGAGCCTGCTTGGGATTCTCTCTCTTTCTCTCTCTGACCCTCCCCTACTGTCTCTCTGCCGCTCCCCACCTTCCCTCAAAAATAAATAAACACCTAAAAAAAAAAAAAAACCATGTGAAATACTACAGGTTAGAGTCAGTATTTTAAATTTTTTTTTTTCAACGTTTATTTATTTTTGGGACAGAGAGAGACAGAGCATGAACGGGGGAGGGGCAGAGAGAGAGGGAGACACAGAATCGGAAACAGGCTCCAGGCTCTGAGCCATCAGCCCAGAGCCCGACGCGGGGCTCGAACTCACGGACCGCGAGATCGTGACCTGGCTGAAGTCGGACGCTTAACCGACTGCGCCACCCAGGCGCCCGAGAGTCAGTATTTTAAAAGATCTTGACAACTAGGATGATGGGATAAAACTAATGAAGGATAAGAGAATAAACTAATTATAGCATAGATTAAAAAGATTAAGAACCTTTAGTTAACTGTGAACTCAAAATGAGTGGAAGTGTGACAAAGCTGCAAAACAAAATACAAACTCCCTCTCCCCTACACTCCCCGCTGCGCCCCACCTAAGTTCAAACACCAAGCAACATTATAAGGAACAGGATCCAAAACGAGAGAGGTGAGGAAGGGATGGCTCTAAATCAGGCCCTAAGTGGAATATACTATGCTGTGCCAGGTACCCGTTTCATAAAAGACTCAAACAAACTGGAACAAAGCTAGAAGAGGAGAAAAAAGATGATAGAGTCTGGAAACCACATCACATGAGAAAACTAAGATTATTTTGCACCAGTGGGGGCAGGGGGTAGGCTGTGCCTGGGTTGTTCAGTTTCTTGGGTTTCCTGGGCCTTGGACTCTTGATTTCAGCTAAGGTCATGATCTCATGTTTCATGAAATCAAGCCCCTTGCCCAGCTCCTGACATCGCAGAGCCTGCTTGGGATTCTCTGCTCCATCTCCCACTCATGCTCGCTCGCTCTCTCTTTCTCTCTCTCTCTCTCAAAAATAAATAAAATTTTTTTAAAAAAGAGTATTTTGCACAGGGGAGACAGACAGAGTAAGTAGAGAGGATCATTAAAGATGTCTTCAATTACTAAACGTCCATCCCTTTTAATTTTTAGGTGTTTTCATTAAAGGACACACATAAAAAAGACACCAGAGTGCCTTGATGTTTGGAGTTTTAGAAATTTTGGAGTTTTAGAAATTATTAAGCAGCTAGCTAAAGAAACTAAATAGAACCAATGTTCTATTTCCTTGATTTCATACTCAAGGAATATGTGAAAAACATTTAAAGGCAGATCCCACTGTATCTACCTTTTCTGGATCCAATAATCCCTCAACAACATAAAGTTCAGTGCTGTGTTTCTGTGACATGGCACTATCTGGAAGATGAACTAACTATATACATAAAACCAGAATACAACTGCAGAGCAATACATAGAGAGGTTTCAGATAAAGTGTAAGTGCTAACAGGTCAAAATGGAAAGGATAAGAACACCGGAGGAAGATATTTTTAAAGGAAGTGAATCCTGAGCCTGTGATAAACAGTCTGCTTTCCAGAAGAGGCAGAAAGATGATGCCACTGACAAGGATGCTGTCCCTAAGCATCAGATGGTGAAGTGTCCTAGAGGCAAACAGACAAAAGCGGGAAGCTCTGTGAAGAGAAAATAATAAGGGTTTCAAATTCAGGAATATGACATTTGAAATCCAGTTCTGCCACATACTAGCTGGGTGATCTTGTGAAAATAAATTTAACTTTTTTGAGCATCCAACTCCTCATCTATAAAACCTGGGTATAAGAATACCGGTTTCATAGGATTATTATAAGTATTAAATGAAATTATGTAGGGGCACCTGGGTGGCTCAGTCGGTTAAGTATCCGACCTTGATTTCAGTTCAGATCATGATCTCACGGTTCACGACATTGAGCCCCGAGTCAGGCTCTGTGTTGACAGCGAGGGGCCTGCTTGGGATTCTCTCCCCTGCTGGTGCGCGATCTCTCTCTCTCTCTCTCAAAATAAACAAACATTTTTAAAAAATGATTTTAAATGAAATTATGTATATGAAGTGTTTAGCACAGTACTAAACTCAATCATCACTTTTTTTTATTTTTTTAATATGAAATTTGGAATTGTCTACCAGTAATTGAAAGATTATGAGAGCTTGGTAAACTCAGGAGGAAGAAAAACAGCAATACAAAAAGAACACTGAAGGGGAACTATTAAGGCTCCCTGTGGCAGGCCCTTTGTTGGTTAATGCAATATTCATTCTCAAGCCTCTCTCCCTTATCAGCAGGCACTGGAAGGGATGGGAAAGTTAAATGGCCGCTTTCCCAACTCCTTTCCAGCTAGAGGTGGCCATACGATATAAGGATGTAAGCAAAAGTCTGCTGAAGGCTTCTGGGAAAATTTTTGCTTTCTTCATGAGATGTGGCTCGCACCTTCCTTTTCCCTCTCCTTTTGCTTTGAACAAGTATATGCTATTTGGAGCTAGAGTAGCCATTCTGTGCCATGAGGAAAGGCACAGAGAATCATACACCTAAAACCCTCTGTTACTGAATCACTCCAGGCATTTTGTGACATGAGGAAAAAGCCTTTTTACTTGATTAAGCCACTGTCGGTTGGGGTTTCTCTTACTTGTAGCCAAAGTCCTTCAACTGTTACACAACTGAGTTTTTTGTTCTCTAAAGTTCCAATGTTCTTTTTCTAGCTTCTTAGCCTGCTCTTCTCATCACGTTAGTCACTATTATCAAAAGCCATAAAAATCTTAAAAAAAGACACCAGAATTAAAGTCTAAAATGAATAACTTCATAATATACTAATATAAATTTATATTAATTAATGCATAATTTTCATAAATCAATAACATACCTAATATTGTATAACTTAAAATCATCTATAACTGATTCATGTTCATTTTTAAGGGCTAACAAGGGAAATAACCCCTCAGCATTATTTTTACCTAAACACTTTTTTTTGTCAAGTTTATTTATTTTGAGAGAGAGAGCATGAGCAGGGAAGGGACAGAGAGAGAGGGAGCCAGAGACTCCCAAGCAGCCTCTGTGCTGTCAGTGAGAAGCCCAATACTGGGCTCGATCTCACGAACCATGAGATTATGACCTAAGCCAAAATCAAAAGTCAGAGGCTTACCTGATTGAGCCACCCAGGCCCCCTGTATTTTTACCTCAACTCTTACTCAGATCATTTATAATATTTTGACAATTTTGAAACCTTCAAAATACAAATGTCATGGAATACAGATTGTAAGATAAAGAAAAAATGAAATGAATGAAAACAACTAAAGTTTCCAAAGTTCCATTCTAAAAATATATATAAGTTAAAAATGAATGACTTACAAAATCATGGAAGTGTTAAAAGAAAAAGCCTATTTGATTATTAGATATAAGGTTAAAAAAGAATGCAGGGGGGGCGCCTGGGTGGCGCAGTCGGTTAAGCGTCCGACTTCAGCCAGGTCACGATCTCGCGGTCTGTGAGTTCGAGCCCCGCGTCGGGCTCTGGGCTGATGGCTCGGAGCCTGGAGCCTGCTTCCGATTCTGTGTCTCCCTCTCTCTCTGCCCCTCCCCCATTCATGCTCTGTCTCTCGCTGTCCCAAAAATAAATAAAAAACGTTGAAGAAAAAATTAAAAAAAAAAAAAAAGAATGCAGGGCACTTAATAAAGAGGATAAAAGTTCTGACATTGGAGTCAGGGAGAAAAGGCAACAGATGGAAAAGATACAGTACAGTAGAGTAACACTGTATAGTCAATGATAATATAAAATAATATAGAGATAATAAGTACAGGAAATAAATATACACAGAAGCAATAAACCCATACCAGATTGTAACATGACACTAAAATTACACCCAATGACAAGAATCAGTTATATAAAAAATACTTCTAAATCTTGAATTACTAAATGGATTTCCACAGTATCTATTATTAAAAAATTATTGAAAGGGCAAAAAAATACACTAACTGAAAGGATAAATTATTTTTTTTACATCATACACCCTGCTTTATTCATTGAACAGATATTACAGATTGTTGCAAATCAGAGAAAGCATAAATTATTCAGTGCTAAAGGACATAATTCGACTGTGATCTAAATCTAAAACCACTATACAAAACAGTTTTGAGGCATTCCACAATGTCTGAAATGCAAATTTAGTGATTATAGCATTCTAGCAAACCAAATCCTTTACAGATTCCTTTTTAAGCATGAAGACGTGATTATGAAAATATAGACTGTGCAATTACTTTCCATAAAATCCTGCGAATGTGTTACTTTTAAATCAAGGTCTTTAAATATGTTCATTGTTCTAAAATAATACTTAAAACTTCTAATATGAATAACAAAATGATACCCAGCTTGAGACAAAAACTGTTTTGAAGTGAGAAATTAACTGTCTCTTGTTCATCACAGTTCACAGTGCCTTCTTCATTTTTTAACTTACCATCCGAATACTTCTTAGAAGTAACATTATTCCAGCTATGGCCATTACGGTGCTGATGTTCTTCAGAAAAAGATTAAATGATTAATTCTCATTAGTTATTATTCACAATAGTGAAAGTAGTAATTAGAAGGGGGGAAAAAGAAGACTGTCTTCCCAATATCTGTCCAAATAAGACACATCCTTCAACTAAAGGCCCATTTCTTCCAAAAAAACTTCCTTAACTGCCTACCTACTCAGTAATCTCCCCTTTCTTTCCCAAACACTCTGACATGTATAGTAATTATATACATAACATTGTATTGTACTCTATTGCCTTTTACTTTAACCGTGAGTACCTTAACTGCATGAATCAGTCTAATATTTCTTGAATGATGCCCACAGTAACTAGCATAACCCCGAGCCTAGAGTGGGAATTTAAATCTTTGATAGAAAAATTTGCCACCAAAACGTTACAATACGATGTCTTCGATGTATATATGGATGAACAGTTGGGAAAAACTTATCAATGTTTTTAAAGTGCTCCATTTAAGCTGAAACAGAGTTTAATTTAAAATTAAAAGAGAGTTTAATTTAAAAATAAGAACCCTGCGGGGCACCTGGGTGGCTCAGTAGGTTAGGCGTCTGACTTCCCGACTTCCCGGCTTCAGCTCAGGTCATGATCTCACTGCTTGCGAGTCTGAGCCCTGTGCCTGGCTCTGTGCTGACAGCTCAGAGCCTGGAGCCTGCTTCGGATTCTGTCTCCCTCTCTCTCTGCTCCTCCCCCGCTCGCACTCCGTTTCTCTCTCAAAAATAAAATAATTTTAAAAAAAGAACGCTGCAACTGCCTCAACAAGAGTGATAATCTAACATGCTTTCCTTCAATAAATACAACTAGGTATGTAAGAAATGAACCTGAAAATTATATGCAAGGAAAGAAATGAAGATACTAAAATTGGTCTTAGTGTTGAAGACAGATACAAGTCTGATCATGCTTTAAACAACAGGCAAACAGAAAATAAGGCAATGGAAATTTTGTAATTACCAATACATAATGCTTTCTTTCTGTAGATTTTGCATTTGTAGAAGGGAAAAGAAAGAAAATGAACACTAGGATACATTCTGTGATTGAGATATTTGGAATAATGTTATCTGTGGGCTAATTTTGACTGTTTCCTCTCTCAATCTGTTGAAGTCATTTTTTAATTTGAAATGACCCATGCATCAACTTCTGCTTCACTAGAAGAACCCAGGCCTTGCCAATTAACACCTATATCATTCATTCATTCATTAATCTATCATTCATTAATGCCACCAATATGTATCTAGTACTTAGTAAATGGCACGCGATACTAAGAGGACAGGAGCTGTAGTGGTGAATGAAAACAGCCATAGCCCTGGCCCTTGTGCTGCTTGGCTGCAGAGCTTTTTGCAAAGCTGATGGTCCTACTCAACTTCTCAGAAGGATGTAACAAAGTTAATCATTCTCTCTGAAAATTCTCTTCACTTGACTTCTAGAACGCCTGGTTTTCCTTCTCTTCCACTGTTTCTTCCCAGTTTTTGCTGATCTCCTCCTTTTCACTTCCCATATTCTAAATGTTCAGTGTTCCTCAGGTCCCATGTCTGAATTCTAGGACTTGTTCCACAGCTTTTCTGACTTGCTCCAAGATGTCATCCAAGCTTTAAACTTAAGATTTAGGCAGTTCATTCCTAAAGTTGTATGTCCAGTTCCGATCTCCCTTCAATGCCGGATTCCTATATCTAAGTTGCCTAGATAATATCTACAACTCCGTTTAGAATTCTAATAACCATCTTCAAGTTCACACATCTCCACCTCCAAGTTCACATGTCCAAAGGGTCCTCTGAATTTTCCCAACAAATCACTGGCCCCCACTCCTCCACAGGAACAACTTTCACCACCATCCACCCAGTGGGCAGCCCCCTTGATTCCTCCTTGCACCCCACACCTAAATTATCCACACCATCCCCAGGGTCTTAGCCACAATCTTGTCTTGCCTGGACACCTAAGATGTCCCATTCTTAGTCGACTTCCAGTGCCCTCTCACGTCACTTAAAACACAAGGCCTACAGTAGGACCACGTGCCCTATCTTCCACCCCGTCGTCTCCGTGCGCTGTGTCCCCAACTGCTTTCGGGGGACGCACCAAGCTGTGCTGCGTCTTGGTCTCTGAGGTATCTCCGGGGCCCAGCACTGCCCTGGCAGTAATTAGAGATGGTCTCTCCAGCCCACCGCGGCCATCCCCACGCACCGAGCCCAGCCGGGCCGCGCTCCCTCCCCAACCGCCCGCCCCGCACTCGCGACCTCGGCAACGTGGCCCTCCGCCCAGTTCGGCCCCGACGGGCTCCACTGCCCGTGGCCTGCCCGCGCCACGTCTCCCTCAGGCTCGCTCCGCGCGACCCTGCGCCCCCCGCCTGCCCGGCCGGTCTGCGATACCCGGACGAGGCGCAGGTGGTCGTCCGCCCATTTCGAGACGCGCGCCACCACATTGGGCGCCGCTCCGTCCGGGTCCGGCGGCTGCGAGGCGGGGGCCTTAGGCCGGCCCGCCATGTTGCCGGCTTCCCGCGAGCCCGCGTCGCGCTCCTCGGGCGGACGGCAGGGGGCGCCGCGCTCCTGGGGCGGACGGCCAGGATCCGGGCTCCCCAAGCTGTTAGGGGAGCCGCACGGTGGTCGACGGTGGGGGTCCTCGTCTGCGTCGCCTGAGAGTGGCCTTACGACTGGCTGTTCGCTCCCTCTTCCCCTGGAGGTGGGCCTCCCGTATCAGTGACCCCCTTCCCCCAGCATTTATGCAGGGTTTTCCCACTGCGCCGGACATTTTTATGGGACAGGGACGGGGGCTGAAGGCTTCCCGGCCATGCTGGTGGGAAGACGATCAGTTTGTGACTTCAGTTAACCCAGCCTCTGTGTGGGTACCGCATCTCCTCTGCCATACAGAAAGGAAATTGAAGTAGTTCATTCCTTTCACCTGCTCCCGAATATAATAAGATGCATATTTCTTATGTTTGAATTGTGCTTTAAAATTTGCACAGTTCTTTGGTAATCCTATTAGGTGCTCTAAATTGTTGAACTGTTAATTAAAATATATATGGAAAGCTGACTATATTAGTATATTTCGTATATTAGTAGTAGTATTAATTAGTATATAAGTATATTTTAAAACAAAAATTAGATGCCGGATAGTGTAAATGGTATAGTAACATTTGTGTAAAAAAATTGTGTGTGTGTGTGTGTGTGAGAGAGAGAGAGAGAGAGAACCATGGAAATCTATGCAAGAAACCTACAACAGTGATTGCCCCTGGAGAGAGGGATTGGGGTAGGAATGGTTGGGAGAACATTTTGCAGTTATGGAAATGTTGTATATCTGCGTTGTTCAGTTTCAAACCTAATAGCCACTTGTGGCTCTTGTGTGCTTGAAATGTAGCTAGTACAACTCAGGAACTGAATTTTTATTTTTTTAAAGTAAGCTCTAAGCCCAACCTGGGGCTCGAATTTATGACCAGAATCTAGAGTCCTCTGATCTTCAGACTAAGCCAGCCAGGGGCCTCAGGAACTGATATATGTGTGTATGTGTGTGTGTATATATATATACACACACACATATATACATATATATACACATAAATACATATATATACGTATACATATATATGTATATATATATATATATTTTTTTTTTTTTTAATGTTTATTTATTTTTGAGAAAGAGACAGAGACAGAGCACAAGTGGGGAACGGGCAGAGAGAAAAGGAGATCCAGAATCTCAAGCAGGCTCCAGGCTCTGAGCTGTCAGCACAGAGCCTGACACGGGCTCGAACTCACGGACTGTGAGATCATGACCTGAGCTGAAGTCAGACACTTAACCGACTGAGCCACCCAGGCGCCCCAGGAACTGAGTTTTTAATTTTATTAATTTTAATTAATTTCAATAGTCACATGTGTCTAGTGGCTACCATATTGGACAGAGCAATATACTGTTAGAATTTTTTTACTTTATGCACATATTATTTTTAGAAGTGAAAATGGAGTATGTTGTACTCCTAACACACATATTATGAGTAGTACCTTCAAGGAATGTATTGCCTCAGTACTGTAGCTAATAGAAAGTAAATTACTGGCTAACACTTAGATCTTACTATGTGTGAGGCACCATTCTAAATACTTCTCATGTATTAGCTCCCTTGATGCTCCCAACAACTTTATAAGATAGACACTATTATTAATACCAGCTTTAAAGAGTAAATATGCAGAGTGATTAAGCCAGTAGCCAAGGTCACCCAGCTAGGAAGTGGTGAGCTGGGCTGTTATGCTGGGATTCAGCTCAGTGAATTGGCTCAGTCTGTGCACGTGACCACAACACTGCTTCCCATAAAGGCAATCAGCTAAAACACATCAATCCCTATACATTTCCAGAGAGGGTGCAATGTACATGGTTTTGGGGGAAATCCAACTAAAAAGATACACTATAGGGGCACCTGGGTGGCTCAGTTGGTTAATTGTAGGACTCTTGATTTCGCCTCAGGTCATGATGTCACAGTTCATGAGTTCCAGTTCCAAGACAGGCTCTGGGCTGACAGCGAGGAGTCTGCTTAGGATTCTCTGTCTCCCTCTCTCTCTGCCCCCTCCCCATCTCTCAAAATAAATAAACATTAAAAAAATATATATGCTATATGCTATAACCAAAAAATATATGCTATAACCAAAATCCTTAATCACTATTTCAAATAAAAACAAAAGTTATGTGTGTTAAGAGATGTTGAATAGCTTTAGTTCAAAAGTAGAAAAACTAAGATTCCTTCATGGGCAATTCTGTTCCCAATTCTTCTTTTGCTGTTTCACTGTCCTGTCTCTACATGCTTTCTGCTCTCTCTCCTGTCCTAGTTGAAGACAGTTCTATCCAACATCCCTACTTTCCAACCTAAAGTCTTCTTTTCTGTAACCCAGATATCAGTCACCTGGGTGTTTCCAAGTCCTCCAGATATCTCAAGGTGTCCCTTTCAATATTTCAGCAGCATCCCACTAATGATTGATGGGAGAATCCTGGCCGCTGCAGGATTTCTGCAGATTGAGAGATTTGCCATTCTCCTGGGGTAGCTTTACCAAGGACTCCTGCTCCTTTTGCTGTTGATGACCTCTCTGGATATGCTGCTTCTATGAGTAGAGAGGTATGCATGAAAGCCACACTTAGATTCATTGCCTGCCCCTCGATTTCCCACAATACCGTGAACACAAAGACAGAGTTTGTAAGACTTTTATTGGAAGTTTTATGTTAACTATGCAGAATGATTATTAAAAAGAAATTAATTGGACATTAATGTGAATGTTCCCAGAACCCAAAGAATTAGAAAAAAATGAATATTTAATGAGGACCCCCTCTCACAAAAACATCTCAGTTTCTAGCATTGATTTCCAGTCAAAGTCAATCATTCCACTGTGTTATGGACTGAATATTTATGTCACTCCAAAATTCATATGTGACATTCTAACCCCTGATGTGATGGTGTTAGAAGGTGAGGTCTTTGGGGGGTAATTAGGTTTAGATAAGGTCTTGAGAGTGGAACCCCTATGATGGGATTTAAGTCCTTATAAAAGAGGAATAAAGACCAGATCTGCATCTCTTCCACCCATGTGAGCACAGAGAGAAGGTGACAGTCTGTAAGCCAGGAAGAGGACTCTCAACAGGGACCCAATCTGCCAGCCCCTTAATCTTGAACTTCCCAGTTGTGGGAAACAAATGTCTGTTTAAGCCACCCAGGTTCTGGTAATTTGTTACAGCAGCCTAAGATGACTAAAACACGTGTGTACCTCAGGACCAGGAGGTGAGCTCACTAACTTCCTTGCCATTGCTACTAATACCTCTTGCCCTCTTACCCTCTTCAGGACTGTCAGGAGTGATGGAGGCTGTCATCTTGTGATCTCTTGGTCGCTTTGTGAGATCATGACCTGAGCTGAAGTCAAGAGTCGGATGCTTAACCCTACTGAGACACCCAGGTGCCCCACGGTCACTCTCTTTTATTCATTGAACACTTTAGCAGCTGACTTAAAGTCTTTCTCTTCATTTCAATCCCTGTTATTATTCTGATCTCTCAAGTCTCATGCCCAGTGACTTTTTCCTCTACCCCAACTCAGCCATCTCTTCCCATGGTTACACTCTGGGCCTTGTCTTCACCAGAAATTGCCACATCTGCAGTCACAGCCCTGACACTGCCCTCTCCCACCACAACCTCCTGTTCTTCTGGCTCACTCGAGAAAATACCCCTTATGGCAATAGCTCTTTGAGCTCAGTAAAATGATCAGTCCATTGAACCACGATGTCCTATTCATCAGCCCCCTCTAGTCTTCAGTTTCCATCTTAACCAGCTTGGACTCTGGTTTAGCAGTATAATCACTGCCTTAAAAATAGCCTCAACTCCAACCCCTCTCTGCCTCCTTTGCACTTGCCCGCCAAAACCCCAGCACTGCATTACACCCAACCTCCACCAAACAGTTGGGAGTCCAATAGGGAGAGATCTTCAGCTTTTTTCAAGAAAAGCTGCAGATCTGGACTTTCATATGAAGTCACCCTGTTTTGAAATTAAAATTGTTGGCAAAACACTGTGGTAGGTAAAGAATTTATCTTGAGGCAGAGACTACAGACTTTTAGTTTGTTACCTCTGCTTGTATGGCTTTCCATTACGCTTCAAGTAATGTCAAAACTGTAGGTTCATGTACAGGTGCTACATAATCGAGGCTCTGCTTCTCTCTCAAGCTCTTCTCTCCTACCCCCTACTTCACTCATTTTACCTCAAGCACACTGAGCACATTGACCTCCCTCTTCTTCACACGGGCCAAGTTCATCCCTCTGCCTTAGAGCTTTTGCATTTACTGCTCACTCTGCCTACAATGCCCTAAGCCTTTCCTTTCACCCTCCAGCCCCTCTTAAGCTGCCCCCTTCCCTCTTATCCTTCAAGTCTCAGTTTAACTATCATAACCAGGGGGCTCCTGGCTGGATAAGTTGGCATGTGACTCTTGATTTCAGGGTTATAGGTTTGAGCCCCACAGTGTGTAGAGATTGCTTAAAAATAAAATCTTAAAAAAATTTTTATTCTTTAGAGGACTAGAGAGAAATGAATGACCAAAAAAGTACAAAACCTCTATTTCTTTTGTCAGAAATTATTAACCTAATAAAATATAAAATGTTCAAAAAAACTGTGAAAGTGTTATTTTGAAATTATTTCACCATTTTTTAAACCCAGAGTTGTTTCTTTATGCTTTTTCAATTATTTCCTGACTTACAGGGTCTGATTTCTACACATAAACCCAATTTTTGCTTTCGCTCACACCTCACAACTGAAATTCTAGATTTAAAATATCTTCTACCCACAGGAGTAATAATGCCTTTTTTTTTAAGGCACCATTTTTTTAAGTTTATTTATTCATTTTGAGAGAGAGAGAGTATGAACAAGTGGGGGAGAGGCAGAAAGAGAGGGAGAGAGAATCCCAAGTAGACTCAGTGTTGTCAGCACAGAGGCCAACGTAGGGCTTGAACTCACAAGCCATGAGATCATGACCTGAGCCTAAATCAAGATTCGGATGCTTAACTGACTGAGCCACCCAGGTGCCCCTATTAGCACTTTAAATTGAACTACTTGGAAAATTTGCCCATTTAAACTAGAAGAAAATATAAAAGGAGACATCTAATCACTCGAGACTGAACTTTTGGTTCTAAAACCCAGACTTTCAAAAAACACAAGTGGGGCACCTGGGTAGCTCAGTCGGTTAAGTGTCCAACTCTTGTTTTCAGCTCAGATCATGATCTCACGGTTTCACGACTTTGAGCCCTAAGTCTGCCCAGAGCATGCTTGGGATTCTGTCTCCCTCTTTCTCTGCCCCTCCCCAACTCGTGTTGTCTCTGTGTCTCTCAAAATAATTAACTTAAACACACACACACACGCACACACACACACGTGTTGGTGAGGATGTGAAAAAGAAGTCCTCACGTACTGTTTGTGGGAATACAAACTGGTGCAGCTACTGTGGAGATTCCTCAAAAAATTGAAAATAGAATTACCATATGATTCAGTAGTTGCACTACCGGGTATTTACCCAAAGTATACAAAAACGCTAATCCAAAAGGAAAAATGCACCCCCATGTTTATTGCAGAATTATTTGCAATAGCCAAATAATGGAAGCAGCCCAAGTGTCCAGTGATAAATGAATGGATAATGAAAAATTGAAATGGAATACTCGGCCACAAAAAAGAACAAAATCCTGCCATGTGCAACAACATGGAGATAGAGAATATAATGGTAAGCAAAGTAAGTCAGAGAAAGACAAGTACTATATGATTTCACTATGTGAAATTTAAGAAACAAAACAAATGAAAAAGAAAAAAAAAGACAAACCAAAAAATAGCTCTTAGCTATGGACAGTAAACAGACGGTTACCAGAAGAGATGGGGGGATGGGTGAAATAGGTGAATAGAATTAAGAGTACAGTTATCTTGATGAGCAATGGTTGATATATGGAAGTGTTGAATCACTATATTGTATACCTGAAAGTAATATAACATTGTTTGTTAACTATACTGGAATTAAAATAAAAATAAAAAATAAAGGGGCACCTGGCTGGCTTAGTAGGAAGTGTGTGCAACTCTTGATCTCAAGGTCATGAGCTTGAACCCCACATTGGTGTAGATTATGTAAATAAATAAATAAAATTTAAAAACTTAAAAATAAAAAATAAAATAGGGGCACCTAGCTGGCTCAGTCATTAGAGCATGCAACCCTTGATTTTAGGATTGTAAGTTCAAGCCCCATGTTGGGTATAGAGATTACTTAAAAATATAAATCTTTAAAAATATAAACAAAGTTTTAAAAATAATAAAAGATAAAATAAAGAATAGTCAATAGGGTAAAAAAAACAATAAAACTTAAAAATAAAACCCATACTTTCATTATCCCAAGCTTCTGAACATATATAACCAAAAAAAATGAATTAAACAGAACACAATTTCAATAATTTCAGACAAAACATGTCTGTCAAGTTAGGTTTATTCACATTGTACTGGAAGTACACAGTTTCTAAAGCAGGAATAGATCTAATTACTACTTATAATAACCACACTGGTTCCCCACATTCCTATTTCACCTGTATGGTGACCAGTGAGAGCCAGACTGATAACAGCTTATCAGACTAAGAGACTAAATATACTAGGGTTTGTGCTGTAGTTGAGGAGGCTCAAAATATGAATCCGGGTGACTATATAGGACAGTTGTATGGAAGACTTCTTATGTCCTTAATATAAACAAATACTCCTGGGAAGGATCCTGGGTTCTTATCCTTTGGAATGTAAATATGTCTTCAGGGTCAAGACCAGATTTAGAACCCACAGATGTGTCCATGGTCCTAAATCTCATCCCCTGCCTTGAAATGTGCATACCAGAGAAATAAAGATCTCTTGTGTTATGGACTAAATTGTGTTCTCCCAAAATTCATACGTTGAAGCCTTAGCCCACAATGTGATCGTATTTGAAGTCAGGGTCTCTACAGACATAATTAAGGTTAAATGAAGTAATAAGGGAGGAGCCATAATCCAATAGGACTGGTGTCCTTATAAGAGAAACCTGCAATGTGCAGGCAGAGAGGAAGGTCATGTAAAGATAGAGCAAGAAAGCAGCAGGCAGTCTCTAAACCAAGGAGATGGGCCTCAGGAGAAACCAAACCTTCTGCCACCTTGATCTTGGACCTTGCCACCTTGATCATCCTCCAGAATTGTGAGAAAAATTAATTTTGGTTATTTAATAAGCCCCCTAGTCTGTAGTATTTTGTTATGGTGGCCCTTAGCAGACTACTACATTCTGGATGTTTCTCACTATTTATTCATTCACAATTTAGCCTCAAAGGCTTCTTTCAGCACAGGTCCCAAGTTGCAGTAAAATTTGCTTAGAAAGTTCTAACTGAAGAAATAAAATATCTTCTCTACCATCCCAAACTATTTTTTAATTTCAATAAATTCTTCAAAATTGTAGCTACTAAAGAAGCCAATATCCAATAACAAATGTTTAAAAAACAAGATATTTTATAATGAAGTTTCCCAGCGAAATTCCCTATAATCCCAAACTATCCATATAGTGTTGTACCTCCACGGGTTCTCCATTTTACCCAAGTTACTAATGGAAGATAAAATAATTCAGGCTGGCTTCATCCAAAAAAAAAAAAAAAGGTTTGGTGGCAGGTGTACACCTCTTGAAATTACCTTGCTTTTAATTACATAATTTTAATCTGGTATAATTTTAACATTAATGATTTTCAGGTAAATTTGGCTATTACTTAATAAAAATGAAAACAAGAATATTTCATTAATGTTTTATTTTTTAGAGATCAACTGTGAAACAATTATTTTGAGCACTTAATCCTTTATGTAAAAATCTGGAGAATTTATTTCAAATATACTTCAAATATTTAAACATTGCATAAATATTTAATAAATATTTATTATTATACATTTGAAAATAAATTAACCAAATAAACATTTCACATATACTAAAACACTTAAATAATGCTAAACTATAAAAACTAATGTTAGATCTTCTAAAAATAACAATAGAAATGATTTTGTGCTGTGCATTAATTCACAACTGTACATGGGTGCAATTATTTCATAAAGACCCCAACAATGACCACTTTCAACACTGAGTATGTTTTCAGTTTTACACTAATTCTTGCAAAGGCAATATCTGAGGAACAATAGATATCGAGTCACTGATATAACTTGACAGTGGTAATCTTATCAATTTATCAAATATGCCAAACTAACTTCTTAAAATATCAAATTTTGTCCCAATTTTATATTTTCCTAGTTTTATAGATGCATGTGATAAAAATTTCAATTTCATTAACTATAAGGCTATAAAAAGTTTTCCCAACATATAAGGTCATTTTGATGAAAATAAGAATAGGCTTTAATAATTTAAATTTATTTTATAATAGTGACTGATTAATTGTAATTGACTAGGGTACTAGATCTGAGAGACTTATGATAATTCCCTAAAAATTATACCAGTACCTTGTTCATTTCAGTCATTTTATTGGTTACTCTTCACACAAAATTGTTATAAAAAATTATGTCTTATAGTGCCAATAAAAAACTAGTAAAATGTAGCAACCTTTTTCTCAATGCTTCAAGACTTCATATATCATGCAAAGTAATATTGCTAATATTTTAATATAACCTTTAAAATTACGTACTTGGTAAAATTCTTTAAGGAGAAATTAATCATAAAATTTTCATTTTACTACATAAAAGTATTGCTTTCTGTAAAATGTTCACCACCCCACAATAAACAAAATCAAAAACTAAAACCTCCTTAAAAGCAAACTTTATAATCTGACAAATAAAAATGTTTCTAGGGGCGCCTGGGTGGCGCAGTCGGTTAAGCGTCTGACTTCAGCCAGGTCACGATCTCACCGTCTGTGAGTTCGAGCCCCGCGTCAGGCTCTGGGCTGATGGCTCAGAGCCTGGAGCCTGTTTCCAATTCTGTGTCTCCCTCTCTCTCTGCCCCTCCCCTGTTCATGCTCTGTCTCTCTCTGTCTTAAAAATAAATAAACGTTGAAAAAAAAAAATTTAAAAAAAAAAAAATGTTTCTATTCACATAAGGAGATGGCATGAGTCCTGGCATGAGTCCTGTACTGTACATTAACTATACTGTCCTGATATAGGACCTGCCTCTACCAAAACAGAATTCCAGGAAAAAACATAAACTCTCCAGGCCCATTTACCTTGCTCACAATTTAAAGGAGTAAAATGAAGATTCTAATAGCAGTTTTGACAGGTAGGAAAGGGAAAGCACCTACTCCCAAATTAAATAGTGGCTGCATTAAAAATTTGGCACTGTCGGGGCACCTGGGTGGCTCAGTCGGTTAAGCATCCGACTTCGGCTCAGGTCACGATCTCACAGTTTGTGGGTTCAAGCCCCGCATCGGGCTCTGTGCTGACAGCGCAGAGCCTAGAGCTTGCTTCGGATTCTGTTTCCTTCTCTCTGCCCCTCCCCAACTTGTGCTCTGTCTCTCTCTTTCAAGAATGTAAAAAAAAAAAAAAAAAAAAAAAAAAAATTAAAAAAAAATGGCACTGTCAAATCAGGCAGAGATTAAGCTATAGTGGAAAACAAAAACAAAAGCAAGGTCTATAATTGGTATTTAAAATCTGCTAAGAGAAAAATCAAATAATTATGCCTTGCTATTCACCAAAGACATTGGTTAAAAAGAGTCTCACTAGTACAATGCACTCTATCACCTTTCTTCTGTAATGAAAATATATTTATCCTGGTTAAAATGGAATCATTTTTTAACATTTATTTTCTTTCTCTAATACTAAGGTAAAATACATTTTGGAAATATGCATGGAATGTCCCCAACAAATTGGTTCTGTATTTTTAGCAGAGTCTGTGTTATAGTTTTATTCATTCTTTCAACCACATGAGAAAACATGATCCCTCCAAAATACAAAACACAAGTCTGGTCCTATGTTATATTAAATTATGATTAAATATTATCTCAGCCATTTAATATAAAACAACATACTTTTTGGGTATCTGTTAACAGGGCAAATAGAAATTATCCATAGGAAAAAAAGGTTAAATTACTAGGAAATATCTTTTCTTAGGGTTATATTTACCCTCATATCCCTCCCCTACCAGTAATCCCTTCAAGTTCACTACTACAAATGCAGACATTTTCTAGTTTTCATCATAGATTTTTCTTTTAACATTGTTTTTGGCATGCTTTAAACAATTAGTTTCAAAACTATTATTTCAAATTTATGTTTACAATTCAAAGTCAGTTCACATTCAATAAGGCATAGCTTTTACAATTTTTTGGATCACAGAGCATTTAAGATTTTAACAAGAGCTCTCTTCAGAAAGACAAAAAATTACATATCCAGTTTTGCTAGCAATGCAGGGGTTTCAAGACCCCACTGACACGTGTTTAGGATAAAAATCCTTGTAATAAAGGAATTAAATCAAACAATAGGTTTACAGCTCAAAAGTTTAATGTTAAAAAAACAGACAAATCGGTTTTAGGTGCTGAACAATTTTTTTTATGATTAATCAGGCAAAATTAATTACAAAGGAAGGAAGTTTTGGTTTTAATTTTAGCTAATCTTACCAGATTTATAAGAATATTAGCTAGTAAATATATAATATATTAACTGGAAAAGTTAATGTTCGTACTTGTGGGCAGAGATTACCAGATCTATCAGTAAAGAAAAAGATAGGGAAAAATAGGTAGTATTTTTCTAATACTACCAATTTCACATCAACAGATCCTCAGATTCAAGTAGATCGTTTATAAGATGCCATCAGTGATCAATGTATACAACCTAGTTGCACATAGCTATTAAGAAGTCATTTTTTGGTATGCATTACAAGCATGTACCCAAATAACCAAACAACTATAATCCAAAATAATTGTTCATTTCTAGAGCAAATGCAATTAATAGCTTTCACCTTAAAGGCTTAAAATATATTTTAATACTTCAAGTCATTAAAGATTTGTCGACTTCAAAGTATGTTTGAAAGTATGTAAATTTTAGGAATGGGTAAGAAATGAAAGGTAATTATGGCAATGTGACCTTCTTAATCCAACAATTAAAAAGTAAAATACATTTCACATTTGAGAGTTAAGTGGGTTTTTTTCTTTATTCAAGTAAACATTTTGGTTATAATACATGATAATGGACAACCCATGTGACAAAGTATGGTAGACTATGGTTTGGTGTAGCCTCCTTGTTTCTAGGATGTTTTTCCAGGTGATTCTTCAGGATCTGGCATCGATGCCCAACACAGGCTTTCCAATGGCAATGCATGAGTTCTAGAGGTCACTGCCTCTATCTTTCTTCAGATGCTGAGTGCCATTTTCTCCCACCCATTTTTATCCTCCATTACTTATAAAAAAAACCCACTCTAAAATTCAACCTATGTTATAAAATTAACAAAATCAAAAATTAGTATTTTCCCACAAACACAAAATTAAGTAAAACTCAATCTTTCTTTTTCTATAACTTTGGAAGGATTTACATAATCTCTAGAGTCAGAGTAATACACAACACAAAATATGCAAAGAACCTTATTACTGGGTATACATAATATGTTGGGAGTTGCTAACGTATTCAAAAGCATAATTCTCCTGGGATACCAATCCTCCACTGGAAATTACAGTTTACAAACAGTTTTGTTTTCATAAGTGGAAATACAGTACCTGATTTCATATAAATTGTGAGGTGTTTTCTCACTAGTAAAGTGCTTAATTGAGAAACCATCTTCCACAACATGATTTAACTTGTCAAAGGCACAAAATGTCTTTGTCTCTCTAAAGCATTAGTCTTTAAAATTATCGTTAAATTACTCATTTACATTTTACTTAATCGGAAAGCTTTACTGTTTTTTTTTCCTCTCAGTAATAAAAAAACTGCTTGAAGAAAAACATTTTTTATTTTCAAAACTTTGCCATGAACATACATACAACACTAAATTGGATCCCTTCATGAGCTGTCTGTATGCCATGAAGCACTTATGACAAAAAACATATGTAAGCTTTAGGGTAAAAGTTAACACAGAATCAAAATAGCTTCCAAAAAAAGGGGAACAGGGGAATCATTAAATTAAAAATCATAGCTTTCATTTTATAAAAAATAGTTTGAATAATCTTCTTATAAATCTTTAACGCTTACAAAAGCAGTAAATACATTTAAGAGTCTTTTTAACACAGATTCATTAGTACAATGTGGTTATAGTCAGAAGAATAACAACTAAAAAGGCATTTCAGTAGTCTACATTCTCTTCTCAGCAAATTCCACATAGAATTTAACCAATTTGCAATTCAAAGTAAGATTTAACTGCCAACAAGGCCAGACTAGTTGTAATTAGTACCTGGATATCAAGCTTTGTTCTATTTAATATATTTTACCAAAATTTTAAATATAGCTCAATGATAGGTACTGATAACAATACTTGACTGCATGGTTGTCACCCATGACTACTGCACTGCAGGTTAAAACATACTTTGGTCAGTAAATTAAAAAGATATAAATCAAATAACAAGGCCAGAAAACTTGTTTTAGAACCAATGTCCTGACCTTAAGTAAACTTTAAATACATTGACAAGGCAAGGAAAATATAATCAACTATACAGAGAGGTCTCTATTTTTTAATCATTTGGCATTTTATATTAATAATTTCTGTGTTTAAAATAACATTTTATACTCCTGTACACTGATTATCATAGCTGTCTGAATTAAAATGAAACTGCAGTTACCTTCCTAGAATGTCCAGTAGTGAATGCATTAGTTGCTTCTTTTGCACTTCCATGAAGATGGTCCTTCATCCTGTAATTTTTTCAGTTTTGGACCAAGAAAGAACCACCAACAAAATCCAATAAAAACACAAATGATGGATTCTACATAATAACCATCCAGCGCTGTAACACATGAGCCACCGAGTTTTTTGCAAAGCTGCAAAAATAAAATTATAATAAATATTTCACAGTTTCAAAATGGAAGTATTCAGCAATTTAGATGTTTCTACTTTGTAATTTAAGAGATTAACAAAAAATATTTTTTAAGTATTGTTTATTATTATTTTTAAAAATTTTTCTTAATGTTTATTTATTTTTGAGAGAGAGAGAGAGAGAGAGAGAGAGAGAGACAGAGAGTGAGTGAGGGGCAGAGAGAGGGAGACGCAGAATCTGAAACAGGCTCCAGGCTCTGAGCTGTCAGCACAGAGCCACATACAGGGCTCGAACTCAAGAACCATGATGGGTGGCTCCCCTTATTTTTTTTTTTATTATTATATTTTAAAGAATCCAATGTGGGGCTCTCATGACCCGGAGATCAAGAGTCACAGGCTCTACCCTTCAAAATATACTTTAAAAAAAAAAACAATTTTTTTTTAACATTTATTCATCTTTGAGAGACAGAGTATGAGTGGGGGAGGAGCAGAGAAAGAGGGAGATACAGATCTGAAGCAGGCTCCAAGCTCTCAGCTGTCAGCACAGAGCCTGACATGGGGCTTGAACTCACAAACTGTGAGATTATGACCTGAGCCTAAGTTGTTTGCTTAACTGACTGAGCCACCAAGACACCCCCAGACATAATTTTTTTTAAAGACATAGTACCTCTAGAGGCAAAATAAGAAAATATCTTTCTTTTTTTTTTAAGATTTTATTTATTTTTTAAAGTTTTATTTTATTTATTTTGAAAGAGAGAGAAAGCGTGAGCAGGTGAGTGGGGAGAGAGAGAGAGAATCCCAAGCAGGTTATACACTGCCAGCACAGAGCCCAATGGTGCAGCTCAAACTCAAGAACCGTGAGATCATGACCTGGGCCAAAACCAAGAGTCAGATGCTTAACCAACTGAGCCACCGAGGCAACCCTAAGATTTTATTTTTTAAAGTAATCTCTACACCCAATGTGCAGCACAAACTTAAAACCCTGAGATCAAGAGTTACGTGCTCCATTGACTGAGCCAGTCAGACACCTCTGAAAATCAATATCTTAATATTAGCTTAATTTTATCTATAGTTACAAAATACTTACCTCAACAGCATCAGGTGTTCGACAATTCTGGTTTGATGCTCCTACACACTCTTTCACTGTAAGGGGGTCTACCAGCCAAAGAGCTACTGTAGAAGGCCAGTTTCCTCCCAGATTGGACACAGTGTTTAAAAGGGTCATATATGTTCCTCCAATAAGTGGATCACTAACCTTTGCATTGAAAGCCATTATGGAAACATACATGCTATACAATGTAACCTACAAGGAAAATATAAAACATCTTTAGCATAATCAGACCTTATAAAACTACGGTCTGAATTAAGAACATCAAAATCACAAACCTAAAAGTTAATTTTCATGACCCTTATTAAACTCAAATCAACAAAGATTTATTTAGTACCCACTATAGGGCAGGTCAGACCATGGCAATAAAAAGATGAATAAGACAACAGTCTGTCTGTGCCCTTGAAGAACTTGTTCTAGGCTGGGAAAATAAGAAATAAATAATTATGATGAAATACAGTAAGTAAGTAGAAGTACACACTTTGTGCTACTGGGGACCAAATAAATGAGATATTAATTCTACAATAAGTAGTCTACTTACTAATTCTACTTATTAATAGTCTACTTATTAATTCTACAATAAGTAGTCAAGGAAGGTGCAATAGAGAAAATGAAAGATAGGGTGCCATCCAAGGATACATATGGCAATTAGCAAAACCCCATGTTTGTACTGTTTCTAAATACATCATATATACATATATATATATGTGTGTGTGTGTGTGTGTATACTACACATGTAAGCAAATATCCAAAGGAACATGAATATATAATTATATACATACATATGTATATAATTTTATTTTATATCCATGAAAGAAAAATGACATTACAAAACTCATTAGACAAACTAAAGAGAAAAATCTCCTTAAGAGGCAAGAATTAACCCTCCATTTAGGAACATGGAAACAAACCATGTTTCCAAAACTGCATTCCTTCGAATACTGCTTCATGGGATGTTCATAGAAAAAGGAGTTCCAAAGACAAATAAGACGGAAAACACTAAGTTTCACAAAAAATAAATAGGTCTCTTTCACTATAGGCCTCTGAAAGCCTTTAGGATATAAACGCCCTAAGGTCAGGGATATGCACTGTTATATTTTAGTGCTCAGTATGGTTCCTGGCATGGAATAGGTGTCCGATTAATATTTGTTGAAAGAATGATTAAGATGCTACATAAAGAGAGGTTATGTCATGTATCATTTATTTCTCAAATTTACGTGGCATTGTACTGTTTTTCCCAGAAAGCATCTGGCTGTCTGAACAATCAACAACACTTTAGAAATTTTTTTTTATGAAATCCAAAGCCAAACAAATGATTTTGGATTACTTCACTGTAGTTTTCCTTTACTTACACAGAGAGTGAAACATTTACTAAGCTAAAGTACTACTTTAACTTTAATGTTTTATTTATTTTTGAGAGAGAGAGACATAGTTTGAGTGGGGGAGGGGCAGAGAGAGAGGGAGACACAGAATCTGAAGCAGGTTGCAGGCTCTGAGCTGTCAGCACAGAGCCTGACTTGGGCTCGAGCTCACCAACTATGAGATCATGACCTGAGTTAAAGTGGGACGCTTAACCGCTTAACTGACTGAGCCACCCAGGTGCTCCTTAAAGTACTTCTTTAAACATACAGTTATTTATTTTTACAGTTATTATTTTACAGTTATTATTTAAACATACAGTTATTTGGGGTGCCAAAATCCAACTTTTGATTTCGACTCAAGTCATGATCTCACAGTTTGTGGGTTTGAGCCCTGCGCTGGGCTCTGCACTGGCAGCATGGAGCCTGCTTGGGATTCTTTCTCTCTTTCCCTCTCTCTCTCTGCCCCTCCCCTGCTAGCACACACACACACTCTCTCTCTCTCTCTCTCAAAATAAGTAAATGAACATTAAAAAAATTTTTAATAAATAACTAAAAATAAACATACAGTTAGTTGGACAGATCCATTATGGAGTTCTCCTAAATGAACTGTATGTAAAAAATTATTGAGATAACTTGGTAGCCATAATTTTAGGTTTTAGTTAAAAAACAAGTGAAGAATTTATAGATACAACTTTCAAAGAATTTAAACTAGGTTCCAGAGAAAAATCCAAAGTGACTCTTAAATATACATTGGTAATAACTGCAGTCAAGTCCCAAAGTTTACTGCTGGGAGTCTACAGTTTAGTGCTGGCAAAACATACCTAATAAAGAAAGAGAAAGCATATTAACACACAACTTCCAACATCACAAAGAGTCAGTCATAACTTTCAATACAGAATCTAAACTGAAAACCTGGGATCTCTAGCTCAGTAGCCATCATTTCTCAGTACTTTCAGAAAGAAAAGGCATGTGGAATAGAAGAAATAAAGAACCCAAGTTTACACACGGACTGGGGGATACTTAGCAAGGGTAGAATTACTGGCTTTGGAATAAATTCTGTAATGTAACAAATACTGGTTGAATGGACAAAAAAAAATGAGGAAGAAACTTTCTACAAATAGAGCTCAATAAATCAAAAGCCACTAGGTTTAAAGTTCATTGTTAAATAATTTCTTCAGTGTCAGATTCATGGTTCGGTCTTAAAATTTATCATCATTATTTCAAGGCAACTGTAGAAAAATGTCTTCTTTATTTGCCAAAAACAGTTTACTTCCTGAGAAAACCACGGCAAACTTACCTGATGTAACGCGTAACTCAGCAGCACTATGATATAGTAATATACAGGGAATCCTCCTTGATGCTCGACTTTGGGAGTCCACCAAACTAGTAGAGCATATTCTAATCCAAGCAATAATCTATAGACAAAGAAAGACACATGGAGTTTACTTCCATTAACGTTAAAAAATAGTAACAAAAACAGAAATCTGTATGCTTACTATGTGAAAGAAGCCTGCTATCTAAAACCTGTTAAGAAGTTAAAAAGAGATAAAAGTGCATATAAATGATATTGCAGTTAAAGACGTTCTTCAAGTCTTTTTCATATATACTTTACACACAGGCATTAATGATACTGACGAATATTACTCATTTAACCTTTCTTACATAGTTAGGTTTTATTTCATTGTTACCTGTAGGGCATGGCTTTGTAAAATATGTTTAGTGGCTGGGGACCTGCAGTGTATTTGCTGATAATCAGAGGTAATATTATCTGCAAAGGAACCATTGGAACTGCCAATAAGGCTAAATGTTCTTTGGGTACTCCCTCTTCTACCAATTTCAGTCCCGTTACTGCATCTGCTGCTGAAAAACCAATCTGCAATATAAAAACAAAAAGTATTTTAATTTGTAACTTACAAAATATTTTCCCCCAAGCATATGTAAGTTCTCCGAGACCTCAATGTCATTACTGATTTACAAGAAAATAGATTATTCTATCTGGTACAACAATCAAATTATGGGAGGCACACTTTGTCCTGTGGTCTACTAACAATATTTGGTGAAAACAACTGAAAATTCAGCACTTCTAGGAAATGCAGATGCTTGTAATTACTATTAAATTTCAAAAACTTTAATGTCTTAAAATAAACAACGTTCAAACCCAAACTTACTGATCTCTATGTTTTAAGTTTAAAAAAAAAAGCTTTTAATTGACTCCAAATAAAATCTGGCTAAAATGAAGAATCACTGGGGCACCCGGGTGGCTCAGTCGGTTAAGTGTCCAACTCTTCGTTTTGGCTCAGGTCATGATCTCATGGTTCATGGGTTCAAGCCCCACGTTGGGAACTGCACTGACAGCACAGAACCTACTTGGAATTCTCTCTCTCTCTCTCTCTCTCTCTCTCTCTGTCCTTACCCCACTCATGCTCTCTCTCTCTCTCAAATAAACTTAAAAAAATTTTTTAATAAAAATAAATAAAATGAAGCATCACTGCCACACAAATTCATTCTGATGATTTCTGACTAATAATAAAATTTCCAAAAATATTTAACATTTCAAAAGTAATTCCAAGAAAATATTATACTTGAAGGGCTAAATGAGAGGGAAGAAAAATTATAGATTAATTTTTAAAAAAGCAAAAACCAAAAAACCAAAAAAAAAGCAAAAACAAACAGAGTAAGAATGCTAAAAGTAGTGAGTAAAAGTTTGGGGTGAAATAAGATATTTAGAGAGTCTCAAAGTATCTCTTCATAAATTATTTTTTAATTACAAAAAGAAAAATAGTAACTTTACAATGGGTTATCTGAGTAATCAAAGTTAATAACGGTTAATGGGATAAAGGGACATGATAAGGCTCCTGATGTAATTCTCTGAAGTCATCAATATTTGCATAACATGAACCTCAATATGAAGAAACATCAGTTACACATAAATGGAATGCCATTCTACAGAATAATTGGCCTGTATGCTTTAAAAATATCAGGTCATGAAGGACAAAGAAAGGCTGATGCCAACTAAATCCACTGTGTGATCTGGACTGGAGCCCTGACCAGGAAAAGTAAAGTTATACAGGCTGTTATTGGGACAACTGGTGAAATTTGGATATAGATTGTGATTAGATAATAGTATTATATCAATTTCAAATTTCTTCCTTTTTATTTATTTTTAATTTTTTTAAGTTTATTTATTTATTTTGAGAGAGACAGAGAATCAGTGGGGGAGGGGCAGAAACAGAGGGAGACAGGGGATCCAAAAAGGCTCTGTGCTGAGAGCAGAGAGCCTGATACGGGGCTCAAACTCACGAACCGTGAAATCATGACCTGAGCCCAAGTTGGATGCTTAACCAACTGAGCCACCCAGGCACCCTAAACTTTTTAAATTTTTAATTAAGTTGTGGTTTGGAAGAGAAAACCTTTGTTCTTAGGAAATACATACTCAAGGCATTTATGGATAAAGGGGCACATAATATGTACAAATTAATATTTCAGAAGAAATATATGATAGAGCACAAATCTACAGAATACAGAAAGTGGAATTAAATGTTAACAATTAGAGGATTTGAGTAACGATATATGGGAAGTCTTTCAACTATATAAACAAATTTTCAGTAAGTGTGAATCAATACTAAAAAACTTTTTTTTTATTAGTTTTCTTTATTTTTGAGAGGCAGAGAGAGACAGAGCACGTGTGGGGGAGGAGCAGAGAGGGAGAGACAGAATCTGAAGCAGGCTCCAGCCTCTGAGCTGTCAACACAGAGCCTGATGCAGGGCCCAAACTCACAAACCGTGAGATTATGACCTGAGCCGAAGTCAGACACTCAACCAACTGAGCCACCCAGGCGCCCCCTAAAAAACATTTTTTAAAGGAATTATAATAGTATGCACTTTAACTTCTTGGAATGGAGCCAAAGGGCAAATTTCACCATGGAAGAATTAAAGGTCAAAGAAATTTCACTTAACTCCAGAAAAGGATTTCACTATTTCACCCACTGTCTTTGTAAATATTAGATATACAAACTAACTTCAACATTTACTCTATCTTAAAAGTGCTATAGTAGTTTGTAGTACAAATATCTAACAAAACACCCAGCATATATAAAACTTCTACAAATTTAAAGAATAAGGTAGCTCTGGATATTCAAATGGCCAATAACCATATATAAAGATGCTCAACTTCTTTAGTCATCAGAGAAATGCAAATTATAACCAAAATGGGATTCCACTACACACCCACCAGAAAGGCTAGATTTGAAAGGACAAAATATGTCTTCTCAAGGCTGTGAAGCAACTGGAACTCTCTTACACCACTGGCAATAGGGAAAAGTGGAAACAACCACTTCAGAAAACTGTTTGGCAGTATATACTAAAGCATTTCTCGTGACCCCACAATTCTATTCCTAGGTATTTACCTATCATAAATGTGCATCCGTGTTCACCAAAAGTAATGTATATTTTTTATGAATATTCATATTTTATTTTTATTTTTAATAAAAATACAGTCCAAAAGTAGAAATAACTACGGTCCAAAAGTAGAAATAACTAAATATTTGGTGATAGAATGGATAAATAAATTGTAGCATATTTATATAGTGGAATATTATAAACAATGAGATGAACAAACTGTTGCGATAAATAGCAATACGGATAAATTATACAAATATCACATTAAGTGGAAGAATTCAGAAGCCAGACATAATACATATGGGATATTCCAATGATTATAAAACTCAAAAGCAGAGAAAACTATCCTAAGACATTAAAAGTTAGAAGAGGTGTTACTTTTGGTCAGGTTTACTTTATTTTTTAAAAAAAAAAAATTTTTTTTTTTAATGTTTATTAACTTTTGAGACGGAGAGAGACAGAGCATGAACAGGGGAGGGTCAGAGAGAGAGGGAGACACAGAATCTGAGACAGGCTCCAGGCTCCGAGCTGTCAGCACAGAGCCCGACGCGGGGCTCAAACTCACGGACTGCGAGATCATGACCTGAGCCGAAGTCGGATGTTTAACCGACTGAGCCACCCAGGCGCCCCATGTCAGGTTTACTTTAAAAGCGGGACATATGGGGCGCCTCGGTGGCGCAGTCGGTTAAGCGTCCGACTTCAGCCAGGTCACGATCTCGCGGTCCGTGAGTTCTAGCCCCGCGTCGGGCTCTGGGCTGATGGCTCAGAGCCTGGAGCCTGTTTCCGATTCTGTGTCTCCCTCTCTCTCTGCCCCTCCCCCGTTCATGCTCTGTCTCTCTCTGTCCCAAAAAAATAAATAAACGTTAAAAAAAAATAATAAAAAAAAATAAATAAATAAAAGCGGGACATAAGGGGCGCCTGGGTGGCTCAGTCGGTTATGCGTCTGACTTCTGCTCAGGTCATGATCTCACGGTTCATGAGTATGAGCCCCAGGTCGGGCTCTATGCTGACAGCTCAGGGCCTGGAGCCTGCTTCTGATTCTGTGTCTCCCTCCCCTCAGCTCCTCCCCTGCTCACACTCTGTCTCTTTCTCAAAATAAATAAAGATTAAAAAAAAAAAAGTTTTTTCAAAAAATAAAAGGGGGACATAAGATTCTTATACATTGCTGGCAACAGTATAACTATAATCTTTTAAAAAGCAATTTAGCAATCATATTCACTGATCCACTAATTGCCTATTTAAGAATCTACTGAAAGGAAATATTCAGAATGTATATGCACAAAAATATTCACTAGTGCATTTTTATAATTAAAAAACGTAAGCAAATTAGGGGCACCTGGGTGGTTCAGTCAGTTCAGTGCCTGACTTGGGCTCAGGGCACGATCTCACAGTTCGTGAGTTTGAGGCCCACGTTGGGCTCTCTGCTGTCAGCACAGAACCCACTCTGAATCCTCTGTCCCCCTCTCTCTCTGCCCCTCCCCTGCTTGCGATCTCTCAAAAATAAACATTTTAAAAAAATTAAAGTAAAATAAGCAAATTAAATGTACAACAGAAAAATGAGTAAATTGCAGCAAATCGATATACTATAACAATTACATAGGTATAAAAAAGTATGTTTTCAAAATAAATGTTTTTAAATTTTTTTTAATGTTTATTTTTGAGAGAGAGCATGAGTGGGGAAGGGCAGAGAGAGAGGGAGACACAGAATCCAAAGCAGGCTCCAGGCTCTGAGTTGTCAACACAGAGCCCGACACAGGACTCGACCTCATGAACCATGAGATCATGACCTGAGCCGAAGTCGGAAGCTTAACCAACTGAGCCACCCAGGCACCCCTCAAAAATTATTTAATGATAAGGAACATGGAGTAATAAGACAAAAATGAGATAAAAATTATATATTATATGATCCAATTCCTTTTATTTACATGCATATTTGTGTATATATATATATATATATACACATCTATATTATTAATTTGTTGATTATAACATTAATTATATTTACATATGTAAAGTATACACACATGGAAAAAAGAGTGCTGGAAGAAAATATACCAAAGTGTTACCAATGATTATTTCTAAATGATGTAATTAGATAATATCTTCCTTGAACTTTTCATTATTTCCTAAAGTTGAATCTTAAGTTTAAACTTCCCAATGTTTCCTTAAAATGTAACCCTCCCTGTTAGGTTACATTTCCTTAAAATGTAACCCTCACTATTTCAAAAACAATGAGGCTCCAGATTTTACTTCAGGAGTGTCAAAAGACACCTATAAACTGTTTATGTAGATAGCTTTAAATATGTAATATGAAACTCCCATAACTGATTTCAGATTCAAGGAATATTAATTCTAACACTACCAATATTTCACTATAACAAAATATACTTACCTTTCCTCTAGCATAATATCTTTAAAAATGTTTTCGGACTATAAAATTAGGACATCTTAATACAGAAAACATAAAGAATAAAATAAAAGTCACCAAAATGCCCATTTATTTATGGTATATTTCTTTCCAACATTAAAAAAAATAAGTCAACTGATTTTTAAATAGATTTCTAATGCTTATATATTTCCATATCTTTGTAGATCACATTCTATGTAAATAATTATAATACTTTTGATACTAAATGTATGTTCATTGTAACAGTAGTGAACTATTATTTTTTTCAAGGCATTCATTTCCATACCAAGCAATAATATCATTCATTAGATAAAATTTCACATTTATTAGAAGTATTTTTTTTTTAATTTTTTTTTTCAACGTTTATTTATTTTTGGGACAGAGAGAGACAGAGCATGAACGGGGAAGGGGCAGAGAGAGAGGGAGACAGAGAATCGGAAACAGGCTCCAGGCTCTGAGCCATCAGCCCAGAGCCTGACGCGGGGCTCGAACTCACGGACCGCGAGATCGTGACCTGGCTGAAGTCGGACGCTTAACCGACTGCGCCACCCAGGCGCCCCTATTAGAAGTTTTCAAATTGGCATAATTCTTTTCAAGATCCCAAGAGAGTTAGCTTACTTTGAAATTACATTTGATATCATCACACCTTTTAAAACAAATTTAATAAACAGAAAATACTGCTTTATATTGTTAAATTCTAATAGTAGCAGGAAGGGACTTACGATATGAAAAGGCAAAGGAAATATTCCATGATATTGGTAATTCTAGCAGAGTGGTAAATTTTGCTCTATAAATCTCTTACCTTTGCAGTTAGAATCAGAAGGCAAAAGGTCAGAACTGCTGGCATTTTTATAATTGCAAAAAGCAGCTTGTAAGTATCTGTGATCCCTTGAGTTTCTTCTTTTCCTACTGATACTTCTTTGTTTTCTTTTTTCAGAAGGGCAACTAGAGTTGTTGTTATCAAAAATACAGTTCCCCAGAAAAAAAGGAAATCTGAAATTAAAAAGTTAAAATCTATTAACTTTTTTTGTTTATTTATTTTTAAGAGAGAGAGAGAGAGACAGAGTGTGAGCATGGGAGGGGCAGAGAGAAAGGAGACACAGAATAAGCACAGGTTCCAGGCTTTTGAGTTGTCAGCACAGAGCCCCATGCGGGGCTCAAACTCATAATTCATGAGATCGTGAAGTGAGCTGGTTGGACGCTCAACTGGCACCCCTGTTAACTAACTTTTGAACTGACATATCTGCGTTGATACTAAATAATTCTGTATACAACTTTACTTCAATTAAGTGGGGTTTTTTTTAATATTTATTTTTGAGAGACAGAGACAAAGCACAAATGGGAGAGGAGCAGAGTGAGAGGGAGACAAAGAATCTGAAGCAGGCCCTGAACTGTCTGCAGAGCCAGACACAGGGCTCAAACTCATGAACCGTGAGATCATGACCTGAGCTGAAGTCAGACGCTCAACCGACTGAGCCACCCAGGAGCCCCAACAATTAAATGTTTAAAAAAAAACAAACAAAACAAAACAATACTTAGGTGTTCAAGGCAACAAACATATCAAGCATAGCAGATAAACAGTCCTGGCTCTGTTGAACATATATTATATAGACAAAATAAACAGTGATGTCTAACAAGGAAAAAGAAATGGAATGCAGATATTTGTGGGCTGAATGAAACCAAAGTCTATCATGTCATTTTCTTCAAGGAAAGTGTGAGCTAGGGGTGACCGATGATTTTCGTATACCATATGATCCATCAGTCATACTTATTTTTTCTAAGTTTTTTTGTTTATTTATTTAATCTCTACACCCAACGTGGGGCTCAAACTCACAACCCTTAGATCGAGTTGTATGCTTTTCCACATAAGTCATACTTAAGCACAGAAGCCATTTCAGTTCTTTATTGAATTGTGACAACTTAGACAACAGATGCTCATTTACATTTTCCAACTTTTATTTTTAAACTTTCTAATGTTTTTATCTGTTTAGGAAAATAGGCTTCAATAGTGTGATACAGAAGGAACTTCCTCATTACTTGTACATGCACAATGGGGACAAATGAAGAGTACTGTTTGGGTTGTTTCAGTGAGAGACAGCTGGGCAATTAGCCATTTTTTTTTTAACAAATTAAGCACAGGGAATGAATAATTTCTGGAAGCTTCTGCATAATAATTAAAAGTAATAGTAGTATTAGAGGCACCATTTATTAAGTACGCATGTGTCACAAATGTGCTAAGCATTTTACCTATGTATCTTTTTTTTAAATTTTTTAAATGTTTATTTTTGAAAGAGACAGAGACAGAGTGCAAGTGGGGTAGAGGCAAAGAGACAGAGAGAGAGACATAGAGAGAGAAAGAGAGAGAGAGAGAATCTGAAGTAGGCTCCAGGCTTTGGGCTGTCAGCACAGAGCCCAATGTGGGGCTCGAACTCACTGACCGTGAGTTCAAGACCTGAGCCTGAAGTCGGAAGCTTCACCGACTGAGCCACCCAGGCACCCCAGGCATATAGAATTATCTGTTTAGACCAATTTCACCTTACCATTTTTTTAAAGATTTATTTATTATTTAAATTCATTTTTGAGAGAGAGAAAGACAGCGAGCAGGGGAGGGGCAGAGGGAGAGAGTGAGAGAGAGAATCCCAAGCAGGCTCTGCACTGACAGTGTGGAACCAGTGGGGCTCAAACTTACAACTCTAAGATCAAGAGTCTCCTGCTCTACTGACTAAGCCACCCAGGCGTCCCTCACCCTATTACTTAAATGCTTCTTTCTTTGTTATCTCATTTGATTTTCACAGCAAACATGTGAGACCAGCAAAGCAGGTATTATTATTATGTGGGTACACATGAGGAAAAGAAGCTCAGAATATTTAAATCTTTGCCAAAGCTCAAATAATTAAGAGGCAGAATTTGAACCTAAATCTTCTGAACTGGAGTTTCATACTCTTTCAATTATTTCACACTGCCTGCACAAAGATTTTTTTTTAAAGTTAATGTTGAAATAAGAATCCACTAGAATTGGCTAATTATTCAGTCTCCACAATGCTATTCAAATTATGCAAATTAAAGAAACTAAGTCTTTAAACATACATGGAAATTTGTTTTTTGGAGTCAATTCTTTTTTCCACCATGAGAAATTTATAATTAATTTTAGATGTTAAAAGAAAAATATGAAACATTCTTAAACACAAAGGTATCCATTTTATTTATTTTTTCTAATGTTTTTTATTTATTTTTGACAAAGAGAGAGACAGAGCACAAGTGGGGGATGGGCAGAGAGGGAGTCACAGAATCTGAAGCAGGCTCCAGGCTGCGAGCTGTTAGTACACAGCCTGACATGGGGCTCGAACTCGAGAACCACAAGATCATGACCTGAGTGTAAGTTGGACGCTTAACCTACTGAGCCACCCAGGCCCCCCAGATAAGATTATTTCTAATTTCTTTGTGCTCTGTAAATAAAATAACAGTAGATAGAAAGGAGGAAGTAGTGAGAACTTATCATTTCAGAGCCCTAATTCAAAGGCTTTCCCAATAGCTCTCATGGAGAGAAGAATGAAGCCAACAGCTCAGAAAAAGAGGCTTAGCCACTGCCAGAAAATATATTAAGTTTTATGAACATAATTACCATAAATAGTAATTATCATTAGGCTACAGGCTATTATTTATTAACATTGCTTTGATGCTAGAGAACATCCATAGAGTGATATACCAACCATTGCAAAGATATTGTTACCAAAAATAATCTAAATATTTCATTACTGAAATTTCATTCATATATATGTGTGTGTGTGTATGATTAAGATATCAAAGCTGATGTTCATATTTCATAAACATGACTTTTGGGCAAAGACCTATAGGACAAACAAAATATTCTGAAGTGGCCACTAAATCTTATCTAGTATTCCCATAAATGCAAAATTTAAGAGCATGTGCCAATTCACCAGTAACCAAGAAGGATATAAATACCTAGCACATAAGTGCCTACTATGCCAAAGCAAAACATAGGAGAGTGCAATAAATCTTAAAGTCGCTCTCCAAGAGAAGTAGTATTCTCACTTAAAAAAAAAATTTTTTTTTTAATGTTTGTCTTTATTTTTGAGACAGAGAGAGATAGAGCATGAGCAGGGGAGATGCAGAGAAAGAGGGAGACACAGAATCAGAAGCAGGCTTCAGGCTCTGAGCTGTCAGCACAGAGCCTGACGCAGGGCTAGAACTCGTCTACTGCGAGATCTTGACCTGAGCCAAGTCGGACGCTCAACCGACTGAGCCACCCAGGCGCCCCTTATTCTCACTTTATACACAATGAAACAGGATCGCAGTCCACAAAGTGCCAGAGGTGGGTCTAAACTAGATCTGATTCTACAGCAATAATATCTCTCATTTTACTACCCAGATGCTCAGATACACCTATCTACAGCAATTAGGCTCTTTCATATCAATCAGATATGCCTGAGAAGATACCCATTTTAGGTCCATGAAGTCTGGAACATAGATTCTTCAGTATACTCCTTTAATCTGGCTACTTGTATTCCCCGTCCTCACTTCCAATCTCCCCATATGGCAGTATGGCAAAGGGTATGCAAAGCCATAGAATAAATAAACATGGTACATCTTCCTAAATAATTCATTTTACTCAACAGTTTAGAGGGAAGCCTTTTTTTTGTTTGTTTTTGAGAGAAAGAGAGAGAAAGTGGAGAAGGGGCAGAGAGAGAAAGGGACAGAGGATTCTGAAGGGGGGCTCTGTGCTGACAGGCTGACAGCCACGAGCCCAATGTGGGGTCGAACCCACAAACTGTGAGATCATGCCCTGAGCTGAATTCAGATGCTCAATCGCCTGAGCCACCTAGGTGCCCCTAAAGGAAAGCCTTTTTAATGAAAACAAAACAAAACAAAACAAAACAAAACAAAACAAAACAAAACAAAACCAGGGATGGCAAAATTTCCAAGAATTTTTGAGATAAAATATCAGACTTCAAAAGCTTTTACATTTTCAAGGCTTTGGACTAGGTCCCCAGACAATTTAGGACTAGGTGTAGATTCACTCTGCCACCATCAGAAGAAATAGAAGAATTAAGTAGCATTGTCTGATACAACCATCCTTGTCTCAGATGAGATTCTCTCTCCAACTCTCATACTATGGAAGTTAACTTAAGTCCTTCAGAAGTCAGTGACAGGAAAGCAAAACTTCAACTTTGTTCTAAATGTCAGGCCTTCCTTTCACCTTCTTGCTTTTGGCACAGCTCTCTATTTCACACGTTAGAGCATGATGGGACTATAGACACCCATTATCCAGTCCAATGCTCTCATTTTCACAGGGCAGGAAACTGAAATAAAAATAGTGTATTTAGCCCTGGGTCACCACCTGATTCTTAGCAGAAACTGACCTTTCTACGCCACAAATCTCTCTCTGAAACATTTGCTCAAAATATCCATGCTGTCGTAGAGCCCTCCCAGAAAATATTATTTGATTATACAATATAGTCATATCTGATTTGGGGATTAGGCTTTTTAAAAGACAGCAATGTAATGCAAAACTCAAAATACAAAGCGGATTTTGAAACCTTCCTAATCCCTTAGTTTTCCTAACCCCTTAGGAAAATGAAGCCATGTTTGAGATCACATACCTTTTCATTAACTCCAGCATTAGATTTTCCTCTGGGGTAGAAGAGATTGTTTCTTCAATCAAGCATTGGATTAAGCAGCTATCTTGCTATTTTGAGCCATCTTGTCCCAACATTTGGGCTCAAACTCAGCCCAAGGTTCAAGGCTAGGCTGAGAAGCCAATAGATTCAATGCTCCCATCTCATGCTAACTCTGGGCCTCTATCACTGAATGGATGGAAGTGAATCACTCTTTTAATTTTTTAAAATATGTTCTGGTCAGGCACAAAATCTATTTTACACATATACATATATCTCTACTCTGATGCTATGATAGGTTCTTGCATTCAGCTTTTGTTTAACCTATATCTTGACACCCGTAAATCATTTTTTGTAAGCTGAATTTAGACATTTATAAAACAGTAGACAACAAACATTCCAAACTACCACATGAGATGCAAAGTACATTCGAATAGCTTAAATTAAAAATAATGATAACATCAAATGCTGACAAGGATAGAGAAACAGAATCATTCATATATTTCTGGTAGGAAGACAAAATGGTGTATCCATGCCAATCTGGAAAAAAATTTGACACTTTCTTTCGAAATAAAAATGGACTTACCAGAAACCAGTGTTTGCATACTTGGGCATTCAACTCAGAGTAATGAAGACTTATTTTCACATAAAAATAGCCCCGAACTGGAAACTACTCAAATCCCCTTCAATGGATGAGTGGTGAAATAAACCATGGTATGTCTAACAAATGGAATACTTCTCACCAATAAAAAGCAACAGATCACTGATACACGCACCAATCTGGATGAACCTCAAAGAAATTATGCTAAGTGAAGAGAGCTAATCTCCAAAGAACATGTATCAAATGATTTCATTTGCATAACATTTCTGAAATAACATAGTTATAAAGATGGAAAACAGATTAGTAGCTTCCAGGGGTTAGGGATGGAGAGGAGGAAATGGGTATAGCTATAAACAGGCAACACAAAGGAGTCTTGTGATGGTATATTTGAGTATCTTCATTGTGGTGATGGTGGTTATGCAAGGCTACACATGATGAAATTACACAGAGCTACTCACGTGCACACACATAAAAGCAAACACAAATGAGTACATGTATAATTGGTAAAATCTGAATAGTGGTATGGATTGCACCAATGTCAATTTCTTGGTTTTGAGATTGTACTGTAGTTATGTAAGATGTTAATGGAAGAGGCTAGGGAAGGGTGCATGGGATTTCCTTAAACATTTCTTTGCAACCTACTGTGAATCTATAATTATTTTAAAATTAAAAATTTTTTTTAAATTAATGGGAAATTTAAGAACACAAAGATTCTTTCTTTTTTGTTTTTTTAAGGAAGCAAAAATTATAAAACTGGGGTAGGAATAAGAAATATAGGTCTCAAATGCAAGATAATATAAAGCAATCAAAAAAGTCTTTAGGTATGTTGAAATCACTTATTCTGTAGTTTTAATTGATCACCATTGGACTTCAGCCAGTAAGGACTGTGTTCAAAAGTGAAGGGAAAGAATGAAATTTAAAAAATAATAATAATAGAAAACACCAAACCAAGGAATAGAAATGGTGGAAGGTAACTAATATCTTGCTTTTTGAATATGTACCCCATTCTTTAAAGTTACAGCATGCACACTCATGTATAAATGTTATTCTTGTGACCTCCTATACTAATATAGTATATACAATGTAAAATGAAAAGCCGAAATTAAAGGATATGAATTTTTTAAAAGAATGAAATTAAAGAACATGTACAGAGGTACCTGCCTGGCTCATTTGGTAGAGCATGTGACTCCTGATTTCAGGGTTGTGAGTTTGAGTCCCACATTGGGTGTAGAGATTACTTAAAAACAAAATCATTAAAAAAAAAACTAAAGAAAGATCATGTATAAAATGCCAGATTTACCCAAGATTGTGTCTTTAAAAAACAAAAAACCAGGTGAAATAGGGGGCTTTATATATATATATTTTTTCATTTTCTAGGAAAAGAACATCTTTTATAAGGTAAGTCTCTTTTGCTTTCTCAAATTATACTTTTCAGGAACACTAAATGAAGGTAGGAAACTGCTGGTAATTAGTGAGGTTCTATGATTTTTCATTAATAAATTTATAGTAAAGACTAATTCAATTGGTCTCTACATAAATTTCAATAAAATCAGAAGTGAAATTCAGAGTAAAATATATGCCAAATAAAATCAAATATTTTTCTGGTTTAGAGTGTATTTTGTAAATTGACTTTTTCATACAAAATCAATCCCAGAATTCTTTACTGAACAAAAAAAAGCACAGCTTTGCCTTGTTTTAAAAAGAAAAAAGGCTCTTAAGACCTTTCTGGGGTGTGGGCTCCAGTTTTTAATATCTAATCCCTCCTATTCTACTATCTCCAGTGTTCCTCCACTTATGTCACTTTATTACTAGCATCCTAACATTTGAAAATAAGTTCAAATCTGCTCAATTTGTGTGTATGGAGATGTACGATCCATCAGATTTATGGACGTGTTCCATTCAAGGCAAAAAGGGACTAATCTCAAGGATTTTATTTTATTTTTTTACTTTTTATAAATATTACTTTTTAATTTTTTTAATGCTTATTTATTTTTGAAAAGAGAGAGACAGAGTGCGAGCAGGGAAGAGCAGAGAGATAGGGACACACAGAATCTGAAGCAGGCTCCAGGCCCTGAGCTATCTGCACAGAGCCCAACGTGGGACTTGAAACTCACGAACCATGAGATCTGTGACCTGAGCCGAAGTCCAATGCCTTAATGGACTGAGCCACCCAGGTGCCCATAAATATTACTTTTTAAATGATTACACAGTAAACCTAAAATTTTTTGGTGTATAGTTCTATAAACTTTAATGCACGTATAAACTTTAAATCACTACCACCATAATCAAGATATGGAACATTTCTATCACTCCCCAAAACTCCCTCATGCTGTCACTCACTTATAGTCACCTTTTCCTCACCCACCATCCCTAGCAACTGCCTATCTGTTCTCTGCCTCCACAGTTTTATCTTTTGAAAATGCAGGAAAATATTTTAAGTCTAGATATATACGCTAAAGAATGTACTACAGCCTATTTAAAAATAACTGGTCTATCTAGAAATGGGTCAGTTGGTCCTGTCCACATTCTAAATAGCATTTCTAGTCACACAAAATATATTAATGAGTCCTGTTTCAGAAAGCAAAGAAATTTGTCACTAAGTAAGAATTAATTGGTCCTACTCACTTCTAGTTCAAAGGAGTATCTTACAAATACTGTTTTAACTATATTCATTGCCAGTTTGATTAGTTTTCTTTCAGCATCATTTTTTTCAAAACATTTCCTTTTTTTTTTCTGATTGACTCCTCTGCGCATACCTACCTATAGACAAACCAATCCATAAGCTCTAAATGTGTTTAGCTCTCTTCTCCAGTATCAGACTAATCTGCTTCCTGCCCAAACTCAAATACCTTGCTCCCTATCCCAATCACTTCTTCTATTCATTGTTGTTACCACTGCTTCTAGAGGAATGGGTTGCAACTACCAGTTCACAGATTGGATCTGGCCTAAAGACACAATTCATATGAATCTAATTAATCATTTTTTAAATGACAAAATAAAAAAGGGATTTCTAGTTTCTCTGAACACTGATAAGATCCAGCAATTGTAGGATCCTATTGCCACAAGACAAGAGTTTATTGAAATTGAAACTTGCATCTTTACATGGGCATGAGTTTTTCAGGTTACCACTCTCCCCTCCAAACCGTACATCCTGTACCAACTCACTTGATTCACTTCCACACTGTCCATCATTTTGGTTTGTAAATTCCCATTACAAATTCCCTGGGAGCAGAGAATTTCCAGGTCTTATTCATCAAATTTTAACACCTATCATATCGCTAGCACCAAATAGGCACTGAGTGAATAAATGCTACACGTTACTTAAAAAAACAAAAAAATTTTAATCTGTCATTTCTAGACCATCAGACGTTCCAGAAGAGGGCTGATTGGGCTGATGTTTTTAGACATCAGCAGTCAGAGTGCTACTTTTCTCTAGTGGAAGAGCCCAATCAGCACAAATTGTATTTAGGTTTTAAGGTTTTTCCTGAGGTTTCTTCCTAGTTTCCTAACAACTATAAGAAAGACACTAGTTAAGTCTTTTGTAAAAGAAAGTGTGGATACTCTGCTTTACGCGATTTGGCTTTCAAGTTTCCTAAGAATGCTCTATGTTCAGATAGTGGGGGGAATCCTGTATCTCTACCTCCAACTAGGCGCTTGACCTAGTTTCTTTATCTATAGGAATGAATTGAGATGGTAACTAGATTTACTGTGAACACTGTGTAGTACGTACAAAAATTGAATTATGCTGTACACCTGAAACTAATATTATTATATAACAATTTTACGTCAATTAAAAATATCAGTTTCCACAAATACAAATCAGAATCTAAATTACAAAAAAAAAAAAAAAAGAAAGAGAAGAAATTGAAATATACAATCTTTTCAAGTCATAAAACTATGTTCCAATCCCCGTGTTTTTCTGGGTTACTTTCATCATCTGTTCTAACTTAAAAGGATGTCTCTTTTGGATCCCCAAAATCCTTGAAAACCAAACAGGGCAGGACAGTAAAAGCTCACTTCTGAGTTCAGGACTGCCTTGGATCCCTGAAGGGGCCAAAAAGCCAACCTCTGCATAATCAAGTCTTTGTTTCCAAAGGATTCCATTCTCATCTTATCCTTCATATTCTAAATTTATTATTTAGATTGCTGCTTGCTAAATGGCAAAAACTGGATTTTCTCAATATATTCCATTTCTATTTATCTGTAACTCAAAACAAAGTCTTAATCAGAGAATGTATTTTAAAATTCTAAAAAATAATTATGCCTCCTTGTAATTATCTGATTTTTCTAAACATCTGCCTCAGTGTTTGGCTCTTCTTTTAATAACTAAGCAATTTTATTTCCTTCAGGATTCCTTCTATGCTCTTAAAATTCCAAAAAAACACATTTTTTTTAGTTATACTGCTACTACATTCCAGAAAGATCAAAACTATAAATATGATATGTACAATAATAAAAAAGTGAATGAAAACTCCTCAACTCTTAACTCTTAACACTTTAACTCTTAAGTGTTTGAACTAAACACAGTCGTCTACTACAGACAGAAAACGTTAAATTAAAAAGTAAGCGGGGCGCCTGGGTGGCTCAGTCGGACTTTGGCTCAGGTCATGATCTCGCGGTCCGTGAGCTTGAGCCCCGCGTTGGGCTCTATGCTGACCACTCGGAGCCTGGAGCCTGTTTTGGATTCTGTGTCTCCCTCTCTCTCTGACCCTCCCCCATTCATGCTCTGTCTCTCTCTGTCTCAAAAATAAATAAGTGCTAAAAAAAAAATTAAAAAAATAAAAAAAGTAAGCTATTTTTACAATTTCCTGGATATCAAAGTTCCAATTCCACAGAACAAACCGCTATTCAAAATAACAAATCAGTGTAAATAAAAAACCCAATGGCAGCACAATTCTGATCTTCCCATTGGGGAAGAGTTGTGGCCAAGAAAAGATAAAATTAACATGGCTCCTGAATGCATAATGGCATTCCTGGAATGATGTTTTATCAACCACTCTTATACTTAAAAGCACTAATTTGCCTAGTTAGTAATTTATTTTCCACAGCCTCTAAAATCTTGATTTCTCTTCTGAGGCTTTTCCATGTTAAGTAACACATCATTTCATTAGTCCTTCCTGGTGACATGAACAGTCCCAGTACCAAATGAAATGATGCACAAAAAGCAGTAAGGTGCTAATACAATGGACTCATAAAGTATTTCTAGGCAGAGAATTATCCAGAGAGCAGAAGCGGGACTCCAGAACGCTTGGAGACAAATCTGTTTAAGCTCAAAGCAATATCTCTCAACCATTTTTGGCCTCAAACCAACTAAGAAAAAGCATAATGATCATTTCATCAGTAGTAGTAGCTCACTCGCAAATTGAGGAGGTAGAAAGGGGGTCCCTGGGGCACCTGGTTGGCTCAGTCTGTTAGGTGTCCAGCTTCAGCTCAGGTCATAATCTCAAGGTTTGTGACTTCAAGCCCCACGTCAGGCTCTGTGCTGACAGCTCAGAGCCTGCAACCTGCTTCAGATTCTAGGTCTCCCTCTCTCTGCCCCTCCCCCTGCTCACACTCTGTCTAAATAAATAAATACATGTTAAAAAAAAGAAAGAAAAGGGGGTCCTTTATAGGGCCTATGGATACAGAGGGAGTGTGTAAGATTTCAAGAGATGAGTAGTGCAGTTGTGAATCCCTCCATCCTTCACACTCCCTAAATTTATTACACAACCCTTACACTTCCCTCACCACACAACTACCCCTGACATTTCCACTGTTAGGAATCCCTAAGTTAGTACTGGGAAGATGAGAGAAAGTTTAACTGCTTAAATCTCAAGAGAACCTCTGAAATCCGTCATCATTACCAGAATGAGGAATTCTGGTAATACCATATTCCTGATGTTGGTTATTCCTACTATTGATAATTTTACTTCTGTTTCCTAATTGTTAGGACAGCTTTAAAAAAAAAAATGAAAGAGAAAAGAAAGGAAAAGAGAAGGGAAGAGAAAAGAAAAGAAAAGAAAAGAAAAGAAAAGAAAAGAAAAGAAAAGAAAAGAAAAGAAAAGAAAACTTTCCAGGGACATGTATTTTACTCATGAAGAAATAGGGAAATTTTGTAGAACTTACACAAAATTGCTTACTGAATAAACTTCAAACTCTTATTAGCAATTCAAAAAAAAAATCTTACTAATTAGGTCACAACTTTTCTCTCATTTCCCAAACCCAGTCTCCACACCTGGTGTTGTGCATTCCAGAATTCCACTTATCCACCTCATGGAAGCTTATAATTCAACAGGGTCAACTGTTAAGCTGCAGTTTGTATCCTGACTCTCACAAGCAGTTAGTGGCTGGCAACCCTGAGCTCCCCTTAAATGTTCACTTCTCCCATCTCTGTGGGTTGGACTCTGCTTAATTCACAGGAGGCCCTCAGAACTCTGTCACTCAGCCAACTCATTAATGATGAATAAATTAACCCTATTCTATTCACCAGAAGGCTAGAAGAGGGCTCTTGGTATAAGAGTAGAGGCAGAAATGAACCAGAAAGCAAGGAACTAGAAATCTCAATCCAACAAAAGAGAAAAGGGAAATGTGAACCACAGGAATCAGGCTGGATTCATGCCTTCACACTAGCCAAACTTTAAAAAAAATGTGCATCTGTGTGTTAGTCAAGTGTCAGCAGCTCCCTAGGCTTGAGAGTTTTGTTTGCCATTACACAACAATGTTATTGGATGAGCTACCTCTCCCTGCTCATTGCCCAGTATTCATCAATTATGACTGCTCTGATGTAGTCATTCTGGCTCAAGCTCATTTTAGTAGAAAACTTAACCTCGGGTAATCTCCCCCCAAATCATCTCCAGTAAATTAAATTATGAGATTCCCTCCAACGTCACACCCTCTGTCAAAAGGATTCGTAAACGTAAAATAATCCTCACCGCGTAATAGTTTTAAATACACTACCTGAAAGAGTAACGATTCCCCTGGGTTGAGGCTGAAAGCGCAAATATTTGTTACAAAAGTCGGCAGACTCAAGGGCCAAAAACAAAACATTGCCCAAAAAGTAGCCCGCTGTCTGGCCCACTGAATTGCAAGTGGAAGCATAACCCACGTTTTCCCGGGATAACATAGTTAACGCCCAACCATCCACAGCGATGTCCTGAGTGGCGGCCAGGAATTCAAACAAAAAGAATGTCACAGTGAGAGCAATCACATCGGGGGTTCTGCCATCAGTGTTCCCGAGCAAATGGTCCACCTGAGTGGACAAATATATCATGAACAGTCCCAGTATATACTGTGTAGGGACAAGCCAAGATTTGCGACGACCAAAGTTCCTAAAGTAAACTGCATCAACCAACGGGGCCCAGAGCAATTTGAGACTGAAGGGCCAAAAGACGAAACTGAAGAAAGCTTGATCTGTATAGCTAACATTTTTGCTCTGCAAAATGAGTGGGATGCTTCCTGCCAGGCCCAGTGGAATGCCCTGAAGCACGTAAAGAAAAAGCAACAGCAAAATGCTGCTTAATTCCGCCCGGCAGCTCCGTGGGGGTTTTGAGAAGTCACCAGTGCCGGTATCCCGCAAAAGAGCTTCTTTGTCCCCTTCCCCACCCACCAATTCCGGATGGCTGTCCTCCCAGCCGCCTGGCGGCAGAGGACCGCTCTTCATATCCAGAGAGTGGTTGAAAGTCCCTGGGCGTCGTTGCCGACTGTTGTCCTTGTGGGAGATGGTGGGTGACATATCAGAGACGATGCAAAGCCCCGTCTGTGGGGTGCCGGGACTGAGCGTCTTGGATCCTCCTAGCCCCGGGTCCAAGGCTGTCGCTCTGGACCAGGGCCTCGATGGTTCAGGGAGGAGGACAGAGCGAGGGGCGATAAGGGCACTTCTTACAGTGGCCCCGAATACTGAACCCAGGAGCCAGTCCCCTGGCTGGAGACCCAGGCGATGCCCAGGTAGGTGGCCCTCGCAACGGCGTCAAGGTGCCTGAAGGAGTCCCCCCGGCATCCGCGCCGGGCTCGAGGCTGGAGGAGAGGGCCGTGGTGCCACGATGGAAACGGGCCCTTAGCTTCAGCGAGACCGAACGGCCAGTCTCCAGACCCACCTCCAGTCCTCGCCGCCACCACTGCAGCTGACAGCACTTTCTCTACAGGACTCCAGCGAGATCAGGTAACTTCCTGCGTTGAGCCTCAGGAAGTGGTCCTAGGCTCAAATGAGTCCTGTCCCCGCCTCCAGAGCAAGCCGATCAGGGCATGCTCCCGAGACCGAGTTCGGAAACAACCATTGGTAGGAACCCGGAACTCAGGCGATCGGGACCTCATGGGAGGATTAACGCTGGAGCACTTTGAGGCCTGGGCGGGGCGCAGCGCGCGCTCTGCTCTGTGAGCGCATGCGGCCGTCTGGAAAGCGTGGGCCTCGGTCATTGGGCCCGCGCGGCCACGTGAGTGAGGGCTGGTTGAGCCAGGCCTGCGCAGCCTGCCTCTGAAGTTGCCGCGGTTGCGCTGGGTCTTGTAATTAGGTGGGGGAAAGGCAATGCCCAAGCTTTGGGCCGGTAATTGTGTGGGGTCCTTGCTTTTGTGGGCTAGACAGAAACGGGTGGAGAACGGCTGAAGTTTACGAATGGCTTTATCAGCAGGCAAGGGTGCCCCAAAAAGGGTAATAAAAGGCCTGGCTAATGGAGAAGTTCGTGCCTGCATATTTATGGAATGATTGAAACTGCCCAGATGTGCTAGGTTTCTCTGTACTGCGTTTCTTCCAGTGCAGTGGAAGAAATGTAGTGGAACGGGGGCCAAATAATTAATTCGTTACATTGGGCAGGTTGGAATTATAAGATTCCATAACATCTTCCTTAATTTTGAGGGACCTAAAAGGTCTTATAAGAGCCAAATATTAAAATTTTGTTTCATGTTAACTCAATATGTATGCATTATTGAAATGATAAGGGAAAATAACCTTAGGGAACCAATAGCATTATTTGTAACGCATTGAAAATGCCTATAAAATCTTACATAAAATATTTACTTATGGTACATATTGTTTTCTATTGGGCAACTAATACTTAAAACAAAAATAACCTGTACTTTTAAAAAACGTACCTGGGGCGCCTGGGTGACTCAGTCGGTTGAGCGGCTGACTTCAGCTCAGGTCATGATTTCGCGGTCAGTGAGTTTGAGCCCCTTCTCGGGTTCTGTGCTGACAGCTCAGAGCCTGGAGCCTGTTTCAGATTCTGTGTCTCCCTCTCTCTGACCCTCCCCCGTTCATGCTCTGTCTCTCTCTGTCTCAAAAATAAACGTTAAAAAAAAAAAAACAAAAAACCTAACCTCAAACCATTTAAAAGATAAAACATGTTATTGCCCACCTCTCCCAAATATAGTTAAATGTTGCAATAACTTCTCCATCTCAAGATTATTTTTTTGTTGTTGTTTATTTATTTTGAGAGAGAGGGAGAGAGAATCCCAGGCAGGCTTGCACTGTCAGCGCAGTCCCATGCAGCGCCTGAATTCTCACGCACCCTGAGAACATGACGTTAGCTGAAACCAGGAGTTGCAGGCTTAACCGACTGAGCCACCCAGGCACCCCTCTATCTCAAAATTATTAAGAAAAAGGTTGGTTTCCTGAAGACTGACATTAAAATTTTAATACAAAAAGTTACACATTTGTTAAATGTAGCCTGTTTAGATAGGAAACCAAACTATACAAATATTACATTTCTGAAAACTAATTTCATGCAATGTTTCAAGAAAATTTTTGCAACTCTTTAAGGAATAGTTTATGAACTTAGATTCTTCAAAGAATGACTTCAAAGGTCAAGGAACTTGCTGAAATATTTTTTTTAAGTACATATGCATGGTACATAACTTGGATGATGGATTAATGTATTAGAAAGTTTAATACTAAGATATGTAAATAGAAGTTATTTCTAGTTCAAGACTCATGTTAGAAATTATTCATACTGTCTCCATCCACTTAAATATTGAAAAACAGCTTCTTCTGTATTCTTTACCCTAGGATCTCAGGGTAGTCATAATTAAATTCTATTCCATTTTTATTTATTTATTTTTAAAGCTTTTCTTTTCTTTCTTTCTTTTTTTTTTTTTTTTTTTTTTTTAGAGTGGGGCAGAGGGTGAGAGAGAGAGAATCCTAGGTTCCACACTCAATGCAGAGCCCAGCTTGGGGCTTAATCCCATGACCCTGGTGATCATGACCCGAGCCAAAATCAAGAGTGTGAGGCTCAACAGACTGAGCCACCTAGATGCCCTGGATGTTTTCTTGTTTGTTTTTAAGTAAACTTCACATCTGACATGGGGCTTGAACTCAAGACCCTGTAATCAAGAGTCTCATGCTCTACTGACTGATCCAGCTAGGTGCCGCAAGCCAGAGCTTTATTCATTTTTTTTTTAACGTTTATTTATTTTTTTTAACGTTTATTTATGTTTGAGACAGAGACAGAGCATGAACGGGGGAGGGTCAGAGAGAGGGAGACACAGAATCTGAAACAGGCTCCAGGCTCTGAGCTGTCAGCACAGATCCTGACGCGGGGCTCGAACTCACAGACCGTGAGATCATGACCTGAGCCAAAGTCGGCTGCTTAACCGACTAAGCCACCCAGGCCCCCCCTTCCCCCATGCCAGAGCTTTAAATGTTACCGTATGGCTATCCAAAGCTGACATTCAGCTGATAATGCCGCATCAAAAAGAGACCAAATCCTTTTCAGTCAAGTGCTCTTCTATAGGAGCTGAGTTTTAACCAAAAACAGGTTGAGGTGAGGGATGGGTCAGAAAATTCTGATATGGAATATGGTCTGATCTTGGCTTAACTAAGGTATAAGAGACAATGTAATGTGATGCCAGATATTACACATAGTAAGTCAGGTGGTCATACGTAATACGTTCTCTGCATTTAAACCCTCAAGGCTTTTTAGAAGATCCATAAATAACAAACTGATTTCCTTTAACCTGATGTGGCAGTTTTATTTTAAAAATTTATTTTATTTTAATGCTTGTTTATTTTTGAGAGAGAGACAGAGCAAGAGCAGGACAGAGAGAGAGGGAGACACAGAATCCGAAGCAGGCTCCGGAGCTGTCAGCACAGAGCCTGATGTGGGGCTCGAACTCATGAACGGTGAGATCATGACCTGAGCCAAAGTTGGATGCTTAACTGACTGAGCCACCCTGGCGTCCCATAATGTGGCAGTTTTAAAACATAGCTTCCAAAGTCTTTATCATTTCTCTCTTTAAAAATTTTTTTTAATGTGGGGCACCTGGGTGGCTCAGTCGGTTAAGCGTCCGACTTCGGCTCAGGTCATGATCTCACAGTTTGTGAGTTCAAGCCCCGTGTCGGGCTCTGTGCTGACAGCTCAGAGCCTGGAGCCTGCTTCAGATTCTGTGTGTCCCTCTCTCTCTGACCCTCCCCTATTCACGCTCTGTCTCTTAATAATAAATAAATGTTAAAAAATTAAAAAAATTTTTTTTTAATGTTTATTTATTTTTGAGAGAGAGCGTGAGCGGGGAAGTGGCAGAGAGAGGGAGACATAGAATCAAAGCAGGCTCCACGCTATCAGTGCAAAGCCTAGTGTGGGGCTCAAACTCACAAGCCATGAGATCAAGACCTGGGCCTAAATCAGGTGCACAACTGACTGAGCCACCCAGGCGCCCTCGTTTCTTCCTTTGAGAGGTGGAGTCTGTGTCCTTTCCCTGGGATCTAGGCTCTCTGACCAATAGCATACAGCTGAGGTGATGCTGGACTAATTTCCAGGTCCAGGTCTTAAGAATCTGGCAATTCCCACTTCCTGCCTCTTGAGACAGTCTCTTTTGGAACTGAGTACCATGCATTAAGGGAAGAACTATCTGGACAGGACCTAAAGCCCATGGCTCTCAGTTGCTGGCTGAACTCCCAGTCAGCAACACCAACTTGGTTGCCATGTGTGTGACTTATCTAGGAAGTGAATCCTCCAGCCCCAAGTTAAGCTATGCTTGCTGATGCCAGTGGAGCAGAGACAAGTCTTTACTGCTAAGCCATGCCCAAATCGCTATTTCTTTCTCAGAAGACCTTGTGGTAGTCTTGTGGGACAGGCTGAGACACTCTTCTGCAAACCTGGACATGTTTCCCCACCAGGGTCTCAGTGTACCTCAGCAAATGTGGACCAGCCCTCACTATGAAAACAAGACTGATGCTGCATGGGAACTTTAGCCTGTACTGTGATGCATAGCTATTCTTTTTGCATACTCAGTGCTCAGTACTCACTCACTTCTGGTAATGTCATTCTTTTTCCTGGTCTACCCTGATCGGGGTGTTCTGGTAAAGCTGGCGAAACTGCCCAACACAAACCCTCCTGATGGTAGCCACGGTCCCTTCTTGCTTTCAACTGCTCCACTCCCTACTTTGCCCTTCTCCACTGCACATGCTTGAATGACCAGAGAGTGAACACAGGGCTCATTCTGGTCCTATCAGAGTCCACTGTATAGATTTGTTACAATTTCTAGCCAGTCTCAAATTGATGATACTTTCTATTTAGGTTCTTTCTAGTTTGATGATTTGTTTTCACTATCCCCTTCCAAATTATTTATATATATGTACAATATAATAATATATCTAATATATAGGATTTACACACAGTACGATAATAATATATACACATACATGTATATATTTTAGAAGTAAAATTTCTGGGTGAAAATGTATTTTTAAAATGTGATAAAGGAGCACCTGGGTGGTTCAGTCAGTTAAGCATCTGACTTTGGCTCAGGTTCATGATCTCACAGTTTTTGAGTTCAAACCCCAGGTCAGGCTCTGTGCTGACAGCTCAGAGCCTGAAGCCTTCTTCAGATTCTGTGTCTCCCTCACTCTCTGCCCCTCCCCTGCTTGCACTCTGTCTCTCTCTCTCTCTCAAAAATAAACATTAAAAAAAAATAAAAAATTAAATGTGATAATATTGTCAATAGTCCTACAAAATTTTTTTGCCAGTTTACACTGTTTAACTTTGGTTAGTTCCATCTGCTTATCCTCATTAATCCTTTATTAATTAAATTTTTTAATGTTTATTTATTTTTTGAGAGAGAGAGAGCAAGCTGGGAGGGCAAAGAGAAAGGGAGAAAGAAATGCCAAGCAGGCTCCATGCTTTCAGTGCAGAGTCCAATGCTGGGACTTGAACTGACTAACTGTGAGATCCTGACCTGAGCTGAAACCAAGAGTCAGAGGCTTAATTGATTGAGCCACCCAGGCACTCCCTCATTAACCCTTTATATATCAAATTTTCAGCCTTCACCAATATGACAGGTACAAAAATGTGGTGTTATTTTAATTTGTATTTTTTTAATGATAAAAGCATACGTTCACATTTATTATATATGTATACATTTCTTAAAATTTCATTTATTTTTTCTGTGATCTGAGGCTGAATCTCTCAAAAATAAGGTATAAATTACATCAAAAAATGTTTTCATATTATTTTATTATTGTTAGTTAATATCAACACAGTTTTTGTTCCTTTTCTGGTATTGTTGCAAGATTTTTTACCTCAGGACCCGGGATTCATTGACTTGCCACTTGGAAGAATGAAGAGGTGGACACAAAATGAACAGTAGGCAAAAGTTTATTAGAGTAGAAGATTTGAAAGAATAGTAGGAAAGCTCTCTTTACAGAGAGGGGACACTGGAAAGTGAATGCCCACCGACAATAGACAAGGGTCCTTGTTTTATAAGGTTCTGGTCGTCCCCCCTCTTCCCTTCCCCTTTGTTCCTTCTGAGGTCCTACCTCATTGGCTGGACAACTTTAGGCGCTGGTTTGTCCATTCCTGAGTGGCTCGTTTCCATTGTATGAGGGGTGGTCTATGGCCATACTTAGGTCTGTTGTCAAATTCCTGAGGGAAACCTGAGGGGGAGTAGGTGGTGTATGTTACTTGCTTAAGAGGAAGCTTAAGCCCGAGGGGGTTTGCTGTGGTCAGACACTCGCAGCATTGTGCCAAAATATGTGTTTTTCCCACACAGGGACATCAGGTCCTAATCTTTTCCCTCTCTGCCTATGTATTCCTATTTTTCCCTACCGTGGTATCCTGTTTTTCCATTTGGAAGTTTGTGGAATTTCCTTTTTCTTAGAGTTCAGAATTTTCACCATGATGTATGAAGGTATGTGCATGTATGTTTTTCTATTAATCTTAATAAATACTTTTTAGGCCTTTGAATAAAGTTCCAAATCTTTCTTGAATTAAGGGAAATTGTTTTTCAAAATATGTTCAGTTTTTCCATTCTTTTTTTCCTCTTTATTAATTCCTGAAAATCCTAGTAAACTTTTCATTTGTTGACTGGATTTACCTCTTAAGTTTTCTCTCAAAAAATTTTTTTTTCTTTTTGCTCTATGCTATTGGGAATTTCTAAATCAAGTCCTTCAAAGAAAAATTGGAAGTGTACAGTTAAAATTTGTGCACTTTGGCAGGGCTTAGGGTAAGGAAGGGATGAATAGGTTGTAGAACATAGAGGATCTTTAGGGGAGTGAAGCTGCTCTGTATACTATAATGGTGGTTACATAAAGTAAATATTTGTCCACACCCATGGAAGTACACCCCAAGAGTCATCCCTGATGTAAACTATGAACTTTGGGTGATGCTGGAAGCCGAGCTATCCAACCAGCCTGATGGCAGGGCCCGGGCGGTGGACAGATCGGGACTGCAGGGCGGCCCGACAGTGAAGCTTCTTGTACTCCTGCTTTTATGTAATTTGGCCTTAGCGTTGGTCGGGGCAGCCCCCCTACCAATGAAAGTACCTGGGGATTTGTTGGTTGGGGAATTGCCCACGACGGGCCCCCTGGGAAAAGAACCACTGAGGAAAGAAATAAGATTCCGCAGGGAAATTATGGCCCTACATCCAGCCCTTGCCACCCCCTATAAAGACTCCTCTACCTAAAGGAAGGATAGCCCCATATATTTCCCAGCCAAGGAAGGGGGACAATGGATTCGAAACCCCCACTCCGGCAACAAAAGAATGTATCTATGGCTACAAGTTACTCCAACCCCTAGGCCCACTTGGCCCCCAGGAGGCATTCCAGATGATAACTGGACCTGGTGGGTTAAGGTACAGAATGGTTCATTAGTTCCTAGGTATACATTGTCTCTCTGGGAGCACATAAGGCGTGGGTTCCCAGTGCCCTCTTGGCTCCCTCCTGGCACCCCAGACCAAAGCGAATACTTTTGTCCCTCATACCGCAAATGGCACAAAGGAACAATTTAGAAGTCATGTCCTTGTAAGACATTCCACTTGAGGTGTTGAGAGCTAGATGACCTTGAAAGGGTAGGAGGGAATGTTACAAGAAAATAACTATGTTGTTCCCTAATGGGTGACTACACAAAGGAACATTTTTAGAATTAGGTAATGCCAAGAAACATAGATAACTGCACGCTACAAGGAATTTGCTAACAAATATAATGCCACGCTTGCTACAATAAAGCGGCCAGTCTAACACACTGCTGTTGTCTGTGTCCATTTTTTTTTTTTTTTTTTCGCCGACGCTGTTCATCCTTCAGGAACCCCTGGACCTGCTGGGGCTGGACCTCGGCAGGGTGAAAATGAAATTCAATGCAGGTTCATCAGTTATCACAAATGAACCATTTTGGTGGGGGATGTTGTTAATGGGGTGGGGGAGGAGTGTGGAGGCTATGCATGAGTGGGGACAGGTGTATATGGGAAATCTCTGTACTTTCTCCTTAATTTTGCAACGAACCTAAAACTGCTTTTAAAAGTAAGTCTATTTTGGGGGTGCCTGGGTGGTTCAGTCAGTTAAGTGTCCAACTTCCACTCAGGTCATGATCTCCCAGTTTGTGAGTTCAAGCCCCGTGTCAGGCTCTGTGCTGACAGCTCAGAGCCTGAAACCTGCTTCAGATTCCGTGTCTCCCTCTCTCTACCCCTCTCCTGGCTCACACACACACACACACACACACACACACACACACACACACACTGTCTCTCTCTCAAAAATAAACATTAAACATTTTTAAAAAATAAGTCTATTTTAAAATATGTAAATTTTATCTCATTAAAAATGATTGTAGAAAATTATTTGCACGGGGATTGGGATGGTTGGAAATTTGATGAATTAAGAGCAGCAGAGTACTCTTAAAGCTGACTCTTTAAGATGACTCTTTACTCTTTAAGATGACTCTTAAAGATGATGGGTTTATTGGGGGATCATTTTACCGTTCTATTTATTCTGTACATATTCAAAATTCTCTGTAATGAAGAAAAACAGGCAAAAAATGCATTGGTTAACAGCTGTTATTCATTGTGCTCTTCAGTTTGTTTCAAAAAACAAAAACAAAAGCAGAGAGAGGGTTTTACTGGAAAGATATTGATGGCCCCCCCGAATCAGTGGAAGGCTCGGAGAAATGGCTTAACAAACACACAGAAACCAATGCAAGTCAAGGCCAGACACAAGGAGTTATAGCTATCGATTACAGGAAATTTTCCAAAAAACGGCTCCAATGACAGGCCTGTGATCTTCGAGCTTTAAGTCTCTCCTGGGCTCTGATAGAAAAATGAACACCACCATCTAGTGGTTCCTTCCTACACTTATGTGTGGTTGCAGATCTCTTGACTTGTTTCCCAGCTCACTACCATCTGAATTATGTCTTCTATACATCCCTCAGAATTTTTTCATTGCTTGGTTTTTTTGTTTTGTTTTGTTTTTGTTTTTTTTTTTGCGGGGAGGTGGGGAGGGAAGGTAGAATCAGGTTTACCATGGTCTAATTTATACACGGTAAAATTTTACTTTACAGTTCTGTAAGTTTTGATAAATATAAACTATTTTGACAAATAGTTATATAACCACCGCCACAATCAAAATATGGAATAGTTTCACCAGTCCAAAAAGTCCTTTGTGCTCTTTTGAGGGAAATCTCTCCAGCCATCCCTCAGCCCCCACTGATCTGTTTTCTCTCACTATAGTTTTGCTTTTCTAAAATGTCATATAAATGGAATCACTCAATATGTAGCTTTTTGAGTCTGGCCTCTTGAAGTTAGCAAAACACATTCATCTATGTCGTCACCTGTATTGACAGTTCTCCCCTGTCCTCACCCCCTTTTCTTGTTTTAGCTGAGTAGTATTTCACTGTATGGATATGACAGCATGTGTTTATTATCCATTCACCAGTTCAGGAACATTTGGACTATTTCCACTTTGGGCAATTATGAATAAAGTCACTATAAACACTGTGCACAGGTTTTTGTGTAAACATAAGTTTTCATTTCTCTTGGGCAATTACCGAGAATAGGATTGCTGAGTTGTATAATATGTGTATATTTAACCTTATAGGAAACTACCAGTATGTTTTCTAAAGTGGTTGTGCCATTTTGCACTCCAACCAATTTTTTTTTCTGCTTATGACATCCTACCTGGTTTTCCAATATTGCCATGTTTTACTTCTAAATTTTTTTCTTGTGTTATTTTATGGGATTTTCAGAAGATTGGGAAAATGATACCAAAATATTTTAAGTAGCATATTATATTTATTAACTAGTGACTAATTTTTAAAATTTATCTCCCCCTTTAGTGGTTGGGGTCTTGATGTTTGTCTTAATTTCAATAATGTTTTAGCGATTACTATGCCTGTTATTTTGCTATAAAAATTTCCCCATATCTTGCCATATTTTAATGTACATGATTTTTAAAATAAGGACAGAGTACATAATGCTTTAGTAAATGATTCCACAATCATATACAGTAAACACATTGGTTTGGGAGCATAATTCATTCTGGAAACATGCTTGTAATTCAAAGCACTTGTATATAAAAGCAGATTTCAAGAACCATTGGCTCAGTTGTGATCATGTGATGTTCAGTATCACATACTATTTGTATTACAAGACACCGTTCCTTTATCAAGTTAAAATTTATTAGAAATGGGGCATCTTGGGGTTCAGTCCATTAAGCGGCTGACTTTGGCTCAGGTCACGATCTCAGGGTTTGTGAGTTTGAGCCCCGCATGGGACTCTCTGCTGTCAGCGAGGAGCCTGCTTGGGATTCTCTCTTTCTCTCTCTGTCCCTCCCCATGCCCTCTCTGTCAAAAGTGAATAAATAAATAATTTTTTTTAATTTATAAGAAATGTTTGCTTGCCTTGCAGAATACTTCCAGAGCAAGTTACTTGCAATCCAAGGCTTTAGTGTTTTGGGTACTCACAATGTGCTAGTCACGGGACTATATTCTAAAAGTAACTAATAGTTTGTATTGTCTTTTATCATTTTAAAGTGCTTTCATATAAATTATTTAATTCTATGTAAGTTAAGCTGATTTTAAGTGGCTAAGAGGTGGAGAAAGCTGGAGAAAGAGGTAAAAATGTGTGAGGGGGAGGTTGGGAAGTGGAGAAAAGAAGGACATTCATGAGTACTATGTTGAGTAACCATGTTTGTCCCACCCTGAAATTCCCTTGGGAGTCTTTAAGATACACCTTCACATTTTTTTATAGTCTTTTGAAATGCTAATTAACTGCTTACCTACTTTTTACAACTAGTGGAATTTTATGTTGGGCCACACTACCAATAGGGAAAGACATCTTATTTTCTTTTTTTTTTTTTTAACATTTATTTATTTTTGAGACAGAGAGAGACAGAGCATGAACGGGGGAGGAGCAGAGAAAGAGGGAGACACAGAATCGGAAGCAGGCTCCAGGCTCTGGGCCATCAGCCCAGAGCCCGACGCGGGGCTCGAACTCACGGACCATGAGATCGTGACCTGAGCTGAAGTCGGACGCTTAACCGACTGAGCCACCCAGGAGCCCCGGGAAAGACATCTTAGATAAAATAGAAGTAGGTATGGAAAGGCAAACTTTGTCAAGTTTCTCCTTTCAGGAAAAGTATCTATTCTTGTAACAGGCCCAAAGTAAAGTTGGGTCATGCTGCTTTCTTCTACTCAGCTCAGATTTGTGGCATCTTGGTTGAACCGAGGCTCTGAATGAAGAGCTGATTACTAGGAAGATGTTGAAATAAAAACATAAAAACATCAAACTATTGGGGCGCCTGGGTGGCTCAGTCAGCTGAGCTTCCTATTTGGGCTCAGGTCATGATCTCATGGTTTGCGGGTTCGAGCCCCAAGTCGGGCTCTGTGCTAACAGCTCAGAACCTGGAATCTGCTTCAGATTGTGTGTCTCCCTCTCTGCCCCTTCCGCACTTGTACCCTGTCTCTCTCTCTTTCTTAAAAATAAACATTAAACAATTTTTAAAAATCATCAAATTATTGGTTACAAGTAGAACGCCCTGTATTTGTGTAAGTATTATGATGCCTATTGTCAGAATACTAAATTCGTGCACATTATGTGAAGATAAGTGATTTTTAAAAAAATTTTTAATGCTTATTCATTTTTGAGAGAGAGAGAGAGAGAGCGTGAGCTGGGAAGGGGCAGAGAGAGAGGGAGACACAGAATCCGAAGCAGGCCCCAGGCCCTGAGCTGTCAGCACAGAGCCTGACACGGGGCTCGAACCCACAAACTGTGAGATCATGACCTGAACCAAAGTCAGATGCTTAACCAACTGAGCAACTAGGCGCCCCAAGATAAGTGGTTTTAATATAGGAAAACAGCTTATCAAGTCCTAAGGTAAAAATTCCATGGAAAGTGTTACCATTACTTGTATAAAAACAGATAGCATACTGCATTTCAAAACCTGGAGGACTTCATTTTCTTCACCCTCACTGCAAGCTGTTTTATGGTTACTTCTTTCATTCTTATATATGTATATTTAATTTTTTTTATTATTTATTTACTTCTGAGAGAGAGAGAAAGAGACAGAGGGAGACGGAGCACAAGTGGGGCAGGGGCAGAGAGTGAAGGAGACACAGAGTCCGAAGCAGGCTCCAGGGTCTGAGCGGTCAGCATAGAGCCCAAAGCAGGGCTCGAACCCACAGGCTGTGGGATCATGACCTGAGTTGAAGTTGGATGCTTAACCGACTGAGCCACCCGGATGCCCCTATTTTTTTTTTTAATACACAAATGCTCCAATAGCAATATTATTCACAACAGCCAAGAGGTAGAAGCCATCCAATGTCCACTGGCAGATGAATGGATAAATAAAATGTGGTATATACATACACACAATAGAATACTATTTGGCCTTAAAAAGGAAGGAAATCCTGTCCCATGTTACAATATGGATAAAACTTGAGGACATTATGTTAAGTGAAATAAGCCAGTCATAAAAAGACGAATACTGTATGATTTTACTTATAGAAGTTGTACCCCTCTATTTCCTAGCTGTGGAGACGGGACAGGATTTGGCTGAATCAGTTCCTCCCAGCAGGATGTCAGTTTAGCTGCAAGAGAAGGAGACTAAAATCTAAGAGCACAGTGGGACAGAGGGCACAGCAGGGATAATCAATAAAAATATAATTATGATAATAATATCCAATGGTCTGCTTTAATGATATTTAAACATATGAATGTATCATATATGGGTGGTTATTTTTATTATATAGTCATTCCTTCAAGAAAGGATTAACTGCAAGATTTTTTTTTAAGGAGCTTTTATGGTGGATATTATCTTTTAAAATTTTAAAGTATTCTCAAACTTACAGCAAAGTTGCAGTAACAGTACAAAAAGCTCCCATTTGCCCTTCCTTTACAGAGGGCATTCAAGTTTTGCCAATTATCCCATTATATCCTTTATAGCAAGAGGACTCAACCCAGGAGCATGTATTTACTCAGCTTCTTCTCCAATCTAGAACAGTTCTTCAGCCCTCCCTTGACCTTCATGTTCTAAGATTATCGGGCTAACTGTATTTTTTCCCAGCATTGCCCCACATTTCCAGTTCCCCATGTTCTTCTAGAGCTCTGTCTCTTAATCCAGACAAACTCTGTGCCTCAGTCCATGAATAGAAGTAGACCTGTGTCACTTATGAGGCTGGGCTAGAAAAAGCCATATAATCTTCTATTTGGCTCTCTTTCACACACAGACACATACACACATTCCCTGGGAAGTCCTGAGGTCATGTATAGGAAATCCAGTTACTCTGAGGCTGTGGTGATGAAGAGACCATAGAGAGGTAGAGATTTCAGATGGGCTGCAGCCATTCCAGCCCTCAGCTGTTTGAATCTTCGAGATCAGGTGTCATAGATGTGAGTGTGCAAAAGTCTTCATGTGATTCTAGCTCTCAGCCTTTGAGCCACACTAGCTAAGGCCTAGTGGAGCCAGGCTCTGGGCTGTATCAGCTGATACCTTAGGATGGAGAAGAGTTGTCCCTGCTGAACCTTGTTCAAATTGTAGCAGAGTAGTGTTGTTTTAAACCACCAGGTTTTTGGGTGTTTGTTGCAAGCCATTAGATAACTGGAACACTTGTAGACCCGTTATTTTGTGGAATGTACCTATATTTGGGTTTGCCTGATGTTTACTCACAGTTGGGTTATGATGTCCATTTGTTCCACTACTGTTGATGTTAACTTTGATCACTTGAGAAAGGATGTGCCTTCAGTTTTGTCCATAATAAAGTTATTCTTTTTTCCTGTATAATTATTATTTTGTAGAGATCTACTTTGAGACAATGTAAATAAAACCTGTTTGTGACCCATCTTTCATCCATAAGTTTTACCATCCACTGATGTTTCTTGACTGAATTTATTATTTATATGAGGGTTGCAATATGATAACTTTATAATTCAATTATTCTTTTGAGTTTTATTAGTTGACATTCTATTTATCACAAGGGTTTTCTATTTAATCGTTCGTTTATTTATATCATCAGAGACTGATGGGCTCATAATTTAATCAATGGGTATAATTTGTTTACTGTCACTATTTTGATACATTGTCTCAGATTTGGCTAGCAAAGTCCTTTCAAACTGACTTCCCCCAAACTGACATGTCCCCATTGTTCTCTGAACACTTCCTCACTTCCTGACACAAAAAAGATGTTCCTGGTCATCCTGTCCCTGCTTTGATCCTAAATTAACCTTTTCTCCAAGAAGACCTGGTTCTTGTGGGAGAATAGTATTTAGAAACTGCCATCTAGAGGCTAGGTTTGCTTGTTGCTACTGGTGGATACTGCTTCCAGGTTTTTTCTGTGCACAGAGACAAGTAAATACAGTAGAGGGTGGTGAGTACTAATGAAAGGGATATGAGAGCACAAAAAAGGAAGAGAGATCTAACCCAAGCCTTCATAGTTTTGGGAGGGGAACAGAAATATTCTAGACAGAAGATATTTATGCGCAAAAGGCCTGAGTCAAGAGAGAACATGTCTTGTTTAAGGAACTAAAGCAGTTTAATATGGCCAGAGTAGAGTGAGGTGGCATTGGTAAGAGAGCAGGATACAGTAAACAGGGGCTAGCCAAGTCTCCAAGGACAAAATAATGTCAGAAGTTTTAAGTTTATCCTGAGAGCAATGGTGAACTATTAAGAAGATTCTGAGCAAGGGATATATGATTAAAAATCACTTTAGAACAGTTGGAGCATCTGAGTGGCTCAGTCCGTTGAATGTCTAACTCTTGATTTTGGCTGAGGTCATGATCTCATGATTTGTGAGTCTGAGCCCCACATCGGGCTCTGCAATGATGGCGTGGAACCTGCTTGTGATTCTCTCTCTTTCTCTCTCTCTGCCCCTCCCCTTCTCTCACTCTATCTCAAAATTTTAAAAAATTAAAACAAATTAAAATAAAAAATCATTTTAGAACAGTTGTCTTCAATAAAAAAAAACCCCTCACATTCCACCCTAAAAGGATTTTGAAAAACAATGTACTTCCTTCCACATTTTAAGTTGGCATCTAATATTTTTCATGAGTTTAAAAGTTAATCGTTTAATTTTTATTTATTTATTTATTAAATATTTATTTTTGAGAAAGAGTGTGCACGCGAGCAGAGGAGGGGCAGAGAGAGAGGGGGATAAAGAATGTGGAGCAGGCTGACAGCCACGAGCCCCATGTGTGGCTCAAACTCACAAACTATGAGATCATGACCTGAACTGAAGTCAGACTCTCAACTGACTGAGCCACCTATGTGCCCCTAAAAGTTAATTTTTTTTAATGGGAGGTTTAAAATATCTTACATTTTTAAAGATGAAATGACCTTGGATTGTACCTGAAGTAAGTATTTTATGATACGATACTTGCCAAATCTGAAAAGTCATGTAAAATTTCTATCTGTGGATTTTATCTGATGTTATTGCCTAAAAAAATGGCTCCAGAAACCACAAAATTACATTTGTAAGTATTAGGATCACTCATTTATGTTGCCTAAGTTGTCCCGTCCCCCCCACCCCGGACAAAACTATGTATGAGACAGGTGAAGTTCTTGTAGGTTTCAGATGCTTCAGTTACTCATTAAAAGAGGTTTTCAGACTTCCCTTCCAGCAAAGATAGAGGAACAGGAACTGGATTTATTCTTCTGCTGGAACAACAACAGCAACAACACGAATTCAGACAAAATATATGAAGCAATGGTTTCAAAATACTGGATATCAAGCATCAAAGGACAGTGACCCGTGAGAGACAAGAAACGAAAGAGATGAGCCCTTCAGTTTCCCCAGCTATTGCCTTGATAATCTCTAAATTATAGATATAACTGTATTAATTAATAATCATGTAAAGTGTGAATGATCTAAATACTCCAATGAAAAGAAATGAGTAGATCAGACAATAAAAGCCAGACCCAATTATTTGCTGCCCATAAGAAACACTTTAAACATAAATACAAAAACAGGTTAAAGAGTTGCAAAAGATACCATGTCAACAATGAGTCAAGAAAGCAGGCATGCTGTTTAATTGTATTTTTTTTTTCATTTGTTTTTTAGGTAAGCTCTAGGCCCAATATGGGGCTTGAACTCACAACCCTGAGATCAAGAGTCTCATTCTGACTGAGCCAGACAGGCACCCCAGGCATGCTATTTTAATATTGGACAAAGTAAATGTCAGAGTAAAGAATATTACCAGGGATAAAGAACGTCATTTCATAATGATAAAGTGGTCAATAACAATTTAAACATTTATGACCCTAACAACAGAGTTTCAAAATACATGAAGCAAAAACTGATGGAACTATAAGAAGTTGATAAAAATCACAAGTATAATTGGAGATTTTAGAACTCCTCTCTCAATAACTGATAGAACAAATAGAAAATCAAGAAGATAATAGTCTTGGTGCGCCTGGGTGGCTCAGTCAGTTAAGTGTATGACACTTGGTTTTAGCTCAGGTCATAATCTCGCAGTTCGTGAGTTCAAGCCCTGCATCAGGCTCTACGCTGACAGTCTGGAGCCTGTTTGGTATTCTCTCTCTCTCCTCTCTCTCTGCCCCTTCCCTGCTTGTGCTCTCTCTCTATCTAAAAATAAATAAATAAACTTAAAAAAATAATTTAATAGTCTTGAGCAATACTATCAAACAGCTTGACCTATTTGCCATTTATAGGACACTCTACATGACAACAGCAGAATACACATTCTTTTCAAGTACACAGAGAACATTCACCAAGATAGACTATATTCTAAGCCATAAAACAAACCTCAATAAATTTAAAAGGATTCAAATCATACAAAATATATTACAAAATATATTCTCTGACCACAATGGAATTAACTTAGAAACCAATAACAGATCTCTGAAAAATCCTCTAATGTTTGGAAATGGAATAACAGGCTTTTAGATAAGCCATGGGTCAAAGAAGAAATCAAAAGAGAAATTAGACACTATTTAGAACCAAATGAAAATTAAAATATCATATATAAGATTTTGTGGGATATCAGTAGAGCAGTTCTTCGGGAGAGACATAGAGCTAAATATATTAGAAAGGAAGGAGAAAAAAGAAAGAAAAAGAAAAGATCTCAAATTGATGATCTCAGATTCCAACTTAGTAAAATAGGAAAAGAGCAAACTAAACACAAAGTAAGAAGAAGAAAGGAAATAATAAAGATTAAAGTGGAAATCAATGAAATAGAAAGCAGAAAGACAATAAACCTAAGAGCTGTTCTTCGAGAGGATTAATAAAATTGGTAAACTGCAATCTAATCAGACTGAGGAAAAGCAGAAAACAAAATTACCAGTATCAGGAATGAGAAATTTGACATCACTACAGAGTCTAGATATCAAAAGGATAATAAGAGAATATTGCAAATAACACTTTGCCTATGAATTTGACAACTTAGACAAAACTGACAAATTCCTTGAAAAACACAAAATGCCAAAGACCAATCAAGAAAAAATAACGTGAACAGCCCTATGTCTTTTTAAAATTTTATTTGTTAGTTAAAAACCTTACTACCAAGAAAACTTCAGGCTCAGATGGCCTTATTGGTGAATTCCACCAAACATGTAAGAAAGAAATAAAATGAATTCCACACCAACTCTTTTAGAAATAATAATTCTATGTAAAATTTCAGGGAGTGCCTGCGTGGCTCAGTCGGTTAAGTGTCTAACTCTTGGTTTCAGCTCAGGTCATGATCTCATGGTTCAGGATTCAAATGGTACATCTGGTTTCACACTGACAGTGTGGAGGCTGCTTGGGATTCTCTCTGCCATTCCCTGCTTGCATTGTCTCTGTCTCTCTCAAAATAAACAAATAAACTCAGGGTGCCTGGGTGGCTCAGTGTGGGTTAAGAGTCTGACTTCAGCTGAGGTCATGATCTGAGTTCAAGCCCTGTGTTGGGCTCTGTGCTGACAGCTGAGAGCCTGGAGCCTGCTTCAGATTCTGTGTCTCCCTCTCTCTCTGCCCCTTCCCCACTCACACTCCATCTCTCTCTGTCTCTCAAAAATGAATAAATGCTAAAAAAAATTTTAAAAATAAATAAAATTCTACACAAACTTTCAACCTTATTTTCTGAGGCCAGCATTACCCTGATACCAAATCCAAAGACATTAAAAGAAAGCTACAAGCTAATATTCTTCTTTAAAATAGATACAAAAATTTGAAATCAAGATTTAACAAATCCAATACATAAAAAGGAAAATATATCATGATTCCTTCAAACTTGTCCCAAGAATATAGGGCTGGTTTGACATTTACAAATCAGCTCATCAATGTAATTCACCACATAAACTGAAAAAAGGCATATAATAATCTCAACAGACACAGAAAGAGCATTTGACAACATCCATTCCTGATCAAAACTCTCAGCAAAACAGGAACAGAGGGGAACCTCCTCAACTTGGTGAAGGCTATCTATGAAAAACCTACAACTTATGGGTGAAAGACTGAATGTTTTCCCTCTAATATCATAGTTCCAGTGAGATTGGGCACAGACATTTGGGAAGTTTTGTTTTGGAATTGTTGGTTTTGGGGCCCAAAATGCCATTGAACATCTAACTAGGGATTTACAGGGTAATATGGATCTGGAGCTCAGAAGAGAGAGCTGTTATAGAGCCTATTAAAAGATATTTTAAAACGAATTTATATTTTTAAAAACCCCAGAGAAACAAGGTGAAAAGTTAAGATGAGAAGAGGGTTAGGAATGGAAATATTGAAGAAAAGCAACACTGAAGCCTTCTCCTGTAGGAAGATATAGGAAGAGGGGCAAGAAAAGGTGACCAAAAGAGCATGAGCTAGCCTTAAAAAAAAAAAAAAAAAGTGACCAAGAACAATCTTACAGGTGAAAAGACACCTCTAATGGTGTGTCTGTAAGCGAAATCCAGTTTCAAGAAAGAGGGAGGGGTCAAGTCAAAAGTTGCAGAGGACCTTAAGATTTAAGGATTGTGGTACATGCTGATATGCTTAGCCATAAACACAGGAGACCATCAGAACATATTTAAAATAGGCATTATCTAGTATAGATGGGCTTTAGCCAATCCTTAATACTGGCACATCATATTACATTCCATTCCATTCTGGGTCAATATTGATGCAACTGAGTCTTTCCTATTGGTTACTACACCGTTCTCTTACTACACCGTAGGTTCATACGGACCTACCAAGAGAGCCCAGTATCCATGGCTTTAGAAAGTTCAAGTATCCATTTTTCAACTCAAAAAAGGGTAAGTGAAATACTTTCGTTGACTCCAAGGCCTGATAAGATTTGGGGCCTTTTGTTCCTGAAACTAATAAACCGTCTATCCTTTCCCAGATCAGGTACCCCTTACCTCCTATAATGAGAGGCAGAGAAGAACATTATCTCACCGAGCCTCATTTTTTTTTTTTTATTATTAGTAAAAAATGTATAAGAACATAAATCCGACCTCAGTACTTTCGTGGAATTGGTTAGAATAAAATGGAGGTTTCGTAAATCAGGGTTGTCTTATTCAGGCTTCTTGACACCTGGACTAGAGCCTGACACATAGCATGAGCTCAGCAAATGGCTGTATTGTAATAATTGAATATTTGTTAGAAGGCTTTGTTAATCTGGAAGCTGTTCCAAGTGTTACTCATTCTCCAACCCCGATTTAGGCTCCCAGGTGACCAAATTTAAACAACTCCTCTTGATGGGTGCTAAGGAGTAGCTGGAAGGACTATAGCCCCCTCCCCAGAATAAATAAAAACACTGGAGGCTGTGCAAACAGAACTTCGTGGCCAGTTCCCTGGCCCACCATCCCACCAGATTGCCGCTCCCAAACCTCTTCCTTTTGAAAATCTGCACCCGTTGTAGAACTTTTGGGACCCTATGTGAGCAAGTCTCGCTTTGATGTCTCTGGAGATGTTACCACAAAACTCTTCATAGTAGCCTTGGCCTCTTCAACGTCCCTCAACTTGAGATGCGGCCGCGAAAACGGCTAAGAGCTCCCCCAGGGGCCCAGCCCTCGGGAGGCTTCTTAGTCCGCGCCCCCAGCCTCTCACAGTGGTTAAAGGATGCCGTCAGGCAGGCCTATGAAAAGCTCTCCGAGGCTTAGGGTTTTCTCGGAGGTGGACCTTGGGGGCGAAGGTGGGGCCGCCCGCCAAGGGCCCCTCCTCCCGCGGCCCGTTGCCCGGTGCGGGGGCGGGAAGGGCGGAGCCGGGCTGTTAGCTGCGGGCTCCTCCTCCCAAGGGCAGGCCAGGGGAGGCGGAGGCGGGGCAGGTTCCTAAATGGGGCGGACTTTGGCGGCGGAGGCGGGGCCAGACGCCGCGGGCACTTCTTCCCTTGGGCGGGCAGGCCGGAGAAGCGGCGGTTTTCTTTTCCCGGGGGCGGGCCTCGGCGGCGCGAACGGACCTGGGGGCGGGGCCGGGCCCCGAAGGCCCCTCCTTCCGAGGCGGGCTTGTTTGGCCGTGGCGGCAGCTGCGGGGTGTCCGCGGTTTGGCTGCCCAGCCAAACGGGCTCTGGCTCCTCCCAGTGGCCGGCCGGGGCGGAAGCAGGAGGCGGGGGCAGCGTGCGCGCTGCTGGTCTCCTCTCCCGCGGCGCTGGGGCCCGCGTTCCGCGGCTGCTGCTCGATTCGGCGCCTCGCAGTCGGCCAGCTCCTCTCGGCGCCCGCCGGCTTCTGGACCAGGCCTCCTTCTCAAGCCCCGGCCCGCGGCGTCGACCCCGCCAGCCTTCTACCGCCCCGTCTCATAGTGTGGCCACCGCTGCCGCGGCCCCAGCCCCGATGGCTCTGTGCAACGGAGACTCCAAGGTCAGTCTTTCGCGTGGGGGTCCCTGCCTCACCGCTTCCGGGCGCAGGCGAGGCTCCGGGGCCGGGGAACCACCGCTCGACCCCCCCTCCCCCCAGCCCGTCAGCGCAGCCCTGCGGCCCGGGCAGCTGCGCGTCGGAGAGTCCTTGGTCGGGGCCTGTGGCATGTTTTCTCCTCGGGAGCGGCAGGTGCTTTGTTGATTTTGTCTGCGTGTCGGGGTTCCTGCGGCCGCCGGTCTTTGGGCGTCGGGGAGGGCGTCAGCCTCCCGCGGCCGCGCCACTGGCCCCCGCCTCCCCCGCGCCGCTGTGGGGCTCGGAGCCCGGGGAGCGCGGCCGGAGGGTGGAGGTAGGGAGGCCAGCGGGTTGTGCGTGTTTGCTTCCTCAGCCCTCACCCTCGTCCCTTCGAGAGGCTGGGGGCCTTTTGTGGATCTCCGGGGACCCGCCGAAGGCAGGGCAGGGTCGGGGCCTCGCGTGCGGCTTTCGAGCCGTGCCGGCCTCCCGTCTTCCCGCCACCCCATTTCCCGCCTGCCTTCGGTGGGGCCCTCCCGGTACCCTAACGCCGGCCTTGGGGTCCGCGGCGGCGAGGCCGCGTGACTGCGGCTCCCCTCGCCTCCCCCCTCCTCCGGTCCTGGTCCCCAGGTCAGTCCCTGGTCAGGGCCCATGGCCCCTCACTCCGCTGCCCTCTCCCCCCCCGCATCCTCGGAGGGCTGGAGCGTGGGTCTAACCCCGCCCCCAGTCGCTGGCTGCTTTTACTCGTTTGTTGGCGGTGGATCCCCCTCCCCGCGGTGCGGATCCCTCTCCGGGACGCGAGCCGCGGCCGCCACCGCCGAGGGCTGGAGAAGTAGGGAATCCCGGCGTGCTGGAAAAGTTGCTAACTCGGTGTGGGGAGAGCACGTTTGGGCCGCCGCTGCGCTTCTCGTCACCTCCAACTCACTTTTTTCTTTAGACCTCTTCGTCCGTCTCGCTTCTGAAACTGAGCACCTTTGCTTTCACTTCTGTATTAAAATTTTCGTTGGCTTGGCGTTCTTTCAGACCCTTACAAAGTCGTTTTTGTCAGCGGGAAACTGCAGTTTTGAATTGGGATTAACTTGAGCAGGATGTACCTCCTGTATGCTGTTTAGAGCCTCGCTTTGAGAAATTACTTTAAATTTCATTCGGGTGTGTGGGATTTTAAAAGTCAGGTGGGAATTGGTGTTCTAAGTCAGATAGTAGTGCCTTACTCATGGTATTCTGTTTCCAAGGTGGTGCCTAAGTGTCACTTGCTAGTAGGTCCTTTTTTGCTAATGATTGCTTAGTTCCTCCTAAACATTCAAAAACTATTTGTTGAGCAAATGAGAAGAGATAGTAAGGTAGCGATATGCGCTTTTAAACCAAGGAAACTGATGCTTAGACCCCGTGAAGCTCTTGTCTCAGGATTATGAAGATAAATGAAGACCCTGAAGTAGTTTCAGACCTCAGAAGCGAATGTAAACCTCATTGTACAGCTCTTTACAGTCTGTACATTTGCAAAGCATTTTTCTTCTCTCTTTTGAGACTTATAACTTAGCTTTGTGCTCATAGAAGAAATGACTGTACCAACAGAACTGAAACCTAATTTACAGACTTTGAAAAATATGTAGTGGTATAAGTATTTTCAGGAAATTAACTGGCAGCAGGAAGTTAAAGATTCAGTTTCCAATTTATTTGTCTCAGGAGTATGGAACATAAACTTTTTTTCTAGTTGACACTTTGGTTTAACTTGCATTTTAAAGAGAGTCTTGATCAATTTGATGTATTTGAGCTTCAAGTGAACTGCTGATTTTTTTTAAATTTCAAGGTCCTTTATGTTTTATAGCATACTCAAGCATGTGTATTTTTATTTTGGACTAATAGATGTGAACCGGATTGGAAGCATTTTCAGGAGGAGCCATCAGGGAAATAATATACTTCATTAAATATATTATTATTTCATGTACGAGTAAGGAGAAAAAAAAAAACCCTACAATTAAACCATGATATGTCATTGACATCATATTGACAAGTAAAGAGATGTAGAAGTAAAGTAGGTGAAATGAGATATTTCTAAGAGGTCTGTCTGGAAATCTGGGTAGGTATCTCTTTTCTATAGTTTACTCCCGAATTACTCTTCTCTGGAGTGAAATACAAGTACTGGCCTCAAGCTTTGGCCGCAAGCTTACTTTGCGCATAGATTGTGTTTCTGACGATTGTATGTAAATCCTGGTTCATAAATTAAAGAGGCGATTTCAATTTCTATCCTGGCACATTTCAATTTGTATCAGGATTTTCTTTCTTTCTTTCTTTCTTTCTTTCTTTCTTTCTTTCTTTCTTTCTTTCTTTCTTTCTCTCTCTCTCTCTCTCTCTCTCTCTTTCTTTCTTTCTTTCTTTCTTTCTTTCTTTCTTTCTTTCTTTCTTTCTTTCTTTCTTTCTTTCATCTCTACACTCACTGTGGAGCTCAAAACCCTGAGAAAAACCTGGAGATCAAGAGTTGCAAGCTCTACTGACTGAGCCAACTATAGGCGCCCCTGTATCAGGATTTTCCAAAATGACATTTTTATGTGATAGAAATCAGGGAGAGACCTAAAATCTGTAAAGCATTTGGGCTGAATGGTTAACCACCTAAAGCAGAGGTTATTGTTTTCTTGGTTAAGGAGTTGACATAATGTTATTTAATTAAGAAGTTAAGATCATATTTAATAATGTCTTTAAAAACTTTTTACAGCTACTTGATGTTGTATATAGGTCAAGTATGAGACATAGTAACTATTTTCTGTTTTACTGAGGCAGGATTATCAGAATATTGTTCTTTGGACTCTGTGTCAGGTTTCCCTTTTTTTTTTTTTTTTTTTTTTGGCCTTATCTAAGCCTCAGACTCTTGGTTCCAGTAGAGGCGGGACCTGCTCCATCACCTTTCCTGACATGTTGACTAGGGTAATCATACTTGAATTAATGTGTTTTTAAAGTTGATTGCATGTGATACAGAATCTTTAATGACATCTAATGTTAAACTTCTTTTTTATGTAAAAAAAATTTTTTTTAATGTTTATTTATTTTTGAGAGAGAGAGAGACAGAGCTCCAGAGGCAGAGGGGCCGAGAGAGAAGGAGACACAGAATCAAAGCAGCTCCAGGTTCTGAGCTGTCAGCACAGAGCCCGACGCGGGGCTCGAACTCACGAACCGTGAGATCATGACCTGAGCTGAAGTCGGCCGCGTAACTGACTGAGCTACCCAGGTGCCCTTAATGTTAAACTTTTAAATTTGGCATTTCTAAATTTAAGTTTTTGAATTGAGTTGAAAGATGATGAGATTTTTTTACCTGGGATGCATTGACAACTGTCCTTTTATGATAATCCTATATAGTATATATTTTTTTGAAAGGTCAAAGATGATTTTTTTTGCCTCAGATTTTAAAATATTTGTGAAGATGCTCATCTAGAATGTAAGAGCTGTTACAAAAGGAATAGTTTTTATTATTTAATGTCGTTAGACATGGAAGGTTTTGAGACTTGGAAGGTTTTGAAATTCCTCCAGGAACCTCAGATGGCCTTGTCTTTAGCGAGGCCAACTTGTTACTTAAGGTAGATGATTGTCTTTTAAGAATTTTTTAAAGATGTAGACTTGTCTTATACTAGTTCAAATGTATTTGATACTTTTTAAAAGGCTATTTAATGAATTATAGTCCAAAGGATGCTGTTTGAAGTAAAGAATAATTATTTGCTATACAGAACAATAAAATGTATCTCTGTTATGATGCTTAAATTGTCTTCATGTTTCCTTCTAACCTAAACTCTGTTAGATGCTCAAGATGAATGAAGTCCTCAGGGATAAAACAATTCTGAAGCACTTTGTGAATCAATGGAAAAGTAGTCTCATAGAATTTGAATATTTGTATAGCATATACAATTCTGGGTTGTGTAGAATAGAATGCTATTTTTTTCATGCATTTTGTAGAATAGAGACATTGCTGTATTTGCTTAAGAATCACAGTGGTTCAGGGGCGCCTGGGTGGCTCAGTCGGTTAGGCCTCCGACTTCGGCTCAGGTCATGATCTCGCGGTCTGTGAGTTGGAGCCCCGCGTCAGGCTCTGTGCTGACAGCTCAGAGCCTGGAGCCTGCTTCCGATTCTGTGTCTCCCTCTCTCTCTGCCCCTCCCCTGTTCATGCTGTCTCTCTCTGTCTCAAAAATAAGTAAACATTAAAAAAAAAAAAAAATTAAAAAATAAAAAAGAATCACAGTGGTTCAAAAAAATAGCTTTACTATAGTAATAATGTGATAGTTGGTTTTCTTCTTTTTTAATTTTTTTAATGTTTATTCATTTTTGAGAGAGAAAGAGACAGAGCCTGAGCAGGGGAGGGGCAGAGAGAGAGAGAGGGAGACACCGAACTCGAAGCAGGTTCCAGGTTCTATGCTGTCAGCACAGAGTCTGACATGGGGCTCGAACTCCTGAACTGTGAGATCATGACCCAAGTCCAAGCCAGACCCTCAACTGACTGAGCCACCCAGGCGCCCCTATTAGTTGGTTTTCTTATTGGTGGGCTCTTGCCATGGCTTCAGGTTCATGGTTTGAGGATTAAGGACATGGTTATATAGTTATGTCTGTACATTCCCTGATATAGGCCTTTATAATGTGATAGGAAGTAAGGTGTTTGGTTATAATAGTGTGACTATATATTCTCTTTGCAAAACTGGGGCGTATAAGGACATAAAAGAACATAAAAGAAGTTGCTGAAAATAAATTTGTAATTGCTGTAAAATGAAATATTACCAAACGAAAAGTTTGGATTCATGCAATATAGTAAATAAATGGCAAAACTCCTATAGCAAGAATGCTCAGATTACTGTCTGAACATTATGTGCAGGAACACATGACATCTCTTTTTTGCATATACTTTACAAACACCTTATTCACATTTCCCATTGACCTAGTGGATGGTGGCCTACAGGTTTGGAGCATCTTGCAAGCTGAGCAGCGGCTGTGTGGCACAACTGAGCACTCAAGACTGGATAGAGTTAGCTATCCCTAGTTGCCGAGGGTCCAAGTGTACTTCATTTTATCAGAAATGGATAAAAAAATGGGTTATCAGATTGAACCTGAAGTTAGAAGTGAGAACTGTATATTGCACCTGCACTCTATGCAGAACTAGACAAAACCATGTCAGAAGGTGGAAATATAAAGTGAAAGTATAATAAACCCATCTGATGTTACTTAAATGCAGCTATTCATAAGCATATGTGTAAAACTGAAGAATATGTTAAGCTGGGTGGGGTGTTGGAATAACAGGTGTAAATTAGGATCCTTCTGGGCAAACTGCCATATGGTCACTTCAATTATAGAGCACATATTGTCCTGAGTCTGGATCTTGATTTCACAGTGACAGGTATTTAAAATTTGGCTAAAATTTAATCCTAATATATATATCAGAGTAGTTATTTTTGAATTAATAAAATTCTGAGTTATGAAAATTCTTAAAAATTGAGTGTCAAATTGCTTGTTTTCTAAAAGATGAGAACCAGCAGTGTTGAAACTGACCAAAAGGTAAAATAATCTGCTCTAATCTACCATAACAGATGTTTCCCAAACTTTTAAAGCTGCCTGGACTTGCAAAATTCTGTTATTCTTGTTTGTCACCAGGAGAGTAGAATCCTTTTTCTGTCTTAAAACTTACAGAGATCTATGTAAATTTAAGACACCCTCACCTTGTCTATAATTTGGAGAACTAGTCTTAGTAATTCTTCTCCTCTGAGTCTCATTATGAATATAAATTTAAGACTCCAGAATTCTAAAATGCTGCTTTGGACACATTTTGGATGAACAATCCCAAATTAATTTGGGAAAATTTAGATGAATATAAAAATACAGATAAATCATTGTTTTGATGTGTTTATTAGTAATAGTGAAACTTTTTATGCTGTGATTTTTCCTTCTTTAACTTAAAAAAAATTTTTTTTAATGTTTATTTTTTTTGAGAGAGCATGAGCGGGGGAGGAGCAGAGAGAGAGGGAGACACAGAATCTGAAGCAGGCTCCAGGCTCTGAGGTGTTAGCACAGAGCCGGATGCAGGGCTTGAACTCACAAACTGTGAGATCATGACCTGAGCCAAAGTTCGATGGTTAACCGACTGAGCCACCCAGGTGCCCCTTCCTTCTTTAACAATTTTTTTTTTTCCTTTAACATTTTATGAAAACTTTTCAAGCTAACAAGTTAGAAGAAATTTTAGTCACCATTTAGGCATACTCCTAGATTCTTCTCTTCACTTTTATTAAAACAGTTTTATTGAGATATAATTCATATACCATAAAATTGTGCCAATATAAAGGGCACAATTCAGTGGTTTTTAGTATATTCACAGATTTGTATGACCGTCGTCACCACAGTCAATTTTGGAACATTCTCATCACCCCCAAAAGACATCCTGTAGCTTTTAGCAATCAGCCCTCCTTTGGCCATCTGCCTTTTTTCCCCAATGCTAGACAGCTACTAATCTTTTTTGTCTCTGTAAGATTTGCCTTTCTGAACATTATATATGACTAGAATTTTAAAATATGTAGTCTTTTGTGACTGGTTTCTTTTAGTATAATGCCTTCAGAGTTCATCTGTCTTATAGCATGTGTTAAGTACCGTATTCTTTTTTGTTACCAAATAATGTTCCATTGTATGGATATACCACCTTTTATACATTCATCAGTTGATGGACACTCTTGATATTATACATAATGGTTCTATGAATATTCCTGTACAAGTGTTTGTGTAGACATAAGTTTTCATTTCTTTTGAATGTGTACTGGGGTGGAATTGCTGGGTCATATAGTAATTCTGTGTCTAACCTTTTGGTGAACTGTCAGACTTTTCCAAAGTGGCTGCAGTATTTTCTATTTTCTGTCAGTAGTGCATGAGGTTCTAATTTCCCCACATTTTTACCAACACTTGTCTTTTGGATTATAGCCATCATAGTGGGTGTGAAATGGTATTTCATTATGATTTTGATTTGCATTTCCCTAATGACTGACGATGTTGAACATCTTTTCATGTGCTTATTGTCCATTTGTATATTTTCTTTGGAGAAATGTCTGTTCAGATCATTTGCCTGTTTTTGAAAGTAGGTTACTTGTCTTTTTGTTGAGTTGTAAGAGCTCTTTATTCTAGTGACAAGTTTCTTATCAGAAATATGCTTTGAAGATATTTTCTGCCATCCTCTGGATTTTTACTTTTTTAATGGTGTCCTCTGATACATAAAAGCTTATAATTTTGATGAAGTTCAACTTACTTATTTCCTTTTGTCACTTTAGCTTTTGGTATCTCACCTAAGGAACATTTCCTTTTTTTTTTTTTTCCCTTCAAGTTTTTATTTAAATTCATTAGTTAACGTATGGTGTATTACTAGTTTGGGGAATAGAATTTAGTAATTGGTCACTTAAATATAGCACCCAATGCTCATCACAACAAATGCCCTTCTTAATGCCCATCGCCCTACCCACCTCGCCTCCAGCAACCCTGTTTGTTCTCTGTAGTCAAGAGTTTGTTTTATAGTTTGCCTCCGAAGAAGCATTTCCTAATGATCTTAAGTCTTGTGTAATTGCCTATGTTTTCTTCTAAAGCCTTTGTAGTTTTAGCTTTTACATTTAGGTCTTTGATCCGTTTTGTTGTGAGACTCTAAGTTATAATTTGGTGGAACATTTTCGTATTATTGCATTATCGTCATGAACTGTGAAATCTGTTCCTTCCAACTCCAACATCTGACTGAGTGAAATAAGGTACCAGATTTACAGCATTAGACTGAGCAGGTAACTTTTTAAAAAGTAATTAAAGGGAATTAGGAATAAAAGTATACATTTTTAATGGATGATTAATTGGATGCTTAATCCACTTAATGGATTTAATGTGATAGATTTTTGGTTTTGTAATGGAGTGATTCTTAGATTTGACTGAATGTTGGCCTTGTTTTTGACACCATGGCAGAGCCTGACCATCTGGTTCCCCGCCCCCCCCCCCCCCCCCCCCCCCGCGCCCCCCACCCCCAGGCTGAAGGTAAATAGTTGCTTATTGTAGCATTGTTTTTCAGTTTGTGGAGACAAATGGTTTGTAGAGGTCACTAATAGGTATTTTGTTTGGCTTGTTTTTATTGAGGCAAAATGTGCATAGTTGAAATACACAGATCTTTAAGTGTACAATTTGAATTTTTTTTAATTTATTTTGAGAGAGAGCGAGCACAAGCAGGAGAGGGGCAGAGAGAGGGGAAGAATGACAATCCCAAGCAGGCTCTGTACTGTCAGCACATAGCCCAGCTTGGGGCTCAGACTCCCCAAACGTGAGACCTGAGCCGAAATCAAGAGTTGGGCGCTTGCTTAACTGACTGAACCACCCAGGTGTTCAGTGTACAATTTGAATTTTGACACATACACACACACAGACACACACACACGTATACATATACACACACAAACACACCCATGTAACCACTTCTCCAATCAAGATCTAAAACATTTCTATCATTTCCAAGTTCCTGTGTGCCCCTTTGACACTTAATCCCTCCACTCCTCTAGCAGCAACCACTGTTCCCATTTTTATAACCAGACATTAGTTTTGTCTGCTTTTGGACTATATATAAACGGAATCATACAGTAATTGTGGCTTCTTTCATAATGTTTTTCAGATTTATCCATGTTGTGTCAGTAGTTTGTTCATTTTTATTGTTGCATAGTATTCCACTGTGTGGATATACCATAATTTGTTTATTCATTCACATGTTGATGGCCATGTGTTCTGTTTCCAGTTTTTGTGGACATACATGTTCATTACTCTTGGATAAATATTTAGGAGTGGAATTCTTGGGTCAGAGGAGAGCCCCTAATAGGTTTTGGTATTTTCTATTTTGTACAGTTTAAAAATATTTAGGTTATAATAATAAATTACTTGATACCTGGAAGAGATAAACCTTGGTATAGTAAAACAAACTTTAAAAAATTACATCATAATATTTTATCTTTAAGAGTATTTTCAAAAGTACCTTGTTCAGCTGTATTTTAATGGAAATAGTATGTGGTTTGTGGGCAAAGAGGCTACTTTTGGATTGGCTTTATAAACCTGTACCAGTAGAAATGAATCACTTCTTTATTTGATAATAACAGTCTGAATTTTAAATTCAAAAATAATTTGACAATAAAGCTGATGAAAATAGAATTGGATGGGGCGCCTGGGTGGCTCAGTCGGTTAAGCATCCGACTTCAGCTCAGGTCACAATCTCATGGTCCGTGAGTTCGAGCCCTGCGTCGGGCTCTGGGCTGATGGCTCAGAGCCTGGAGCCTGCTTCCGATTCTGTGTCTCCCTCTCTCTCTGCCCCTCCCCTGTTCATGCTCTGTCTCTCTCTGTCTCAAAAATAAATAAACGTTAAAAAAATTTTTTTAAAAAGAAAATAGAATTGGAAGCACTTGATTTAATAAGGCTGGGTTTTTATTTTTGTTTTTATTAATTAAAAAAAATTTTTTTTTAACGTTTATTTATTTTTGAGACAGAGACAAAGCATGAACGGGGGGAGGGTCAGAGAGAAGGAGACACAGAATCTGAAACAGGCTCCAGGCTCTGAGCTGTCAGCACAGAGCCCGACGTGGGGCTCGAACTCACGGACCATGAGATCATGACCTGAGCCTAAGTTGGCCGCTTAACCGACTGAGCCACCCAGGCGCCCCCCACTTTTTTTTTTTAATTTTTTTTAACGTTTATTTTTGAGACAGAGACAAAGCATGAACTATTATTTATTTATTTAAAGTTTATTTAGTTATTTTGACAGAGGCAGAGATAGCACGAGTCAGGAAGGGACAGAGAGAGAGAGAGAGAGAGCGTGGGGGAGAGAGAATCCCAAGCCAGCCCATGCTGACAGTGCAGAGCCCTACACAGGGCTTGAACCCAGGAACTGTGAGATCATAACATGAGCCAGAACCGAGTCCAATGCTTAGTCGACAGAGCCACTGAGGTGCCCCTCTTCTTTTTAAATGCAACCTTTGGAATTGATGCAGTATTTGCATATAAAAACTATTTTCAGGTTTTTGATAAGAAAATTTCTATCAGTTTGTCTGTGAGGCGTATTATCCTTGTATGGCAAATCTTGGATTCACCAGGGCTAGCTCTCCAGAGGTTAATTAATAGTGCCTCTAAGTGGTTCCTCTTCCCTAATGTCTTTCCTTCATTAGTTACCCCCTTAAAAAAATTTAAGTATGCATTTATGTTTTAAATTTACAAAGCTAGAGAATCTGTATAATGTGTATTTTTTTTTTTAAGTTTATTTATTTTGAGAAACAGTGCGAGTGGGGGAGAGGGGCAGAGAGAAACCATACCCAGCAGTTTCCCTGCTGCCAGTGCAGAGCCCGATGCAGGGCTCAAACCCACGAAGCTGTGAGATCATGGCCTGAGCTGAAACGAAGATTCAGATGCTTAATTGACTGAGCCACCCAGTCACCTTCAGTGTAATCTGTATCTTAAAGACAGGGTCATAGAGACCTAAGCATGATTATAGCCATTTTGTATACTTCTGCCCTGTGTTCTTACGTATTTTTGCATGTATTTCCAGGGAAAGCAGGATCATGGTTTTTTGATTTAGAACCTGCCATGGATGCTTTGGTGTTAGTTTTTTGTGAAATTTCACTTTAGGTGGCAGTAAACATTTTCAGAAGGATGTGTCATACTGATTTATTGCTGACAAGTTTATGGGTCAGCTCAGCACTGCTGAGCTCTACTACTTTCATCCTTCCGCCTAAGCCAAGATGTCTTATGGCATGGCACTCTCACTTCTGCTCTCATTACATAAGCCAAAACTCGTCTCATGGCTGAGCCTGATGTCACGAGTGAAGAAACATATTCCACCTAAAACAGAATGAACTGCAAAGTCACATGAGAAACGGCATGGATGTGGGGAATAGTGAAGAATTAGGGCCAATTATACAGTCGATTACGTATAGAATGTTAAAAACATGCATATGTAGAGCAGAGAGTATGAAGTCCCTACCTAGCTAAACGGTTACAAGCACATGGTCAGTCTTTCTTCATATATGTTTACTTAGTGCCTCACAGAGTTACATACATATTCTCTATTTTGTATGTTAAGATTGATCAGTTGATTCAGGTATTGCCAACATAACCATTTATTATCAAGTTTCTCATGAATCTTTCACCTAATGATTTTAATAACCAATGCCTAGTTTAGTGCTTGTCATAGATCTGCTGTAAAGAACCAGTTTTTAAATTTTCAGCCCACTGATGCTAATGCAATAAATTTATAGACAAATGAAATTTAAAAATCTAAGACATAATACATAAAGACCCCCAATTTTTATTGTAGACTCAGCAGAAATAAAATTATTTTGTCAACTTGTTATATAAGTATATGAATGTTTATGTAGAACTTATGTACCTTTTGTTAACGTACCTTTGGTTACAATTTCAGATCAGAACTGGTCCTTTGGTGAACCACAATAGCTTAGATCCTTTAGGATTGCAAAATGGTGATATTCTAATTCTGCTATAAAGAACTCTCTCTCATGAACTATATGGTTACTTGGTAGAGTTCCTACTGGAAAAGCAGAATGCATGCTTGATTCCTTCCCATTACTTTGACCAAATTTATTAATAGTTTTTTCAAGTTTTATTATTTGCAATAAAGTGTAGTTCAGGCACATACTAGAGTAGGAAGGGCTACATACAGAAGGGAGATTGTGTTTATGAAGTAGAGTAGAAGCATCTTGAAAAATGGACCATGTGCTAAACACCTGTGAAATTGTGACATCTCCTCAAACTTCGCATTTTTTTCCTTAAAAAGTGTATTGATGCTTTCTAAGCTAAAATTCTTTTTTTAAATGTTTGTTTATTTTTGAGAGCGAGAGAGTGACAGAGCATGAGTAGGGGAAGGACAGAGAGAGAGAGAGAGAGGGAGACACAGAACCTGAAGCAGACTCCAGTTAGAGCTGTCAGCACAGAACCCGACACTGGGCTTGAACTAACGAATCGGGAGATCATGACCTGAGCTAAACAAAGTCAGACACTTAATTGATTGAGCCATCCAGGCGCCTCCCTAAGCTAAAATTCTCAAAGGTATTTTAGGAGTAATAATTATGTGGGAGACAAAATTGAATCTCTTCATGAACTCAGTATGAAGAGATAGCTTTTTGATTATCTTTCATCTGTAAATAAAAAGTGTTATCCTAAGGTCATCAGAAAAGAGGCAGTGAAGTTTGGGGATAAATCTGTATTATTTCTTATTTTTTTTATGTTTATTTTTGAGAGAGTATGAGTGGGGAAGGGGCAGAGAGCAAGTGAGACACAGAATTTGAAGCAGGCCCCAGGCCCTGAGCTATCCTCACAGAGCCTAGAACGGCGAGATCATGACCTAGGCCAAAGTTGGATTCTTAACCAACTAAGCCACCCAGGTGTCACTGTATTATTTCTATTTCTTTGTTTGTCTTTGCAAAGAACCTTTGGTGCTTGTTTATGTGAGTAGGTCCACATATGCTCACACCTGAAATCACTTTCAAAAGAGGTACTTTTTGTTAGAATAATTGATCTGAGTCACAATAAGAATGCAGAATCAGTAGAGAAAACTAAGGGATAATATAAAGAAAACAATGTATGAGGAGGGTGAGCAGAGATAAACATAGTTCAGAACTTTTCCTTTCAATATTTTAATAGTATGAGAACAGTTGTTACTGAATGTTGTCTGCGTATGTGTATACACTGCTAACTTTTAGAATGAGGTTGATTTGAGCTGATTCACAGTGGCTTAGATTTACCTAGAGATAACCTTGTTTCTTAGTTGGTTAATGTTCGCCATTGAATGGAAAAACTTTAATAAAACTTCAAAGGATTTAAAAATCATGAGGTAAATAATAATACACTCTGATTTTCACCAACAGTGCAAGTTTTATTTAATTTAGAACTGGTTATGTAAGTATAGTTTATCCATCAGGTAACCTTGCCATAGGTTTCTGAAAAGACCTCTTTTAGGATAATTGAAATCCAAGAGGAAAATAATTAATAATTTCAAAGAGTTTATATTAGAAATTATAATGGTATTAGAAATTATATTGTTGGACTAAATTTTTATTTCCCTGCAAGTTAGATGAGACAGAGCATATAGACTTGTGGTTTTATTTTCTTACTCAGTGTTCATATGTATAAATTAAATCCGTTAGATCTGTATTTAGCTCATCTGAGAAGATGAACTTCCTCAACCACTCCTGTGGTTAAGGTTTATATATGGGAGTCTGATAGTGTTTAAGTGGATGCTGGAAGTAGTATTAGAGTCCAAGCTAACCTGCTTTTTATTTTTTAATTCATTGATTTTAGGTCGTTATTCAGACTGTTCATTATGTTTAGCAGTCGTGCCCTTGAACTTGAAAGGAGTTGTTGGCACCATAAATACAGGTTAGAAGAGGATTTGCAATGATTTTGAAGGATCCAGAGACATAGTTGGTTATTCAAAAGAAGATGAAGTTCGGGTCAGAAGTACAAATTGATTCAGTAAAGGAGAAAAAAATAAAAATATGGAGATGGTGGTGGCTTGGTCCTATCTAACATGTAGAAATAAAGTAGGAGTGATGAATATACCTGGTAAGTGCTTGAAATTTCATTAGGGAAAAGAATTTTCTCAATGTATGAAATCATTAGCAAACTAAGAGTAGTAAAATGCTAACACAAAAAGTTTATGTCACTAGGGCCTTGTATTTTCCAGACCTGTTGAACACTGAAAACTTAAAAAAACGTAGTAATTTATTGAGGGAATTCCAATAGAAGCTTATAGGTTACATAGATCAAAGGAGATAGAGAAAAATGAACTCCAGTGAACTGAGTGATCATAATTTTTGTTCACAATGTTTAATGCCTACACATGTGAAATTCTAAGATAAATAAAACAAAGTCAGTAATCATAACTTAAGCAACATGAAGCAATTGAAGATGGGTAAGCATTGCATGTACAACTAAATGTATATGCAGTATTGTATATTATTGTATTGGGATGTCTCAGGACTTGTAGATTTTTCTCAGGTGTAAAGCCATTTCCTGAGGGCATTTTATACATTTGTTACTTAAAATGAAGTGCATAACTATTACTTGTATTCAGTAATGGCACCTAGAACTTTTTATATATGTCATTAGAGATTTATTTAGAGAGGCTTTTTTGAGAATCATAATAGCACTTACACACAGATAAAAATATATGTATATGAAATAAATTACTTTTAGTATTGCTAAACTTTCTTTGTGTTCAGTCTGACTCTTCTAAGAAATTACTTTTTGACTTGAGTTGTCCAGGAATTGTTTTTCCGCACATCTTCCATGACATCAAGAATTTTGATAATTCACCATTTCTTGAGAGTGCTCAGTTACTTCTGGGATTTTTTTCAAGGCCATTGACAACTCATTCTGCAAGTTTTAATGCTAGTACTTCCTTGATCTTATCAGAAGATGTCAATGGAAGTTTTTCAGGTAATGACCAGGACTCAGTCCTTCTTCAAATGGTCTTTAAATGTTTTGCTGACTGAAATGTTAAGGGGTTGAGCTTGTCCAAAGATACTACAAGGAGTAATAAGCCACTGCACTTTCCAGGGGTCTTACCCAAGTGTTTGTAGAAAACATAGAAAAATGATGTACTTGGTGAATTACATAAAGCTCCAGAATGTCTATCCTAGATGAATTTCAGCCAAGCTCAGCTGTATTTCTTTTGCTGAATCCTTGGGGCATCTTTCTGCTCTGAAGGAAATTTTCTAAGAGACTCCAGGGAATCTCTTTCCCTTAAGGGATTTTATGTCAAGTTGTACATAACTATGACCATGGCAGTGACAGCTGTGTCATTGAGCTAATGTAAAACTTAAGATATTGTGTGATTTTTGAGCTGTCTGGCTTCTTTCATTTGGCATGTCTGAGATTGATTTATCCATGTTGGGATTTTTCGGCCAGAGAAGACATGGTATAGCACTCTGTGGGACCATAGAGAGTTTAAACAGCAGTTTAGGCTTAAAGAGTAGGTCATGGCCTTCCTTGTAGGGCTTGGAAGGTATTTTGGACTTAATTGAACTTTATTCTAAGGGAAAGTCACTATAGGATATTAAGCAGGGGGAGGAGGACTTAAATCACAGTTTTTTTCGTTTTAAGCACACAGGCTTGTTAAATCACCTGATCAAAGTCAGTGTCACCAGTAACGAAACAAAATGACATTGTGTCCTTGCCACCGTGTTCTGTCAAGAGGAGGCATGATTACATCACCAGTGTAAGATTGTTGCCAGAAAAATGTTTATCTGGAATCTAATCATAAGGCAACAAGTAGATCCTGCTTGAGGCGTGTTCTGCAAAAAGCTGGTCTGAACTTTTAAAAAATGTCACTGTCATAAAAGATCATAAAAAGATGAATAAATCTAGATTAAAGGAGACAGTGACATGACAATGTGAGTTCAAAGTGTGTGGCTTTAGATGGGGTTCTGGAATTAAAAAAAAAAAGCCATACAGGACATTATTTGGTGACATTTGGGGAAATTTGTGTGTAGATACTATCAGTGTTAAATTTCTTGGGTGTGATAATATATTGTAGTTAGGTAGGAGAATGTCCCTGTTTGTAGGAAGTACATTCTGAAAAGGTTTTTTGGGGAGAAAAATGTCTATAATTGTTTTCTAGTAGTTCAGGGAAAGAAGTATATATAGATAGGAATAATGCAAATGTGGCAAATGTTACTAATTGTTGAATTTAGGTGGAGAGTGCTGTTTCACTGTGCCATAGTTTTGGTTTGTTTGTTTTTTTCTTAAGTTTATCTTACTCCCAGTATGGGGCTTGAACTCATGACCCCAAGATCAAGAGTTGCATGCTCCTTTGACTGAGCTGGCCAGGCACCCTTGTGCCATATTTTCATCCTTTCTGTAGGTTTAAAGTTTTTCGGGGGGGGGAAAAAAAGGAGGGTCGAACAAGCATATGATAAGGTCAAGAGATAGAGGGTCTCTGATTTAACCCTTTAGTTGTAGGATCAGACTTTATTCAGTGTTGTATGTGAGGTGATGGTTTCTTATGAAAAACCTTCAGTTAATTCTGTTGACATTTCTTTAAAAAAATTTTTTTTTACATTTATTTATTTTTTTTTAATTTTTTTTTCAACGTTTTTTATTTATTTTTGGGACAGAGAGAGACAGAGCATGAACGGGAGAGGGGCAGAGAGAGAGGGAGACACAGAATCGGAAACAGGCTCCAGGCTCTGAGCCATCGGCCCAGAGCCCGACGCGGGGCTCGAACTCACGGACCGCGAGATCGTGACCTGGCTGAAGTCGGACGCTTAACCGACTGCGCCACCCAGGCGCCCCACATTTATTTATTTTTGATAGAGACAGAGCACAAGTGGGGGAGGGGCAGAGAGAGAAGGAGACACAGAATCCGAAGCAGGCTCCAGGCTCCGAGCTGTCAGCGCAGAGCCCGACGTGGGGCTCAAATTCACAAACCGTGAGATTATGACCTGAGCCGAAGTCGGACACTTAACTGACTGAGCCACCCAAGTGCCCCTGTTGACACTTCTAAAGTACCTAAGGTGTTGGATAATTTTATGAAGATGTACACTTTTTCCAGAGTATAGGTGTAGTGAGATTAAACAAGTAAATACGTTCAAACTTCCAGTAGCCTTTTGGTAATGAAAGGATTATTCTGGGTAGTTGAATATCCCAGATGACTAAAATGTGTGTGTGTGTGGGGGAGGTTGTTCAAAATATCTTTAACCCTAAAACTTTTATTTTGGCAACTGAAGGCTCCTAAAATGTCTTTTTTTTTCTTTTTTTTTTTTTTTTCTTTTGAGAGAGAGAGTGAGAGTGCGTGCACAAGTCAGGGAGGGTCAGAGAGAGAGAGAGAGAGAGAGAGAGAGAGAATCTGAAGCAGACTCCAGGCTCCAAGCTGTCAGCATAGAGCCCAATGTGGGGCTCAAACTCAAGAACTGTGAGGTCATGACCTCAGCTGAGGTTGGATGCTTAACTGACTGAGCCACCCAGGTGCCCCCTAAAATGTCTTTTTTGAAGGACAACTACCTGAATAACTTTAGTACTGATGAAATCCAGTTTCCAAAATCATTTATGTGGTATAATACTACCTTTCTCAGATACCAGTGGAACATTATTTCATTCATGAAAGCAATCTTTCTAAAGTAATAAAGCTTACTTCCTTTAAGTACCAAAATAATAAAAAATAAAATGAAGGTAATCTTCCAAAAATACGATGCATATTTAAAAAAACATTTTTTTCTTTTAATGTTTATTTATTTTTGAGACAGAGAGAGAGGGAGACACAGAATCTGAAACAGGCTCCAGGCTCCGAGCTGTCAGCACAGAGCCCGACACGGGGCTGAAACTCACAGACTGCGAGATCATGACATAAGCCCAAGTCGGAAGCTTAACCGACTGAGCCACCCAGGCACCCCAAAATACAATGCATATTTACCCACTTTCCTTCTGTAGTGCTGATTGTTTTGGGGTTTGAAAAGGCCTACATTTACATCCAGCTTTTGCCATTTTTTCCCTACGCAAGTGACATAGTATCTGAGTCTCATTCTTCCATCTGTAAAATAGAAACACATACCATTATGAATAAGAAAACATGTAAAGCACATGAAATACTAGGTGTGAAGTAAATGCTAGTTCCCTTTTATTAAAAAAATCTTTTTATTGTAAAATAAAACATGGGCACAGAAAACTACACACAACAAATGTATAGTTGGATGAATTATAAATTGTGTGCTTTTTTATTCAGAATATTGAAAGTTTTTTTTCTTTAAAGTCCTATAATTTTGTTAAGCATATGTGTTGGTACAGAGCGGATTAGCATGGCTCCTGTGCAAGGATGACATAAAAATATATGAGGTGTTCCATATTTTTCCACTTGCAATGATGTGGACGGAGCTAGAGAGTATTATGCTAACCAAAATAATCAGGAAAGACAAATACTGCATGTTTTCACTCATATATGGAATTTAAGGAATAAAACGACCAAAGAGAAAAAAAAGAGGCAAACCGAGAGACAGACTCTTAACTACAGAGAACAAACAGATGGTTACCAGTGGGGAGGTAGGCGGGGGGATGGGTGAAATAGGTGATAGGGATTAAGGAGTGCACTTATGATAATAAGCACTGTGTATTGTATGGAAGTGTTGAATCACTATATTGTACACCTGAAGCGAATGTTACATGGTATGTTAACTGGAATTTAAATTAAAAAAGTATGTGTTGAGATTGGTCATTCTGGTTTCAAAGTCTAATTTTGAGTCGTGTTCTTTTATGCCTTGTATAATTTTCTTAATATTTTTTAGTTCATTTAGGGGTGCCTGGGTAACTCAGTCAGTTAAGCTTCCAACTTTGGTTCAGGTCATGATCTCATGGTTTGTGAGTTTGAGCCCGGCATCGGCCTTTCTGCTGTCAGGGCAGAGCCTGCCTCAGATCATCTGTCTGTCTGTCTCTCTCTTTCTGCCCCTCCCCCACTCTCTTCTTTCTTTCTCTCTCAAAAGTTAACAAACATTTTTTAAAAATTAAAATGGTACTTTCCAGTTTTGATCTGTTTCTCTTTTCAGCTTGCTCTTGTAGGGATGTTGTTTTATTCCTTACTCTTTTTTACTTTTAGTAATTTTGTATGGGATTTGACTTGTGTAATTTCTGTTTCTCTTTTATATGAATTTAATTTTCCTGAGTTTTTAGATGGAATCTTGGTTCATAAAACTTTCGTAACTTTAGGGGCGCCTGGGTGGCTCAGTCGGTTAAGCGTCCGACTTCAGCTCAGGTCACGATCGCACGGTCCGTGAGTTCAAGCCCTGTGTCGGGCTCTGGACTGATGGCTCAGAGCCTGGAGCCTGCTTCCGATTCTGTGTCTTCCTCTCTCTCTGCCCCTACCCCGTTCATGCTCTGTCTCTCTCTGTCTCAAAAATAAATAAACATTAAAAAAAAAAAATTAAAAAAAAAAACTTTCGTAACTTTATAGGGCTCTTTCTTCTGTTAAAATTATGGCAGATTGTTTTCTCAGGATTCCTTGCTCTGATCCTCCCTGAGTGTAGTTTGGCCCTTCTATTTTCCTTCCTCCTTGTCCTTGTCCTGCTTAATTTTGATTCTGCTCCCAGCAGTTGCTCCTCATTTGTGAGCCTTGTCCTACAAGGGAGCCCTGGCCCATTAGTTTATAAGGTTCATGGGTATTAAATTCCTTCCACCCGTTTAAGCCTTACCTTGGGTCTCCTACTACCCATGCACTATTGGATGGAGTTCTCACACCTCCCAGTGCAGCTGCTGTTCTTGAATTGGCCTGTGCTTTCTAACTAATACCTGTTGATTGTTTTTGGAATTGTCCTATTCTCAAGTTCTTCACTGAAGCTAGGTTGTTTCCCACATAAATGTTTAACACCAGAGTTTATGACTATTGTAGTTTGTTCCCACAAGCTTGTATTTTGGGATTCTTGGGAGAATATCTTGTCATTTACTGTTTCGTTTTGCTATCTAGTTGTTCAGTGATACATGGGAATTCAGGAAGATACAAAAATGATACCATCTCTACCTTATGAGAATCTCTAGATTCTTTTGTCTTATTGTTAAATTAGGGTACTGATAGGTTTGTTTTTTTCCCTTAGTATTATTGATGTTTTGAAAAATGTCATCATGATAAGATAAAATGATAGACATCAGGTGAGTTGAGAGGGATGTTAACCTTTCAGGCTTTTGTATTTACTTAATAGATTTTACAAATAGGTATAATAAAGTTCTCTGTTGTGTAGTGTTGAATTTCATTTGTCTCTACTATTGATGTGACTGACAACTTCTTTTCTCATTAGGGTCCTTTTTCTAATCTGTTAAGTTTGGAAGTTTAATTATCAAACTTTACAAGTCTGTGTGAAGTAGTAATAAATAGAGTCAAGGTTTTGAGGGAAAGGAACTTTTGCTTTCATTACTGGTGATCTTTTTGCTTTTCCCTGAGTTGTTGAAGATTTGTGCTGGATATAGGCACGTTGATAGCCGAGGGAGAAATGAGGCAAGGATTTAGTATTTCCTCAGTGACCTCTGATGTCATGTGATTAAACCTTTTCAAAAGTTGATGAGGAAACAGTGTACATTTTTCTTTTAAATTAGTTGATTTAAAGAAGTACAGATAGTCCTCACTGTATAATAGTAAAACGACCATAAAAATGGTTGTGCAAACTAAATCATGCAAAGCAATTTTAATCAATGGGAAGATTACAGTGGTTTTATGACCTTTAAAATCTTTTGTCAAAACATTAATTTTACGTTAATTATAGAAGTATAGAGAAATAAAATACTGAAACTGCCCTTTAAAATAACTTAAAGCATTAGACACAGTGAGACTTATGTTTTCTTTGTAAAATACTGATTAAGAGTAGTTTAAATATTGCTTCTCTTTGCATCTTTTCTGTGCCTTGGTGGCTTTTGACATTTTATCCTTTACACTTTGAAATGTCATGAAGTATCTCCAAGAGTTTCTTTAATGTGAAGTATTTTCCTTGGGTCCCTTTCTCTGGTACATTGTCATCCTTTTCAACATAGTCACTTTCCTCATTGGTGGTGGTAAGTTTACCTTCACCAAGTTCTTCTGGCTGCACATCTAACCAAGAGGCACACAAACCACAGCAGTGTCAACAGCGTCATGGCCAGCAATTTCTTCCACAGCTTCATTTACACTGGATTCATATTTCACTTCTAGTGTCACTTTTCATTTCTTTGCTGCCCTTTTTTTTTTTTAAACATTTATTTATTTATTTTGAGGGGGGAGGAAGGACAGAGAGAGAAGGAGAGAAGAAAGAGAGAATCCAAAGCAGGCTCTGCACTGCCAGCGTGGAGCCTGATGCAGGGCTTGAACCCATGAACTGTGAGGTCATGATCTGAGCTGAAACCAAAAATCAGACGCTTACCTGACTGGGCCACCCAGGTGCCCCTGCTGCACTTTCATCTTTATTGGTCAGTCCCCTCTTTGGATTTTCCATAGGAGTAAAATGTTATGTGGATTTATCACTGGGCAACAAGGAGGTAACACAGCTGTACTCTAGCTTTTTTGTTTTGCAGTGACCAGTTGCCAATAAACTTTGAAAGAAAGGACGTATCAGTCACTCGTCATAATGTTTGTTATTTATGTGAAAATTTGTGGATTGAAGAGCTGGTAACAAAGTTTGTACTTTGTGTAATTACAGTTAATATATGGTAACTGAAATTTGAGCCATGTTGTGGCTCAGACTGGTGTTAGTTAACTGAACTTTGATACAAACAGTGGTGACTGAAATTTGTGCGTGTCAGAATCATGCAAAGCGAGAACTCTGCCTGCAGTGTAAAAAAACAGGTTAGTACTTGGATTTGGTAAAAAATTATGACCGTGATAAAGGGACTGAAATCTGAGAAATTTACACAATAACCAAGCGGTCATTCAAAAACACTTTCTATTCTTGACAAAATTAGGTAGAGAGGGGGAGAGAGATCTGAAGTGGACTCTGTGCTGACAGCATGTGTTCCACTGCGGGGCTCAAACTCACAAACTGTGAGATCATGACCTCAGCCGAAGTTGGGTGCTGAGCCAACTGAACCACCCAGGCGCCCCAATTGAGATTAAGGAATTTTAGACAAATAATTAAAAAAAATTTTTTTAAATGTTTGTTTATATTTGAGAGAGGGGAAAGAGAGCGTGAGTGTGTGCAAGCATGAGTGGGGAGGGGCAGAGAGAGGCAGACTCACAGGACCTGAAGTGGGCTCTGTGCTGACGCAGTCAGCCCGTTTGGGGCTTGAACCCACAAACGGTGAGATCATGACCTGAGCTGAAGTCCAGCGCTCAACCGACTGAGCCACCCAGGCGCCCCATTAAGACAAATGCCTTAAAGAGTAGTGTGTATGCACCTGTGTGTGTATAGTCTTAAGGGCAAAGATCTAAAAGGAAAAAGTTTTAGCATTTCTTTCACTCTAGTATATTCTATAAACTTCTTCTTTCTGTGATCTGATTTTTCTACATTGTTCAGTATTCGTATGATTAAAATATTCATTGTTTTGATCTGAATAATCCTTTCTGGCCTGTGGTTTGGTCCTTCTCGCAAATCCTTTGTAGATGGCTGTGATTGTTGCTTTTTTCATTACTGCAGCAGACGTGTTTGTGAAGTTGTGAGGTCTGCATTTATTTTTTCACATAAATGGAGAGGGAAGAGGGATGGAAAGGATTACAGAAGTGTCTGAAGGACTGGCTTATGCTTTTTTATGTGCACATTTTACAACTGGAGGGGGAAAACTCAGAAATGTTTATTATAAACCTTTAAAACGTACTGAAGAGTTACAAGGAAAGAAAAATTTTATTATTTTTAAAGTTTATTTTTAAGAGAGCATGCAGGGGAGGGGCAGAGAGAGAGGAAGAGAGAGAGAACCCCAAGCAGGCTCTGCACTTTGAGCAGGGTGTGTTGCGGGGCTCGATCTCATGAACCATGAGATCATGAGCTGAGTTGAAATCAGAAGTTGGACCCTTAACCGACTCAGCCACCCAGGCACCACAGGAAAGAAAAATTTTAAATCACTTGTAGCTCATTACTCAGATACAACCTCTGTTAATATTTTTTGTATAAATCTGTCTATATTATGTCTATACGTCCTTTTTTATACATGCACATACATTCTTTTACGTGGTAAAATATTTTAAAATGGGATTATATATGCTTCCTACAAGTGGGTTTCCAGAGTACAAACACTTTTTAAAGTTTTTTCTTATGTTAATATACAAAAACAGAATAGAGAATAGACTAAAATGAACACTGTGTACTTATCTTAACTTCAGTGATTTCAGTGCATAGGCAGTCTTGTTTCATCCATACCCACCTACTCCTGCGTTATTTGAAGCCAGTTCCTGGTAACTATTTCAGCATATATAGTTAAAAATTTTACATTTTGCCAAATTGCTTTCAAGAAAAGCGTTATCAACATATACTTGACGTAAGATTAAAAAATTAAAAGAAATTTTAATGTTAAGGGTTAGATGCACATATATAGCATTTCCTCGGGTAATACAAAAATACTCTGATGAAGTGAGTTTGAGCATGCTGAACTCTGGCTGCAAACTTTCAGTTCCTCATCAGAAAATCCTTCATAGGAATGCTGTGACTGTTAGATAGGATGACCATATAATTATTTATTGTTGAAGCTAGGATGCTTTTGAGATTCAAAGGGGGCATTCTTAATAATAATGCCAGTGTAACAGGCATAAACCAGGACTGTATTTTGGCACAACTGTTGTAGGCCCACCCTATTAGATAATACACTTAATACTTTTATGCATAAAGTGATTATATCAGGTAGTCAATAAATGGTAGCTTTTATTAAAGTGTTTATGTATGCCCATGTATGGATATGTATAAAGATCTTCCATTTAAATTTTTTTTAATGTTATATGAGAGAGAGAAAGAGTGAGAGTGTGTGTGTGTGTGTGTGTGTGTGTGTGTGTGTGTCTGTGTGTGTGAGCGTGGGGGAGAGGCAAAAGTGCAGGAAACAGAATCTGAAGCAGGCTTCAGGCTCTAAGCTGTCAGCGCAAAGCCCAATGTGGAGCTTGATTGAACTCAAGGACCGTGAGATGACCTGAGCCAAAGTTGGACATTTAACCGACTGAGCCACTCAGGTGACCTGAAAAATCTTCCCTTTGAAAGAAGTGCTTTGAATTGGCAACTCAAAGTCCTAAGTTTTTTGTTTCTGTGTGTTTTTAGAGCTGATAGTGACCACTATTTTTTAAAATAGCTCTACTTTTCATAATTAAGCAGACATTTGTCTTAATATTTGCAGCTGGAGAATGCTGGAGGAGACCTTAAGGATGGCTGCCACCACTATGAAGGAGCTGTTGTCATTCTGGATGCTGGTGCCCAGTATGGGAAAGTCATAGACCGAAGAGTACGAGAACTGTTTGTGCAGTCGGAAATCTTCCCCTTGGAAACACCAGCATTTGCTATAAAAGAGCAAGGATTCCGGTAGACTTTTCACTTATGTTTTCTAAGGAGATTGAGCTTAGATTGTAGGAGATTTTTATTAATTTGCTTGGACAGTGAATTTTTTAAATGACTGTAAGACATGCAGTGGTTTTACAAGAAATTTTCCATGGTTCTGATTATAAAAAAAAGGAAATTTTATTTTTTGAAAAACCATATTCATTATTTATTTTATTTTTACTTATTTTTAATGTTTATTTTTGAGAGAGAGAGACAGTGCATAGGAAGGGGAGGGACAGACAGAAGGGGACAGAGGATCTGAAGCTGGCTGTATGTTGACAGCAGAGAGCCTGATATGGGGCTCAGACTCACACACCATGAGATCATGACCTGATACAAAGTTGGATGCTTTACCGACTAAGCCACCTAGACACCCCAATTTGTTTTTTTGTTTGTTTGTTTTTCAATTAAAAAGATTGACTTAATTTTAATTGCACCATTACAAGAACCTTTCATTTGAATATTTTATATTTTATAGGATTTTGGGGTCATACTTGAATTTGGCTAATATGGTCATTTCCAGAGCATTTGATCAAAGGAATGTATACAGTGGCTAGAATACCTAAATGAGAAGAATTCTGTGTCCATTGAGTCTCTTTTGCTTCCTATCCCAAGAGACTAAGTTTCTAAAATATGAAGATTTCTCAAATCTAATATAAGGTCTAATTCAACAGCTTACATGCTCATAACTAGTCAAAATGACAGCCAACTTCTATATAGTCTCTTCCTTTAACAATTTCTGGTTAGTGCTATGCCTTTTCTCATGTAATTAATGTTTTTTCCTTACTAAGAGGGTTGCCAGAAGCAAGCAACTGCCATTTGTAACCTTGATAGGCTCTTAAACATTAATGCTATGTTTCCTCCAAATACAAGATGTTTAATTTTTCTTAAAAACATAATTTTTTTCCATTAGAGAAATGTTCAACTTTTAAAGACTTCATAGACGTGTTTATCCTGTGAGTGTTGTTTCTGAAATAGAGTGAATTGGACATCAGAAAAGACAGGTTTAAATTTAACTGTGTACTAGTCTTAGAATACAGTTAAAAACAGTTCTGTCTTTTAAACTGTAGAATTTTTAGAGTAAGAAGAGACTCTTGAGTTTATCTAATGCAATTGTCTCTGTTTGCCAGTGAGAACCAGTTTTAGGGAATCAAAAAATGGTGCGAGAATTCTGAATTCCTTCTGTCATATCTAAGCTCCTTCATTCCCCTCACCCAAACAAACAAACACTCTCCAGCAAACTAACCTAGGCTGAATATTTAAGAATAGGGTAGCCAAATACTTGGCAATAGAATGCTAACTGTTTTTCCTGCCCTCTCCTCACCATCATAAACAATTGCTAGGTCTTGCTTGTGTCTAGAGGTTCTTTCTGTATAGGAGTATAGGAACTATAGCACTGTGGCTTTGATTACTATAATCCTTTCTTCTGAGAGATCTATTTGATCACCCTTTTTGTAAAATATTAGTATTATGACAGGAAAGACCTCTTAACCTTGTTTTCGGAAGTTTGACCTGCTTTGTTACATAAAATTGGTATCTGGAATGCCTTATAGCTTATTGGGTTTTGTAATTGCAAGTTAGTTTCAAAATAATTGCAGAATAGAAATAGAAGACTCAAAATGAGTGATTAGCTCTTCTTGAGAGTTACTGAGATAAGAATTTTCATAATTGGCTTAAGTACTCCTTGAGTTTCATCCTTGACTAAGTCCATTACCTTTTCTTTTTAATAGTGTTAAGAATCTTACAGTCCTGGGGCACCTGGGTGGCTCCGTCAGTTAAGTGGCCAACTTTGGCTCATGAGTTTGAGCCCTGTGCTGGGCTCTGTGCTGACAGCTCAGAGCCTGGAGCCTGATTCGGATCCTGTGTCTCCCTGTCTCTCTGCCCCTCCCCCACTAACACACTGTCTTGCTTTCTCTCAAAAATAAATAAGCATGAAAAAAAATTAAAATTAAAAAAAAAAAAGAATCTTACAGTCCTGAGTTGTTTAGCAGATTATTGAAGGATGCTGGGCAGTCCCATAGTGGTTATGTTTTATAAAACTAAGTATAACATATTGCAGTTTTAGAGGTCTTGATTACTAAGTATATTTTATAGAATTCTAGCTTATGCATTAAAAAAAAATTTTTTTAACACTTAGTTTTGAGAGAGAGAGAGAGAGAGAGAATACAAGTAGGGAGGGGCAGAGAACAAGGGAGACACAGAATCTGAAGCAGACTCCAGGCTCTGAGCTGTCTGCATAGAGCCCAGTGCAGGACTCTGAGTTCATGACCAAACCGAAGTCGGACCGAACCAGGAGTTCATGACCTTAGCCGAAGACGGGTGCTTAACCGACTGAGTCACCCAAGTGCTCCTTTAGCAACTTACTATACAATTAAATCTTTACTGGAGGTGCAGGTCTCTCTCTGATTCTGGTTATTTGTAGCCATGTGAGAGTGAAGGTCAGGTGCTGCCAGATTTCCCCCCCCCCCCCCCCGCCCTTCCTAAAGAAAACCCAGAAATAACAGATTTTTATGTAAAATTTTCAATATTAAAATGTTCTAAGTTTTTGGAGTGAATTCTGAAGGCCAAATTGGATCTGTCAGTGGCCAGGTGAGAAGCATAGGCCTCAGTTTGCAGCCTTTTTCATAATAACAGTTCGACTCCCAAGTTAACCTATAGAATGCTCTGTAAATTGTAATATAGTGAAGTTATCATATTGACCTGAGAGAATGCCATGTGGGCAAAAGTCATATGTTAGTTCCTTTTCTTGGGTCTTAGGTAAAACTGTTGGGAATGTTGGACAGGTTTTCAGCCAACATAGGTTATTCATATTCTGTCATCCTTTGATGTATCTTGCTTTGAGTCATCTAGGGTCTTTCTGTGATGTGCTTTACTCCTTGGGTCCCAGAAGATCTGTATTTTCTCTTTCTCCCTTTAGCATTTTCATTTACTTCCTTCATGAATGAAGAAGACAAAACAAATTCATGCTAAATTTTCACAGATACAAATATTAGTATTTATGTATTTGAAGTTCGTACTTATTAACAAGTGAATGTTGAAATGATAGATTTTAACACATTGCAGTAGAGTAAAAATGATTAAGCTGTGTAGGAGGCTGGATTTGCTATAATATACTGAAAACATAATATAATCCCTGAATCTTTATTGAGTCTCCTTCAGTGCTTCAAAGGAGAGAAAATATAGATAGACTTTGTATAACAGGGGGCGCCTGGGTGGCTCAGTTGGTTGAGTGTCTGACTTGATTTTGGCTCGGGTCATGATCCCAGGGTTGTGGGATCGAGCCTGTCATCAGGCTCTGCACTGAGCATGGAGCCTACTTGAGATTCTCTTTCTCCCTCTGCCTCTCTTGTCCCCTCATGCACTTTCTCCCTCTCTCTCTCAAGAAAAGAAAAGAAAAAAATCAGCTGTTAGAGATTCTTCACTGACTCTCTTCCTTAAATCTACAGTGCTATTATCATCTCTGGAGGCCCTAATTCTGTGTATGCAGAAGATGCTCCCTGGTTTGATCCAGCAATATTCACGATTGGCAAGCCTGTTCTTGGAATTTGCTATGGCATGCAGGTACATCAGTGAATTTGCCTTAAGAATTGACTTAATTTTATCCTGTTTGTGACTCCTACTGTATTAGTATTTTCTGTCTTTAGAGTATGTAGGATATTTAGTTGTATGAGCTAATTTGTGCATATTACGAGGGTTTACAAATTGCTACAATAGCATGGCAGAATTGACCTGAGTGGAAATCTCTTTTCAGAAGAAAACAGCTATATTACTGCATATAACATAACACTATCCATTAAAAAAATAAATAAACTTAGACATTCAGATTTACGTGTTACAGAAATAGCACACAGAGCTTCTATGTATTTTTACTCAATTCCCTTACTATTGACACTTTTAACCTTTGAGAGTAAGTTGCACACATGATGTCCTGTTACTTGTTGTATTTCCTAAGGGCTAGGGCTCTCTTCTGTGTAACCACAGTACAAATAATAAAATCCGTAAGTTAACATTGATTCACTTGTGCATCTAATCCACAGAGTGAATTTACATTGCACTGTTTGTCTCATTAATGTCCGTTATAAGTCCTGGATCCAAACCAGGACCATGTATATTTAGTTGTCATGTTGCTTATTATCAGACACCTTTACTTTGGAACCATTCCTCAGTCTTTTCCTTCTCTTTCATGACCTTGACAGATTAAAAAAAAAAAAAAAAGGATATTCCAGTTCTTTGTAGATGATGCTTCAATTTTGGTTTATTTGCTGTTTCTGCATTGTTAGATTTAGGTTATTATTTATTTATTTTCTTTGGCAGGAGTACCATAGAAGTGACGCTGTGCTCTTTTCAGAGTATCTAACTAGGAGGCACCCGATCGATGTCTGTGTGTACCATGACAGACAATGTTAATTTTGATTATTTTGTTAAGATTGTGTCTGCCAAGTGTCTCCAGTGTGTTATTAATATACACCTTGGAATTGTATCAAAAACAAGAATAAATAGGGACTGAGGTCTAGACATAAGCTATTCTTTTATGAGTTAGGTGTTTAGAAATCTATTTTGGCTGCTTTGGTACTTCTTTGGTTACTTTATTTTTAGGTAGTATAGGTTTATTAGACTAGTAGAATGTGATTACTAAATAAGATAATGGGAAGATAATGAACCAGAACCTGCTAAAATCTCACTTAGCAAAGAATGATTTGTTTAATACGGTCTATTTACTGACGAGGTGGGAATAGAAATAAATTAAGAGAAGTTATCCTGGGGCACCTGGGTGGCTCAGTCGGTTGTGTCCAACTTCGGCTCAGGTCATGATATCATGGTTTGTGAGTTCGAGCTCCGCATCAGGCTCTGTGCTGACAGCTCGGAGCCTGGAGCTTGCTTTGGATTCTGTGTCTCCCTCTCTCTCTCTGCCCCTCCCCTGCTTGTGCTCTCTCAAAAATAAATAAATGTTAAAAAAATTTTTTTTAAAGTTATCCCTAGTGGTTGTAAGCAACATGATTTTCTAATTGAGATAATTTTTAACTGTGTCTTACTTAACCATGTCATCTGAAAATTGAGTTAGCTGGGAAAATATTCCCTGAGTAATAATTATTAATTGATATGTTACAGTATTTTGACTTTTCTAGTGTCAGAAGCAAGATACTTTTTTGTTAAATTCAGAATTCTCTGCTATGATAAGAATAGCCAAGGGGCGCCTGGGTGGCGCAGTCGGTTGGGCGTCCGACTTCAGCCAGGTCACGATCTTGCGGTCCGGGAGTTCGAGCCCCGCGTCAGGCTCTGGGCTGATGGCTCAGAGCCTGGAGCCTGTTTCCGATTCTGTGTCTCCCTCTCTCTGCCCCTCCCCCGTTCATGCTCTGTCTCTCTCTGTCCCAAAAATAAATAAACGTTGAAAAAAAAAAAAAAAAAAAGAATAGCCAAATAAATACGATGACTAGATTCACTTGCTTGTGAATTGTCTTCATCTCTTCCCTTTTGCCCACCTTAAGCGGAAGGGAGGACAGGGGTCGGAATACAAGTGGAATTAATCTAATTGTGAGAGTTAATCCATTGATTAACCAAATGGAATTGGTGTTAATTCAGATACTGCTTTTTACTTCCCCATGATACTCTGTTCCTCCCTAATTGATTATTGAGAACTGCCTATTAATTTTTGATTACTTGTATGCGTAGCTTAATAATTAAGACAATGTGTTCTTTCTCCCAATGACCGAGTTGTTTTAAGTTTTTGGATTGAAGATAATTTGAAATTTTAGTAAGTGGGCAAAACAGAGGGAGTCATTTTTTTTTAAAACAATCTGATTGAAACCTTTATGCTTTAATATGAATATTGTACAGAAGGAGGCTGTTTAAAAGGTAGAAAGTGAGCAGACCAGTATATTCTCTTTTAGCTATCTCTGGAGTATTCCGCAAAGTAAAAAAAATATAAATCAATGTTCACAAAATAAAAAAATATAAATCAGTGTGAATATATTCTAACTTGGATATAAATTAAAAAATAAATTATTAAAAAATGTGAATGTTTCATTATCTGTATGCTTGATACAAGAGCAGAATATTAGGAATCATCGGTCTGTTAAACAGCTTTACCAGATTTCATTTCTTGCTAATTGTTGTTAAAGTTTTCCACTTTGATTTAGAGGAAATACTGATCACTACAAATATGTGACATACAGAGTCCAAAGGCTATAATAGATATTTTCTTCTCTATGCAACAAACATTTTCTAGTAAAAGGCTCTTTTTCCCGTTAATGTTCTCTGAAATGTCAAGTGGTGATTATGAATTTCACTTGGTTAATAACTTATTTTTAGATTTTCTTATGTAATATTCTAATAAATGCATTTTCTTAGAAGAGCCTGCATCTTGATTTAGTTGATATTTGGATGACTCTTTTTTTTAAATATATCTTTGCTGTAGGATGTAATGTATTTACATCATTGATTTTCCATGCCAGAGTAGTCAGTATTAATCATACAGCACGACTTAAGTGTTTTTTAGTATATTGAGAGGTATTATAACATTCTGTAAGGAAGACTCTCATAGATACCTTTTTTCAGGACCCACTTACAGTGAAATACATGTGGAAAATGTTGCCTTAATTTAAGTGCTAGTGACTGTTTCTCCCTTATGCCAGTCCCTCATATAACTGTGAGGCCTAGTTTTTCTGTTATTCATTAGGGATCTTTATTGTAGCCAGAGCCAGGCCTGCTCAGGTTAAATGTGTACAACAATCTGCCTTTATGTCCTCTGAACTTACATAGTAGGACAGTGGAATAGGCTGATCTTGGTCTTTAGACAGAAATCGTCTTTCCATAAAATACTGGTATAGATGGCACATCTAGCTGATAAGCTGTCTATAAAGGACTGACTGATATTTCTTAATGGCTATTAGTTGGGTAAGTTTAGCACCAAAGGTCTCACTCTGGGATGTACTTTTGCCCCCAACAGCATTCTGAAATTTTAGTAATTTCACTATTTTATGTACCATCTTTTCCCATTCTTGAGACTCTCTTGTCAGAGACTTTCTAATTGCTTTCTGGTAATTCTTTGCTTTAGAAGAAAAAAGTTAGTCCTGCTCGTTGCTCCATTTATCTCTATTACTCTCCACTCAGCATAAGAAATAGAATATTAGTACAACTTTTGAAACTCTCTTTATACTTTTCTCCATTCATGTTTTTTTCCTACCAGAGGCAGCACTTTTCCTGAATTTTATTATTCATTCTTTCTTTTCCTTACAGCTTTAGACATAAGCTTATATCCTTAAATAATGTTATTTAGGTTGCCCATTGATCTTTATATAAATGAAATTCTGCATGTTAATACATTTAATTGTAAGTTACTCATGTTCACTACTGAATTTTTTGTTTGAATGGCACAGATTAATTATACATTTCACTATTGGTATTGCTGGTCTTTTTCCAATTTTTTGCTATTACAGACAATACTGCCATGAATATTTTTGTACTTGTCTTTTGGCATTCTGCATACTCTAACTTTTCTCTAGGGCAGCCATAACTGAAATGCTGAATCTCAGCTTTACTAGTAATATTTCCCTCCAATTTACATTCCTGCAGCAGTATGTGAAAATTCCTTGTGCTCTATATTCCTGCCAAGCCTTAACATTGTCAGATTTCTTGTTTTATTTGCCAATATGAAGAGGCATTAAATGGGATCACATTGTAGTCTTAATGTTCATTTTCCTTATTATTGTAAGATTTGTATGTTTATTTGCCAGTAGTGTCTGCTTTAGTATAGAAGCATGTTAATGATTTTTGCCCATTTTTCTATTACAGTGTCTTATTTTACCATGTTTGTATATGATGGATACTAAACATTAGCCAAATACATATAGCAGATACCTTCTAGATTGTGACTTGCCTCTTCACTGTTGTAATTTCACTTGGTTTCTGTTTTTATCCTTTTTTTCTTTCTCTTTCTTTCTTTCCTTTTTTTTTTTTTTTTTTTTTTTTTTTTTTTTTTTTTTTTTTTTTGCATCCTGAGAAACATCTTTATTACAAGTGTTTGGTTTCTTTACACACTCCATGAGGTTTTGTCAAATTACTTCTATTAAAAGGGAGTATCCTTCCCTTTCTCTCTCCCAAATCTAACCCTTGTTGTAAAACTGGCAGGACAAGAGCTGATCTGATTGGGGCAGTAGATCTGGAGTCCTGCATGAGTTTCTTTTGAGGCATTTATGACATTGGGGTTATGAGGAATCCATACTGAAAACCATTTCCTTAAGTCAGAATACTAAAACAAAAATTTAACAAGAAAACAAATTGTTTTATTATAGGTAAAGTTATCCCCCCTTCTCACAAACACAAGCTTAACTGATTGTCAGCTCTTTGCATTTTAACCTTAAGTAGTGTAGTCAGGAAAGGCACCCCCCCCCCCCCAAGAAAAAAACCAAACAAACATGAAAGCCTTCTCAACAGGTAAGATAACTTCAAATTTTAGGGCAAGCCTTTGGCTTTGTAAAAGCATTTAATTTAGGTTTTGTGAACTTTTAATTTGTGTTGAGTTTGAACAGCTTTAGTTTTCTTGATCATTCAGCTGTCTTTTAATTAAGAACGGCAAATTAAAGGAGGTAGACGTGCACAAGGTTCACTGAGTATATGAAAGACAGCATTTTTCATTCAGCAAATTTTAATGACTGCTTTGGGCCACATGCTTTGGTAGGCCTCTGGGACTGTGAAGAAATCTGAAGACGTGGGGGAGAACACATGGTCTCATTGTTTTGGCAGTTACACTTGTTTGGCTGGAGTAGAGAAGTGGGGGTGGGGAAGAGAGGTGATACTAGACAGGGGCCATGTAATGAAAGCTTTTTGTGTAATATAAGCGACTTGGACTTTATCCTATAGACAGAGGGTCAGCAAACTGTGGCCTGCCTCCACATCTGGCCCATTGCCTCTTTTTGTATGACCTGCAAGCTAAGAATAGTTTCTGTGTTTTTATTTATTTTTTTACTTTTATTTATGTGTTTATTTTAGCACGAGCCAGAGAGAGGGGCAGAATGAGAGAAGGAGAGCCTTAAGCAGGCTCCATGCTCAGCACAGAGCCCCAACCCCAGGGCCGATCTCATGACCCTGGGATCATGACCTGAGCTGAAATCAAGAGTTGGTTGCTCAGTCAACTGAGCCACCCTGGTGCCCCAGTTTTTATGGTTTCAAATACTTGGAATAAATTTTTTTAAACTGTGTGTGTGTTTTTTTTTTTTTAATGTTTATTTATTTTGGGTGTGAGGGACAGAGAGAGAGAGTGGGAGAGAATCCCAAGCAGTCTCCATACTGTCAGCACAGAGCTCTACTTGCAGCTGTATCTCATGAACTGTGAGGTCATGACCTGAGCCAAAACTAAGAGTTGGATGCTTAACCGACTCAGCCACCCAGGTGTCCTGAAATAAAATTTTTTTTAGAGAATTACATTTTGTGATGTGAAAATTAAGTGAAGTTCAAATTTCAGTGTCCATAAATAAAGTTTTATTGGAACATAGCCCTATCCATTTCTTTAAGTGTTGTCTGTGGACAATACTTGTCTGTAGCTTTCATGCTATGGCAAGAATTGCATGGTTGCTTCAGAGGCAGTAGGGCCTGCAAAGACCAAAATACCTACTCTTTACAGGAAAAGTTTACCAACCCTGCTGTAGATGGTAGAGAGCCATTGAAGAAATTAATCATGGACTAACACAATCATATTTATATTTTAGTAGCTGACATTGGTAGATCTCTAGAATATAGACTGGTTAGACTGTAGCAATGTTTCCTAAACTGTGTGGTAGTTAATGTACTGCAGAAAGTGTTTAATACCTGGGTTTTTAGTTAGGGAAATTTGGGCTAAATGGGTTAACAAGTTTTGTTTTGTTTTTTTCTCTCTTTTGGGCTTAACCCAAACCTTTATTGCAGGAAGTTTTATTTTGAATGTCTTCAGAGGAGAATGTAGAGGGCAGCATTTGCTGATGATTTTGAGGAATATTCCACTGTGCATTGTAAGAATGGACATTTATTTAGCCCTCTGCCTGCTTTTTTGTTGGGAGCTGGGTCAACCTGTAACCTGCATGGGTATGGCAGGTATCTTATGACACCTGTTGTGGAACAGACAAACCCAGATGAGTTGTAGTGGTTACCTCAATCAGAAATAATGATTGTAAAAATCTTTTGTGTATTTTTTTTGGTGTTGGGGAGGAGGTTGGGCAAATGTGAATGATAAATTAGAAGATTGATTGACACAAGGAGGGGCAGAATGAAGAGACTGTTTGAAATAAGAGTCTGTAGGTGTATGGGATTTGTACAAATGTATTTAATTGAAAGACCAGATATTCTTGCTTACGCTGTGTCCACACCATAGCCTTCTGCAGGCTTTCAGACTGTTCCTTTGGGGCCAAAGATTAAATCGCTTGGAGAAATTTATACCTGTCTAGTTTTAATACCACAGCTCTTCTATCATCTGCTCTTTTTCTAAGCTCAGAGTACCTTTTAAAATGCTTTTAAATTAAACTCAGATGTAAGTATTAAACCTCCATTTTTAACAGATGAATTAAAGTACACTAAATGGAAATTCTGCCAGTATTTAATAGAAATTAACCTCAGGTCAGATATCTAATCTAGTTTTGTTTTATAACTATTCTTCTTAATAACTGTGTAATTTTATATGATAATACCAAGTTATCTATATTTATCTAAGTCTTTGATTTTTGGGGCGCAAACATAGCAGATATTCTGAAAATAAGAAATATAAATTACTAAATTAGCATAATAAAATGGGTAATTTTCTTTTGACTTACATTAATGTCAATTTATTCTTTTTTTGAACAGATGATGAATAAGGTATTTGGAGGTACTGTGCACAAAAAAAGTGTTAGAGAAGATGGAGTCTTCAGTATTAGTGTGGACAACACATGCTCATTGTTCAGGTATTATAAATATTTTTAGATGAATAAGAACGGTTAGTAGAGTACCTGATTTAAAGTTGGGATTGTTACTCTTCAAAATTAGAGAATCTGTAATATAATGAAATTAAGGCCATCCTAGCGGCCATCGGTGTAATTGTCATATTTGTTTTCCATTTGAGTGTCAGGATGGCAGAGGGTGGTGATTAGGAATAGTGAAAGCCCTTATGACCTAATTTAAAAACACTTGTGCAGTCTTGGATTCCTGTTTGGAGTTGTGGACTGGGATGCTAACATTTATGGCTTTTCTTTTTTACTCTTTGGGGTACGATTTTAAACATTCGTGTGCCAGGTGTGGCAAATCGATAATGTTTTAAACTATCTTGCATCTGCCACGTGTGTTTGTATATCTCTTCCTTCATGTTTTTTGCTGGGTACTTAGCAAACAGCCAAATTGTTGGACTCATTACTAAATATGTGTTATGTTTCCCTCCTCACTTTCTCTATGTTGAGCGTAACTGTACCTAGTGTACTATCTTTTAATATAGTGAATGTATTAATTGATTTTGTTGCTAGGTGATAATAGATAAGGTGCTATAGCTCTAATCTATTTGAAGATAGGTGAATGAGCTATTCATAGCTTCCTAGAATCATTTATCTTCTGCTTGACTTAAAAAAAAAATGCTGTTTTCATTCAGTTTTCTAAAGAACCATAAACTTTCCTTTTTTGGGTTTTTCCATGTTTTGGGTAAAGCTCATTTTGGTGGACTATTAATAGTGTTACTTACTTTCTTGATTTTTTAAGTAATCTCTACACCCAATGTGGGCTTCAAACTCATGACCCCAAAATCAAGAATTACATGCTCCAAAGACTGAGCCAGCCAAAGGCCCTCCTCACTTAATTCATTTTGACTTAAGTTTCATTTTTATTTCTTTTTCTTTTCTTTTCTTTTCTTTTTTTTTTTTTTTTTTATATTTTAAGTAATCTGTACACTCAACATGAAGCTCAGACTTAACTCTCAGATCAAGAGTTACATGCTCTACTGACTGAGCTAGTCAGGCGCCCCTTAAATTTCCTTTTTACTTTAAAACTACATTTCCCCCTTACTGCAGTAAATCTGTAAAGTGCAGGCTGATATCGATTGATACAGGGTTAACCTGTTTTTCTTTTTTTTTTGGTGAATCCAAGAAGTCTGTTTATTTATAATTTAAGTATAGTTGACACGATGTCACATTAGTTTCAAGGTACAATATAGTGATTAGACAAGTCTATCCATGATGCGGTTACTTTTTTTTTTTTGTTTTTAATTTATTTTTGAGAGTCAGAGCATGAGTAGGGGAGGGGCAGAGAGAGAGGGAGACTTAGAATCCAAAGCAGGCTCCAGGCTCAAACTCAAACTCAGAGCCATGAGATCATGACCTGAGCTGAAGTCAGTTGCTCAATCAACTGAGCCACTTATGTTCCCCTTGTTATCATTTCTTTTAACTGCTAATTATTTTTAGTTACGGGTTTGTTATAAGGTTCTTTTTTTTTTTTTTTTTTTTAATTTGAATTAGTTAACAGTGTAGTAATGGTTTCAGGAATAGAACCCAGTGATTCATCACTTACATATAACACCCGTTGCTTGTCACAAGTACCCTCCTTGCTTCCCATCATCCATTTAGCCCACCCTACTACTCACCTCCCCTCCAGTGATCCTCAATTTGTTCTCTGTATTTAAGAGTCTCTTGGGTTTGCCTCCCTCTCTGTTTTTATCTTGTTTTTTTTTGTTTTTTTTGTTTTTAAATTTTTTTTTTCAACGTTTATTTATTTTTTGGGACAGAGAGAGACAGAGCATGAATGGGGGAGGGGCAGAGAGAGAGGGAGACACAGAATCAGAAACAGGCTCCAGGCTCCGAGCCATCAGCCCAGAGCCTGACGCGGGGCTCGAACTCACGGACCGTGAGATCGTAACCTGGCTGAAGTCGGACGCTTAACCGACTGTGCCACCCAGGCGCCCCTATCTTGTTTTATTTTTTCTTCTCTTCCCCTATGGTCATGTTTTGTTTCTTAAATTCCACATATGAGTGAAATCATACAATATTTATTTTTCTCTGACTTATTTCACTTAGCATAATATACTCTAGTTCCATCCATGTTGTTGCAAATGGCAGGATTTCATTCTTTTTGATCATACTGTGTGTAAGGTTCTTAAAGGCTCCATTGACTTGTGCCTAAATTAATTCTTAATGAATAGTTTTCTCCAAATTGGACAGATCAGAAATTTTAAAATCCAACTTATTTTTATCTGAAATAGAGACATAACCCCAGTTGATACACAAAACAGGCCGTGGCTGTCTCCTCTTTAATTTTGAGGAAGAGCAAAAATAAGTGTATCTGTTCAAAGATTATCATTTTTCAAAACAGCCAAATGGCTCAAAATAATTATATGAACTGAAGCTATTCATTGCCAAAATACATTTGAAATCCAGTGCTTATCCATTTCATAATGGAGAGGTTGTTGTTTACATTCATCTGTATCCCAAGTGACTAGTCTTGAGAACCATTTTAGGAGTCATGGTGGTATATGATACTGCAAGAGGTTTTTTTAAAATCTAAAGATCTGGTTAAAATTTAAAGTTTTTCTGTCTTCTAATTCTACAATTCTGGGGCTCCCCTTCATTAATCCTAAACAACAATGATGACAGCAGTTAGTAAACCCAAAACATTGTTTTGGCTTTAATATTCTTTTATCTTCTTGCTTTATTTTTAATTAATTTTTTTAACTTCTTAATATTCAGACCTCTTTCAGATTTTCTCATAATATAAAAAAATGTCTTTTTATAGTTGATTTGTCTGAATCAGGGTCAGAGAAAGTCCATGCGTTGCATTTGATAAATGTTACTGACATTTCCTTTAATCCATGCCTTTGTTTGGCATGAGAAGTAGAGATACACATTGCTACCGGGTTGTCTTTGTTTCTAGGCCTTTTCAGTGAACAAAGTTAGTCAAAATGTATTCTTTTAGAAAAAACAAAATCAGTGTACATTCTTATTTCCAATTAAAATGAATGTTTATAGGGTTTTTATCTAACTCCTTTGATTTTGCATCTCCTTACTGTGAGGCTAAAAATCTCAATTCCTAATTATGTTAATTATTTAATATTTATTTTACCCTGTGATATGTATGTATTTATACTCTCTAGCTGCAAAATAACACTACCAGTATTAGTACTATCACTTTTTGGTAGAAAACTACTGAATATTTAGTTCTCTGAAATGCCTTTTGTTCTTAAGATATTTCCTAACAGGTAAAATTTTGAAATTAGTATTTTGTAGCTTCTTGAAATTATTTTTTATGTGTGTGGTTATACCACCAACTTTATTTTTTCAGTTTTTAAATTTTACAGATTGATTTTTTACGTTTATTTTTTCGAGAGATAGAAAACAAGCAAGTGAGGGGCAGAGAGAGAGGGAGATGCAGAATCCGAAGCAAGTTCCAGGCTCTGAGCTGTCAGCACAGAGCTGGATGCGGGGCTCGAACCCTTGAACTGTGAGATCATGACCTTAGCTGAAGTAAGGCACTTAACCCACTGAACCACCCAGGCGCCCCAACAGATTGCCTTTTTTGGTATTTAATGCTCTCATTGACTTTTTTTTTTTAATGATGCATAGAATAAATTTAAATTCCAGCAGAGTTGCACTGTTACATGTTTCTAAATTTTTTGATTTACATGTATGGTGAGCTAGTATTTCTAAAGGGAAAAAACAAACTTTAGTGATAAGATGAGTAAGTTCTCGGGATCTAATGTTCAGGGATGATGACTACAGTTAACACAGTATTGTATACTTGAAAGTTGCTAAGAGAGTAGATCTTAAATAGATGAAAAAAATGGTACCTATGCTAAATGATATGTGTTAACTAACCTTATTGTGGTAATTATTTCATAATACATGTGTATATCAGATCATCAGGTTGTATATCTTTAACTTACACAATGTCATGTCAGTTACATTTCAATAAAGCTGAAAAATAAAGCATAAGGTCTCATTGATCATGTCTCTAAGATATTTGTATGTTGTGTTTTATTTTTTGTATGTTTAGGGGCCTTCAGAAGGAAGAAATTGTTTTGCTTACCCACGGAGATAGTGTAGACAAAGTAGCTGATGGATTCAAGGTTGTGGCACGTTCTGGGAACATTGTGGCAGGTGAAAATTTTTAAACCTTTGCAGATCTCATTTCAAAAAACCTTATCTGAAAAGTCTAAAAATATGTTTCTGTATGAGGTACTCAAAAAGATTTTTTTAAGAGTTATTGTAAATGTCATAAAATTGACCATTAATTTATGAAGGGAATTCAATATTAGATTATTTAGACGTTACTTACTGGTTTGCTCTGAAATACTTAAAAAAAATGTTCGTTAATTCATTCATTTTTTAAAATTAATTAATTAATTTATAGAATTTACTTACTGTTTACATCCAAGTTAGCATATAGTACAACAATGATTTCAGGAGTAGATTCCTTAATGCTGCTTACCCATTTAGCCCATCTCCCCTCCCACAACCCCTCCAGTAACCCTCTGTTCTCTATATTTAAGAGTCTCTTCTGTTTTGTCCCCCTCCCTGTTTTTATATTATTTTTGCTTCCCTTCCCTTATGTTCATCTGTTTAGTATCTTAAATTCCTCATATGAGTGAAGTCATATGATGTTTGTCTTTCTCTAATTTTGCTTAACATAATACCCTCCAGTTCCATCCATATAGTTGCAAATGGCAAGATTTCATTTTTTTGATTGCCGTGTAATACTCGTGTGTGTGTGTGTGTGTGTGTGTGTGTGTGTGTATAGACTACATCTTTATCCATTCATCTGTTGATGAACATTTGGACTCTTTCTGTACTTTGGCTATTGTTGATAGTGCTGCTATAAACATTGGGGTGCATGTGCCCCTTTGAAACAGCACACCTGTATCCCTTGGATAAATACCTAGTAGTGCAATTGCTGGGTCGTAGGGTAGTTCTATTTTTAATTTTTTGAGGAACCTCCATGCCCTTTTCCAGAGTGGCTACACCAGTTTGCGTTCCCACCAGCAGCGCAAGAGATCTTCTCTTTCCGCATCCTTACCAACATCTGTTGTTGCCTGAGTTGTTAATGTTAGCCATTCTAACCAGTGGGAGGTGGTATCTCATTGTGGTTTTGATTTGTATTTCCCTGATGATGAGATGTTGAGCATTTTTTCATGTGTCGGTTAGCCATCTGGATGTCTTCTTTGGAGAAGTGCCTCTTCATGTCTTTTGCCCATTTCTTCACTGGATTATTTGTTTTTTGGGTGTTAATAAAAAATGTTCATTCTAATAAAAGTTCTCCAGATGCAAGATACTGCTTTTAGAGCTCAGGAAAAATTGGAGAATGGTCTGTTTTTCTGTTGTGCCTTATTCATAATTGGGTTTTTAAATGCCTTCCTTAGGTGTACATGGATATTTGCAAAACATCAGACTAAGCACTCAGGACATTTCTCTGAGCCAGGATTGGTAAACTGTGTTCTGTAGTCTGTTTCTGTATGTTCAGGACCTAAAAATGATGTTTATTGTTATTAAAGAGTTATAATAAAAGGCAGGGATTGTGTCCCATGTATGCATGTATCCCTAAGGGCCTAAAATTTTTACTATTTAGCCCTTTGTAGAAATTTTACCAATCTTTGCTTTAAACCCATTTTTATTCTTGACTTTTCTGAGGAAGAGGAATTGATTTTCTGGCAGTTTGTGATTTTTGACATGCTTACTTGGTTAGTTGTTATGTAAATAATTATCAATCCTAGAAGTAAGTAGAAAATGGGTTTATCAGTAAAGTTATTGTTTGAAATGCCACGCTTAAACAGTAAGTTGAAGAAAAGATTTGTCATGGATAAACTGAATTGAGTATTCTGCCTGCAATTAGTTAATTAGACTAGTACATTAACATAGAAATGATTGATAATGGTTTTCGTCTTGAAATGTTTTTATTTAATATAAAAGATCAACAGTGTTAGATGGCTTATGTATTTTTTTCATTCAACAAATACTTGTATACCTACTTTGTGCCAGTCACGGTTCTAGGTGCCAAGGACAGAGTAATGAACAAACTGGACAAAAGTCTCTGTTTAACATTCTAGTTGGGAGGAGGGATGGGACAGACAATACACAAATACAGAATATGTCAAGTGTCAGACGGTGTGTAAGTGCATTGAAAAAATACAGGGAAGAGAGGAGTGTTGCAGAATATGTGTGATTAGGGTTGTTACTGTTTTCTGCAGGATATTCAGGGAGGGTATTCCTATAAAATGATACTGGGCATGAAGGAAGTGTGACCCTTCTAGATAGTTGGGGGAAGAGGAGATAGTAGTACCAAGCTCCTGGGATGGGACCTTGTTTGAGGAACAGCAAGGAGACTATGTGGTTGGAGCAGAAGAAGCCTGGGGGAGAGTGGTAGAGGTGAGATGAGGGAGGTGTTTGGGGGACCAGAACACAGACCCTTTGAGACCACTATGAGCTTTTTGGCTTTACTCATAGCGAGGTAGAGTTTTGAACAAAGGAGAAACTGAATCTAATTTTAGGCTTACCTTGGCTACAATGAAGAGCAAAGAGGAATGGGTCAAATGTAGGAGTAGGGGGATCACTTAGGAGTCAATTGTAGCAATTAGGAGAGGGGAGTGTAAGGTACAGTGTGGGAGAGGTACAAGTGGTCAACAGTTACTGGTTTCTCGCATAGATCTTGTATGTACTTTGTTAGATTTATACCAAGTATTTCATTTATTTGGGTGCTAATTGTATTTTCAATTTCAAGTTCCACTTGTTCATTGTTGATGTGTAGGAAGGCAGTGAACTTTTGTGTATCAACCTTAGATCCTGCAACCCTGCTATGATCGCTTATTACTTCTAGTGTTTTTCTGTGGATTTTTTAGGATTTTCTGTATAGATGATCATGTCATCTGTGAACAAAGACAGTTTTATTTCTTCTTTCTCAACCTGCATGCCTTTTATTTTCATTCTGTTTTTTTCAGTGTTTTTTCTCATTGTTGTTCAGTTTTGGTTATTTCTATTGAGATATCCTGTAGCTGAGAGCTTCTTTCCTCAGCTCTGTCTGGTCAACTAATAAACCCATCAAAGGCATTCTTCATTTTTGTTAACAGTGCTTTTTATCCTAGCTTTTTTTTTTGATCCCTTCTTAGACTTTCCATCCCTTTGCTTACATTACCCATTTGTTTTTGCATGCTGTCTGCTTTATCCATTAGTCTTAGCTGCTTAATCACAGTTTTTTTTTAAATGTTTATTTATTTTTGAGAGAAAGAGTGATGGAGGGAGGAGCAGAGAGAGGGAGACAGAGCCTGATGTTGGGCTAGAACTCAGAAACCATGAGTTCTTAACCTGAGCCGAAGTCAGACGCTTAACTGACTGAGCTACCCAGGCGTCCCAATCCTAATTGTTTTAAAGCCTGATCTGATCATTCCAACATCCCTGCCATATCTTAGTCTGGGTATCTGGTTCTGATGCTTATGGTATCTCTTTGAACTGTGTTCTTTGCCTTTAGGATGCCTTGTAATTTTTTGTTTGTTTTGATTGTCATGCATGATGTACTAGTTAAAAGGAATTGTTGTAAATAGGCTTTTAGTATGTGATGGTAAGGTGTGGGGATAGGAAGAGTAGCTCTCAGTTTTTTAGTAAGCCTGGGTCCCTGGGCTGTGGAGTTCACAAGTACTCAGTTTTTTCTCACTGTTAGATGGAATGTGATGACTAGAGTGGGCTGGATTTGGTGATTTCCCTTCTAGCAGGTCAGTGGTCTCTGATAGAAAGCTAACTCTTTAAGTGGATTAATTAGTTTCTCCTGAGAGTAGATAGACCTAGTTAAGAAGAACAGAATGTCCTGGTATATTTTAAAATGGTTTCTTTTTCCCTCTCCCTGACATTTACTTTGAGAGCTTAGTCAGTCTCCTGGAGGTAAGATTCACAAAAGTGTCAGGGCCCGTGATGAATGGGTACTCTTGGAATTTTTCTCTCTCAGATTTTCACACTGAATCTCTAAGCAATTCATTGACTATAGTTTAAGTTTCCCTACCTCAGCAGTGGTTCTTGTGGATGTTTGCACTCATGGGTTTCTGCTATGGTAAGTTATGATTCTCTGTGTTCATCTGCAGTCTTTCCAAGGGCAGTGGTTAACTTTCTGTTTATTGTTAGGACAGAGCAGTGTCCTTCAGGTTCTTACATGCTGGACTGGATACTGGAAGCAAGACTGGGTTCTGATAGGTTTTGAAAGGAGAGACAAAGGAATTGCTGTTGGATTACATGTGGAGTGGGGAAAAAAGGGTATAATTGGGCTTTAACTCCCAAGTTTTATGACCTGAGTATCCAGAAAGGTGAAGTTTTTGTTTACCTGATGGGTAAGAATGCAGTCATGTGGATTTGTGTATTAAATTCAAGATGCCTTATTAATCATAGAAATAAAGGTATGAGTAGACATTTGTATATGTAGGTCTAGACTGTAGAGTAGAAAATTGGGCTTGAGGCATAAATTTGGGAGTATACCATCATACGGGTAGAATTTAGAGCCGTGAGAGTGATAGATCACTCCACATATAGAGAAGAGATTTAAGTGCTCAGTACTGGGCAACTTTCATTTGTAGAGATGAATAAGATGAGGAGGAACCAACAAAGATTAAGAAGGAACAGTGAAATCAGCAATGAACCAACAGAGAATGGTGTCCTAGGATAGAACCCAAGTAAAGAAAATGTGAAGTTCGTTGGTATAGTAGAATGAGTATAAGTTTGGGAGCCTGCTAGACCTGATTTAACTACTTACTTAGCTGTACATTTCTTGATATCTCAGAGCCATAAACAGGGGTAATGCATGCACATGTAAAACATTAAGCCTAACACCTGTTGCTTAATAGGCAGTCAGTAATTTCAGAAACACGTTAGCCAAGTCCATGAAGTTATATCTGCAGCTAATAATATCTAAGAAAGGAGTACTTAGAATATTCTGACAGGCCTAATACGTAAAGTTGGTAGCTGCACATTGCATATGAAAGCTACGTGGGACCGAGAGCCAAAATTGAGTTATCATTGGGGTGCCTGGGTGGCTCAGTTTGTTAAGCGTCTGACTTCGGCTCACGTCATGATCTCACAGTTCACGAGTTCGAGCCCTGCATTGGGCTCTGTGCTAACAGCTCAGAGCTTGGAGCCTGCTTCAGATTCTGTCTCTCTCTGCCCCTCCCCCACTCATGCTCTGTCTCTCTTTCTCTCTCTCAAAAATAAACATTAAAAGATTTTAAAAAATTGAGTTATCATTGTATTATGTAGACAAAGTAATCTGGGTGGAGAAGTTGAAAGTACTGTGAAATAATCTCTGTAGGACTTATTTCACTGTCATACATAAAAACCTTTGAAGAAAAATTGTGGCAATGTAGTTTTTGTTTTATGTGTTGTCTTTTTTTTCCTGTAGCTAAAAATGCACTGATTTATATCAGTTTTCACATTTATAGAGGAAGAAATTGTGAGGAATTACTATGGGTACTTAGTTGAGTCTTCAACATGAAAAAAATTTTAATTTGTGATTATTTTCTTTATAAAGGTATAGCAAATGAATCTAAAAAATTATACGGAGCACAGTTCCACCCTGAAGTTGGCCTTACAGAAAATGGGAAAGTAATACTGAAGAATTTCCTCTATGATATAGCTGGGTGCAGTGGGACCTTCACTGTGCAGAACAGAGAACTTGAGTGCATTCGAGAGATCAAAGAGAGAGTAGGCACATCAAAAGTTTTGGTAAGGAATTTACATCTGGAAGTCTACAAATTTATTTCAGTAATGTTAGAACTCAAAACTGGCTTCATCACCATAGCCCTTAAATGTTGACTGGGTGATGGGATGCTTTGTGAGTTGCACTGGTTCAGAGTGCTTTTCCAAATACCATACATACTTGTGCTAAAAGCAGCGTTTTTAAAGCTGATAGTTTTGTTTGTTTACTCAATTTGATTTTTCTTTTAATTTCACCTTTTAGGTTTTACTCAGTGGTGGAGTTGACTCAACAGTTTGTACAGCTTTGCTGAATCGTGCTTTGAACCAAGATCAAGTCATTGCCGTGCACATTGATAATGGCTTTATGAGAAAACGAGAAAGCCAGTCTGTAGAAGAGGCCCTCAAAAAGCTTGGAATTCAGGTCAAAGGTATTGATGAACCCCAGAAGAGTTAATATATATATGAGGATTTATTTAACAAATCAAATCTAACCTTATGGTTTGAATGAGCTCATTGCCTTAACCAAGTACAGGTTTCTCAATAAGCTTATAGTTATGTTATTTACATTATAAGTGTCTGGTTCAAGGGGCGCCTGGGTGGCTCAGTTAGTTAAGCATCTGACTTCGGCTCAGGTCATGATCTTGCGGTTCGTGGGTTCTAGCCTTGCTTCAGGCTCTGTGCTGACAGCTCAGAGCCTGGAGCCTGCTTCTGGTTCTGTGTCTCCCTCTTTCTGCCCCTCTCCTGCTCATGCTTGTTTCTATCTCTCAGAAATAAATAAAACCTTAAAAAAAATTTATGAGTATCCAGTTCAAGAGGTGTCCCAGTATAAATTTTAAAACTGTTGACTATTCCTAATGTTATATACAGGTAACTAAAATTTCAGCTACCATTTTGTTCTCTTCTGTTCATTTCTCTTTTTGGGTTATCTTTTCCCATCTGTAATATTATTTATGGATGAGAATTTTCAAGTTTTCCTACAAGTATGGATGTACAGATTATTTTACAGACTGAAAGGCTTATACAGAGGAGTGAAGAGTCTATGGTCATCTTTTTTTTTTTTTTTAATGTTTATTTCTGAGACAGAGCATGAGTGGGGGAGGGGCAGAGAGAGGGGGAGACACAGAATCCAAAGCAGGCTCCAGGCTCTGAGCTGTCAGCACAGAGCCCAACGCAGTGCTCAAACTTACAAACCGTGAGATCATGACCTGAGCCGAAGTCGGTCGCTCAACCGACTGAGCCACCCAGCCACCCGTATGGTCATCTTTTTTCCTAGTTTTTTTTTGAGAAACCATTGATAACACATCACTGTAAGTTTAAGACAATAGCATGATGATTTGATTTTACATGTATTGAAAGGATTATCACAGTAGTTCCAGTTTATATCCATCTTCTCATATAGGGACAGTAAAATTAAAAAGGAAAAAAATTTTTATGACATGAACCCTTAGGATTTACTCTTAACTTTTCTGTGTATTATTCAGCAGTATTAGCTATAATTGTCATGTTGTACAATATAGCCTTAGTGCTTACTCATCTTATAATTGGAAGTTTGTATCTTTTAACCTAACCTTCTTCCCAATTCCCCTTCTTCCCACCCTCCACCTCTGATAGTAAGTCTGATCTCTTTTTCTATGAGTTTGGTTTTTTTGGAGTCAACATATAAGTGAGATCATACAGTATTTGTCTTTCTCTGTGTGACTTATTTCTCTTAATACATATAAGGTCCATGCATGCTGTCACAAATGGGTAGGATTTTCTTGTTTTTTTTAATGGATGAATAATTTTCCATTGTATATATGTACCACATCTTTATTTACCCATTGGTGGACGCTTACTTAGGTTGTCTCCATATCTTAGCTATTGGAAGTTATGCTGCTATGAACATGGGAATACAGATCTCTTTTTGAGTGCTTTCATTTCCTTTGGATATATCCCAGAATTAGAATTGCTGGATCGCATGGTAGTTTTATTTTTAACTTTTTGAGGATCCTCCAAACTCTTTTCTTTAAATTTTTTTTTTTTAAATGTTTGTTTATTTTTGAGAGAGACAGAGACAGAATGCGAGTGGGTTAGGGGCAGAGAGAGTGAGAAGAGAGACACAGAATCTGAAGCAGGCTCCAGGCTCCGAGCTGTCAGCACAGATCCTGACGTGGGACTTGAACTCATGAGCTGTGAGATCATTTCCTGAACTGAAGTCGGATGCTCAACTGACTGAGCCACCTAGACGCCCCCCTCCAAACTCCCTTCTATAGAGACTGTACCAATTTACAATCCTAACAACATTGCACAAGGATCCCTTTTCTCCACATCCTCGCATTTGTTAATCTCGTCTTTTTGATAATGGCCATTCTGACAGGAATGAGGTAATACCTCGTTGTAGTTCTCATTAGCATTTATCTAATAGCTAGTGATATTGAGCTTCTTTCTGGGTACCTGTTGACCTTTTGTATATCTTCTTTGGAGAAATATCTATTCAGATCCTCTGTTTTTTCATTGGGTTATTTGTGTTTTTGCTATTGAATTGTAGAAGTTCTTTACATATTTTGGATATTAACCCCCCTTATCAGATACATGGTTTGCAAACATTTTTTCTCATTCTGTAGGTTGCCTTCTTTTTTTTTTTAATGTTTGTTTATTTTGAGAGAGAGAGAGAGAGTGGGGGGGGGGGGCAGAGAGAGAGAGGGGGAGAGAGGGAATCCCAAGCAGCAGAGAATCTGCTCAGCACGGAGACAAGCTGCGGGGCTCCATTTCAAGACTGTGAGATCATGACCTTAGCTGAAATCAAGAGTCAGAAGTTTAACTGACTGAGCCTTCCAGACACCCCTGTGGGTTTTTACTTTATTGATGGGTTTCTTTTGTTGTGCAGAAGTTCTTCAGTTGGATATAGTCCCACTTGTTCATTTTTGATCTGTTCTTGTGCTTTAAGGGTCCTGTGCAAAAATTCATTATCAAGACCCGTGTCAAGGAACTTTATTTCTGTGTTTTCTTTCATGGTTTCAGGTCTTATATATTTAGGTTTTTAATCTATGTTGAGTTAACTTTTCTGAGTAGTAAAAGGCAGGGGTCCAGTTTCATTCTTTTACATTTATATATTCCATCACCATTTATTGAACAGACTGTCTTTTCTCTATTGAGTATTCCTGGCTCTCTTATCAAATATTAGTTGATTGTGTATGCTTGGGTTTATTTCTGGGCTCTTGATTCTGTTTTTTGTCTTGTCTGTTTTTATGCTGATACCATATACTGTTTGGATGAATATAGTTTTATAGGATAGCTAGAAATTAGGAAGTGTGATACTTCTGCTTTGTTCTTCTTTCTCAGGATTTCTTTAGCTATTTGGGGTTTTTTGTAGTTAACACATATTTTAGGGGTGTTTTTTCTACTTCTGTTTAAAAAAACCCATTGGGTTCTTGGTAGGGGTTGCATTAAATCTGTAGATGGCTTTTGGTAGTATTGACATTTTAACAGTATTTTTCTAATCCATTTATTCATTAATTTTCCATTTGTGTCTTCTTTGATTTCTTAAATCAACATCTTGTAGTTTTCATAGTAGAGATCTTTCACCTTCTTAGTTAAATTAAGTATTACTGTTTTTGATACTGTTGTAAATGGGATTGATTTCTCTATTTTTTTTGAAAATTTGTTGTTGGGGCGCCTGGGTGGCTCAGTCGGTTAAGCGGCCGACTTTGGCTCAGGTCATGATCTCGCGATCCGTGAGTTCGAGCCCCACGTCGGGCTCTGTGCTGACAGCTCAGAGCCTGGAGCCTGTTTCGGATTCTGTGTCTCCCTCTCTCTGGCCGTCCCCCATTCATGCTCTGTCTCTCTCTGTCTCAAAAATAAATAAACGTTAAAAAAAACAAAAAAAAAAAGAAAATTTGTTGTTAACATATAGAGACACTACTGATTTTTGTATGTTCTGTATCTTGCAACTTTACTGAATTCATTGATCAGATCTAAGTTTTTTGGTTCAGTCTTTAGGGTTTTCTCAATATAAAGTCATGTTACCTGTAAATCCAGACAGTTTGATTTTTTTTCCTTTCCAATTCTGATATCTTTTATTTCTTTTTCTTGCCTGATTTTTCTAGCTAGGACTTGTAGTACTTATGTTGAATAGGATTGATAAGGGTGGGCACCCTTGTATTGTTTCTGGTCTTAGAGGGAAAGCTTAACTTTACACCGTCTAGTATGATATAACTGTGGGCTTGTTGTATGTGGCCTTTATTATGGTGAGATATGTTAACTCCTGTGCCTAATTTGTTAATAGTCACTTTTTTTTAATTTAATTTTTTTAATTTTTTAATTTTATATCCAAGTTAGTATATAGTACAATAATGATTTCAGGAGTAGATTCCAGTGATTCATTCCCTATGTGTAACACCCATTGCTCATCCCACAAGTGTCCTTCTTAATGACCCTTACCCATTTAGCCCATCTCCCACCCATTATCCCTCCAGTAACCCTCAGTTCTCTGTATTTAAGAATCTCTTATGTTTTGTCCCCCTCCCTGTTTTTATATTCTTTTTGCTTCCCTTCCCTTATGTTCATCTGTTATGTATCTTAAATTCCACATATGGGTGAAGTCATATGATATTTGTCTTTCTCTGACTTCGCTTAGCATAATACCCTCTAGTTCCATCCACATTGTTGCAAATGGCAAGATTTCATTGCTGAGTAATACTCCATTGTATATCTATATATACCACATCTTCTTTATCCATTCATCTGTTGATGGACATTTGGGCTCTTTCCATACTTTGGCTGTTGTCAATAGCGCTGCTATAAACATTGGGGTGCACGTGCCCCTTCAAAACAGCACGCCTATATCCCTTGGATAAATACCTAGTAGTGCAGTTGCTGGATCTTTGGGTAGTTCTATTTTTAACTTTTTGAGGAACCTGGTCCCTTTTTTTTAAGTCCACTAGTAAATTTTTAGTTTTTTTTTTAATGTTTATTTTTGAGAGAGAGAGACAAAGCATGAGCGGGGTGGGGGGTGGGGGGGTGGGGGGAGGGTGGGAGGTGAGAAGAGGGAGAGCCAAAGCACAGAGCTGTCAGCACAGAGCCCGACATGGGGCTGGAACTCATGAACCATGAGATCATGACCTCAACCGAAGTCAGATGCTTAACTGAGCCACCAGACACCCCTAAACTTCTTAGGTTTTAACTGCATTTATGTTTGTAGCTATCTTTAATACTTTTTTTTGTTTTTAATGATTATTTTCAAGAGAGAGTTTGTGACCATGAGCAGAGGAAGGACAGAGAGAGGGAGAGGGCCTGAAGCAGGCCCCAGGCTCCACGCTGTCAGCACAGAGCCCAATGTGGGGCTCAAATCCATGAACTGTGAGATCATGACCTGAGCTGAAGTCAGAGGCTTAACAGCTGAGCCACCCAGGCGCCCATATCTTTAATACTTTTTAAAAACAGGGTGTAATCAGTAGTTACATTGAAATCAAGTCCATACTTTAATGATACAAACCATGCATATTATTGAATTAGTTGGAATTGATGCCAGAAGGTTGACTGTAAAATGAAGACTTGTCGTTAAACACGAAGTGAAGACGAGTCTATTTCTTTCTCTTTTGAAGCTTCACTAAAATAACATTACAGGCATAAAACAAATATAATGCTACAGGACAAGGAATAGGGGAGGTGATAGCAGTCTAATGGTGTAACAAAATGTTGGAAGGTGGAAAGCAAATGGATTATGTGGATTTTCTCTGATAAGCTAATGGCTCTTGACCAGGATGCCTCACTAGCCAAGCTTTTTCCAAAATCCTGGAATGGACCCTAGGAGTGTCTTTACATATTTCTATATTGTTGTGAAAGATGCAAGTAAGATATTTTAATAAATTGTAGTTAATTCATTTTGTCTTTCCACCATAACTTGAGCTTTGTTGCATGGTGTTGAAGTGACTGCAGGCATTTTGGGATTAGGCTAAGAAAAAGTTGAGTTGGGGACACATTTAGTTTGGGTTTAGTGGCATATATGTGATTTGTAATCATTTCTATGTGTAGTTTGTGTTAACCATCCTAATATTAACTTGTGATTTAAAAAAAAAAAAAAAAACCTTGTGGTTATTCATTCTTTTTCTTTAAATTTTTTTTTTTTTTTTAACATTTACTTGTTTTTGAGAGAGAGATAGAGCATGAGCTGGGGAGGGGCAGACAGAGAGGGAGACACAGAATCTGAAGCAGGCTCTGAGCTGTCAGCACAGACCCTGAAGCGGGGCTCGAACCCATGAACTGTGAGATCATGACCTGAGCTGAAGTCATACATTGAACTGACTGAGCCACCCAGGTGCTCCTCATTCTTTTTCTTGAAGGGAGCCTCCAAGTTGTAAAAGTTTTATCCTCACAAAAACTTGCATCTGTCCCTGGTAACTGATATAGTAGAATGGAGGACTCTCAAACTTTGGTGGGAGGGGTGTTAAGGGGAGGAAGGTAACAAAGTTGAGACTTGTGGGGAGGCTCAGGGTTGACTTCCCAGTGTGGTGTGGTTCTCTGGGTGATCCTAAAACCGATTGGTTGAATACCTGAGAAGGAGATCCTTTTCCTTAACACAGGAATAAACTGCTTCTATCCCTCCACATCATAAGACTATATTTACTCTCTACAGAGGCTAAATAAAATACACTCTGGATTTGGGCATATCAATACCAGGCATAGTTGAGGGTAGAAATAAGATTCTACAGTAGAAACAGTAAGATTAAGCAAAAATCTGTGTACTGAATGGCTACTCCCTCTCCTTGCCACTTTCTGTGTTCCATTATCAGAATGCTGATAGGCAGGAGATTTAGGGTGTCTATTCTGGGGTAATTAACCAGTTTAAGAGAAAGAGCTACAAATTCACGGCTGTATCCCAGTGAAATGACCAGCTGTATTTCGGTGAAACTCACCAGTTGTTCAGCCTTTCTACCAAGTAGAGATCTTAGTCAATTTTTAAGTATCTTGCTCTTTAAAAATAAAAGGACAGGGGCGCCTGGGTGGCTTGGTCGGTTAAGCGTCCGACTTCGGCTCAGGTCATGATCTCACGGTCCGTGAGTTCGAGCTCCGCGTTGGGCTCTGTGCTGACAGCTCAGAGCCTGGAGCCTGTTTCAGATTCTGTGTCTCCCTCTCTCTCTGCCCCTCCCCTGTTCATGCTCTGTCTCTCTCTGTCTCAAAAATAAATAAACGTTAAAAAAAAAATTAAAAAATAAAAATAAATAAAATAAAAATAAAAGGACAGCCAGAGATTGCTATACATATATGTTGATAAACATCAGTTTTTCAAGAGACTAGTTAATTCAGTGTGCAATTCTGAGGACTTTGACCCTTCTATATGAACCACTGCTTTCAGTTCCCTTGGGGCTATGCTTCTTCCTTTAGCTTTTCCTTATTGCTCTGGTGGGGCATTGAATACAGGGAATGCAGCCACCATAATTTATAATGTCATGGCCTTGGATTATTAAATGCCACAGGATTCTCAAAAGAACAAAATTTAATGAGTGCCTATGTCTGGAGACTGTTCATCGTGGTTTGTTGGTAGTTCTGTAATATGTAGGCAAGGTAAGTTGTGATCAAAAGATCCATCTAGGTTTTCTTTCTGTGGTTTGACCTGTTATTTATGGTTTTTAAAAATGTTCTATTGTAAAATGTGCTTCTCCCTCTCCTTCAGTGATAAATGCTGCTCATTCCTTCTACAATGGGACAACAACTCTACCAATATCAGATGAAGATAGAACTCCACGAAAAAGAATTAGCAAAACGTTAAATATGACTACAAGTCCTGAAGAGAAAAGAAAAATTATTGGAGATACTTTTGTTAAGGTACCTTTTTGATATCCACATTGTATGCTATTTTTGATGTGAATTTTACTATTTGTTTCCTTGTTATATCAAATAACCAAGTTTACTACCTAATTTTAATTCTTTTTTTGGTTAAGAATTTTAGTGTATGTTGCTATTATACTGATTGGTGAAACTATTTTATGTTTTAAAAAACCATGTTTACTTATTTTGCCAGTCTATTGTTTTAACTATTTAAGAATAGATATTTTTAATTGATGTTAGACTTCAGTTCTTTGGATATTTCAATGGCTACTTTTCAGGCTTTGAATGTTTGCATACCTTTTTGAATCTCTAAAGCATATGTTCTTAATTTACTTCTGGGAGTTGGTGCAGATTTTATCTCTTGGTCAGGATTGTAAAAGGACTCTGAGAAATTTTGCTGACAGTATAAAAAAGACTGCTATCTTTTTAAAAGATTTGTCTCCTAAAAGGCTGTTTTACTCCTCTTGGTTATAGATCGCCAATGAAGTGATTGGAGAAATGAACCTGAAACCAGAGGAGGTTTTCCTCGCCCAAGGTACTTTACGGCCTGATTTAATTGAAAGTGCTTCCCTTGTTGCAAGTGGCAAAGCTGAACTCATCAAAACCCATCACAATGACACAGAGCTTATCAGAAAGTTGAGAGAAGAGGTAAAAGCTTGTGAGAACTTTAACATAAAGCCTTTCTCCCTCTCGCTCATCCCTCCCTGAATCATTTTTAATTGTACAGTTCAGTAATGTTAAGTATATTTGCATTGTTATGAGACAGAGCTCCATAACATTTTCATCTTGTAAAACTGAAACTTTATATACCCACTGAACAACAGCTACCCTCCTTTTCTTCTTCCCAACACCTGGTAATCACCATTCTACTACTTTAGATACTCCATATTTGTGACTGGCTTATTTCATTTAGCTTAGGCCCTCAGGGTTCATCCATGTTGTAGCATGTGACAGGATTGCCTTCCTTTTTAAGGCTAAATAATATTTTTTTGTATGTGTACACATTTTGTTCATTTAT